>NW_028230453.1:11803310-12403310 GCF_043228905.1 Azolla caroliniana
ATAGATTCGATTGCTTGAGCCAATTAGAGGACGTATTAAACAAGTAAGTCCGGCCGTAATAGGAGCCATTTGGTTGGAACATCCTAGCTATGTAGAGTTAGTTCCTAGTCGTGGTTCCATTTCATCAAATCAAGTGAGTAGAGTTTCTTTTGCACAAGTTGACCTTACCACATCTACATGTCATTGAGTCCTAGCCTCTGCCCTCCTAGATTCTGGAGCCAACTCTTGTTTCATGGATCATGAATTTGCATTGTAACAAAACATCCTCTTTAATAAGCTTCCAAAACCAATAGCCATAGGATTCATTGATGGCCGTCCCATATAGTTCTTGGCGATTTGGCAAGCATAATCTCTTTCAACTTTATTCGCAGTACGGAACACCCAATAGTTCTAGGTCTCCCTTGGTTTGAACTCCATAACCCGAATGTTGATTGGATAAAAAGAACAATTGAGGAGACCCATGAAAAAAGAACGAAGCTCGCATCCCTCAAATCTTTGACATTTGATACTAGATCCCATAAGTTATCGACCATCTCTCTACATCAGTTACATTAGGAAGGGGGGAATGAGGACATGTTCGTATTCGCAATAGTAACAACTCCATCATCCACCTTACGTGAAGTGGACATTAAACTACTAGAGAAATAGAAAGAGTTCTTGGACATCTTTGATAAGGTGAAGGCCAATACATTGCCGGAGCATTGGCCATATGATTGCCTTATTGACTTCTAACCAGGGAAAGAACCTCCATGGGGACCAATTTATAATCTCTCCCCTATAGAGCTAGAGACTTTGCGGGAATATATCGACGAGAATCTGGCAAACGGATTCATTCGGCATTCTAGATCCCCTACTGGTGCACCTATCTTCTTCGTTAAGAAAAATAATGGGTCTCTTTGGTTGGTTGTGGATTATCGAGGGTTAAACAAAGTGACTATCTGGAATATATATGCTCTACCGTTAATTCGGAATCTTTTGGAACGTCTCAGTGGAGCAAATATTCCACGAAGTTGGACCTTTGCGGTGCATATAATCTAGTTCGGATTCGTCCGAGGGATGAATGGAAGACTGCTTTTCGCACTTGCTATGGACATTTCGAGTATATTGTGATGCCATTCATTCTCACGAATGCACCTCCAGTTTTCCAGCATATGGCGAATGATACTTTTCGAGATTTTCTCGATATCTTCACTATAGTTTACCTAGATGATATTTTGATCTACTCGAAGACCCAAGAGGAGCATGATGAACATGTTCGTTAGGTAATACGTCGACTATGAGAATATGGTCTCTACGCAACATTAGAAAACTTTAGTTTCGGCTAGAATCAAGTGGAATTTTTGGGGTATGTTGTATCATCAGATGGTATTGCTATGGACCCCATGAAGGTTCAAGCAATTTTAGAGTGGCAGATGCCCCTTTCAATGTGCGATGTTAATGTTTTCTCGGGTTTGCAAATTTTTATTGCAAATTTATTAAAAATTATTCCAAGGTCGTGCTTCCGCTCACTCAACTCATACACAAAAATCAACCATCTATATGGAGTTCAGATGTAGCTGAGGCATTTGAAAGCTTAAAATGAGCATTTACAACGACACCTATTTTAGCACATGTCGACCCAACAAAACACTTTATCCTTGAAGTTGATGCATTCAATGTTGCACTAGGGAATGTCCTATTGCAGATTGGAGATGATGGATAGCACCACCCTGTCGCCTTTCATTCCTGAAAGTTTGAAGCTGCAGAGATTAACTACGAGATCCATGACAAAGAACTTCTTGCAATTGTGGATTCTTTTCAACAATGGTGACATTTTCTAGAAGGTTCTTCTAAGCAGACCATTGTCTACAACAATCATAAGAACCTAACATATTTCCAAAATGCTCGAGTCTTGAGTCGGCGACAAGCCCAGTGGGCGCAATTTTTTACTCACTTCGATTTTGTCATCATATATCGCCCTGGGATGCAGCAAGGCAAAGCAGATTCTCTTTCCCAACGCTCTTATATGGAACTTCATCCAGGGGAACCTGCATTTGAGCATAAAAAACAAATCATTTTGGGTCCTGATCGTCTACAATTAATGGTAGTTAATGCCATAACAACACTTGAAGATTCGACGCTTCTTGATTCCATTCGAGATCATATGGCCATTGATGAATTCGCCAAGGATGTTTTGGATCATATCGTCCCGGATCGTACTTCTTTCTCGCAGTCATAAAACCCTCGTAATGACTATTGTCAATTCTATTAGCATGGTGGTTTTCTATTTCGACAAAACCTACTGTATGTTCCTGATGGTCCTGCACGACTACAAGTTTTACAACATTTCCACAACTCACCAATGGATAGACATTTTGGAGTTCGCAAAACTCTAGAATTAGTTTCTCGACAATCTTGTTGGCCTCGCGGCTTTTGTTTCAACAAAACCTAATGTATGTTCCTAATGGTCCCCCACGACTACAAGTTTTACAACATTGCCATGACTCACCAATGGTTAGAAATTTTGGAGTTCCCAAAACTCTAGAATTAGTTTCTCGACAATATTGGTGGCCTTGCCTTCGTCATTTTGTTGAGGAGTATGTTCGCAGTTGTGATACATGTTGTCGATCAAAGAGTCCTCGACACCGATCCTATGGCTTACTACAACCACTTCCCATTCGGGAAAATCCTTAGAAGTTTATATCCTTCGATTTCATTACCAATCTCCCAGTTTCAGAAGGTTTTGATGCAATTCTCATGGTGGTTGATCGACTTACCAAAATGGCACATTTCTTGCCATGTACGAAGTCTATTACTAGTCAAGAGGCAGTCGATCTAGTTATGCGAGTAGGTGTCATGGTCTTCCGGATGATATTATTAGTGATTGTGGTCCACAATTCATCTCAAAGTTTTGGAAGCACATGTTCAAACTTCTTTGAATTTCGGCTAAGCTTTCTTCGGGCATTCATCTCAAGACTAATGGCTAAACTGAGCGTACCAACCAGACTTTGAGCAATATCTTCGTTGTTTCATCAATTACCAACAAGATGATTGGGTTGATTTTTTGCACTTGGCTGAATTCGCTTACAACAACTCAGTCCATTCTTCTCAAAGATATTCCTCATTTTTCGCAAATACGGGTTGTCATTCTCAATGGATGATGAATGCGCATCCTAACATTCCTACCAACCCTGTTGTTGAGGATTGTCTTAGTTGACTCCAAGAAATTCATGCTACCATTCTCCACAATTTACATGATGCTCAAGTTACACACAAGAGGCTTCCGGATCGTCATCGCCTAGACTCCTCCAAAAAGTTCTAGGTTGGGGATCGTGTATGGCTTCTCCAACACAACATCAAGACCACTCGGCCTTGCAGTAAATTGGATTACCAACGTTTTGGCCCGTGCATGATCACTAGTAAGATAAGTGATGTTGCATTTCGTCTTAGCCTCCATCCACACATGCGTCTTCATTTGGTGTTTCATGTATCCCTTTTAGAACCTTAAACCACAAGTTCAATTCCGGGCCATCTTACAACTCCCCCACCACCTATTGAGTTCTTGGAAGGCCTTGAATTTGAGGTTGCTAGCATTCTCAATTCTAAAATTGTGCGCAAAAAGTTGAATTACTTGGTTGATTAGTTAGGCTATACCCCCAATGATCGAACTTGGGAACCTGCAGCAAATCTTTCCGATGCCGTAGACATGGTCACCACATTTCATTGACAATATCCTAGTACAAACTTACAATCTGTGAGACGTGTCGTCGAAGAAAGGGGATAGTGTCATGATGACACTCACATTATGCCTCGAAAGGATTTGAACCCATGGCGGTTATGACTAATCTCCCCCGGTTTCTTTATGTTTCTATGTTTTTTTAGTGGAAGATCTGTTCTCCCCCGGTTTTATCCCCGTTTAGGGTTTCAACGTTAATCACTGTGTATTGTGCATTTGCTGTTTTCTGTCTTTCCATGATATTGTGTATTTCGAGTAAGTGTTTTTCATCGATCTGTGGATCCAATCTCAACAAACTGGTATCAGATCTTGAGGTGCAAGCATGGAAGGAGGTGTTAATGGCTTACCAGGTATGATACTTCTAAACTCTCAGAACTATGTAGATTGAAAGATAAAGATGGAAGACCTTCTCATAGTCAAAGACCTGTACGAGCCCATCGATAGAGCAGAAATACCCAGGGGGTCATTAGAGTCTGAATGGAAACTTCTAAACAAAAAGGCGGTGGCCACCATCAGACAGTGTCGATGTAAGTGTCCTTCAACATGTGGCGAATGACACAAATGCCCAAGAGATGTGGCAGAAGCTGTCAGGCCTATATGAGAGGAAGAACGCCCTCAACAAAACATCTTTGATGAGAAAGATTGTGAGGCTGAAATACAGGGACAGAGAAAGCATAGTCGAAAACATAAGCACATTCATGGGGTAAATGAACCAACTTGTGGCAACCAAGTTTCCCCTTGAGGATGCAATGTAGGCCATCCTACTACTGTGTAGCCTACCGGACAACCGGGAGAATCTGGTGGTGACTCTCAACACCTCGTGTCAAGACGAGAACTTGTCTCTTCAAGCGGTAAAGACAAGCATCTTGAATGAGGAGACAACAAGGAAGGACAAGGGTCTCTTATCCCAATCGGAGTCAAACTTGATTCAACATACCGGTAGAGGAAGGAACCGGTAAAGAAGTCCAGAAAGAAGAGACAAGTCCCAAGCCAAGTCCAAGTCTAGAGGAAAATTGACATGCTTTTATTGTGGAAAGCTTGGGCACTTCTAGAAGGAGAGCCGACACCTTAGGAAGGACAAGAGTGTTGTTGAGAGACAAGCTCAACATGGGCCAAATCGGTTGTAGAAGCTAAGAGGCGAATCGGTTGGAGACCGCGATCGACTAGGCCCAAATCGGCTGAAGAAGCCAAAAGCCGAGTGCCGAGAGCCAAATCAAATAGAGTTCGATTCGGGTATGCTGAGTCGGAGGGATTCTGGTAGGCCATTGGAGAATATATTCCTAGTTTAGTAAATAGGAATATGATGGGCAGAATTAGTGTTAGGCTCATTTATGAGCATTCAAGTACTAATCGTACTTGTGTCAACCCACTTGTCAGGGCTTGTATAAAAAGTGCTCATTGAGCACAGTGTATGTACAGAGTGTTCATTATTTGAAATTGAAGTGTTGTCTACTCTCTCTGTCTCTCTCACATTGTGTGTCTATTCTCTGTGTTTACCTAACCATCAAGTTCCGAACAATCGACTGTGTACTTGATGTCTATCGCACACGCTTCCGCACACCAATCTTTCACATGGGATCAGAGCGCGAGGGTTGAAAATCCTCTTTAGCCGATAGAAAAGCAAGCAAACAAGACAGAGACAAGGTTTCTCGTTTTTGGAAAAGAAAAGGTAGGAACATGGACAGAGGAATGGGAAGCTCACTTCCAACCAAAAAGCTTGATAGGAGCAACTACGCATCTTGGTCATACAAGATGCATGAGTACATGCTCGAGCATGGTTATTGGAGTTATGTCAAAGGAGCAAATGGTGCAGCCAAATGATGCAGCACCGGAGTCAACACACAGAGCTTTCCCGGCCTTTGTTCTCTACTGCTTTGCATCCTTTGTGAGCGACCAACTTTTGAGCTATATTTGGGACTCCAAGACGCCGAAGGATGCTTGGGGAAATCTGAAGAAGATCTTCGCCGTGAACACCACAGCTAGAAAGTTTTAACTCGGACAAGACTTGAGCAATGTTCAGCAACGAGATATGTCAGTGGTTGACTACACCTCCAAAATCAAGGAGATCTGGAACTCTCTCGCCTCTGTCAACATGAATGTCGAGGAAGAAATGGTGCACCTTTTCCTCAAAGGGTTGGAGTCGAAGTTTGGAGCATTCCAAATGGCAGTCTACACAAGGGAGAATCCACCTTCGTTTTTCAAGCTACAATCGATGTTGCTCGTAAAAGAAAACCACTCGAACGCGTCGACAAGTATGCACACCGATAGTAAGATGTTGTACACGAAGAAAAATAGGCCCCGTGGTCGTGGTCGATGAGGCGGGTTGGCAAGCAATGCAGGCAACCGACGTGAGCAGAACTCGAGGCATAATCGAAATGCCGACAATAGTTTTGAACCCTCCACAAGTAGCGGGAGTCAAGGCGGTGCCGGAGGTCGGCAAGTAAAGGTCGCGAAGGAATTTTGGTAATATGGCTGGAAGAACCACAAAGAGAGCAAGTGATGGAAAAAGCGAATCGGTTAAGACAAGGCTGGATCGAGCTGAGGAGATGCAGATAGGCGTCAAAGATCGCACTACACCGAAGACTCAGGAGGGCAAGCCAAAACGGGCCCAACCTTTGTAATGAAGCACAAAGCCAACTTGATGGCAGTGAACACCTCAAGGTGTGGTATGTGGATTTGGGCGCATTGAACCACATGATGAATCACAAGGCGTGGTTCTTGACTCTAGAGAAGCCCAGCTGTCGTGACTCTTGAGTAGGCATTTCTTATCTCTCACTTATACTTTTCTCTCTCTCGCACTCTCTCCCTCTTTCACTCTCTTTCTATCACTATCGCTATCTCTACCGCTCTCGCCATCTCTATCGTTATCGTTATCTCTATCGCCATCGCTCTCTCTCTCTGCTTCCTACTCAAGAGTCACGACAGTTTGAACCGAATGAGTTGTGATGAGTGTATGGACTCTTATTTATAGGCCCTTATGGAGTATTCTAGAATGTTCTAGAATATTTTAGATATTTATGAATAATAATAATAATAAATATAATCATGAAATATTCAAGAACATTCTAGAATAATCTAGAATGTTCTAAATATCTCGTAATAACTAAACATATAATTATTATGATTACATCTCACATATGTTATTACAATGGTTAAAGTACAATATGTAAACCAAGAGGTTATGGGTTCGATTCCTGGTTCGCCAAGATGAATGTCATGATAAGCCAAGATGTATGTCTTCATGACACCAGCCAGCTGGGGGTCGTTGAAACTAGCAATGACAACCCTCACCCCATCGAACATATCGGAGATGTCCCTCTAAGCCATGTCGGCCAAAAGGGAATAATGAGAAATGTCTTGCATGTGCAAACAATCACCAACAACTTGGTGTCAGTCGGACAAATTGTCGACTAGGGCATGCAAGTCGATTTACTCATCTCATGTGTTTCATCAAAGAAGAAGGCAAGATCATCGCGCAAGGGCATCGAGAAGGGAGGATGTTTATCCTCGAAACGAATGACGTAGGCACAACTATGTTCGCCAAGGGGAAAGAAATCAAATCGGATATTGACCTATGGCACAAGCGGTTCAACTACGTTAACTTCCTGTCCGGGGTAAGGTGGAACGATGCTTTGGAGTCTACCACCCAGGTCATCTCGTCGCCGGCAAGGTTTATCTCACTCTCCTCGGTGATGAGCATCAACTCTTCTTCACTTGCCGCGATTGCCGTCGTTCCCTTCCGGTCCGGCCCCCTCCGGTCTTTACCGTTCCGGTCCGGGGTCCGCTTCGAATCGATACCGTCAGTCTCCTTATCTTTTCGGAAATGCCGACAGTTCTTTTGGAAGTGTCCCGGCTTGCCGCAATAGAAGCAAATGGGCCTCCCCCTTGACTTTGACCGTGTCCCCGACTTCTCCCGGTTCTGGGGACTACCGAAACTTGATTAACAGCATTTTTGTTTTGAAACATTATGCCGATCTTCTCCCAGAGCTCTTGAGCCTTGCTCTCTTCATTGAAGTTGTTGTATAAGCTCATGTCGATGAAGCACCGTATGTATGCCGTTGTCTTCATGTGCATCACCTCCCATATTGTGGCGTCGATCTTGTTCGGTCTCTTGTCCCCGAACTGAACCGATAACCAAAGATCTTTAATCACGAGCATGTCCCTCATCTTCGACTTCCACACTGAATAGTTGGAGCCGGTGAGCTTGAACATGCCGCCAAACGATTCGTCCATTTTCTGTGTCGTTTCGCTCTGATACCACTTGACGGGAACAACACGCTCCCTATACGCAACGCTCGGCCTCAACCGAGCTTAGAATCATGCACAGAAAACGGGAAATAAATGCACGACACAGTGAAGAGAAGTGTACACGGGATGTTTACGTGGAAAACCCAAACTAAGGGAAAAACCACGGCAGCCCCCAGGCTGCAAACTATCACTATGTTAGAATGTACAACAGTGAGTTCACAGAGGCAACGACCTCGTGCTCACGATCTTCGCCACAGGCGGCGGTTACAACAAAGGCAACAACCTCTTTCTCTCTCTCTCTCTCTGAACACAGTTACACGCTCTCTCTTTTCTTGCACCAACAAGAAATGACAACACCAACTAAAAGTTTGCCCTAAGTCATATTTATACTAATATGACTTTTCGGCTATTTACAAATGTAGCCACGATGGACTCTCAGAAACATATTTACAAATATGTCTCTTCATCCGGAGAGTATTCCTCACCGGGTCTGCACCATCCGGCTCTCCGTAGTCGGGTACTCCTCATCCGGTTTCTTCGGCATTGTTCTTCTCTTTTCCATCCGGAGGGACCTGTCTCCCAACACCTCCGAAGATGAGGTCCAAGTCAGCCAAGAGGGCCACGAAATCGGCGAACCAAAAGTTGCGCCGATCCACCTGCCAAAAGAATCCCATAATTCGGTATGGGTACAATGAGTAAAAACCTGGACACTTCTAGAAGGACTACCTACACATGAGAAAAGACAAGAGTGTCGGAAACAATGTCGAACCTCGGAAGATCCCGGATGAAAAGAACACTTCGGCCATTGCTACGAGCAATGCAGAAATGTTGTTCATCTGTGAACAGACAAGTGCAAACCTTGAAAGTGAAGAATGCACTTGGGTGATCGACTCCGGCGCATCTTTTCACATTACTCCGTCGAGAGAGTATTTCTTGACTTACATAGTTGGGGATCATGGTTATGTAAAGATGGGTGATAGGGGAGAGTGCAAGATAATCGGAGTCGGAAGTGTGTGCTTAATGACGTCGATAGGGTGTCGACTAATGTTGAAGGATGTTCGACACGTCCCCGATATCAGATTGAATCTGATATCGACTGGAAGGCTTGACGACGAAGGCTACAATGGTAGTTTTCGGAATGGCAAGTGGAAGTTCTGTCGAGGAAATCTTATAGCGGCTCGAGGACAAAAAGAAGGCACATTGTACATGATGCATGCCCGACTGTGCAAATCGGAAGTAAACGTGACAGCCGACTTGGCAGGGGAGATATGGCATAAGGGGCTAGGCCACATGAGTGAGAAGGGAATGCACCTGTTAGCAAACCAGAAACTTCTACCAGAAGTCAAGGGAGTGCACCTGGAGAAGTGTGTTGACTGCTTAGCTGGAAAGCAGAACAGGGCGGCATTCCACACAAGACCACCGAGAAGAAGAGATGTTGCACTGGAACTAGTGCACACGGATGTGTGCTATGTGGATGCTCCATCACATCGAGGAGGACAGTACTTTGTAACATTTATTGATGACTATAGTCGGAAGACATGGGCCTTCGTACTAAAGTCGAAGGATCAAGTACTGTCGGTTTTCAAGGAATTCCAGGCAAGAACCGAAAGAGAGTTGGGTTGGAAACTGAAGGTTGTCCGAACCGACAACGGTGGCGAATACAAAGGGCAGTTCGAAGAATACTACAAGAGCCAAGGTATTTGAATCGAATACACAGTACTAAAGACCCCAGAGTTGAATGGGCTTACAGAGAGAAGGAATCGAACAATCATGGAGAGAGTAAGGAGCATGCTCTCCCATGCAAAACTGCCGAAATCCTATTGGGCTGAGGCGATGTACACAATTGTTTATCTGATCAACACGTCTCCCTCAGTACCATTAAAGGGTGATGTCCCACAGAGGCTATGGACAAGGAAGGATGTCTCCTACTAACACCTGAGGGTGTTCGGATGTTTGGCGTATATGCATGTACCAAAGGATCCGAGGTCAAAGCTTGACAACAAGTCGAAAGCATGCATATTCATGGGATACTCAGAAGATGAGTTCGGCTACAGGTTGTGGGACTTACTCGATAGGAAGGTACTGAGAAGTTGGGATGTAGTCTTTCTAGAAGATAAGACAATTGAAGACTGGAAGCAATAGAAGTTGGAACCGACTCCCCAGTCAACCTCGACTACTATTGACTTAAGGCCAAATGTGTCGTCACCGGTAGCTATAAGGAGACAGCTGGCTAACAGAGCCGAATCCGAGTCGCTCGACTCAGAAAGACCGAAAAACTATGAGTTAGAGTCGGTAGAACTCCTAAAATCAATTGAGGAATATGAGTTGGAGCTATCCAACCTGAAGATGCCGATTGATGAGCAGAATCCCGAGCAAAGAGAAGAGTTGGCAGAGATGTTGGGAGACAGGTCCCTCTGGATGGTGCAGACCCAGTGAGAACCGGATGAGGAGTAGCCGGCTACGGAGAGCCGGATGGTGCAGACCCGGTGAGAACCGGATGAGGAGTACCCGACTACAGAGAGCCGGATGGTGTAGACCCGATGAGAACCGGATGAGGAGTACCCGGCTACGGAGAACCGGATGGTGCAGACCCGGTGAGGAATGCTCACCGGATGAAAAGACATATTCGTAAATATGTTTCTGAGAGTCCATCGAGGCTATATTTGTAAATAGCCGAAAAGTCATATTAGTATAAATATGACCTAGGGCAACTTTTAGTATTGTAGTTGTTATTCTTGTTGGTGCAAGAAGAAGAGAGAGCGCGTAACTGTGTTCAGAGAGAGAGAGAGAGAAAGAGGTCGTTGCCTCTGTTGTAACCGCCGCCTGTGGCGAAGATCGTGAGCATGAGGTTGTTGCCTCCGTGAACTCACTGTTATACATTCTAACATAGTGCTAGTTTGCAGCCTGTGGGCTGCCGTGGTTTTTCCCCTTAGTTTGGGTTTTCCATGTAAACATCCTGCGTACTCGTCTCCTCTTCGTGTCGTTCATTATTTCCCGTTTTCTATGTATGAATCTAAGCTCGGTTGTGGCCGAGCGTTGTGCATAAGGAGCGTTGAGTTCCCGTCAAGTGGTATCAGAGCAAAACGACACAGAAAATGGACGAATTGTTTGGCGGCATGTTCAAGCTCACCAGCTCCAACTATTTAGTGTGGAAGTCGAAGATGAGGGACATGCTCATGGTTAAAGACCTCTAGCTGCCGGTTCAGTTTGGGGACAAGAGACCGGACAAAATCGACGCCGCGATATGGGAGGTGATGCACATGAAGACAACGGCGTACATACGATGCTTCATCGACATGAGCCTGTACAACAACTTCAATGAAGAGAGCAAGGCTCATGAGCTCTAGGAGAAGATCGGCATAATGTTTCAAAACAAAAATGTTGTTAATTAGGTTTCGGTATTCCAGAAGCTAGTAAGACTCCGATACCAAGATGGCTCTAGCATGGCGGAGCACATGAATGCCTTCCAGGGGCTGATCCACCAGGCAACATCATTGGAAGTACCTCTCGCCGACGAGGTACTAGCGCTACTCCTACTCGGTTCCCTCCCGGATAGCTGGGAGACGTTGGTTGTCACTTTGGGCAATGCCGGGACGGAAGGAAAGCGGTTATCCCTAGCAAGAGTAAAGTCGAGCTTGCTAGATGAGGAGGCGCTTCGGAAAGATAAAGATACGAGCTCCGACTCCAAAGCGCTCCTTACCGAATCGGAACGCGGAAGACAGAGAAACCGTAGTCCCCAGAACCGGGAGAAGTCGGGGACACGGTCAAAGTCAAGGGGGAGGCCTACTTGCTTCTATTGCGGCAAGCCGGGACACTTCCAAAAGAACTGTCAGCATTTCCGTAAAGACAAGGAAACCGACGGTACCGATTCGAAGCGGACCCCGGACCGGAACGTTAAGACCGATGGGGAATGGACCGGAAGGGAACGACGGCAATCGCGGCAAGTGAAGAAGAGTTGATGCTCATCACCGAGGAGAGTGAGATAAACCTTCCCGGCGACGAGATGACCTGGGTGGTCGACTCCGGAGCGTTGTTCCACCTTACCCCGGACCGGAAATGCTTCTCATCCTACTCAGCCGGTGATCACGGTTGTGTCCGGATGGGGAATGAAGGAACATGCCGAATTGTCGGCATAGGAGACATGTGGTTGACAACACCAACCGGATGCAAGTTGCTGCTTAAGGATGTTCGACATGTTCCGGAGGTCCGTCTGAACCTGATATCAGCCGATCGGCTAGATGATGAAGGCTACATGGGTAGCATCCGGAACGGTGTCATGAAGTTCAGCAAAGGGAGCCTGATTGTGGCTCGGGCCCGGAAGGTCAACACACTATACCTGATGAATGCCCGGTTATGTCCGGAAGATGTGAACGTGGCATCCGACATTGCCGGTGAGCTGTGGCACAAGAGGCTGTGTCATATGAGCGAGAAGGGGATGAAGAGGCTTGCAGATGACAACCTCATTCCAGTGAAGAACGTGCACTTGGAGAAGTGCACTGATTGTCTGGCCGGTAAGCAAAACCAGACCTCCTTCCGACCAAGGCCACCGATGAGACGTAATGCACCACTAGAGTTGGTGCATACGGATGTGTGTCAAGTAGACACGAAGTCACATGCCGGAGCGCAGTACTTCGTGACATTCATAGATGACCACAGCCGGAAGCTGTGGGCCACACCGTTGAAGACGAAGGATCAGGTGCTATCCGTCTTCAAAGAGCTCCATGCGAGAGTGGAAAGAGAAACCGGCCGGAAGCTGAAGGCGGTTCGAGCAGATAACGGAGGAGAATACCGGGGGTAGTTCGAGGAGTAATGCCACTCGAAGGGAATCCGGCTCGAATTTACCATGCCGAAGACGCCGGCACTAAACGGACTGGCCGAGAGGATGAATCGGACCATAATGGAGAGGGTCCGGAGTATGCTAGCGCATGCAAAACTACCCAAGAAGTTTTGGGCTGAGGCACTGTCGACGACGACTTATGTGATAAATAGATCACCCTTAGTACCCTTGGACAGAGACATGCCACAGAGAGTGTGGACCGGTAAGGAAGTATCCTACCGGCATCTGAAGGTGTTCGGGTGTCTCGCGTACGTGCATGTAGCTAAGGACCGGAGAGGAAAGTTAGATCCAAAGACCTGACCATGCATATTCCTCGGTTATGGTGACGATGAGTTCGGCTACCGAGTGTGGGACCTGGTCGACAAGAAGGTATTCTGGAGTCGAGATATTATCTTCATGGAGGACAAGACGCTCGCCGACTGGGAGTCGGAGAAGAAGATAATGAACTCCGAGTCGATCGGTAAGGATCGACTCTACGATGAGCAAACCCAACCGGCAAGAGACCGGTTAGCACTCGAGGGACCAGCCGGTTACGGTGAGGATACCGAACAGGCTGAAGAAGAAGTAGAGGAAGTTGAAACCGGAACTGGCCAAGACCCCGAATCGGATTCGGATGAAGAGCAAATGGAGGAGCCGGTTACCGAAGCCCGAAGACGGAGATATCCTCTCAGAGAGAGAAGGCCCCCCCAGAGATTTTTGGATGCAGAGCATGTTCTGCTGACCGATGAGGGGGAGCCGGAAAGCTTCGAAGAAGCGAAGGATGACACCCACAACCACAAATGGTTAAGTGCCATGCAGGATGAGATGGATTTCCTGCATGAGAACCATACATACGAATTGGTGGAGTTGCTGAAAGGAAAGCGGGCACTCCGTAACAAGTGGGTGTACAAGTTGAAACCGGGAGATGCCGGCAACCCCCCGAGATACAAAGCCAGGATCGTGGTGAAGGGGTTCCAGTAGAAGAAGGGCGTGGACTTCGACGAGATATTTGCCCCGGTAGTAAAGATGACCTCTATCCAGACGGTGTTGAGTATAGCGGCAAGCATGGACCTCGAGGTAGAGCAACTAGACGTGAAGACGACATTCCTTCACGGTGATCTCGAAGAGGAGATCTACATGCAGCAACCGGAAGGATTCGTAGAGAAAGGGAAGGAGCACCTGGTTTGCCGATTGAAGAAGAGCCTCTACGGGTTGAAGCAGGCCCCCCCGGCAATGGTACCGGAAGTTCGACTCCTTCATGACCGATCAAGGGTACCACAAGGCACAGGACGATCACTGTGTGTTTGTGAAGAAGTTCGAAGGGGACTTCCTGATACTCCTTCTGTACGTGGATGACATGTTGATCGTCGGACGGGACCAAGCCAAAATACGGATGCTGAAGAAGGCTCTCAACCGAACCTTCTCAATGAAAGACTTGGGTCCGGTAAGACAGATGCTAGGGATGCATATTACTCGGAACCGGTCAATGAAGCAATTATGGCTGTCACAAGAGAAGTACGTGACAAAGGTGCTTCAGCGGTTCAACATGTCAGATGCGAAACCGGTCGGATCGACACTTCCGGCCTACTGCAGGCTATCCAGTAATCAAAGCCTGAAGACGAAAGCAGAGAAGACGGATATGATGAAGATTCCATATGCCTCTACCGTCGGGAGCTTGCTGTACGCAATGGTGTGTACCTGACCGGATATAGGATACCCAGTCGGAGTGGTGAGCCGGTTTATGAGCGATCCTGGCAAGGAGCACTGGAACGCGGTCAAATGGATACTCCGGTATTTGAAGGGCACTTCAAATATGTGTCTCCGATTCGGCTCTGGAAAAACCTCAACTTGACGGTTTCACCAATTCGGACATGTCAGCTGATGTGGATACCAGCTGGTCTACATCCGGGTATGTAATGACATATGCAAGGGGAGTTGTTTTGTGGCAATCGAGGCTGCAGAAGATGGTTGCATTGTCAACCACGGAGGCGGAGTACATGGCAATTGTGGAAGCCGGCAAGGAAATATTATGGATGAAGGACTTCATAGGAGAGCTCAGTATCCGGCAAGATGAATACCGACTCTATTGCGATAGTCAAAGTGCCATCCACCTTGCTAAGAATGCGGCCTACCATTCCCGGACAAAGCATATCCAGCGAAGGTATCACTGGATCTGGGAAAGAGTAGATGACTAAGAGTTCGCGCTGACGAAAATCCACACGGCCGAGAACGGGTCAGATATGCTGACCAAAGTTCTGATACCCGACAAGCTGGATGCATGCCGGAAGAGGATCGGACTAGTAAGACACCCCATGCCGGAGTGAAGGGGGAGTTTGTTGGGAGACAGGTCCCTCCAGATGGTGCAGACCCGATGAGAGCCGGATGAGGAGTACCCGGCTACGGAGAGCCGGATGGTGTAGACCCGGTGAGAACCGGATGAGGAGTACCCGGCTACGGAGAACTGGATGGTGCAGACCTGGTGAGGAATGCTCACCGGATGGAAAGACATATTCGTAAATATGTTTCTGAGAGTCCATCGAGCCTATATTTGTAAATAGCCGAAAAGTCATATTAGTATAAATATGACTTAGGGCAACTTTTAGTATTGTAGTTGTTATTCTTGTTGGTGCAAGAAGAAGAGAGCGCGCGTAACAGTGTACAGAGAGAGAGAGAGAGAGAAAGAGGTCGTTGCCTCTGTTGTAACCGCCGCCTGTGGTGAAGATCGTGAGCACGAGGTTGTTGCCTCCGTGAACTCACTGTTGTACATTCTAACATAGTGATAGTTTGCAGCCTGTGGGCTGCCGTGGTTTTTCCCCTTAGTTTGGGTTTTCCACGTAAACATCCTGCGTACTCGTCTCCTCTTCGTGTCGTTCATTATTTCCCGTTTTCTGTGTATGATTCTAAGCTCGGTTGTGGCCAAGCGTTGTGCATAAGGAGCGTTGAGTTCCCGTTAAGAGACATCCGAAAGAGAGCCAACAACGAGTGGACGAAGGTACCCACTCAGAGAAAGGAAGGCACTGACTACATATGCTAGTCAATATGTCCTCTTGACTGATGACGGTGAACCGGAGTGCTATGAAGAAGCCCTTGCCGACGAGAGCAGAGGAAAATGGCTGAACGCGATGCAAGAGGAGATGGAATCCTTGCATGCGAATTACACCTACGACCTAGTAGAGTTTTCGAAAGGTAAGAGAGCACTCAAGAATAAATGGGTCTACAAGGTGAAGAGAGGAGAAGTCGACATCGAGCCCAGGTATAAAGCCTGCATAGTGGTGAAGGGTTTCCAACTGAAGAAGGGCATCGACTTTGACAAAATATTCACACCAGTCGTGAAGATGACATCTGTATGAACTGTTTTTTAGCATAGCGGCCAGCATAGATCTGGAGATCGAATAGTTGGATGTCAAAACCACATTTCTACATGGGGAGCTAGAAGAAGAAATCTACATGCAACAACCCGAAGGCTTTGAGGAAAAATGGAAAGAGAATCTGGTGTGTCGATTGAGAAAAAGCTTGTACGGATTAAAACAAGCTCCATGCCAATGGTATGTAAGAAATTCGAGTCCTTCATGATGGAACATCGGTTCCAGAAAACACAGGCTGATCACTGTGTGTTCGTAAAAAGGTACGAGGAAAGAGATTTCTTGATTCTCTTGCTATATGTTGATGATATTTGATAGTCAGCCAAGATGCAAGGAAGATTGGAAGCTTGAAGAAAGATCTCGGCAAATCATTTGCCATGAAAGACCTTGGACCAGCAAAGCAAATCCTAGGAATGCACATAATCCGAGATAAGCTCGGAAGGCACTATGTTTGTCACAACAGAAGTATGTGACGAAGATCCTAGAGAGATTCAACATGTCAAACGCAAAGCCGGTTGGCTCCATGTTGCCGACAAACTGCAGATTGAATGCGAAGGAGTGTCTGAAAGGGCAGAAGGAAAAGGCTGAGATGAAGAAGGTACCGTATGCCTCGGCAGTCGGCAGTCTAATGTATGCTATGGTTTGTACGAGACCGGACATAGCATTTGTTGTGGGAGCAGTAAGCCGATATATGAGTAATCCAGGGAGAGAACACTGGGCAACGGTGAAATGGATACTCCGGTACTTAGAGGGCACCTCGGGGGTGTGCCTAAGGTATGATGTCGGAAAACCTGTGCTAGAAGGTTTTACCGATTCAGACATGTCAGGAGATGTCGACTCGAGCCGATCCACATTAGGGTACATGATGGATGACCTATGCAGGGGGAGCAGTGTCGTGGAAGTCACGACTGCAGAAGTTTGTAGCTTTATCAACTACAGAGGCAGAGTATATGGCAGTAGTAGAAGCCGGAAAAGAGCTGATCTGGATGAGAAATTTTCTCACCGAACTAGGCATGAAGCAAAAGGAGTTCTTGCTTTATTGTGACAGCCAAAGCACCATACACCTAGCCAAGAATGCGGCATACCATTCCCGGACCAAGCACATACATAGAAGGTATCACTGGTTAAGGGAGAGAGTCGAAGAAGGAGAGTTTTCTCTCGAAAAGATCCATACTAACGACAACAAATCCGACATGCTGACGAAGAACGCTATGGACAAACTCTGAGTCTGTTGACAGAATACAGGATTGACAGATTTCCACCCACAGGAGTAAAGGGGGAGTTTGTTGGGAATATGTCCCTCCAGTGGGAGGAAGACCCGAACGTCAGGAAAGCCGATAGTCGAGGAGCCGAGTTGATGAGGGACTCGGTCGAGCCCTGTGCGGCTGATACACTCGACAAAGTGTTTTATTCCTCTCGGTGTTCTATATCCACTTGGTATAGTGAAGATTCTGTTCACCCGTGGTTTTCCCCGTTTTAGGGTTTCCACGTAAATCTCTATACATCTGTTTTATTTTGTCTTCTCTTGGTATATTTCTGTGATTCGTATTTCAGCAGTGTCTGCTCATGGTGACTTATATTCCACAATGATTTCTCAACAGATTGCACCGGAGAGGACTCACTCGCGGACCAAATGATAGTGCACCTCGATGTGCTTTGTCCGAGAGTGGAACATAGGGTTCTTTGCTAGCTGGATGTTGCTAAGGTTGTCACAGTATATGACTGTTGGCTCGAACACCTCTACATGTAGATCCTGTAATAGCTTTTTGGGCCACATGGCTTTACATGTGGCGACAGCCGCCCCTCGATACTTGGCCTCAGTGCTCGATAGTGCCATTGTCAACTGCTTTTTACAGCTCCAGGTGATCATGGCACTTCCCAATGAAAATACAAACCCAGATGTTGACCTACAATCACCGGCATTTCCGGCCCAATCGGCATCCGTGTAGCCGACTAATTATTTGGCTACTCCTGCCCAATAAAACAACACCCTGTCCTTAGTATTGCTGAGATACCTCAATATCCTTTGCGCGCACTGAAGGTGTTCAGGTTTTTAGCTACGATATGAATTGACTCATCAGGCCCAGGCCGACCTGGTAGCAAGGATCCGTCAGAGTGATTGTCAAATAGATAAGGCTCCCGACAATTTGTTGGAACCGTGTTCGGTCGCACACCTCTCCTGAATCTTGACAAAGCTTTACGTTTCTGTCCAGAGGGGTTGAGATGGACTTACAATCCACCATCCCGAACTTGAAGAGCATATTCAACAGATAATGGGGTTGGTTGATCAATATGCCTTCGGGGGTTCGGATCACTTCGATCCCGAGGAAGTAATGAAGGTCCCCTAGGTCCTTCATGTCGAATGATGCCGCAAACTGAGACTTTACTCGGCCGATTTCTCTGAGGTCAGTACCGGCAATGACTAGATCATCGACATATTGCAAAATGCTTATTTGAAAGAATTCTGGGACGTATTTGCTTGGTCCTATGAGGATATGCGAGGGCTGGATCTGCAGTTGTATCAACATCAGATACACTGTATCAACATCAGATACATCTTAGCAAAGATGCCAAACCGGTTGTACAAAGGCGCTACCAAATAAACCCTAATTATGCGGTAAGGGTAAAAGAAGAGATCGACAAGTTACTCCGAATCGGTTTTATCCGGCCGGTAAAGAAAAGCCACATGGTTGAGTCTGATAGTCATCGTGCCAAAGAAGAACGAGAAGATCCGGGTGTGCGTCGATTACCGGAAACTGAATGCCGCGACGGTGATCAATGCCTTTCCCCTTCCATTCACGGATGGAGTTCTAGACGCGGTAGCCGGTCATGAGGTATATAGCTTCCTAGACGGATTCAGCGGTTACAATCAAATACGGATGCACCCCGATAACCAAGAAAAGACGGCGTTCGTTACCAAGTGGGGAGTTTTCGTTGTCGTACTGATGATGTTTGGACTCAAGACGACGTCGGCTACCTTTCAACGGATAATCATGGAAATATTTGGAGAGTTCATCCTGGCGTTTATGCAAGTGTTCCTAGACAACTTCATGGTGTGTAACCGGCAAGGGGAACATCTGGACAATCTCCGGTTATGCCTAGATAAATGCAAGGGGTACCGTCTAAGCTTGAACCCAACAAAGTGTGTGTTCGGGGTGACTAGTGGTATGCTACTTGGTTATATTGTCAGCAAGGACGGGATAGCAGTAGACCATGACAAAGTGAGGGCAATTCTGGAGGCACCGACACCAACAACGGCCAAAGCATTAAGCAGATTCTTAGGACAAATCCGGTGGCATAGCCGAATGCTCTGGTATTTGGCAAATCTTGCAACACCGCTGCATGTTGCGGTTCACCGGACACCGTTTGAATGGACGACTACAGAGGATGACGCTTACCACACGCTAAAAGTACTACTATCGCAAGCACCGGTAGTACAACCCCCGGACTGATCCAAAGAGTTTCATGTGTTCGTCTACGCGTCAGACATAGCAATTGGCAGCACACTTATGCAGCTGACCGAACCCAAGTGGTACCGGCCAGTATACTATGCAATCCGGAAATTGTCACAAGCGGAACTAAATTACTCCACAATGGAAAGAGAGGCCTTGGGGATGATTTATAGTGTCACAAAGTTCCGGCACTATTTGTTGGGCCGTAAATTTTCATTTCACGTAGACCATTCCACACTTTTATACTTGGTCTCTAAGGCATCCCTCACAAGTAAGCCTGCCTGGTGGACACTGCTACTACAGGAATTCAAGTTCGAAATTTATCACCGATCGGGTATACAACACGCGGTTGCCGACTATTTGAGCCGTTAGAAACCGGCGAGACCGGTGACGGCGTACCAGATGAGTTTCGGGATGCCGAACTGTTTAAAATTATAGCAGAAACCATGGTGGATAATACAGTGCCGGACGAGGACAAATGGCTAACGAACGTGCATCAGTTCTTAAGCATGGGGCTACCTCCGGAAGAGATGAATAGAGACAAGCGGAAACGATTGGCGGTCCAAAGCCGACATTTTTGTTTATTACAAGACACCCTATACCACAAGGGAGCCAATGGAATATGGCGGAGAGCGGTGCGTAGCGATGAAAAGGACACCATATTACTAGAAGCACATTGCGGAGTCGCTAGAGGACATTATGTCGGTGAAACTACAACAAGAATGATATGGCGCAGTGGGCTATGGTGGCCAACGACACTAAAAGATTCGGTCCGATATACGAAGGAATGTGATTTGTGTCAACAAATGGGCCAACCGACAGAACAGGCGCGGATGCCTCACCAGCCGGTACTACCCTTGGAACCATTTCAAAAATGGGGGTTGGACTTTGTCGGACCATTCAAGCCGCCTGCCATGCGAACCGACAATAGATACGTCATTGTCGCTACGAATTATTGCACCAATTGGGTAGAGGCCAAGGCTTTGCGAGACAATACCGCGGCATCAACGACAAAGTTCCTTTACGAGTACATCCGGTGTCGTTACGGATGTCCAATCGAATTAATTAGTGACCAGGGTGGACACTTCCTCGGTCAAGTAGTGGAGAGCCTAACAATGTTCTACGCGGTAGTACACAAGCGCAACACTCCATACTATCTGCAGGCCAATGGACTGGCCGAGTCCACCAACAAGAACACTACAGAACATCCTCCGGAAGATCGTCAACAAGAACCGGACCGATTGGGACACGAAGTTGCACAGTGCATTATGGGCTTACCGGACGACGTATAAAACGAGCATCAAGATGACACCATTCCGGTTAGCGTTCAGACTAGAAGTGGTGATGCCGATTGAATTTCAAGTACCGAGCTTACGGATACAGGTC
Organism: Azolla caroliniana; assembly: GCF_043228905.1. Classification (NCBI taxonomy): domain Eukaryota; kingdom Viridiplantae; phylum Streptophyta; class Polypodiopsida; order Salviniales; family Salviniaceae; genus Azolla; species Azolla caroliniana. Next base: position 11,824,290 of record NW_028230453.1, read on the forward strand.
CGGGAGCGAATGAGTGAAAAGGAATAAGAGAAAATCCGATTGGCGGCACTATGTGAGCTGGAAGAGCATCAGATAGTGAGTATCATGCAGTTGGAATTGGAACAACGATGAAGGAAGGCTTTCGTCGACCAGCACCGGAAGGGCAATGAGAAGTTGTTCGTAATCGGCAAGCCGGTGCTCGTGTTTCAGACCCGGATGGGTAAGATGTCGGGCAAGCTACGGTTTCGGTGGACTGGACCATACTGGGTCACGCGAGAATTCAATGGTTCTTACCAGTTAGGCACGCTTGCCGGCGAAGTACTGGACAAATGGGTAAATGGGTTCCGGTTAAACCCTATTACGGGCCCATGCCACCAAACCCGTTCCATCAGGTGGAGACCAACACGGTAACCGGAAACGGCAAGCAATTGGCCGGCAACCAAGAGGAGCCGGTGTTACCAGACAACCGGGACTACTGCTTAATTATTAAAAAAAAAAATCATCATGCATAGGCGAGGAGTGAATGGGCACTTTGAAAAGCTATGTGGTTGATGGCTAATTAAAGCCTATTTAAAAGCACACCATATGTCAATCGACTACTATTATAGTACACAACGTGCATGCGCGGGAATCGAGAAAAGGCGCCAAGAATGGAGAGACAAAAACTCTGCCTCGTAGAGTCCCTCTTATTTCGCGAGAACAAAGCACTAAGTGGACACAGGTGATTAAGAGTGATCAGACGAACGCAAGAAGAACGCACAAACCTACCAATTCTACCAAGTCCCACAGACTCAGACGACGATATGGAACACATGGCACTCTCGGAAACGGCCAAGAAATGGTTCAGGCAACACGGGTTGGAAGGGTTACTAAGAATCGTCGAGGCACCTCCGCACGGTGAGGCAGAGAAAGTGGTGCTGGAGATCGATACGGAGGTCATCATAAAAGAGGCCATCCGCGCCATGACCGGCTTATCGGAGGGCGGAATATTCACGATCTACAACCCTTCACCGGAGATGATCACGAGGTTCTTCGGTGAGTACTCCCTGGCCAACAAGGCGTACTGCACGCAAGGCAGCGAGGACGCTCTATTCCGAGAAGTCGCTCGTGTGCTTCATGAGTATGGGCATGTACACCCTCAACCCCTGGCTATGCCAAAGAACAGAGCCGATTTAATTATAGCGACTTATGATGGAGTACAGGTGGATTGACCGGTGATCATCGCTGACAGTTTGAGTGTAGCCATAGACTTAGTAAAGGATGGCAAGAAGATGTGGACACCGGTGGTGCAATGGCTCACTCTTTTAGCACCGCCGGTAGAGTTGATATAGACGAAGAAGCGGGGGAGACCGACGGAATCAACTCCCAATCAATCTTCTAAAAGGCAACAACTCCTAGCTAAACAAGCGATCAGATGGAAAGTGGTAGGCTCCTCACAAAAGGCGAAGGAGTAGCCTAGTCGGAAGTGTACGACAGAGAAGGAGACATCGGTGGAAACACCGTTGAGACCCTTAAAAATTAAGCTACACCAGTCAGAACAACAATCAGAACAACAATCAGAACAACAACAGGAGCAAGACCCCTTGGCGGCGTTAATCAATAGCGGAACCCTAGATGAGGAGCAAGAAGAAGAACTTGCCAAGCACCTATTACGTCGCAAACAGACACACGACGACGGCCATAAAGGGGAGGAATCAAGTCTGGTAAAGGACAGTATACCAAAGCCTCGCCCTAATGAGTCGTAGCCAAAGAAGGAGTCAGAACCATTTCAACCAGATCCGGTGTTAGAAGCACCGTGGCAAGAAATAGCGGAACTAGATGTTCAAAAACCGGTGATTGAATTGCCGGTGTCGCCGACGCATCAGCAATGACAAGAACAAGAATTGCCGCTAACTACCCAAAATAGGTTCCCGGCCAGTGAGGAAGCCACTCCACGACCAGAACCGGCACGATAACAAAGCACCGGCAACCAATGTCTATGGTGGATAGGAGAAGAAGTGGTTGGGGCGGTGTGCCACATAGAAGTAGAAGAAAGAGCACACGTGGACCGGTTGCTCGCAACAACTGAAGAACTAGAGAAGGCCCGTTTGAGAATCTGGAGCATGGAACAAGAAATGGAAAAGACCAGAGAAGAGGCGGCTAAGTTGGTCATCGAAGGACCAAAACAATTAGAACTGATGGCACCGGTGAGTGTTCAGAATAATAAGACCCCGATGACTGAACAATCCTGGATACGAATAAGGCACAGGAACAAGAATTCGCCATGCTGAAAGAAGAATTGGAATCCCAAGAGGCCTTAAGGGCTAGAAAACATGAATGGAAGAAGGCGGCGGAGGAAGAACAAAAGAAATTAGCCGAAAGCCTCCGGCGAGCCGAAGAAAGCCTACGAAAAGGTCATCAAGCATATGATCGATTGAAGGAAGAAAAAGAAAAACTCCTGCAGGAAAAGGACAAACTCCGGCGCTCGGCGGAAGTAGAGATCGAGCGACTCAAGGAAGAGCTTCAATAACAAAAGGACCGGGAAGACCGTGCTCGCCGTCTGATCAATCAAAGGTTGAAACAAAAAACAAACGATTTTGATCGGCTGCACCGAGATCACAAACACTTGGATGCGGAACACAAGGAATTGATCACCAAAATTGACCGGCAGCAGGAGAAGTTACGGGAACTTCGGGATGAGGTGAACCGGACAACGTCGGCCCTAGCAGAGGAACAGTCGAAGGGGGCTGAAGCAGCGAAAAAACTGGCGGAAGCGGTGAAAGAACGGATGGAGCAGACCCAACAACACTATGAGGAAAAGGAATGCGCTACAATGGCTTTGAACAAAGTTTAGACCACCTATCAGACACAGTTCATGCACTACAAAAGCCAAGAAGTGGCAATCGTGTGCCTTATCCAACAATTGAAAGACGAAAAATAGGCCGCGGAGAATTAGTCGAAGATGGGGTCGGGGCAAATCCGTGATCTGGTGCTGACATGGAGAAACCGGACGAAGAGACTGGTGGAAGAAAGTTAGGTTCAATGGTGGTCTAAATGGGCTAAGTAGGCAACGGAGTTACAATTGCTAAGAGCGGATGCAGAGAACCAAAGGAAGGACGGCAACAATTTCTATAAACTGGACGCGGAGAACATTTTAGCCATAAGGGAGGAATTGTCGGACGACTTCCTATCGTTAGCTGGGGAACAATTGGCAGCGGTGAGGCGATTGGTGAAATAGCTGGACGACGACCAGCTGGATACACAACTCTAGTTCGAGCGGTATGAACGAGAACGGTGATGGCAAGAGGTGGCAAGAAGAACTGCGTCGATCAATATCAGTGATGAAGAGCAGTCTTCGGAGCAGGCGCTAAATGAAGCCAAAACTAGGGGAAGCAAGCCAAACAAAACTCCAGAGGAGCAGCCGAAGGATGAAAACCTGCACACCGGAAACCATCAGCTCGAGGAGCCCAAACGAACAGAACTAGAACCCGAAGCCTCGAGACTAGTGGAACCGGAGAGACCAGAGCAGGAGGAGCAGGAGGAGCCCAAACCAACAAAACCAGAACCGGAAGCCTCGAGACTAGTGGAATCAAAGAGACCAGAGCAGTAGTAGGAGCGGGAGCAGGAGCAGCAACAGACGACGAAACAGCTACCTGATGAGCATTTAGAACCCTTGGACTAGAGCATTTTGGACATTTTAGAGGAAGATTGAAGGGCGAACTGTGGGATTCGACGTACAAGGTATTGTCCCACGGGCGTGCCATGTGTTGACCGACAAGGACTTAAAAGTTGGATAAAGTCCAGAATGAGAAAGGGATAGTTATTTTAGAACCAAGAGTTGTTATCTATAATTATTATATTTTGAGAAGCGAACCGGACTTGGAATCGGTATGCCGATCCGGATCCGGACCGGTTGCCGGTTGGCACCGGTTCGTAACCCAGAGTCGGTGACCTATAAAAGGACCCGGTTAGATTGTAATCAGATAGCGGTTTATTAATGAAAGTGTTGTTGTTCTACATCTTGTTTAATCTTTGAAGCTTTAGTTAATTACCGTTCTGTGCTTAATAGAATCTATCTTACGTGTGTATTATGATCATTAACCACGCCGGTTAGGAATACGTTTGTATCATGGTCTACGCCTACCCCACTTGCACCACCCCTTTGGTGAAGTGTCCTAGAGGGACACCCTATGTTAGAGCTAGTCCTGCCCCAAGGAGTAACATCGACTATATCATGTGCCCAGTTGTAAAGAAGAAATTGTGGCATGTGTCTGGCGATAAGAGTTTAGTAAACCCTTATCAAACGCCCCAACGATTGATTAATCCATTGGTCCAGTCGTTCTTGAACCCTGATGATTGGGTTCTCAACTTATTTTCTAGAACAGGTAATCTCATAAGTTTCATCAATTTTTTTAAAAATGAAAAATTATTTCTTATCCTGTTTTCTTACTTTTGTATGAGTGATTGTTTATTTAGGAATGACGACTACATGTGCTCTTAAACTGTTTAAGAACTGCGTCGCATTAGAAAAGGACTCCGACCAAGTCAATTTTATTAAGATGAGCATCCAAGGCGTCTGGGATTGTGCCGACTAGGACCAAGAGGTTGGGGCAAAGCATATCAAGGAAACAGAGATGTTTTAGACGGCCTCCAGAGAGCCGATGGAATCTATAGACGAGGAAGGAGGCGACCTTGTCAACCTTGAAGATGCATCGAGTTCTGATCATATACAAGATTCAGCTGAGGAGACAAAACATGTTGATGCAACACCACTGTCAACTGATCTTGGCGAGCAACTTGTTCCAGACCTCCTAATGGAGTGATTGTATATTAGTTTGTATTTGTAACTATAAAATTGTAACACTAACTTGTTTTGGAATATAAGATTATTTTGTTTGAGTACCATTTCTTTACACTATCTGATTGGTTTGCAAACTTTAATTCATATATTCGTATTGGATGACTCGCAAAGTATGTGGTTGTTAAGTATAATTTTTATTGAATTGATGATGATGAACTTATCGATTGTATGACAGATGCTCGTTATAATTGTTTCTTTAATAATATAATTGAATTTAGCTTTATTCTAGGATTTCTGAGCTCTTTAATCTTGGTTATTTAGTTTCGAGTGTATAGAATAATATTAAGTCAACGTTGTTGCTCACTTGATCTTACATTTAGGTTGTTCATATATGATTGGGATATAATGTTTGTAAAAGTTTTTGGGCATGTGAGGTATATAATGTGATATTCACTTATGCATATGTGTCTAATTATACCCAAAAATGCAATTTGCTCATTTAATATAACAAGCTTTATAGGAGTTCGAGAGAAATATAGCATTAAAATTGTGTTTCTAAAATTGTTCAATTGGATTCAAATTCAACATTATGTAAAATGAAGCATATTACAATGATAGTTGAAAGCATTCTTGTAATCCGAGAAAATGTCTAGCTAAATATGTGTATGAATTGAGAAAGTATAGCTTAAATTTGAATCTTGATAATATTAACTGTGTTTTTTATTTATGTTTTTAAAAGTCATGTGCGCATGCGTGATACATTCTTGAAAGTTTGTTAAAAAATTGTAATTCTTGACATCTCATGTATTTATCATTATAAATAAAGGAATGTGACATATTACCTGTTCTAAATGACCCAGTGTTGTATGTATATTCTACACATATGTGTGTGTGTTTATGTATGTATTGTATTGTATTCCATGTGTATGTATGTATGTGTGTACATATTGTATCGTATGTATGTGTTATATGTGTAAATGTGTATGTATGTATGTGTGTATGTATGTGTTATCTATGTAAATGTGTATGTATGTAAGTGTATATATGTATGTGTGTATGTATGTACATATTGTATTGTATTAACTTTGTTTATTGTATCTATTGTATGTATGGCATGTGTGTATGATTGTATATGTTATGTTTGTGTGTGTGTGTGTGTGTGTGTGTGTGTGTGTGTATGTCTAAGAATTTATGTGTTGGATTATGTATGTGTGTATTATGTAAATATATGTCTAGAGTAGTTGTGGCGGCCCCGACATAGAATAATGGTGAGCAAAAGCAACACGACGAGGCGAGTATCGGCAACGACAAAATGAGAACGGAGGCGACAAAACAAGAATAGAGGCGGCAAAACAAGACCAAAGGCAGTCAAACGAGGAGAGAAGCAACAAGGGGAGAAGAGGCAACGGCGACAATGAGGAGAGAAGAGGAGGTAGCAAAAATCACAATTAAAAAAAACATGAATGTATGAATGTTATGTTTAGTATGAATGAATGAATGAATGTATGTATGTGCACGTAATGTATGCATGTATGAAGGAATGAATATATATGAATGTACATATATGTATATATGTAATATGTAATGTATGTGTATGCATATATGTGTGTGTGGATGTTTGTTTGTAATATGTATGTATGTGCATGTATAATATATATATATATATATATATATATATATGCATATACGTATGTGTGTGTATATCTAATATATCTGGTCTAATAGGAGACAATTACGGGCCTCAGAGGATGGAAGAAAGGGTAGGGATGTTGCACTTGCCGAAAGAAGAATAGGGGGAAAAATTATGAAAGATGGATAGGTTAAATTGGAATTTTACCTTCATTTTCCTTTTTTGATCATGCACCACATCGTTTAGTTTCAGTTTTACAAGAACACTATAAAACTTCTAGATTTCAAATTCTAAATCTTGTGTTTCTTAGACAAGATTGTGTTCCTGTTGTGCATAATATTTGGAATAAGTATGTCTATTCTTATGATTATGCATTATCTAGTGTTCAAAAGGCTATTACTAAAATACAACAATTTTTTCACTAAAAGGCCAAACAAATATTTCAGGCGTCTTTCACTAAAATAGGAAGACTTCGGAGGGGATTGAGGTCCTTGCAACATTTGCAAGAGAGAAGGCCATATTCGACTTATATAAGTTCTAGAGTGATACAAGTAGGGAATCAGATGTTAGAATTTCAAAAGATTTTTGCTAAATTTACTTACCACAATATAACATCTGAATGGGTAGAGTCGGGAGAAAATAAAATGTTCTTTCAAATGCATAATCAATCACCATAAGGAGGTTGCTAGGATTTCCCGTTTAAAATGTCTTGATGGCTCTTATACCAATGATCCTAGTCATATGCGGCAAATAGCCTCTGAATATTATGAAGATTTGTTAAAGGCTTGATCCTTTTCTGCTGACAATTTGTCTAAACGGGATATTATTTGGTCAAGGATTCAACATAGAGTCTGTTCAAAAAATTTGAATGTCTTTTGCAACCACTAAGTCCTCAAGAGATTTTTAAAGCAGCAAAGGCCTTAGCAAAGGATGTTTGTCCTGGATTATATGGGTTAGGTTCAATGGTATATACAATACTAGGATTTGATAGGTGAGGGACCGACTAACTAGAATCTATTAAAATTTCCGAATGTCTTTTGCAACCACTAAGTCCTCAAGAGATTTTTAAAGCAGCAAAGGCCTTAGCAAAGGATGTTTGTCCTGGATTATATGGGTTGGGGGGTTCAATGGTATATACAATACTGGGATTTGATAGGTGAGGGATTGACTAACTAGAATCTGTTAAAATTTCCGAATGTCTTTTGCAACCACTAACTCCTCAAAAGATTTTTAAAGCAGCAAAGGCCTTAGCAAAGGATGTTTGTCCTAGATTGGATGGGTTGGGGGGTTCAGTGGTATATACAATATTGGGATTTGATAGGTGAGGGACTAACTAAAGCTTATCAATAGGTTTTAGATTCTGGAAATATGCCGCAAGAATGGAATGACGGTTTAATTTACATGATTTCCAAAGCAACAAGTCAATTAGAGGAGCTTCAGCATTGGAAGCCAATTACTTTGTTGAACGTTATTTATAAGATATTAGCCAAAACGTTAGCTAGACGTTTACAACCTTATCTTTCTGAATTGATTCATGATTCTTAGATAGGTTTTATACAAGGGCAAAGTATTTTTTATAATATTATTCTATTTTGGGAAATGGTAGCTTTTGTTGAAGTGCAGAATCAAGGGTTGGCAGTGGTATTTTTGGATTTTGAAAAAGCTTATGACAGAGTGGATTAGGATTTCATGGAGGGTACGTTGCTCAAGATGGGTTTTCCAAACAGATGGATACGGGTTGTTTCAGCATTATATCATAATGCACATAGTTTGCTTTTCTTTGCAAGGGATGTTGGTAGGCGTTTATCTATTTCAAGATTAGTAAGACAAGGTTGTCCACTTGCTCCTTTTCTGTTTTTATTAGTATCTGAAGCGTTTTCTGTACACTTAAATTCTCAGCATGTTGATATCAAAGGTTTAAGCATTTCCATTTGCAGATCTTGGCTTCGATAGTGAATTTGCTGATGATACAACTCTTTATGTTCAAGCCTCACAATTTAACTTGTTGTCTGTTCAAGATGCTGTGGATGACTTCTCAGATGCATCGGGTGCATTGATCAATTGGGATAAATCATCAGGTTTTTGGGTGGCTTCGGGAGATCTGCCATTTCATGTACCTAGCGCAGGTTTCACGTGGATTCCTAAAGGGCAGTCCATTAAGTATTTAGGATGTACAGTGGGGTTAGGATTAAATGTAGAAGATATGATTGTGCCATTGTTAAGATTAAGGAATAAGCTAATATACTGGAATAAGGAAAAGTTATCCTTAGTAGGACGTGTAGTTGTTGCAAATTTTGTGCTAAGTTTGTCCTCCATTTGGTATATAGCGTCTACAAGGTTGTTTTCTAGGTCAATAATGCTTAAAGTTCAACGGCTAGTGCGGAATTTTATTTGGGAGAATGCTACTGTACACAATACTATAGCAAAGGTGGTTTGGTCAGTTCATATACAACCCAAACAAAACGGAGGTTTAGGTTTCATTGATCCTTTTATGCAAAGTAAAGCATTACTTGCTAAACATGTTGTTAGTGTTGGGAATATGTCCCTCCAGTGGGAGGATGATCCGACTGTTCGGAAAGCCGATAGTCGAAGAGTCGGAAAGCCGACTGTCGAAGGGTCAAAAACAATGATTTGACTATTTGAGAATTCAACTATTATTATTATGGTAATAATAATGATGATGTTAGGAAATAGCCAACTCGGGAGACTATATTTGTAAATAGTCTAAGTGTGCGCCCCATGAGGGCTACGTATGTAAATAGACAGAAGTTGCATAAGTATATATGCAACTAGGGCAAACACGAATAGAGTAGAAACAGAAGTAGTAGAAATAGAGCGAGAGAGTGTGTGAGAGAAGAAGGAAGAGCCGCGCCATAATTGTGTGAGTAACAGCAAACGCGAAGAGCCCTGTGCGGTTGATACACTCGACAGAGTGTTGTATTCCTCTTGATGGTGTATATCCACTATTTGTATAGTGAAGTTTTGTTCACCCGTGGTTTTCCCCGTTTTAGGGTTTCCATGTAAATCTCTGTGTACATCTATTTATCTTGTCTTTCTTGGCATATTTATGTGATTCGTATTTCAACGTGTAGTTTGTTTATTTGTGATATGTTCTGCATCGATTTCTCAACAGTTAGGAGTTTATTGCCAGGAGAGGAGGTATGGAAAAAGTTATGGATGTGTCATTTATATCAATTTAAACCATCGGTTAGTGGTCAATGGCGTGTTAGTCTTAGGTGGTTCTTTAACTCAGATTTTCTGTTGCCTAAGTCGACAGATGGGTCTTTACGTTTTTTTTATGGAATTCTAAGGGCAAGGGAAAGTATTAGTCGAGCACTTGTTTTTGTGCCACCAAAAACATATCATCAATTAATGCGTCCACCATTGTTATGGAATCCTTTATTTACTGATGAAGCGGAATGTGTTTTGGGTTTACGACCTAGGTTATCTTGGGCTGCAATTGATAATGGACCAGCTCGTATGGTTGCGGATTGGGTAAATTTCTTGCAGACTTCAGTGCAAGACCAAAAGACTAGGGTGTCTAATTTTAGGGGGGCAAACATTATGCTCTCTCAAGTGTCAACGGTGTATCAAGTAACACTACCAACTTTGCAATTTGGTCATTTTCAGAATTGGTATGGTATGTTTTCGACATTGAATATACTTATAGGAGCTTGTTTCTATCATCAAAATGGCAGCCTCTCCTTTTATGAAGTTTTAGATAATGGTAGGTTGTTTTTAATGGAGGAGGATTCTTCAATTATATCTTCTGCCAAGCAGCTACTAGTGAGAGTAATTGCTAGATTAGATAAAAAGATATTTATAGATCCTAATCCATTAATTGTTGTTGAGATACAAGCTCAACATTGGCTAGATTGGCTGTGCAAGCCGAGAACCAGATCGGTTTGGATCGATTGGTTAGGCCGGACCTGTGCGTAAACCGGGTGCACAGACCGGTGTGCAACGAGAAGCCGTAGTGGTGAGTAAACCGCGAGGCTGTTGTCGTGAAGATTTTCGTCCATAGGGGGAAAACCGAGCGGAGTGAGCAAAACCAGGGTGTGCAACATTGCACACGCACATGATGTATTTGTAAATATTAATAAGAACAAATGTAAATTGTAAGAAATGGACCACAAGATTCCTAAAATGTAAATGTGATGTGCACTTATGTGCACATCCACATGAGAAAGAGAGGGGTACATAGGAGTACGAGGTGAGTAATGGGCATAGTAGTATGTGTGAGGAGTGGGAGTTAAGACCCCATCAATCCCTCCTCCAAGAATCTAAACAAATATCCCCCATTGAATGAAGGGGATATTTAGTCTCTCCTTTTTCGAAACAACTTTCTCTCCTTATGCTATAAAAGGAGAGGAGGGGGCACCATTGAGGGGGTTGCCTATTTTGAGTGAGAAGAGGTATACCACTTAGGTCGAGGGTTTCTATTCGTTCTAGGGTTTCTTCATCTCTTTCTTTACTTATCCGATTAGGGTTTACATTCTACTTATGTTTGAGTCCGGCCCACGCGACCGCGGTTGTAATCGCTTGCGGCTTTCATGCCCATAATATACATAACTTCATAAATCTTGTCTCTTTCTACTTTCTCTACCGTGTTAATCTCTTCCACTTTGCTCATACTCGTCTTCCCATCTACTCCTAGTCCAAAACCCCCGTGGTCCCGCCTTATTCTACACGCACACATAGTGAGTATTATCTTTGAATTGAATTTTTTGTGCTCTCTCTCTCTCTCTCTCTCCCGCGTACTGTGTATATTCTAAGCTCTCCATTAAACCTACATTTTTGTGTTCGGTTTTTTATTGCTTCCGCATGCTATTCTTTTCACATGGTATCAGAGTGCGAGGGTTGAGAACCTCTACAGCCGACCTTAGCTCAAAAAGAAAACCTAACCTTCGTAAAGAACAAGAAAAACAAAATGGATAGAGGCATGCCTAGCTCGCTTCCAATAGAGAAGCTCGACAGAAACAACTACGCATCTTGGTCCTACAAGATGCACCAGTACCTGTTCGGGCACGGTTACTGGAGCTATGTCGACGGAGCAAATGACACAACACCCGAATCGACACATAGAGATTTTCCGGTGTGGGGACAATCGGCGAGCAGAGTACTGTACTGCTTCGCGTCTTGTGTGGGCGAACAACTCCTAAGCTACATTCGGGATGCAAAAATGCCGAAAGATGCTTGGGGAAATCTAAAGAAGATTTTTGCCGCAAGCACTACAACTAGGAAGCTTCAACTCCAATAGGAGTTGAGCAACCTACGACAACGCGACTTGTTGGTGGCAGACTAAACCTCCAAACTCAAGGACATTTGCGACTCTCTGGCCTCCATCGATGTGAATATCGAAGAAGCCGAGATGGTGTAGATTTGTCTCGGGGGTTTGGCGTCGAAGTTCGGAGCATTCCGAACTGCTATGTGTACGCGGGAGAATACAACGTCATTTTTCGACTTACAATCGATGCTCCTTATAGAGGAGAACCACGCAGGTGCATCGACGAGCACGCATGCCGATAACAAAATGTTGTACACGGAGGGAGATAGGCCCCGTGGTCATGCCGGAAGAGGTGAGTTGGGGTGCAATGGAGGCAGCTGATGTGATCAAGGAAGAAGGCACCAAAGTGATGCCGACAGCAATTACGGACCCTCCGGAGACAGGGGGAGTTGAGACGATGAGAACCGGCAAGGGAAATCCGCCGCGGAATGCTGGTACTGTGGCAAGAAAGGCCACAGGGAGAGCGAGTGTTGGAAACAGCACGCCGATTCGGAGAGAACCGGGTCCGGATCAGGTTCCGGACCGATTGACAAAGGAAATCGGTAGCGATCGCACTACGCCGAAGGATCCGGAAAAGCCGGAAAAGGGTCAGCCTTCGTCAGGAGACACAGAGCAAACTCGATGAAGAAGATCACTCCGAAATCAGACGAGGTGTGGTACGTCGACTCCGGCGCGTCAAACCACATGACGTGCCACAAGGAGTGGTTCTCATACCTTGAGAAACCGATGCAACCGGGAGTAGTCGCAACTGGAGACGACACTCCGCATCCGATTGCGAATGTCGGTGAAGTTCCCCTAAGCCATGTTGGGCAAAAAGGGAAACACATGAGCATGTTACACGTCCCGACAATCATGAAGAATCTGGTGTCGGTCAGGCAGATCGTCGACCAGGGGATGCAAGTCCGGTTCACACATCTCGGGTGCTTCATTGAGGAGGAAGGCCGAGTTATTGCGCAAGGGTGCAGAGATGGGAGGATGTTTATCCTTGACTGTAGTGACAGAGGCACCACAATGTTTGTGAAAGGACAAAAAGTCGAGTCGGATATCGACTTATTTCATAAGCGGATAGGCCACGTCAACTATCAACAGCTTTAGGAGTACTTTTCCGGTCAATTCAACGGGTATCTACAACAGATAGGAATTAGACGCGAATTCAGTTGCAGATATACACCGGAGCAAAATGGCGTGGCCGAAAGGAAAAATCGGTCGGTTGTGGAAGTGGCGCGGGCAATGCTAGAGGAGAAGAGCTTGCCCAAGTTCTACTGGGCCGAAGCGGTTCAGACCGCGGTGTACATCCAGAATCGGATCGAAGACAAAGTGTCGGCACATGAGCTGTATTTCGGAAGGAAGCCAAATCTACGACACTTGAGAGTTTTCGGTAGCATTGCGTATGTGCATGTGCTGAAGGAGAAACAGAGGAAGTTGGATGCAAAAGCCGAGAAGTGTATCTTAGTCGGCTATTCAGAGGAACAGAAGGGTTATATGTGTTATAACCCCCGAACCAAACAAGCTCGTGTGAGCCGCGATGTTGTGTTTGACGAGTCCGCGTCCTGGTACTTGCCTCCGACTCCGGACCTCACCTCCAATCTGAGCTCTGACGATGAGGTCAACGAGGCCGAGATGCCTCCGGATGAGCCTGAAATCAGGACCCGCGAAGAGAGTCCGATTCGTTTCGGTTAAATGGACTGAATGCCCAACTGAGTCAGTTCGACCAGTCCGATGAAGAGTGTTACCCAACCGGCAAAGGAGTTAAAGAACAAAATGTAAAAGGGATTGTTTATTCAGAATCTATTATAATTAAGTAGTTTATGAGACGTGAGTGGACGAACCGGAATCAGTATGCCGATCCGGATCCGGACCGGTTCCGAACAGGTGCCGGTTGGCACCGTTTTGTACTCAGCACCAGTGAGCTATATAAAGGTCCGGTTATAATGTAAAACATTGACGGATAATTAATATAGCTTCTTGTTTTATCTTTAAGTGTTGATTACCGTTCTATGCTAATTGTTCTATCATACGCGTGTATCAAGTCTAATGCCATATTGCTAAGTAACCAATTAAAGTCTGAGTAATCGTTGGGTCTTAAGTTATCTCGCCGTAACACCCCTTTGGTGAAGTGTCTCCCGTAGACACCATGTGTTAGGCCATTGTCTAGCCCTAAGGAATAACACAGTTTTTGGCTAGTACCACGATTCCTGCACAATCGCAGCGAACAGCGGCAGGAATGGATGACTAGACCAACGAACGACCCGATTACGGAGCGAGCAAGGAGACTTGCTGAACGGCTAAGGAAGCGAGAGGCTTTCCAGCAAGCGGCAGAAGAAATCCGAACGGATCGCTCATTTTCCAAGGAGATCCAGAGAGTGGCCAAGGAGTCACTTCCGTTACAACAAAACGACTACCCGGACGAAGAAAGCAACCTAACCAGCCTTCGGGAAGCGGAATCCCTTCTCCAGGCATTGGTAGTGGGCGAAGGCGAATCCAAAGCATTTTCGGCTTTCGAATCAGATTCAGAAGGGGAATACAACGCGCACATACGACACCCCAAACAGACTGGAGGATGAGGAGTCGGATACCTTGCCGACACCGGAACCAGAATTGAGAAGGCTGGAACCTCTGGCATCGGAAGTTGAGCACACTCCGGAACCAGAAGTTGAGGAAGAGAGTCCGATTCGTTTCGGTTAAATGGACTGAATGCCCAACTGAGTCAGTTCGACCAGTCCGATGAAGAGTGTTACCCAACCGGCAAAGGAGTTAAAGAACAAAATGTAAAAGGGATTGTTTATTCAGAATCTATTATAATTAAGTAGTTTATGAGACGTGAGTGGACGAACCGGAATCAGTATGCCGATCCGGATCCGGACCGGTTCCGAACAGGTGCCGGTTGGCACCGTTTTGTACTCAGCACCAGTGAGCTATATAAAGGTCCGGTTATAATGTAAAACTTTGACGGATAATTAATATAGCTTCTTGTTTTATCTTTAAGTGTTGATTACCGTTCTATGCTAATTGTTCTATCATACGCGTGTATCAAGTCTAATGCCATATTGCTAAGTAACCAATTAAAGTCTGAGTAATCGTTGGGTCTTAAGTTATCTCGCCGTAACACCCCTTTGGTGAAGTGTCTCCCGTAGACACCATGTGTTAGGCCATTGTCTAGCCCTAAGGAATAACACAGTTTTTGGCTAGTACCACGATTCCTGCACAATCGCAGCGAACAGCGGCAGGAATGGATGACTAGACCAACGAACGACCCGATTACGGAGCGAGCAAGGAGACTTGCTGAACGGCTAAGGAAGCGAGAGGCTTTCCAGCAAGCGGCAGAAGAAATCAGAACGGATCGCTCATTTTCCAAGGAGATCCAGAGAGTGGCCAAGGAGTCACTTCCGTTACAACAAAACGACTACCCGGACGAAGAAAGCAACCTAACCAGCCTTCGGGAAGCGGAATCCCTTCTCCAGGCATTGGTAGTGGGCGAAGGCAAATCCAAAGCATTTTCGGCTTTCGAATCAGATTCAGAAGGGGAATACAACGCGCGCATACGACACCCCAAACAGACTGGAGGATGAGGAGTCGGATACCTTGCCGACACCGGAACCAGAATTGAGAAGGCTGGAACCTCTGGCATCGGAAGTTGAGCACACTCCGGAACCAGAAGTTGAGGAAGAGAGACCTCTGACATTGGAAGTCGAGGAGGAGAGGCCTCCAACACCGAAAGAGGAGCAGGAATGACCTCCGACGCCGACAGAGGACCGGGAAAGACCTTCGACGCCGATAGAGGAGGAGGAAAGACCACCGACACCACCAACCCGCATATGTCACGGATAGATCATAAGCTCAAGAGACAAGAAAGAAGATAGACAAATGGATGAGTAGTATTAATGGAGAGACTCCATAACTGGTGTTGTTCACCTTGAATTCCTTCAAGGTGAACTCCTCTATTTATACTACATGGCATGCATACTTGTTGCACGCATGTGAATCTACAATAGAGCATGTAGGTATGCATGCATGTGCCAAGTGTAAATACTACAAGGGAGCAACTATGCACATGATGCTAGCAAAACAATACGGACCAATTATATACATAACTGTGTACTAGATATATTGGTTAACCCATGATACTATATTATAACATGGTTGTGTCAAGTGTTCGAATCTTGACATTATCCCCCCTCTGACGCTGCCTTCCCAAATCGGCCACTGGTTTGTGGGGATATCGGTGATGAAAATCTTGGACGACCTTTGGGGCATTTTGTAAATTTTCCGATGGTTCCCACGTGGCCTCAAACATGGGGTAACCCCTCCATAGGACAAGGTATTGCAAGTGTCGACGGTGCCAACACGAGTCAAGGATTTGGTCGACCTCGTATTCCTCCCCTGTCATGAATTGCACAGGTGG
The DNA here is from genome assembly GCF_043228905.1 of Azolla caroliniana. Lineage (NCBI taxonomy): Eukaryota > Viridiplantae > Streptophyta > Polypodiopsida > Salviniales > Salviniaceae > Azolla > Azolla caroliniana. The sequence continues at coordinate 11,840,368 of NW_028230453.1, forward strand.
TGGTGGAGGGGCCTGACGTCCTGGGAGTTGTGAAGCATAATGGGGTTCGAGGAGGGACACATGGAAAACATCATGAAGTCAGAAGTGGGATGGAAGGGCGAGCCGGAAGGCGACGAGATTGATGCACTCGATGATACGGAATGGTCCCAACTTCTTGTAATCAAGTTTTGCACATGGACGAGTAGTAGAGATGTGTCAACGTAACAACCAGACCATGTCTCCAATGACAAAGTGTGGAGTGGCAGATCGATGGCGATCAGTCTGCTGCTTGTATCGTTCACTAGCAAGACTAAGCTCGAAGGATAAATCATGATGTAGTTCTTCCAAAATGCGAGCACGATCCTCCGCCGAAGGGTTCACGGAAGTGGTAGGAAGGGAAATGTTGAAGCGAGGATGTAAACCATAGTTGGCAAAGAAGGGAGTGACGCCAGTCGATGCATGGAGAGAATTATTGTAGGCAAATTCCGCGAGCGAAAGTAAGTTGACCCAATCATCTTGTTGGTAACTAACAGAGCACCGAAGATACTACTCAAGGATTTGGTTGACACACTCCGTTTGTCCGTCAGTTTGGGGGTGATAAGCGGATGACAACTTGACAGAGATGCCTAAAGTTTGTAGCAGGCGCTGCCAGAAGTGAGAGACAAACTGGGGTCCGCGATCGGAGATGACATCATTGGGGAGTCCATGCAAGTGTGCCACATTGTTGAGTAGTAGATGCACCATTCCTTCTCCGGAAATGGTTTTGGAGCATGGAGTGAAGTGAGCCATCTTCGTAAACCGATCGACAACAACCAACACCGAGTCATAGCTATTGACCAAGGGTAGATCAGTTATCAGATCCATAGAGATAGACGCCTAAGGACGACGAGGACATGGAAGCGGCTGTAGTAAGCCGTATGGCCGATGATGAATGGCTTTGGAGTGAGCACAAACCTCACAACTCTTTATGTATTCTTTGACCAACTTCCATGGTTGTGGACACCAATACCCCCGATAGAGTAGCTCGAGGGTTTTGCGACCCCGAAATGACCTGCAAGTGGGTCATTGTGGCATTCCCACAACACCCAGGTGCGACATGGGCCCTCTGGGACGTATAAGAGATGATCTCGGAACAACAAACCCTCTTGTATGGTGAAGGTGTCAAGATCCTTCCTTTTGGTCACTTTGGAGGGGTTTTGCAGACTATCTCGAATCTCGTTGGCAAACACATCGGTCTTGGATGCATCAGTGATCTGTTGGAGTAATGAATCATCCTGCAACATACAAGTGGCAAAAAGATGCAATTGGTCGGGTTTCAACAAACGTCTAGATTGTTGAGCATAAGCAGCATCCCCAGGGCGGAGTGCAAGGTCAGCTTGGCGAGAAAGGGCATCGGCCTTCCCATGTTGGTCACCAGGTCGAAATATGATCTCAAAATCGTAGTCGGTGAGAAAATTTGTCGACCAACGGGCCTGCCTTCGATTCAAAGTACGAGTGGTGGAAAAAAAAACTAAATTTTTATGATCAGTCACTACCTAGACACGATGTTGTGCGCCAGCCAAGTAGGATCGCCATTCTTCAAAGGCAGCAATGATAGGAGCAAGCTCCTTGTCGTATATGGGATAATTGATTTCGGATGCCATGAATTTACGGGAGTAGTAAGCCACTGGGTGCATTAGGTTGGTGTCATCTGCCTCGGATAAGATGGCACCAATGGTGAAGTCAGAGGCATCGGTTTTGACTTGGAAGGGTTTTGTGGGGTCGGCATGTAGCAGCACTGGGGTAGTGATGAAGGCGTGTTTGAGTGAGTCGAACGCATTTTGCGCCTGCAAGGTCCATAAATATGGAGTGCCTTTACAGGTGAGAGCGATAAGAGGTTGTGCTAGGGTGGAAAACCCCTTGATGAAGCGACGGTAAAAATTCGCGAAGCCGAGGAAGGATTGCACATCTTTAAGTCGCCTTGGAATCGCCCACGCTTGAATGACAGAGACCTTATTCATATCCATGGTGATGCCAGTGGGCGAGATGATGTAGCCCAGAAATTCGATCGAGGTACGGTCGAACTCGCATTTCTCGCCTTTGGCATAAAGGCCATGCTCGCGAAGTTTGGCAAGAACTAATCGGACTTGGCGAGTGTGCTCCTCCATGTTTGGCGAGAAAATGAGAATATCATCGAGGTAAATGACAACAAAATGATCAAGATATTCCCGGAATATATCGTTCATCATATGTTGAAAAATTGTTGGAGCGTTAGTAAGACCAAAAGGCATTACCTTGTATTCGAAATGCCCATACCGTTTTTGAAATGCGGTTCTCCATTCATCCCCCAGCTTGATGCGTACTAGATTGTACACTCCACGCAGATCAACTTTGGAGAAGACACGCGCAACTTGGAGCCGATCAAGGAGTTCAGGGATCAGAGGTAGCGGATAGCGGTTGTGCACAGTGAGTTTGTTGAGACCTCAGTAGTCGACGCATAAGCATAGAGAGTTGTCCTTCTTCTTCACAAATAAAATGGGGGCCCCGGTTGGTGACTTAGAAGGTTGAATAAATCCTTTCTCGAGGTTCTCATTGAGATACACACGAAGGGCCTTCAACTCTAGTGCAAACAACGCATATAGAGGACCAAAGGGTGGACACGCACGCACCTTCTTGAAGATCAATCAGATAGTCGTAGAGCAGGTGTTCAGGCAAACGATCAGCATTACATTTTTCAAATACGTCGGAGAAGTGTTGGTATTTGTCGGGAATAACATGGAGTGTGTTAGAAACGGCACCACAAACAAACCCATCCTGGATTGATGATGGGGTAGTCAAATCAGAATCGACCTTCTCCGAAGGATGGGAAACTGAATTTACCTTCATACTTTTGCACGTGCATCTTGGCTTGCTAAATGTGATCGAGCGGTTGCACCAATCCACTATTGGATTGTGCGCCTCCAACCACGTTAGTCCTAAGACGATCGGATGTCAAGGAGATGCGATGAGGTAAAAGGCGAGCTCCTCCTGGTGTGAGCCCACACAAAGCCCTAATGGGATTGTAGCTTGAGTAATTGCACCTGACAAGAGGACGCACCTGTCGATGGCTTCAATGGGAATGGCTTTTGAGAGGCCAACGATAGGTACGCCATGTGCTTGGGCAAATGCGATGTTGATGAAGCAAGAAGATGCCCTAGAATCAAGTAAAGCAACAAACTGAATGGAACTAGAGTTAAATGAAAACCATACCTCCAATGTGAAATTGCCTGATGGTCCGGCAATGGAACCAAGAGAATGTGGGTGAGGGGAGATGTCCAGTTGTATGGCTCCTACTGCAACCAAACGATGTCGTTTTCCGAATGGTGGGGTCCGTTAGCTCGATGGAATTGTGGGCGATTACTCCTAGGACAATGGCGAACGACATGACCAGAGGCGCCACAATACATGCACAAGCCATTAGCTCACAAAAATTGTCGTTCAGCATCAGTCAATGGCCGAAATTGGGCTTGATCAATTTCCATGGGGACAGGAGCATCTGCCAAAGTAGGGGAGTGTGACGCAGTCGGTGGGGGGTATGGTTGGGGTTGTATGACCGAGGCGTGTCGTGGAAGTGAATGAGGTGGAACCCAAGTACAACGCTCTTCCTAACAAAATTCGAATAGACGATTGTCACAATGGACTGCTTGTGAAATCACTTGGGATAACAAGGTGGGCTCCGGAAAGTTTAAGAGAAGATTCTTGAAATTGCTTCGAAGGTCATGCCGAAGCTAGATCAACTAAAGCTTGATCATCCCAATTGACGTCGCATGCTAGTTCTCGAAATTCTGAAGCATAGACTGAAGCTGCATGCGAACCTTGTTCAAGTGCATAAATCTTGTTAAGAGTTGTACGTCGTCGGTCCGTCTCTCCAAATGTGGCCTCTAACTCGGCGAGGAAGGCGGGAAAGTCCTCCAATAGAGGTGAAGAGGTTTCTACCAATGGTGCAAACCAAGCTTGGGCCGGACCGGAGAGAAGGGAGCCCACAAGGCCGACTTGTTGAAGACCATCTCCATAGCGTTGAGGTTGTAGCCGAATGATAAGTTGAACTTGGTTGATGAACCCTCGGAAACGCGACCTCGTTCCATCAAATATTTCTAGGAGGCTCAAGAAAATGCGACGAAGCTAGGCTAGATGTTGGTAGAAGATCGGGCTCTAGGCTAGGTTGCTGTGGGAGACTAGGCTTCGGGGGTTGGGAGGATAGGGAGGCACTGACTTGAAGTTCTTGTAAAGAATTTTGAAGAGGTTCATTTTCAAGCTGGAGTTGTCATAAGGCTACCATTATTTGGCCTAACTCACTAGTTGAGTTGGACATAGCTATGGCTTATGAGAGGGAGAGCTATGAGGATGGGAAGGTGAACAAACTGTCACGGATAGATCATAAGCTCAAGAGACAAGAAAGAAGATAGACAAATGGATGAGTAGTATTAATGGAAAGACTCCATAACTGGTGTTGTTCACCTTGAATCCCTTCAAGGTGAACTCCTCTATTTATACTACATGGCATGCATACTTGTTGCACGCATGTGAATCTACAATAGAGCATGTAGGTATGCATGCATGTGCCAAGTGTAAATACTACAAGGGAGCAACTATGCACATGATGCTAGCAAAACAATACGGACCAATTACATACATAACTGTGTACTAGATATATTGGTTAACCCATGATACTATATTATAATATGGTCGTGTCAAGTGTTTGAATCTTGACAGCGTATCAACACCGGACGATGATATGCCGTTCCAATATCCCAGATACCGGGATGATCCAGACGCGGAAGCCCATGTTCATGCATTTCAGCAGACCTGGGAGGCAAACCATGTGTCCCAACGCTTAAATGCGGCCAAAGAGGAACGCTCAAAAATGGCAGAGTTCGGCATGACCCTGGAGGGACTGGCCGCCAGATTGCACCAGACACAAGATTTGTAGAAAGTAGCGTGCGGAAGCAAGTATGAAGACAGAACAGAGGAAGGAAACTCAGGTTCAATGGAGAGCTTAGGCTTACACGGTATACGCTAGAGAGACAGAGAGAGAAACACAAAAACTATATTCAACAATAATACTCAATCTCTGTACATAAGACGTGCTCAGTGAGCACTTTTATACAAGTCCTAGAAGGACTGACCAAAGTACTGACAATACTTCAATGCTCATCAAGAGCCCCTACACTAACTCCCAAATATATTCCTCACGGAATATCTTTCCTAACGACCTCCCGGTTTATGTATTCGGCCTAACTGATCGGTCCCAACCGATCCGGTCCTCGGCTTCTTCAGCTGATCCGGCTGATGTTTAGCTTGTCTCTCAACACTCCCCCTCAAGCTCAACCTGAGGCTCTTCGGGATCTTCATAGCACCGGTTCCTCCTGGCTTGTCGCCTCGCTCGCGCTCCTCGACCTGTTCGACTCTGCGCGCTTCGACCCTTCCGGTCGGCTTGTCTGCTCATGTGGCCCTCATCAACTCTTCTGTTGCTGCGGTGTTGACGCATCGCATCTTCTGCTACCTTTTCTTCTGCTTGGGCCTCGGTTGATTCAGCATGTCTGAATCATACATCCGAACCGACTCGGCTACCTCCGATCGGTTTTCGCTCTCGTCTGAGTTGGCTGTCTCCAACTCGTCATCGGTCTTCTCGCCCTCGATGGCGACATCTTCCCCATGCGTGGTTGGCTTTGGCTCTCTCCTTCGGTTGCTCCCCTTCTGTCCTCTTTCGAACTTTTCCGCGGGTCCGCCCTCAACTTCTTCAGCCGATCCGAAGTCGCCCTCGGCTTCTTCAGCCGATCCGTCTTCAACCGAGTCAACAAACGAGTCAACCGACTCGGTGTCATGGTCACCGCTCCTTTCCTGCTGCCTTGCTTGGTCGTTCGGGACTGTTCTCCCCCTCAAGTTCGGCACATCGAGGTGACGCAACCCGAGCGCACCTGAGAATTGCCGCAACTTGTCCAGACCAAGAGGCTTTGTGAAGATGTCGGCAGTCTGCCGATCCGTCAGAACGTACTAAAGTTCGACTTCACCGGAAAGGACACACTCACGAACGAAATGGTAATGCACCTCAATGTGCTTGGTCCATGTGTGAAAGATGGGGTTCTTCGCGAGTTGGATGCTACTGAGGTTGTCGCAGTAGATCTTCGTTGGATCGGACACCTCCTCTTGCAGGTCCTTAAGTAGCCGCTTCAACCATATGGCTTCGCATGTCGCTACAGCCGCTCCTCGGTACTCAGCTTTGGTGCTCGACAGTGCAACTGTCGGCTGCTTCTTACTGCTCCACACGATCGCGGCACTCCCGAGGGAGAACGCGTATCCAGATGTGGATCGGCGATCGGCGGCGTTGCCAGCCCAATTAGCATCGGTGTAGCCGACTAACTGCGCGGCTGCACCGATCCGATATAGCAGTCCCCGGTCCTTAGTGCCGTTGACATACCGAAGTATGCGTTGCGCACACTGAAGGTGCTTCTCGGTAGGTCGCGCCATGAACTGACTGATCACCCTGACCGGATAACTGAGGTCGGGTCGGGTGATGGTCAAGTATATGAGGCTTCCGACAATTTGTCGGAACCTCGTCGGGTCACATACCTTTCCCATATCGGGACGAAGCTTGACGGTTCTGTCCAGAGGAGTCGAGACGGACTTACAGTTGGCCATCCCGAATTTGAAGAGCATACTCAGCACGTAATGACGTTGGCTGATCAATATGCCTTCGGGGGTACGGATCACTTCGATCCCGAGGAAGTAACAAAGGTTTCCCAGATCCTTCATGTCGAACGATGCCGCAAGTTGGAGCTTCACGTTGTCGATTTCACCGAGGTCGGCACCGGTGATGACCAAGTCATCAACATACAGTAAAATACTAACCAGTCTGAGTCGACCTTTCCGGATAAACAGGGAATAGTCCGATTTTGACGTGACGAAGCCCATCCGATGCAGTTGTTGCGTGATCTTCGCGTTCTAGGCACGCGGGGCTTGCTTCAGTCCGTAAAGGGACTTCTTCAGTCCGTAAAGGGACTTCTTCAGTCGGCATACTACCGAGGAGTTCGTTCCGGAGTGAAATCCGGAGGGCTGTACCATGTACACCTGTTCCTCAAGGTCACCTTGTAGGAACGCATTCTTTACATCCATCTGATGTAAGTGCCACCCCTTGGCCGCGGCTACTGCGAGCAAAACACGAACGGTCGTCATTTTTGCGACCGGCGCAAACGTCTCATCGTAGTCGATGCCGTGTTTCTGCGCGTAGCCCTTTGCCACTAGCCGAGCCTTGTACCGGTTGACCGAGCCATCGGTGTTGTACTTGACTTTGTACACCCATCTACACCCGATCGGCTTCACATCCATCGGTGCGTCAACCAGGTCCCAGGTCTCGTTCTCCGCCAATGCGTGCATCTCTTCCTCCATCGCAGCACGCCAATTCGCGTCCTTCACCGCTTCTGCGTAGCTTTCTGGCTCACGCACTTCCGCTACACGGGTCATGTACTCATAATGATGCGCCATGTACTCGTTGTATCCAAACCGCACAACTGGGTTCTTCTGGCGGGTAGATCGGTGTAATCTCACATTAGCCAATGTCGAGGCCTTCTCGGTCGACGCGGTCTTCATCTTTAAAGACCTGTCACCGGTTCCCTCGGAGTCGGACTCGCGTCGGTCTGACTCGTTCCTTTCCGTGCCGGAATCCGACACCTTCTTCTTCCCTTTCTCCTTGTGCGTAAGCCGTCTCCTCGGCTTCCTGCGCGGGGATTGCACGGCCGAGTCTCCACTACTCGCCGGCTCTTCATCGGACTGGTCGTACCGACTCAGTCGTCCAATTGGTCCACTTAACCGGAGTGAAATCGGACTCTCTTCGTGGGTCTCGATTTCTGGCTCATCCGGAGGCATCTCAGCCTCGCTGACCTCATCGTCAGAACTCGTATTGGAGTTGGGGTTCCGAGTCGAGGGCAGGTACCAGGAGGCAGACTCATCAAACACAACGTCGCGGCTGACATGCGCTTGTTTTGTGCGAGGGTTATAGCACTTATAACCCTTCTGCTCGTCCGAGTAACCGACCAAGATGCACTTCTCGGCCTTTGCGTCCAGCTTCCTCCTTTTCTCCTTCGCTACATGCACATACGCAATGCTACCGAACACCCTCAAGTGTCGCAAGTTCGGCTTCGTTCCGAAATATAGCTCGTGCGCCGACACTTTGTCTCCAATCCGGTTTTGGATGTATACCGTGGTCCTTACCGCCTCGGCCATTTAGAACTTGGGCAAGCTCTTCTCCTCCAGCATTGCCCGTGCCGCTTCCACAACTGACCGATTCTTTCTCTCGGCCACGCCGTTCTGCTCTAGCGTGTATCTACAACTGAATTCGCGCCGAATTCCCATTTGTTGTAGGTAACCATTGAATTGACCGGAAAAGTACTCTTTCCCGTCATCCGACCGCAGACACTTGATCTTTCATCCCGTTTCGGCTTCCACGAACCCTTTGAGGTCCCGGAAACAGTCGAAGACTTCGCTCTTCCTCTCAATGAGGTAGATCCATGTGTGCCGCGTGTGGATCTTCCTCTCAATGAGGTAGATCCATGTGTGCCGCGTGAAGGAGACGAAATATCGGCTCCCGCCAAGACTAACGTTTTGTGCTGGCCCCCACACATCCGAGTGTATAAGGTCGAGCTTGTTCCGGTTCCGGTTTCGCTCGTTGGGGAAAGGAAGTCGGTGTTGCTTCCCAAGTTGGCAGGCTTCACAAATTTGTGCCTTTCGGCCACTAAACTTGGGCAATCTGAACACTACCTGTTTCGATTGCAGATCTTGAAGCCGCTGGTGGTTGACGTGGCCTATCCGCTTGTGCCACAAGTCGATGTCCGACTCGGTCTTTTGTCCCTTCGCGAACATTGCGGTGCCGCCGTCAGTGGAGTCGAGGATGAACATCCTCCCGTCTCTATGCCCTTGCGCAATCACATGGCCTTCTTCCTCAATGAAGCACCCGAGGTGTGTAAACCGAACCTCCATCCCTTGGTCGACGATCTGTCCGACCGAGACCAAGTTCTTCGTGATTGTCGGAACGTGCAACACGTTCTTGAGTTTCCCTTTCTGCCCGACATGGCTAAGGGGAACTTCTCCGACATTCATGATCGGATGCAGAGTGTCGTCTCCTGTTGCGACTACTCCAGGTTGTATTGGTTTTTCAAGGTACGAGAACCACTCCTTATGGCTCGTCATGTTGTTTGACACGCCGGAGTCTACGTACCACACCTCGTCCGATCTTGGGGTGCTCTGTTTCATTGAGTTTGCTTCATGTCTCGTCACGAAGACAAACCCTTCTCCGGCTCTCCTGGAGTCTTCAGCGTAGTGCGATCGTTGCCGATTTCCCTTGTCGGTATGTCTGGAGCAGTTCCCGGAACCAGTTCTCTCCAAATCGGCGCGCTTCTTCCAGCACTCACTTTCCCTGTGGCTTTTCTTGCCACAGTACCGGCACTCCGCGATGGCCTTCCCTTGCCGGTTCTCATCGCTTCGACTCCCCCTGTTTCCGGAGGGTCCAGAGTTGTTGTCGGCATCACTTCGGTGCCTTCTTCCTTGATCACGTCGGCCGCCTCCATTGTGCGCCGACTCGCCTCGTCCGCCACGACCACGGGGCCTTTCTCCCTCCGTGTACAACATCTTGTTGTCGGTGTGCGTGCTCGTCGACGCACCCGCGTGGTTCTCCTCTACCAGGAGCATCGACTGTAAGTCGAAAAAGGACGGCGTATTCTCCCGGGTACACACAGCCGTTCGGAACGCTCCGAACTTCGACGCCAAACCTCCGAGACAGATCTGGACCATCTCGCTCTCCTCGATGTTCACCTCTATGGAGGCGAGGGAGTCGCAGATATCCTTGATCTTCGAGGTATAGTCCGCCACCGACAAGTCGCGTTGTCGTAGGTTGCTCAACTCCTGTCGGAGCTGAAGCTTCCTAGTTGTGGTGCTCGCGGCGAAAATCTTCTTCAAATTTTCCCACGCACCCTTCGGCGTCTTTGCATCCCGAACATAGCTCAATAGTTGTTCGCCCACACACGACGCGAAGTAGTATAGTACCCTGCTCGCCGATTGCTCCCACGACGGGAAGTCTCTGTGTGTCGATTCGGGTGCCGCGTCATTAGCTCGTTCGACATAACTCCAGTAGCCGTGCCCGAACAAGTATTGGTGCATCTTGTAGGACCAAGACGCGTAGTTGGTTCTGTCGAGCTTCTCTGTTGGAAGCGAGCTCGCCATGCCTCTATCCATCGTTCTTCTTGTTCTTCTTCGTCAAGCTATGTCGGTTGCAGAGAGGTTCTCAACCCTCGCGCTCTGATACCATGTAGAAAGTAGTGTGCGGAAGCAAGTATGAAGACAAAACAGAGGAAGGAAACTCAGGTTCAATGGAGAGCTTAGGCTTACACGGTATACGCCAGAGAGACAGAGAGAGAAACACAAAAACTATATTCAACAATAATACTCAATCTCTGTACATAAGACGTGCTCAGTGAGCACTTTTATACAAGTCCTGGAAGGATTGACCGAAGTACTGACAGTACTTCAATGCTCATCAAGAGCCCCTACACTAACTCCCAAATATATTCCTCACGGAATATCTTTCCTAACGACCTCCCGGTTTATGTACTCGGCCTAACCGATCGGTCCCAACCGATCCGGTCCTCGGCTTCTTCAGCCGATCCGGCCGATGTTGAGCTTGTCTCTCAACAAGATCCCAGCACCATCCCCACGTTTGAAGCATTAAAGACCAAATTCTTGCATTTCTTTCACAAGGAGATAGACCAACGGGAAATGGTAGGCCTATTTTACATTATCCGGCAGGAACCAATGGAGAACGTTCAACAGTTTGTCATCCGGTTCCAGTGGATCCACAGTCAGCTCAGCTGGGCACCTCCCGAGGAAGAAACAAAGGCCATATTCTTAGCAGCACTCTGGGAACCCTTACGAATGGTGTGCACCGTCATTGATTTCCGCACCAGCAGTATCGATCAAGTGATCGACGGAGTTTGGGAAACGGAAAAATCAAGCTCATGGCTAACCATGGGCGCACTTCAGCGTGCACTACCGACAGACGTGGACCTCCGCTTCCGGCAAGCAATTCAATGTACAACATGCCTGAATGCCAAACATTTGGTGCTAGAATGCACCATGCGTTCCCAATGCTTGCTTTGCCACTCTAGAAGTCACACAATGGAACGGTGTGATTATAACTTGTTAAATCGGCAAGCACCATCGGTTTGGCAAATTGAACCACGAAGCAACCGGGAGGAAGAAGAAGAATGTTGGCGGCGAGAGGAGCACTACAGGCCGGCACAAGATGTCTGGTACAACGATTGAAGAGACACTTATGACCGGTATGACAGACAGGATAGGTACCGGGACTATAATGGACGGTAGGAGAGATACAACTGGGATCACTCACCTGGTTATAACCAACGACGGGACGACTATGGCAAGTATGACGACCAGCCTCATCAAGGTTACCGAAACAAAAAGAATTTCAACAAGAAAAGTCATTTCAACAAAAAAGGGGGTCATCCACGGGAACCGGAAAAGGGCGCTCCAAGTAGCCAACTGGACCAAAACCAAGCACTTACCAGAGGACCTCAACCGGGTGTGAGCACAAACACTGAATCCAGCAACACCCGGAAGGCGTACTGCTAATATTGCCGGCAAGAAGCCCACTATAGTAACCAATGTCCGGCGAAGAGCTACGACAAGCGACCAACGGTGAACATGGTAGACGTGGAAGTCGCGAACTTACAACAAGTCACTACAAGGTCAAAAGGCAAAGCCACAGAGTGGGAAACTCAAGACACCATCCGGAAGCAGGCAACCGAATGGGTGAAGAAGGAAAACGAGCGGAATGTGGCAGAGCTCGAACAACAAAAGGAGAATGCCAAAGAGGTCACCAGCATAGGGCAACCCGAAAACCCAACATGGTAGGCGTTACAAGAATGCCAAATAATGGTGCCATTAGGCCGGCTATTGCAACTGGTACCATGCTTCATAGAAGGATTGAAGACGGGAAGGACGGAAGTCGACACACCACCGGCTCCGACATTCTTTTCAAATCCGGAGGAAGGACCGACGATAGTAGACACGAGTAGTCCGGCAATCAGAGCCATCGTGAAAGGAAAAGAGCTACCCGACCAGATTATCGATGGAGGATCCGGTGTGAACGTGATCACCCTCCGAACGTGTAACACTCTAGGAATCCATGACTGGGAACCATGCCCGTTTTGGCTTCAGATGGTGGACACAAGCTCAGTATGGCCGATTGGGTTAATACGTGATCTGGAAGTGACCATCAGGGGTCACACATTTCGCATTTCGGTATTATTTCTCTAGCTACAGGCTCAGGGAGCGTACCCACTATTGTTGGGATTCCCTTGGTTAAAAATAGCACACATCAAGCAAAACCGGATGAAGAATATAATTACGTTCCAGTGTGGAAAAGCGAAAATGCGAGTACCGACTCAACCACGGTCGGGTTCCGGCAAGGAATTGACGCCGCTATATGCGGAATGTGTCAACATGCTAGAAGGATTGGCGGACGAAGAGGTCGATCAATACTTACAGGAAAATCCGAAGATCGTACCGTTGTTCGAAATTGATGTAGCTGAAGCAGTATCACCGTACATACTACAACCGGACAGGACTGACGAGGAACTAGATAAAGAAGCGATTTGGGAATTACGGCAAGCACAGGAAGCACTAGAAAGAGAAATGGTAGTGTCGCAGCGCGTAAAAGCTTCCCAACTAGAAGAGGTAAACCTAGGTACCACAGAGGACGCAAGACTGGTTCACATCGCCAAGGAAATGACCCCGGAGAACAAAACAACAATGATCACACTCCTAAAAGAATTTCGTGATGTGTTCGCCTGGTCCTATGAGGACATGTGGGGACTCGATCCTCAGTTGTGTCAACACCAGATACATCTGAGTAAAGACGCCAAACCGGTAGCGCAACGACGTTATCGGATGTACCCGAACTACGCATCAAAAGTCAAAGAAGAAATCGACAAGTTGCTAAGGGTTGGCTTCATCCAACCGGTAAAAAAAGCCACGTGGCTCAGTCCGATAGTCATAGTACCGAAAAAGAACGATAAGATAAGAGTTTGCGTCGACTACCGGAAATTGAATGTAGCTATGGTAACAAACACCTTTCCACTTCCATTCACGGATGGAGTCCTGGATGCGGTCGTTGGTCATGAGGTGTACAGTTTTCTGGACGGTTTCAGCGGCTATAATTAGATCCGGATGCACCCCGACGACCAGGAGAAAACTACTTTTGTCACCGAATGGGGAGTCTTTGTTGTCGTAGTTATGATGTTCAGACTGAAAACGGCACCGGCAACCTTCCAGCGGATGATCATGGAGATTTTCGGAGAATTCACTCCGGCATTCATGCAGGTGTTCTTGGACAACTTCACTGTTTATAGTCGGGAAGGGGATCACCTTCAGCACCTCCGACTATGCCCGGAGAAATGTAGGGTTTACCGGCTAAGCCCGAACTCGACAAAATGCGTGTTCAGAGTGTCCAATGGAGCATTACTTGGCCACATCATCAGCAAGGACGATATTGCAGTGGATCCGGACAAGGTCAAAGCTATTTTGGAGGCACCGACACCAACCACGGCAAAGGCATTAAGCTGGTTCTTAGGACAAATTCGGTGGCATAGCCGAATGCTCTGGTATCTGGAAGATCTGGCTACACCATTGCATGTCGCGGTACATCGGACACCGTTCCAATGGACGGACACAGAAGACAAGGCTTACAGGGCACTAAAAGTACTATAATTGTCATAAGCGCCGATGGTGCAACCTCCGGATTGGTCTAAAGAGTTCCATTTGTTCGTTGATGCATCTAACATCGCAATCGTGAGCGTGCTTATGCAACTTAAAGAACCGAAGTGGTACCGTCTAGTGTATTATGCCAGCCGGAAGCTAGCCCAAGCAGAACGTAATTATTCCACAATGGAAAGAGAGGCCTTGGGCATGATCTACAGTGTCACCAAGTTTAGACACTATTTGTTGGGAAGGAAATTTTCCTTTCACGTCGATCATTCGGCGCTCCTCTATTTGGTGTCCAAAGCATCACTCACCAGTAAGCTAGCCCGGTGAACGTTACTATTACAAGAATTTGAGTTCGAGATATTCCACCGACCCAGCATACAACATGCGGTAGCAGACTATTTGAGCCAGTTAGATTCTGGCGAAACCAGTGACGGCGTCCCAGACGATTTCCCGGATGCAGAGCTGTTTAGAGTCATAGCAGAAACGACAACGGATGGTACGGTCGCAGAGGACGACAAGTGGCTCACCAACATGCACCAATTTTTGAGCATCGGCTTACCTCCGGAGGAGATGAACAGAGACGAGAGGAAACGCTTAGCGGTTCAAAGCCGGCACTTCTGTCTATTACAGGACACACTGTACCACAAAGGCGCAGATGGCATATGGCGGCGTGCAGTGCGCAGCGACGAAAAGGACATAATATTGTGCGAAGCACACTGCGGAGTGGCTCAAGGACATTATGCTTGAGACGCTACAACAAGGAAAATATGGCAAAGTGGACTATGGTGGCCAACAACATTGAAGGATGCAGTCCGGTACGCTAAAACCTATGTCAGCGAATGGGCCAACCAACCGAACAAGCCAGGATGCCTCACCAGCCCGTGCTACCGTTAGAACCATTTCAGAAATGGGGGCTGGATTTTGTCGGTCCATTCAAACCACCAGCAATGAGAACCGGCAACCGGTACGTGATTATCGCTATGGATTATTGCACAAAATGGGTGGAAGCCAAAGCACTACACGACAACACAGCGACATCCACGGAATTTTTTTATATGAATACATTTGGTGTCGGTATGGGTGTCCGATAGAGCTAATAAGTGACCAAGGTGGGCACTTCTTAGGGCAAGTAGTGGAAATTTTGACGACATTCTATGTGGTGGTGCTCAAACGGAGCACTCCCTATTATCCGCAAGCCAACGGATTAGCCGAGTCAACAAATAAAACACTACATAACATCCTTCGGAAAATCGTCCATGAGAACTGGACGGATTGGGATAGAAAGCTACACAGTGCACTCTGGGCCTATCGAACGGCATATAAGACAAGTATCCGCACAACACCATTTTGCCTAGCATTCGGATTGGAAGCAGTGATGCCGGTTGAGTTCCAGGTACCGAGTTTACGAATACAAATTCGGGAACGCCTAAATGAGAAGGAATCGGAAGCAATCCAGTTAGCCGCGCTGTGCGAATTGGAAGAACACCGGCTAGCCAACATCATGCCACCTAGAACTTGAGCAACGGCAAAGGAAAGCATTCGTGGATCGTCACCGAAAAGGGAACGAAAAGATGTTCGGAATCGGTAAGCCGGTACTAGTATTCCACACCCAGATGGGTAAGATGCCGAGGAAGCTACGGTTTCGGTGGACCGGACCATACTGGATCACACGTGAGTTCAAGGGTTCCTACTAGTTAGGGACACTCGCCAGCGAGGTTCTGGATAAATGGGTTAATGGGTTTCGACTCAAACCATACAATGGACCCATGCCAAGAAACCCATTTGAACAAGTAAAGGCCGACACAAAACCGGACACCGGTAAGTCGGAAGAGACGGCAACACGTTTAGCAAACGGCAAACGTGAAGCCGGTAAGAGGGAGCACGAGCTGGCAAACGGCAAGAACGACGCAACGGCAAGCAGTCCATCGGCCGGCAAATCCCACAATTCGGATAGGGGTCCGGTGGGACCGGATGCGAATTAACCAAACAGTGTATAAAAAAAATCAAAATCAAAATCAAAATCAAATCAAATCAAATCAAATCATAGTAAATCATGCAAGGGTGAGGTGTGAACGGACACATGCAAGAACAAGGAGTGAACAGGCACTTTGAAAAGGTACGTAGTGGGCTATTAATAGGGTATTAAACCGCGGCCACATGGCACGTCATTCTATTCTAGTACACGACGTGCACACGCGCGGGTAAGAAAAAACAGGCGCCAACATGCAACAAGAAAAACCCCACCGCATAAAGGTCTTCACATTTCGCGAACAGAGGAGCACAAACGTAGACAAGCGATTGGAGATCATCAGACGCGAGCCCACGCAGACAGAGCCTCCTCACACACATCCCTCACCAGCACTCACCGACCTCGAAGAAGCCATGGATTGCCAAGCACTCTCTGAAGTAGCCAAGAAGTGGCTAAGGCAACACGGGTTAGAAGGTTTCTCACGATCATGGAGGCACCACCGCACCGGGAGGCGGAGATGATAGTAAAGGAAATTGACACAGAGCTAATCACGGAGGAGGCCATCCATGCTTTGATTGGCCTTCCGGAGGGGGGCATCTTCACTATCGACAACCCTACCCTGGAGCAGCTCCGAAAATATTTTGGCAAATACTCTCTAGCCAGCAAGGCCTACAGGACACATGGCGGCGAAGATACATTATTTCAAGAGATTGCTCGTTTGCTCCATGAATTTGGACATGTATACCCTCGACCCCCGTGCATGCCTCACAACCGAGCCGGCTTAGTCACAGCAACGTATGAAGGCGTGAAGGTGGACTGGCTGGTACTAATTGCGGATAGCCTCTATGTGGCCATCGACTCTGTAAGAGGCAAGGAGGGTCGAAAAATATGGACTGCAGTGGCGCAATGGCTCACCCTATTGGCGCCACCTATCGAGCCTGCCAAGACCACGAAGCGGGGGAGGACGACCGAAGGCACCCCCAAAAAGGCTTCGAAACGGTAGCAGTTGTTGGCTTCTAAGGCACCCAAAGGGAAGGCAGCGGACACAGACAAGGCGGCAAAAGAGCACGCCAATAGGAAGCGGCAGGCGGAAACGCGAGAGGAGACACCGACACGACCAATCAAGATCAGATTTCACCAACCGGTTCAACAAGAGCCGGACCCCTTGGCAGCAAAGATCAATATCGGAACTCAGGAGGAGGAAGCGGAGGAGGAACCGTTAGAGCACCTCTAGCGGCGCCAGAAGGGAAACACCGTAGAACAGGCCGGGGAGAGTTCAGACCCAAAGAAGGATGGAACGCCTCTACCCCGCACTGAGCACCCCGCACCAAGGGTGGAACCGGAACCGGTTTGGACAGAACCGGTCACAGAGCTCCCTCCACAACAAGCTATACCGGCGGATCAGGATACGGCAAGACCCGAAATTCAAGCGCCGGCAATACAGTTGTTACGGGCATGACCATATAATATCCCGTGGTGAGAATTGTCGTAGTATTCTATACACGTGGATAAGTGTGAGGGTTAAACAAAGAGTCTAAAGAAGGGGAGGATTACTTTTAATCCTCGGGATTGAGACAACCCATGAGGCCAAGTGTGAACATGGCTGGGGGCCTTGAGAATTACTATAAATAAGAGGCCTAGCTACCCTCATTTGGGCATGCATTGACTACGTCGAGACTCTGTCCGTGAGTGGAACGACTCTTGTAGCAAGCGCGCTATCGTCCAGGTACGACTCGACGCCAAGGCGGTGGTATGGGACGCCGATCGAGGCTCGAGTCCGTCTCGATCCCTTCGCTCGGGGATGGTCGGGTGGATCGGCACCCTTCTTTCTCTCTTTTCTCTCTATTCTTTCTAGATCTATCATTGATATATCCTTATTTTATGCTTACTTTAGTACCTAATCTCTAATATTTGGTATCAGAGCCTATGTACTAACGTTTCTTTTGGTTTTCTTTTTGTCTTCGCGTGGGATGGCGATTGATCGTTGTGCGGTCGCCTTCATGCAGACAAGGATTAGCGAAAGAACTTCGGTAAATTTTCCTTAATTTTTTATCTAATTTTTCTTCTCCCTTCTATACATGTGTATACTTAATATGTAGTTTTTTTTTCATATATTCAATGATGTTGACGTGGTATTTAATTGGTTATCTTAAACGTTTACATATGTCCACGAGGTCAATACCTCGTTTGACATATAAATCATATGTGATGAGTGTCGTATGCGTACGAGGTTACTACCTCAATTGCGTATTACGTTCACGAACATATGTTACGTTCGCGTACGAGGTCAATACCTCGCTTCGTTCGAAATGATATGCGTTGGATTTACTATGCGTAAGAGGTCAATACCTCAATTGCGAATTACGCTTAACCTTATTTTCGGATGTTTCGTGTGCGTAGAGGTATATGCCTCGATTACGTATCCCGAATACATCATTGTTGGCTATATAAAAAAAACGATTCATTTAGTATACGCATATGTGGTCACTTATATACGTCTCTGATCGTATATATGTGATATATTGACATATGTGTATATTTTAGATTACGTGATTCATATCAAATGTTTTCCTAATTGGGGAGAGGATTTTGGTGGCCGTCCTCACATTTTTGTGAGAATGGCGTTGTCACCATCCCTTTTATCAACAATTTTTATTGTTGAAATTCCCGTTGGTCACTTTGATATTTCGTTCCGTAACGAACCTCGTATAGCCAAAATGATGTTGAATACGTCGGGCTTGATCCACATCAAGTAGGGTCGCTCTAATGACACACGTATCCAACATCTCCCCTCGTTACATGGATACGATGCCACCATGAGCTCGTTCTTACGAGCGCCATTCGTAATGATGTGACCATGTGATGGGCCACATGAGCCTACGAAGACACAAGGGCTCATTCGGCTTGACCATTAGGTTACACTTTGGCATATGCCATTGTACTTACGAGGCTTGAGGGTAGGTAGCGTACAACCATAGTGGGTAATAAATGAGGGAGAAATAAGGCCACTTGACCTATATGTTTCTTTTAAAAAAAACATATAGGGGCAAATGCCTCGCATATCTCGAATACGCCTCAAACATTAAATATTCAAGACGCGCAATCTACTTGGTTGGCTCAAGTGTTTAATGTATTTGTCCTCGAGGTCTCGAGTTCAAATATGACCAACACCATACAACATCGTTGATACATATGACTATAATACATGTTTAGACTTTAGGTCTAAGTGCACTTCGGGGTCCTCGTAATAGGACTTAAAGAGCCGAAACCACATATGTGGGCACAGAAACATAGTTATTGTTAACATTTTTTTCGTGTATAAACTATTCATGACGCGAACATACATGGTTGAGCCTCGGGGAGCCGCCATGAAAAAATCGATATAGAGATCAGGGAAAGGCATTCATTTGTCACCCCCATGGTTTTTAAAACACCTCTGTGTTACCATAGTAACCTGATCTTGAACCTCATCTCATACGTCTAGAGGGGTATTGACGTGAGATCATGATATCGATTAATGTTTGCCCATGATATGTTTACACCACGACAAGATGTTATGACTATTTGTCTGACCTTATCTTATTTCTTTGCCAGAAATAATCATTCAATGGCTCAGAATAACGACCCGATGCCCTCCGCTCAAGCGGAAAGACCTCAAGGAAATCCTCCTGGGACAATGTCCATTGAGGCGTATATTTTACAAGTACAACATTTCCTTAGTTCAACCGCGCAGCAGTTGACCGAATTTCGGCAATCTCAAAGTGCTCTCGAGGCACGAGTCATTAGTCTCCAAAATGAGATTAATAGACCTGATGAGCGTCAGGGTGAACCATCATTTGTCGTAAAGCCATTTACGGGAGATAAAAAGGAAAGAACCGAAGAAGCAATCTGCACGTGGCTGGGCCGATGGGAGTCTCATTTTGAGCTCTATCCCACGCCAGATAGTACGAAGATTGCATATGTTGGCCGAGAACTAGGGGGTAAGGCCGCCGCTTGGTGGCGTGGGCTCCGAACTTTGGGGAGATTGCCCGAGACCTGGACAGACTTTGTCACAGTTTTCAAGGGTCAATTTCTACAACCTCCCTCTCGAACCGAGGCAGCACAAGCTTTAATGAACCTCTCTAGCAGGAAGTTTTCCTCGCTAGAAGACTATGTCCACCATGCTAGAACCCAAATCCAAAAATCGGGTCTAGAAGGGGACAATTGGTTAATAGCTTGTTTTGTCAATGGCATCCCCAATTCGGACTATCACTGGATAGTGCACGATAAGGATCCAAAATCCTTCGAAGAGGCCGTTGAGATAGTTCTTCGCTATCAACGCACTTCGAAGAAGGACCATAACAAACCCAACGAAGCGCCCGGGACTAAGCAGTCGCAATTCGTTGGGAAACGCAAGACACCCAACGAATTCATGGATCGCGATTATAAGCGACAACATCCTTTTTGCGTATTCTGCAAAAAGAAGGGTCATACAAAAGAGCAATGTCGTAAGCTCCAACGAAAAGAGCACGATGCCAAATCTAAAGCTACAGACCATAAAGGTCAGATTCCTAATGTCCTTCAGGTCTATACACATCATTTGAGTAATTGTCAATGTTCTTTCCCTCATTATGTATTGGGTTCCAATGATTTACTACGTGCAAACGGGTATATCAATGGATCTCCCGTACAATTTTTATTTGATTCGGGAAGCTCACACAATTTTGTGAATGATTGTTTGGTACAGATATGGGGAATCCAACCCACCGTAAGTGATCACACCTACACGGTGCACTTGGCTGATGGAAGAGTACAACACATCAACGGGGCGATTCATTCTTTAGGAATTTCTATTGATACCTATATAGAGGAAGTAGACTTCCATGTAATGAATCTTAGTACCACCGATGTAATACTGGGTTATCCCTGGTTTTATAATAAAAGCTCTTCTTTATTTATTGATTGGGTTCGCCATTCCATTTCTTTTGTACTCAACGATTGTACGCATTTTATTCAATGTGTAACAAAACAATCCCTCTCGATTGTTTCCTCCTGTCCATCAATATCCGAGTTGTCTTGTTCTACGTTATTTTATTGTGTACTTGATCCGGACATTCACGTTTACAATATCGATAATGTCTCGGGTCAATTAACATATTTTGAACAAAAACAACTTGATGAAATCGTAAACGATTTTCGTGATGTTTTTCCGAGTGAACTACCCGATGGTTTACCTCCTAAACGTAATATAGACCATCGTATAGATATTGTACCTGGCATTGCACCCATTAGTATACCTCCGTATCGCCTACATCGATCTGAAGAGGATGAGGTAGCTAAGCAACTTAAGGACTATTTACGAATGGGTTATATACGTTATAGTAAATCTCCATGGGGTGCACCAGTTCTCTTGGTTAAAAAGAAAGAGGGCACATGGCGTATGTGTATTAATTACCGACGCTTGAATAAAGTGACGATCAAGAATTCGTACCCATTGCCCCGGGCTGACGATCTAATTGACCGTCTCCAGGGAGCTCGGTATTTTACGAAATTTGATCTCCGTACTGGCTACCATCAAATACAAATAAGTGAGGACGATGTTCCTAAAACAGCATTTCGTACGCGCTACGGCCATTATGAGTTTTTGGTTATGCCTTTTGGTTTGACCAATGCTCCGGCTACATTTCAACAAGAAATGAATGACATTTTCCGAGAACAACTTGGAAAATTTGTCGTTATCTTCTTAGATGATATTTTAGTTTATAGCCGTACATTACAAGAACATGCTAGACATGTCCGCTTTGTTTTACAAATATTGCGTGACAAACAATTTTACGCGAAGATCTCAAAATGTGAGTTCTTCAAGAAATCAATTACTTATCTTGGACATCTCATAACCGAACGAGGAGTTGAAATTGATCCTTCTCGCATCGAGAAAATCAAGCTTTGGCCCACTCTTCGGAATATTCGAGAAGTTCGATCATTCCTTGGTTTTGTCGGATTTTTGCGAAAATCTCTTCGTAATTACTCACAATTGACGACGCCGTTTACTGATCTTCTAAAAGGTCAAACGCGTAAGTCTACAAAACCTATTGTGTGGAATGCTACACTAGACCTCGCCTTTAAGGAACTCAAGGACTTGGTATGCAAGGCTCCTTCACTTCTTTTACCCGATCCTTCAAAACCTTTTGAGGTTGAAACCGACGCAAGCGATTATGCTATAGGTGCTGTCTTGTATCAAGATGGTAAACCAATAGCATTCGAGAGTAAGAAACTTGATTCTGCTCAATGTCGGTATACCGTTCAAGAAAAGGAATTATTTGCGGTTATACATGCGCTCAAAACATGGCGCCATTATCTTTATGGAAATCGCTTTGTGGTAACTACGAACCACGAGTCCTTGAAATATTTTTGTGACCAACAACACCTGAAAGGTCGTAAGGCACGATGGGCTGATCTCATCCAGGACTTTGATTTTTCCATACGATATCGTAAAGGTTCCATGAATACTGTCGCTGATGCACTAAGTCGCATCCGTGAAGTTAACATGCTTAGCTTCACTGAAATAACATCAGATCTTTATGATCACCTTCGAGGAAAGTATCCTGATGACAATTATTTTGCAAAATACTGGGCAAGAGTCGAGTCTGGAACAGACACCACCACACCCTCGAAGGAATACTTCCACATTGCTAACGGTCTGCTCTACCGTAATGGGAAGGTTTGTGTTCCAGATTTACCTGAGGTCAAAAAGAGAATTCTTTTTGAATGCCATGATGCACCCGCAGCAGGGCACCCTGGAATACATCGTACACTCGTTCTCATCTCCACTCAATTTTATTGGCCTAAGATGCGTCCTGACATACATAGCTATGTGACTAAATGTCACCAATGTCAGGTTAACAAAGCCGAGCGACTTAAAGCCGCAGGACTTTTACATCCCTTGGACATTCCCAATAATAAGTGGGAAAGTATATCCATGGATTTTATTGTTAGCCTTCCTCGCACCCAAAAAGGTCATGATGCCATATGGGTTGTGGTTGACAGACTAACTAAAATGGCCAGATTTATTGCTACTAAAACCACGGTAACAGCTCCTGAATTGGCTTACCAATTCGTTGATGAGTTATTTCGTTTTTACGGGTTACCGATGGATATCGTAAGTGACCGAGATCCGAAGTTTACTAGTGACTTCTGGACGCAAGTCTTTAAGAAGTTAGAAACTACGTTGAGCATGAGCTCCACGGATCATCCTCAATCCGATGGACAGACAGAACGAGTAAATCAAAT
Source organism: Azolla caroliniana (assembly GCF_043228905.1). Taxonomy (NCBI): domain Eukaryota; kingdom Viridiplantae; phylum Streptophyta; class Polypodiopsida; order Salviniales; family Salviniaceae; genus Azolla; species Azolla caroliniana. The sequence continues at coordinate 11,863,376 of NW_028230453.1, forward strand.
TATTGAGGACATGCTTCGAGCATACGTTGGTGCAAAACCAACAAAATGGGAACGTTACCTCCCAATTTTGGAGTTTGCTTATAACAGCTCCAAGCATACGTCGACGGGATATAGTCCTTTTATGTTGATGTATGGATTTCAGCCACGAGCCCCGATTGATGTTAATATACATCATGATGAGTTGCGTAGTACGCAAAACTTTCTTCGGGATATGCAAGATATGTTGCATATTGCACGGGATAATATAAAAACAGCTCAAGATAGAGCGCGTTTTTATGCCGATCATCACAGGCAACCTCGTGTATTCAGCCCTGGACAGAAGGTATTTTTACGTGTATCTCACAATTCTAAGACATTGTCTACGGGTAAGTGCGCTAAGTTAGCCCCACGGTTTTGTGGACCTTTTACAGTCCTCAAACGCATTGGATCATCAGCCTATCGTCGCGCTCTTCCCGATGGTGTTGGAATCCATCCAGTCTTTCATGTAAGTCGTCTAAAAGAACTTCTAGGTTCTGGCGACAATACAGTTACAACTGAAACTCTGGTTACTTCTGAAGATTTATCTTCTAAACCACATGTACCAGAAAGAATTCTCGATGTTAAAACAAAAAAATTACGTGCTAAGGAAATCCGAGAATTTAAAATAAAATGGATGGATAAATCAATCAAAGATGCCACATGGGAACGCGAAACGACTCTAAGAACTAACTTCCCTAACTTTCCATTGCAAGAGTGCAATGTTTTAAAGAGGGGGAGTATGTTAGGGGCATGACCATATAATATCCCGTGGTGAGAATTGTCGTAGTATTCTATACACGTGGATAAGTGTGAGGGTTAAACAAAGAGTCTAAAGAAGGGGAGGATTACTTTTAATCCTCGGGATTGAGACAACCCATGAGGCCAAGTGTGAACATGGCTGGGGGCCTTGAGAATTACTATAAATAAGAGGCCTAGCTACCCTCATTTGGGCATGCATTGACTACGTCGAGACTCTGTCCGTGAGTGGAACGACTCTTGTAGCAAGCGCGCTATCGTCCAGGTACGACTCGACGCCAAGGCGGTGGTATGGGACGCCGATCGAGGCTCGAGTCCGTCTCGATCCCTTCGCTCGGGGGTGGTCGGGTGGATCGGCACCCTTCTTTCTCTCTTTTCTCTCTATTCTTTCTAGATCTATCATTGATATATCCTTATTTTATGCTTACTTTAGTACCTAATCTCTAATAACAGTTGTCTCCCGCACCGGCAGGTCAAGCGCAATCAGAGGCATACCGAGGTGCAACCGGAACCAGAACGGCAAAGTGGTCACCAACCAGAGACAGAGTTGCAGCTCAACGCCAATGGCTCCGGTGGATTGGAGAACAGATTGTCGGAGTGGTGCACTACATAGAGGAGGAAGAGAAAGCGCAGATGGACCGGTTGCTAGTCACAACCGGAGAACTAGAGACGGCCCGGTCGAGGATCCGAAGCCTAGAACAAGACTTGGACCTGGCCACAGAAGAATTGGCCAAAATGGCCTTAACCGAACCACAGGTCCAAGCACCGGTGACTCTGGTAGATGTACAAAATAAAGACATGCCAACTTCTATACATAGCAATAAGACCCCGGAGACGGCACCAGTCCCAGAGACAGTGGCGGCGCAAGCAAAAGAGCTTGCCGAATTCAAAGATGAACTGGCTGCACAAGAAGCATTACGCACCCAAGAAAAGGACTTGAAGAAAGCAGCAGAAGAAGAACAAAGAAAGATTGTTGAGAACCTCGGTCGGGCAGAAGAGAATCTGTGGAAACGACATCAGGCATATGACCGACTTAAGGAGGAGAAAGAGAAAGTGTTGTAGGAAAAGGATAAGCTGCGACTGATGGCGGAAACGGAGATTCAAAGGCTTAAAGAAGAACTCCGTCAACAGAAAGATTGGAAAGACCACGCTCGTCGGGAACTCAAGTAGAAGCTGAAGTAGAAGACCGATGATTTTGAGCACCTGCATCAGGACTATAAGCACCTGGATACGGAGCATAAGAAGCAGCAGGAGAAGATGGCAGAGCTCCGGCAGGAAGTTCATCGAGCCGAGACAGCGCTAGCTGAAGAACGGGCTGAAAGAACAACGCTACTGGAGGAAGCCGCGCAGGAACGTATGGAGCTCCATAAGCAACAATATGAAGAAAAGGAAAGAGCGAAAATGGTATTGCAGAGGTTGCAGAACACCTACCAAAACCAATTGTCACATTACCGGGAGCAGGAGGCGGACACGGTGACACTGATCAAGCAATTGAAGGAAGAACGGCAAGCCGTGGAGGACAAATCGAAGATGGGACTTGAGTGGATCCAGTTCATTGTCCAGGCATGGAGGAACAAGACAAAATGCTTGATTAACGAAAGCTCCGCGCAATGGTGGGACAAATGGGCAAAGCACACAGCCGAGCTCCAATTGCTAAGGACGGACGCGGAAAAGCGACAGAAGGATGGCGACGACTACGACATGCTAACAAAAGAGGACTTCACCGCCGTAAGAGATGAGTTAGCAGAAGACTTTTGTAACTCTGGCGGAGGAACAGTCAACAGTGGTCCGACAACTGGTAGCACAGCTAGTTGATGATCGACTCGATGTTCAAATCCAATTTGAATGCTATGAGCGAACCAGGCTACGACAAGAAGAAGCAAGGCAGGCGGCGACCGTCAACCTCAGCGATGAGGAGCCATCGCCGGGGCAAGGACCAGACAGAGACAAGGCCGGGGCGATTCAACCGGAGTCAAATCCGGCAGAGCAGCTGACAGAGGAATCACCGCCACAACCGCTGGTACCGGGAGCCAAACAGACGCCATCCAAGGAGCAACAGTCGGAGAAGCCAGAGCCGGTGCAACAACAGTTACAACCACAACAGCAGCAGCCACAACAACAACAACAGATTCCCAAAGAACCATTGGACACCTTGGAGCAGAGTATTTTGGATATCTTGGACGAAGGCTAAGGTACTATCCCATGGGCTTTGACGTACAAGGTACTATCCCATGGGCTTGGCATGTGTTACCCGGCCGACAAAGGAGTTAAAGACCAGAATGTGAAAGGCATTGTTTATTCGGAATCTATTATAATTAAGTAGTTTATGAGACGTGAGCGGACGGACCAGAATCGGTATGCCGATCCGGATCCGGACCGGTTTCGAACAGGTGCCAGTTGGCACTGTTTTGTACTCAGCACAGGTGACCTATATAAAGGCCCAATTATAATCTAAAACTTTGATGGATAATTAATAGAGCTTCTTGTTTTATCTTTAAGTGTTGATTACCGTTTTGTGATAATTGTTCTATCATACGCGTGTATCAAGTCTAATGCCATATTGTTGAGTAACCAATTAAAGTCTGAGTAATCGTTGGGTCTTAAGTTATCTTACCATAACACCCCTTTGGTGAAGTGTCTCCTGTAGACACCCTGTGTTAGGCCATTGCCCGGCCCTAAGGAATAACAAAGAGCCGGCAAGTAGTGGAGACTCGGCCATGCATTCCCCACGCGGGAAGCCGATGAGACGGCTTACGCGCAAGGAAAAGGGAAGAAGAAGGCGTCGGATTACGGCACGGATAGGAACGAGTCGGATCGACACGAGTCCGACTTTGAGGGGAGTGATGACGGGTCTTCGAGAGCGAACTCCGCATCGGCCAAGAAAGCCTCAACATCGGCTAATGAGCAATTACGCCGATCTACCCGGCAGAAGAACCCTGTTGTGGGGTTCAGCTATAATGAGTACATGACGCACCATTAGATGTACATGACACGAGTGGCGGAAGTGGGTGAGCCGGAGAGCTATGTAGAAGCGGTGAAAGATGCGAACTGGCGTGCTGCAATGGAGAAAGAGATATGCGCATTGGCAAAAAATGAAACCTGGGACCTAGTTGACGCACCGAAAGGTGTCAAGCCGATCGAATGTAGGTGGGTGTACAAGGTCAAGTACAACACTGACAGCTTAGTCAACCGATACAAGGCCTGGTTAGTAGCAAAAGGCTACGCGCAACAACACGGCATCGACTACGATGAGATGTTTGTGCCGGTCGCAAAGATGAAGACTATCCGTGTTTTGCTTGCGGTAGTTGCGGCAAAGGGGTGGCACTTACATCAGATGGATGTAAAGAATGTGTTCTTGCAAGTGAGCTTGAGGAACAGGTGTACATGGTCCAGCCCCCCGGATTTCACTCTGGAACGAACACTTCGGCGGTGTGCCGATTGAAGAAGTCCCTTTACGGACTAAAGCAAGCCTCGTGTGCCTGGAACGTGAAGATCACATAGCAACTGTGTCAGATGGGCTTTGCGACGTCGAAATCAAACTCCTCACTGTTCATCCGGAAAGGTCGACTCGGGCCGGTTAGTATTTTACTTTATGTTGATGACTTGGTCATCACCGGCGCCGACCTAAGTGATATTGACTGCGTGAAGCTCTAGCTTGTGGCATCATTCGACATGAAGGATCTAGGAGACCTTCATTACTTCCTTGGGATCGAAGTGATCCGTGCCCCGAAGGCATATTGATCAGCCAACGTCATTACGCGCTGAATATGCTCTTCAAGTTCGGGATGGCAAACTATAAACCCATCTCGACCCCTTTGGATAGAAACGCAAAGCTTCGCCGAGATTCGGGGAAGCCATGCGACCCGACACGGTTTCGATAGATTGTCGGAAGCCTTATCTATTTGACTATTACTTGGCCGGATCTTAGTTATCCAATCGGCCTAATCAGTCAATTCATGTCGTAGCCTACGGTCGAACACTTTTAGTGTGCACAAAGGATATTGCGATATGTCAGTGGCACGAAAGACATGGCGTTGTTTTATCAGGCAGGCGTAGCCGAACAGTTGGTTGGCTACACGGATGCCGATTGGGCTAGAAACGCCCATGATCGTAGATCCACATCTGGATACGCATTCTCTCTAGGAAGGGCGGCAATCGTGTGGAGTAGTAAGAACCAGCCGACAGTAGCATTGTTGAGCATGGAGGCCGAATATCGAGGGGCGACTGTCGCTACATGCGAAGTCATTTGGCTAAAACGGCTATTACGGGATCTGCATGTGGAGGTATCCGATCCGACGATGATCTATTGTGACAACCTCAATAGTATCCACCTTGCGAAAAACCTCGTGTTCCACACCCAGACCAAGCACATTGAGGTACATTACCATTTTGTCCGTGAGCGTGTCCTCTACGGTGAAGTCGAACTTCAATATGTTCTGACGGATCGGTAGACCGCCCACATCTTCACCAAGCCTCTTGGTCTAGACAAGTTATAGCGATTCTCGGGTGTGGTTGGGTTGCATCAGCTTGATGTGCCACACTTGAGGGCGAGAGACGTCCCAAATGACCACGGAAGGGAGAGAGAAGTTCCGGAAGACCGCGATGCCGAGTCGGATGACGAATTTGATTTCAGATCGGCTAAAGAAGCCGAGGGCAAATCAGCGGAAGATTCCGAAAGCGGATATAAGGGGAGCAGTCGAAAGAAAGAGCCGAAGCCAACCGAAAATGAGTTGGAGACAGCCAACTCGGACGAGAGTGAAAACCGATCGGAGGAAGCCAAGTCGGTTCGGATGTTTGATTCAGATACGCTGAATCAACCAAGGGCCAAGCGGAAGAGAAGGCAGCAAAAGAAGCGCCAACACCGCAATAGCAAGGAAGCTGAGAAGGGCCGTGTGAGCAGACAAGCCGACCGGAAGGGTCGAGGTGCACGGAATCGAATAGGTCGAGGAGCGTGAGCAAGGCGTGAAGCCAGAAGGAACCGGAGTGTAGATCCGGAAGAGCAGATGGAACCTCAAGTTGAGCTTGAGGGGGAGTGTTGAGATACAAGCTCTACATTGGCCGGATTGGTTGTGCAAGCCGAGAACCGGATCGGTTGGGATCGATCGCTTAGGCCGGACCGGTGCGTAAACCGGGTGCGCAGACCAGTGCACAACGAGAAGCCGTAGCGGTGCGTAAACCGCAAGGCCGTTGGAAAGATATTCTGCGTAGGAATATATTTTGGGAGTTAGTGTAGAGCTCATTTATGAGCATTGAAGTACGTGTCAGTACTTCTGTCAGTCCGTATGGACTCGTATGAAAGTGCTCACTAAGCACATCCTATGTACAGATTGAGTATTATCTTTGAATTTAATTTTTGGTGCTTTGTCGCTCCCGCGTATTGTGTATATTCTAAGTTCTCCATTAAACCTGTGTTTCTATGTTCGGTTTTCTATTGCTTCCGCATGCTATTCTTTTCACAATTGCTAATTATTCATCTCATATGTGGGTTTTACACTCTAGGCCAATTGCTGATCTACAGTGGGATCCATCAAATTATGGTTGGAAGCTGATTGACAATGGTGTAGGGGGATGAAGCATAATTTCTTGAGGGGATTAGGAGAGTAATCTCATTCTGTTTTTTGATACAGGTTCTCGATGGTATAAATCGAGATGGTTGATGTCGTCATTGAAGAAAATTGTCTATTTTTTAAGGATAAGAGAATTATGGTGGTGTTGGGGGTTGAAGCAATGTTTTTTATGAGGGGATGACGATAGCACATTCACTCTAATTTTTTTGGAATAAAAGGACTGCACAGATGGTTGATGTGGAAAACGAAGAAACTTGGAGAGGATGAGGATAACACATTTCTGTAGAGGTTCTTTGTGGTATAAATCGAGATGGTTGATGTGGTCATTGAAGCAAATTCTTTATTTTTAAAGGATGAGTGAATCATGGTGGTGTTGGGGGTTGAAGCAATGTTTTTATGAGGGGATGAGGATAGCACAATCACTTTTTTTTTTTTTTTGTATAGGACTTCAATGGCAAACAAACAGATGGTTGATGTGGAAAATGAAGAAAATTGTAAAGGATGAGTGATGTTGGTGTCAGAGAAGAAGCGCAATTTCAAGAGGGGATTAAGAGAGTAGTGTCATTATGTTTTTGTTTGGTATGTAAAGGTTTTGCTATGATATGGCGATATGGTTGTTGAAGACGTCTCTGTGTAGTAATCGGTGACATGTTGGTTGGGGAAAAGGAAGCATGCTTCACTCTATTTTTTATTTATTTATTGTTTGTATATGACTGCACAGATGGTTGATGTGGAAAACAAAGAAACTTGGAGAGTATGAGGATAGCACATTTCTGTAGAGGATGAGTGACGATGGTGTAGGGGGATGAAGCATAATTTCAAGAGGGGATTAGGACAGGGATCTCATTCTGTTCTTTTGGTATAGGTTCTCGGTGGTATAAATCGAGATGGTTGTTGTGGTCGTTGAAGCAAATTCTATATTTTTTAAGGATGAGTAAATCATGGTGGTGTTGGGGGCTGAAGCAATGGTTTTATGAGGGGATGATGATAGCACATTCACTCTATTTTTTGTTTGTACAAGACTTCAATGGCAAACGAACAGACAGTTGATGTGGAAAACGAAGAAAATTGTAAGGATGAGTGACGCTGGTGTCAAGGGAAGAAGCGGAATTTCATGAGGGGATTAAGAGAGTAGTGGCATTATGTTTTTTTCTGGTATGTACAGGTTTTCCTATGCTATGGCGAGATGGTTGTTGTGGACGTTTGTGGTAGTCGGTGACATGTTGGTTGGGGAAAAGGAAGCATGTTTTCTTTGTTTGAAAAGCATGAGTGATGACGTTGTTGGGGGTTGAAGCAAACTTTTATGAGGGGACGATGAAAGTAGAAGCATTTTCTTTTGCAGGTGTCTGTTGTATTCGGCGAAGTATATTCCGAATTATTATATCCAGAAGACTACGATTCAGAACTTCAACGGAATGCAAGTACACACATGTTGAAGGAAACAACTATAGGGCAACAGGGAAGGTTTGGTTTGTACATATGCAACACCTACAGATTATGTTGTCTTTGTGCTTCCGAAAGCTTGTGCTAAACTAAAAGTTGTGGAAAATGGGCAGTGGAGAGTAATGTTTTTTATTTAATGGATATGTATTCAAAAGTTGGTGGGATAGATCAAGTCAGAGATGTAGTCAATAAGGTCTCGTTTCGTGATGTGGTGCCATGGAAGGCATTAATAGCACGACTGGTCTTCATGATAGTTGGAAGGTTTACAACATATGCAATGTCAAGGGATCATCTCAGATGAATAGTTGACATGTTGGATCACTTGAAAAAGAAAAAAGAGGAGCAACGTGAGGATGCGTTGATCAAGTCAAGAAGATGCAACATCAACAAAGTTCTGGAGATGAAATCACAGACATGAACAGTTTGTTATGCTTCCCGTTCAAAAGATAGTCTACTGCAATGTTCTCATTACAGAATATGCTTCCAATTCAAAACTAGGTTGAATCTTCTGTCACAGTTGTAGGTACTATAAAAGATAAAGCTGCTACTCGCATTGGAGCATTAGAAAAGGGCAGAGAAATGCATGTAAAGACTGAGGACATGGGCAGGCTGAAGAGAAACCAGGACATGGGCAGGCTGAAGAGAAACCAGGTTGTTGGTAATGCATTGTTTGATCTATATGATACGTGTGGATTCTTACAGAAAGTACATGAACTGTTGCAGATGCTTCCATTTCGAAAGATAGTCTCCTGCAATGTTTTCATTATAGTTCAGTGTTTAAGCCAATGATTATAGGTGATGGAAAGAACATTCTTGTAGGCGTTCACCATTCTTTGTACTTTTATACTTTGACTCTTTGTAGTTTTTATTGGTCTACATGACTACATCCTTTATAAGGTTGTTAGTGTAATCATTTTGTCATGGATGTACAAGTTCTACTAATGAAGAAGATGTTTTTTTGGAAAAAAAATTATATGTATGTATGTATGTATGTATGTATGTACATGTAACAATGTATAAAAGACTATAGGTATGTCCATGTATGAATGTACATATGTGTATGCATATATGCATATGTCATGTATGTATGTATGTATGTGTATGCATATATGCATATGTAAATGTACATGATTCAATGTGTGTGGATGTGTGATTGTAATATGTGCATAATATATATGTATATTTCGAATGTATATATGTGTATGTATATGTAGCAATGTATAAATGAATATATGTATGTCCATGTATGAATGTACATATGGTATGCATATATCCATATGTAATGTATGTATGTATATATACATGCATGCATGCATGCATGCATGTATGTATGTATGTATGTATGTATGTATGTATACATGCATGCATGCATGTATGTATATATACATGTATGTATGCATGCATGCATGCATGTATGTATGTATGTATGTATGTATGTATGTATGTATGTATGTATGTATGTAAGTGTGTGTGTGTGTGTGTGTGTGTGTGTGTATGTGTGTGTGTGTATGTATGTTTAGGCATATATCCATATGACAATGTACATGATTCAATGTGTATGGATGTGTGATTGTAATATGTGCATAATATTAATGTTATATCTAATGTATGTATATGTAGCAATTTATAAATGAATATAGGTATGTCCATGTACGAATGTACATATGTGTATGCATATGTAATGTAGGTATGTGTATGCATATATCCATACGTCAATGTATATGAATGTGTGATTGTAATATATGCATATGCAATGTATGTATGTACATGCATGAACATACATATGTGTAGATATGTAACAATGTATATGAATGTGTGATTGTAATATATGCATGTGCAATGTATATATGTAAATGCATGAATGTATGTATGTGTAATAGTGTAATAGTGTATGCATATATGCATACATGAGTGTGTGGATGTTTGTTCGTAATATTAATGTATGTCTATGTATATATGTATGTATTGTAGCTTGTGATGATATGTATGTACATACGTAATGTATGTATCTATGTGTATGTAATGTATTTATGTGTATGGATGTATGTTTGTAAAACTTATAACATTGTAGGCATATGTACGTATATATATGGTGATATGTGGAATATGTATGTACATATGTAATGTATGTATATGTATGCATGTATGTATATGTCAATATATATGATTCAATGAGTATGAATGTGTTTGTAATATGTGCATAATATGTATGTATGTGTGTGTGTGTGTATGTGGTCATATGTATGTAAATGTATGAATGTATGTATGTGTAGATATGTAATGTATTTATGCATGTATATTTTTGGGATATCTTCATGATTAGTATGTATATGGCTCGTATATGGATGTATGTTTGTAATATGTACGTAATATGCATGCATGTATATATCCAATGTATGTGTAAGTATACATTTATCTAATGTGTGTGTGTGTGTGTGTGTGTGTGTGTGTGTGTGTGTGTGTGTGTGTGTGTGTGTGTGTGTGTGTGTGTATGTATGTAAGTATTGTGGTTTGTATGGTCCAATATAATCTATATATATGGTGATATGTGGAATATGTATATATAATTTATGTATGTGTAAATTTATATATTGTGTAATAGGTATGGATTATATGCTATGTATAATTTATTTATGTGTGTGTGCACGTGTATATATATGTAACTTGTTTGTAAGTATGAAGATTTGTATACATATAATATGCAATCTTAGGTATTAATATGTATGTGTATGTGTACATATATAATATGTAATCTAATTTTTTGTGTTTCGTATGCATATATGCATTTGTGTATGTATATATGTAATATGTAATTTTATTGTATGTATTATGCATATATGTATGTCAATACATATATATGTTTTTACTTTCGATGAATGGGTAAATACCCCATTTTTGTTGTAAACCAATTATCTCATGGGCCAATTTTGGTCTTAGATGACGCTAATATTTCTTTCTTTCTTTCTTTCAATATATGTGGCTGATTCTAATATGCATGCAGTATGTAATGCATGTATGCATGTGTATGTACATATTTACATATGGTAATATATATTGTGAAATGCACATAAGAGATCAAAATCAGTCTAGTTAGCTTCTTACTTCTTAATCAATTTATAGTTAACACAACGAAACCCATTTGGGTTGGCTTGGCTAGAAAGGGTCAACTTGGGTACGTGCATCCTAAAAAGGGTGAGCTAAAAGGGTGGCACAAAGGAACACGTGCACACCACATTTCCCCTTATGAGAAACAAGAGATTGAGGGGCATGAACAAGAACATGACAGGTACATGAACAAGAACAAGAACAAGAACAGTGGCTTGTCGAAGGAGGGGGAACATTTGATGGCAGGTTTCAAATGGAAATCCATGGAGGATTCTAGTGTGAGGCGAGGGTTTCGCCCATAGAGTGCTCGAAAAGGGTTGATTTATGCAGCCATCTCGTGTTTGAGGGTCTTGTTGAGGCGTTCGGTGAAGATGGCGTGGGGATGTAACCATCTACGAACACGTAGTTGAGTTGCAAAGACGTTGAGGACATCCCCGTGGAACTATCGGCTTTGATAGTTGGACGGGGCTAGTGATGGAAAACGAGCTATCAATCAGCGAATAGAGATCAATCACTCCTGTGGACGGAGGGCCAGTTGCACTTTGCTGAGGTCGGGGACATGAGGGCTATCGTGTCAGAGGCTCCTGTGGACTAAGGGCTAGCTGGACTTGGTTGAGGTGGGGGACAGGAGGGCTATCGTGTCAGAGGGGGGTCGGGGAAAAGATCATTTGGCAAAGAAAGATCAATCACTCTTGTGGACTAAGGGCTAGTTGGACTTGGTTGAGGTGGGGGACATGAGGGCTATCGTGTAGGAGGGGGATCAGAGAAACTCATGGGACAAGCAGTTAGTGGGCAACCTAAGGTAAGGGGGAAGAGTTGGTGGGGCAAGACATAAAAGTGGTGTGAGAAAGTGAGAGTGTCTAAGGTGAAGGTGTAGTGGGCTTGCGTGCTTCCTATTGTCTTTGTCAGCCCGTAACAACTGAAGTTCGGCTGCTTGTGTCCACCAGGTTTTCTAGCCCTTATCGATGGACTCATTCACCATTTTCAATTTTTTCTTCGGTTATACTTGCCTGAAACTATGTTGCTGCCAATGTTCTTCGTAAATCATCAATTTGAGCATTATTTTCTGCTTCTGTCTGCAACACCTTGTTTTGCGCGAGTAATAGGTCAAGTTGCCTTTTTTCAAACACAACTTCCTCTTCTGAACACCGTCTTTCCAGAATTTCCTTATCTACTTCCCATTCTTCCTGTTGTTTGTTATATTTTTCGTTGATTTCCTTCAGCAAGGTGTCTTTTCCGACCATCTTCTGCAAAATATTCTGTTTGTACATTTACATATTCTTCAAGCTCCTCCACTTGTTGCTCAGTGTTTTGGTGCGTGGCTTCCTGTTGCTGTGCTAACTTTCGGTGCAGATGTTGAATTAATTCATCCTTTGCATCGAGCCATTTTCCGATTTTCATCTTTGCCAGTTGTATCCAATCCTCCAGTTTCTTGGATCGGATTTCAGCTTTTTTGAGTCTAGCTTCCACCGCCTTGAATGCTGCTTCTACTTGTTGTAGCTTTTGTTGCAATTCTTGATCAACCTCCAAAGGTCTGCTTGACTCCTTCTGCAACAATTCATACCTTGTTTTCTGTGGTTGGTCTTTTGTTTGTCGGAGTTGTTCTATCAACTACAGGTTTTCAGTTTTCATGTTTGTACATTGTGCATGTAGTACTTTAGACGTCGTTGCTAATTTTTTGTATAAATCAGCCATATCTTTGGCTGCTTGGCTAGCCTTATCATATTCTCTATGTACTTCTACCAGAGCCTCATGTAATGGTGGCATCTGTATAGCCTCGCCCCTGTTTCTCACACTACGTTGTCTGCCGATTCGATCCAATTTCTTGTTGTTCTTCTGGCTCGATAGCTCTATTCAATGATTTTTGGGTTCCGTTGTTGAGAGTTTCCGACTAGCGTAATACATTGGTCTATACCAGTTTGGTTCAGATAACTGCATAAGTGCATTGCCGATTGCTATATCAGATGCATCAACGAACACATGGAAGGGTTTATTCTAGTCAGGTGGTTGAACCACCAAAACTTTAGATAGCATTTTCTTGAGACACTCGTACGCCTCCTGTTCCACACTTGTCCATTGAAAAGGAACTTTATGCACCTTTGTGTATAGAGGAATGACAACATCCGTAAGATATCTAATCATCCTGCTATGCCATCTAATCTGCCCCAAGAACCGACTACCGCCCTTAACGTTTGTAGGTGCTAGTCTTCTAATATGGTCCTGACCTTGTTTGGGTCAACTGCAATTCCTTCTTGGCCGACAATATGGCCTAACAGTGCCCCACTAGTAACTCCGAACCCGCATTTTGCCGGATTCAAGCTGAGCCGACTTTTCTGACATTGCTCCAAACATAGTTGTAAATGTTCGAAATGTTCCGCTTTCCAACTATACACGGCGAAATCATCCAGGAAAACTTGCATAAATGCGGGAATGTATTCCACAAAGATTTCCTGTATAACCCTTTGAAATGTGGTCGGAGCTATTTTTAATCAGAACATCATTACTACTGCCACAAATACTCCCCATTCAGTAACGCAGGCTGTCTTTTCTTGATCCTCCGGATGCATCCTTACCTGATTATATCCACTAAATCCATCCAGGAAACTATACATTTCATGACCAGCGACTGCATCCAATATCCCATCTGTAAACGGTTCGTTACTGTTGCTGCATTTAGTTTCCGATAGTCGACGTATAGTCGAATTTTTCCATTCTTTTTCGGAACAACTACAATCGGACGAATAAACCCTACCTTCAGGAGTTTATCTATTTCCTCTTTAACTTTAATTGCATAATTGGGATTAAAACGATACCTGCGTTGTTGAATTGGTTTCGCATCTTTATGCAAGTTAATTTGGTGTTGGCAGAAAGCCGGATCTAACCCTTTCATGTCTTCAAAAGACCAAGCAAAAACATCTTTATATTGCTTTAGTAACCCAAGTAACCTTTGTTTATCCGCCACTCTCATATCTTTAGCCAACAACACTGTTTTTGGTTCAAACCCCTTATCATCTTCTGCCAAATTTACTTCCTCCAATGCCGAAGCCTGAACCTATTGAGATACCTTCATTTCTCTTTCGGTAGCTTCCTGCTGCATTCAGATTTCTTTCATTGTTTGCTCATCTAATGGTAATTCCTCTTGTGAATCCATGTACGGTGTCAGGGTTTGTAATATGTCTACTTCGAACAAATGGATAATTTTTGGGTTATCATTAAAATAATGATTCTCTTTTCGACCTCATCTAGTCCTTCAATCATATTTACGGCCTCTACATGAATTGGCAAACATTGTTTGCTCGTCGTAATCTTATTCTGAGTAGATACCCGGATTTTCGTCTTGCCTTTCCAGAATGTTAATAAATTCTAATTCTAATTTTGCTTAATATTAGTAGTTTTTAACCATGGTCGACCTAATAGCAAAGGATCTCCTCCAGGAGCTTCCAAATGAAGCATCACTGCAGATATTTGAAAAGTGTGACCTCCTAATACGACATCCAACTGTCGCAGTAACTTGATTGGTCGTACCGTACTAGTATCAGCCATCCTTAGCCAAAATGGACATCCTTCCCATTTGGTAATGCCAAGCCTATCACAAGTAGTTCTATTAATTACAGTCACGTCTGAGCCACCATCGACAATAGCACCTTTATTTCTTGCCCATGGATTATGACCTTAATAGAAGGATTTTGTTCATCCATAATTGAAGGATTATTACTTGGGTAATTATAGTGAACGTCTACCTGTTCCGTCCCTTTTTGGGCAATTAATGTCGCCACTTTCTCTGTGAACCTAGGAACTAATTTGAGTAATCTCGTCAAAGGTAATGATACTTGGCAATCCGCCAAAATTTTCCAAGTTTCTTCTTATTCTGGTATGACCATAACTCCGGGCAATTCATTAGCTTGATTAATCTCATTATCTTGGAGCATTCAGGACAGTGTCACATTGTTTTTATTCGCTTCTTCTACCCATTCCTTGGCTACTTTCCGAACAGCTTCCTGAATTTCCCACTCTGATTGTTTACTTTTACTTCTGGTGGTCACTTGCAGAATTTCTGGCATGACCATGTGCACAACCGGTGTTTTTCCTTTTCCTTTAGACGGACATTGATTTGCATAATGTCCCTCTTGTCGGCAAATATAGCAAGTAGGAACAAATGTTCCACTCCCTTCGCCTTGCGCAAACTAATGATTTCCATCTTCATTAGAATCTGGGGGTTGTTGAAATTGTCGTGATGCTTTTTGCTTATAGAATTTTTTATTCTTATAGCAATTTTGTTTAAACCGACCTCCATTGTGTTGTTGATAGTCGTTATCTTGTGCCGCCGAAACATCTTGATTCTGTTGATAATTATTTTGTCGAGCGGTTTCTTGGTACCCATTATTGAATATATGTCAGTTATTCTGGTACCCATTTTCCGGAAAAATTTGTTGTACTGGTGTCATTGTTTTGTTAAGAAGATTATATTCACATTGCTCGACCGAATGAAGTTTAGAATGACATATTGTGCAATGTGTTCGTAAACTAAATTCTATTGCCGAATGCCTAGTATTCAAACAAGTCGTACATTGAACTGCTTGCCGAAATTGGAACTCCTCCCGAGTTGGCAACGTATGATGTAATGCCGACATATCCATACTCCTTACATTTTTCGGATTCCGGCCCATAGCGATTGCTTTATCAATCACTTGCTCAATCATCTAATTCCGGAAATCGAACACTGCTAATGTTGTTCGTAATGGTTCATGAATTGCTTCAAGGAATACATCCTTCAATTCGTTGTTCGGAATAGGCCTGGAAATCTGGAGTTGTAAATTCTGAAAACGGATGACAAATTGGGACGTTGTTTCATGCGGCTCCTAATACAACGCATAAAATTGCGCTATCAGATCCTTTTGAGGAATTTGACAATGAAATAATTGCAGAATTTTGATGTTGAATTGTTCAAATGTTTCGAACGCATGGAAACCATTTTGCGCAAACCAATTAGCGAACTGACCATCTATTGACAAAAGAAACTCAACAATTTTAGATTTATCTTCGGCTACTACCAATAGCCTCAGAGCTCCATGGTTAATTTCCCATGTTGTCAAGAAATCCCTAACATGCGCTTCTGCATCAACACCTTTCCGAAATTTAGAATACAGGTAAGGCATATTGTCTTCACTCCAGATATCGTAAAATGATATCTCGTCCTCCTGGTTTTCGTCCGACTGACTATCAGTTAAATCGGGGAGCGCAGACCACCTTCTACTTGTTTCTGGCTGTAACTCTACAGCCGAATCTTTTTCTAGTGTCTTCGTAATCAAACCTGTACGAGGACGTTTACAACTAATTGGTGTATCTAGACCAGACGACATCCATTCGACTTGTTCTCTGCTAGCTGTAGATGTAACCGGGTGTGCCAAAATTATACTGTGTTATTCGATCAACAATAACTATTGCCGACACAGTATAGGTCAAACATTGCTTACCGAACGTTCTATCAATGAATTGTGGTTTAGATGAATAGATACTAAAATGGTTGTAAACTTATCGATGTTCAACAGGCATCGAGATCGCTATGTACGTAATAAGTTATGACAGAAAGGAAATAGATTGACAGAGCGTTTCGTACACAGAGATTTCCTAAACTAACTTTATATTACTAAATAAAATGATTTTCTTTACATTGCCTTCAGTTCCTTTTATAGGCAACTAGAAGGACTTCCTCATCAAGAAAATATATTGCCAAATAGGCAAGAACTACAAATCTCTAACTAACTAAAATTCCGGTTTTTGATTTACTGCGGCAAATGCTAACTCATCTATCCTCTATACCGATCCGACTCCGACTCTGAACCTTCTACATTTCCAACTCCGACACTTCTCCACTTGTTTGGGTAATACCACTATTCTCCACAAGCTAGCTACGGTCAACTCCGTGAATCCTTCACCATTTTCTCCATTTGTTTGAATCGAAATGGTTCATCATTGTAAGAAGATCCAGCCATACGGAAACCGTATGGAGTAACTACAACAAGTAACGTGTACTCCTTCTTCTGTAGTTTCTGGATCATCTCTCCCACATCACCGCAATACACATTATAATCAAGTTCTCTTCATCCTGTTGCTCCTTCTGACTCAACTCTTCACGTGGCCCGCTTAGCAGCAATGAGATCGGACTCTCATATAGAGTACTGAGTTCTTCTTCATCAGGATCACTCGACTCACCTTCCAGAATCGGGTCGGAGTCGGGGATCGAAGTCAGTAGAGAGTTCCAGGATGCCGACTCGTTGAATTCAACATCTCAACTTACTCGTACTTGCTTAGTCCGGCAGTTGTAGCACTTGTACCCCTTCTGCTTATGAGACTAGCCGACCAATATGCACTTCTCTGACTTTGGGTCCAAATTTCTCCGCTTCCCATCCAGTACATGCTCATAGGCAATGCTACCGAATACCTTGAGGTGCCTTAAATTCCGCTTCCACCTGAAATACAGCTCATGTGCTGACACCTTATCCCCAATCCGGTTTTGGATGTAGATGGCCATCTGAACTGCTTCGGCCCAATAGAACTTGTCATGCTCTTCTCCTCCAGCATCGTCCGTGCCCCCTCCACAATCGACCGGTTCTTCCTTTTGGCCACACCGTATTGTTCCGGATTATATCTACAACTGAATTCCCTTGGAATTTCTTTCTGCTGTAGATAATTATTGAATTGGCCAGAAAAGTATTTTCTTCTGCCATACAACCACAAGCACGTGATATTTCTCTCCGTTTCCCATTCGACAATACTTTGTAGGTTTCGGAAATAGTCAAAGACCTCGCTTTTCTTCTCGATGAGATAGATCCACATGTGCCAACTATAGTCGTCGATGAAGGAGACGAAATATCAGCTCCCGCCAAGACTAACATTCTCTATCGGTCCCCATACATCCCAATGGATTAAGTCAAGTTTGTTACAACTCCAGTTTCTTTTGGTGGGGAATGGAAGCTGGTGTTGCTTCCCGAGTTGGCAGGCTTCACAAATTCGAGCATTCCAACCACTAAATTTTGGCACCCTTGCATAATGATCCGGTCCTCTTTTTCAATGAAGAACTCAAAATGCGTAAACCACACCTACATTTCGTGGTCGACGATTAGTCCGACCGACACCAGGTTCTTCATGATTGTTGGAACATGTAAAAAATTTATTACCTTTCCCCTTTTCCCGACATGGCTTAAAGGGACTTCTCCGACATGCACATCGGGTGAGGAGTGTCGTTTCCGGTTTTGACAACTCCTGGTTGCTCTAGTTTTTCTAGATACGAGAACCAATCTTCGTGGTTTGTCATGTGGTTCGATGCTTTGGAGTCAACGTACCACACTTCCTCCGATGTGGAAGTGGTCTCCTTGATCAAGTTCTCCTTGTGCTTCATTTTTCGGTGTTACCAGTTCTGGATCCTTCCGATCCTTCTGCATTGTGCGAGCTTTGCCGGTTCCCTTGTTCAGTATTGCTGGATCTAGATTTATCCGAATCGGCGCACTTCTTCCAACACTCGCCTTTCTTGCCACATTACCAACATTCCGTATCGCCCTTCGATTAATTATTTCTAGTGCCGCCTTGACTCCTCCTACTTGTGGATGGTTTAGAACTATTGTCGTCACTGTCTTTATGCCTCCCATTCTGCGCTTGCCAGATGCTGCTATTGCCGACCCACCTCGTCCTCCACGCCAAGGGGCCGATCTGCCTCTATGTATAACATCTAGTTGTCCTATTAAGTAGTCCTTGACCCACTCGTGTGATTTTCTTTGACCATCAACGTTTATTTCAAGTCGAAGAAGGACAATGGTTTCTCGTGGGTGCAAATTGCTGTCTAGATTAGCCCGTACCGTTGTGCTAGACCACCGACGCAAATTTGGACCATCTCATCATTGTCCACCATCACATTGATGAACCCTAGTGCGTCGCAGATCTCTTTTTATCTTGGTGGTATAATCTATAACTGACATATCTCTCTACCGTATTTTGTTGAGCTCTTGCCGAAGCTGCAACTTACGAGTTGTGGTACTGGCTGCAAAAATCTTCTTGAGATTTTCCCATGCCTCCATACGCAACTTTGCTTCTCTAAAGTATCAGAGAAAAGGTGTCGGCACATGAGCTGTATTTTGGAAGGAAGCCGAATACATGACACTTGAGGGTTTACTGTAGCATCGCGTATGTGCATGTACCGAAGGAGAAGCAGAGGAAGCTGGATGCGAAAGACGAGAAGTGTATCTTGGTCGGCTATTCGGACGAACAGAAGGGTTATAAGTGTTATAACCTCCGAACCAAACAAGCTCACATAAGTCGCGATCTCGTGTTCGATGAGTCTGCATCTTGGTATTTGCCTCCGACTTCGGACCTCAGCTCCAATCTGACTTCTGAAGATGAGGTCAGCGAGGCTGAGATGCCTCCTGATGAATGTGAAGTCGGAACTCTTGAAGAGATTCCGATCTCATTTCGGCTAAGTGGACTGAATGAGCGACTGAGTCGGTTTGACCAGTCAGATGAAGAGTTGGCGAGTAGTGGATACTCGGCCGTGCATTCCCCATGCAGGAAGCCAAAGAGACGGCTTACGTGCAAACAAAAGGGAAAGAAGAAGATGCTGGAGTACGGCATGGATAGGGATGAGTCGGCCTTCAAGAGTGAAGTCCGCATCAGGCAGAATGGCCTCACCATCGGCTAATGAGCAATTATGCCGATTTACCCGCTAGGAGAACCCTGTTGTGTCGTTCGGATACGAGTACATAGCGCATCACTATGCGTACATGACACATGTAGCGGAACTGCGTGAGTCGGAGAGCTACATAGAAGCCGAAAAGGACGCAAATTGGCATGCCGCCATGGAGGCAAAGATGAATGCCCTTGTGGAGAAACCTGGGACATTGTGGACGCCCCCAAGGGTGTAAAGCCGATTTGATGCAAGTGGGTGTACAAGGTCAAGTACAACATTGACAGCTCGGTCACCCGATACATGTTATTCTCTGACCGGACAAGGCCTAACACAAGGTGTCACGGAGACACTTCACCAAAGGGTGGTTACGGCATAGGATTAAGATTCGACGATTCCACCGACTTATGTAGGTTACACGATTATATCGCTTTTGTTAATTACACGCGTAAGATATAACAGTAAGTACAGAACGGAAATCAACACAGAAGTATAAATACCATATGCTCTATTAATTATCCGCTGCGATTACAATGGGGTCCGGGCCTTTAAATAGGTTTCCGGCCCGTAGTACAAAACGGTGCCTATCGCACCTATTCGGGATCCGTCCAGATCTGGAACGGCATACCGTTTCCAGTCCGTCCGTCCACACTATGCTTATTTACAACTATACTTAATTAATTCCTTCACTCCGTATTTTGGACTCCTTGCCGGCCGGTAACAATACAAGGCCCGGTTAGTAGCAAAAGGCTACACGCAGCAACATGGCATCGATTACGATCAAATGTTTGCGTTGGTCGCAAAGATGACGACCGTCCATGTTTTGCTTGCGGTAGCTGCGGCAAAGGGGTGTTACTTACATCAGATGGATGTAAAGAATGCGTTCCTGCAAGGCGAGCTTGAGCAACAAGTGTACATGGTACAACCCCCTGAATTTCATTCCGGAACGAACACTTTGGCAGTATGCCAATTGAGGAAGTCCCTTTACGGACTAAAGCAAGACCCATGTGCCTGGAATGCAAAGATCACACAATGATTGTGTCGGATGGGATTTGCGACGTCCAAATGGGACTCTTCATTGTTCGTCCGGCAAGGTTGACTTGGGTTGGTTAGTATTTTACTTTATGTTTATGACTTGGTCATCACTGGTGTCGATCTAGGTGAAATTGACTATGTAAAGCTCCATCTTGCGGCATCATTTGATATGAAGGACCTGGGGGACCTTCATTACTTTCTCGGGATCGAAGTGATCCGCACCCCCGAAGGCATACTGATCAGCCAACGACATTATGTGCTGAGTATGCTCTTCAAGTTCGGGATGGTGGACTTTAAGTCTGTCTCAACTCTTCTTGATAGAACTGTGAAGCTTCATCCCAACTTCGGAAAGGTCTCCGACCCGAAAAGGTCTCGACAGATTGTCGGAAGCCTCATATACTTGACTATCACCTAGCCGGACCTCAGCTACCCAGTCAGCTTCATTAGTCAGTACATGGCAAGGCCAACTGAGGAGCACTTGCCGTGTGCACAACACGTACTTAGGTACATCAGTGGCACTAAGGACCGGGGGCATCAGAAGAGGCGCCAACTTCGTGACAACAAGGGAGTTGGAAAAGGTTGCACGATCAGACAAACCAACCATAAGGGTCGAGGTGCGAGGAATCGAACTCGTCGAGGAGCGTGAGCGAGGCATGAAGCCAAGAGAAACCGGAGCGAAGGACTGGAAGAGCCTCAAGTTGAGCTTGAGGGGGGGGTGTTGAGATACAAGCTCAACATTTGCTGTAAACCGGTGCATAAACCGGTGCGTAAACTGGTGCGCAAACCAATGCGCAACAAGAGGTTGGATCGGTGCGGAAACCGGGAGGCCGTTGAATAGATATTCCACGAGGGAATATATTTGGGAGTTAGTGTAGGAGCTCAATTATGAGCATTGAAGTACGTGTCAGTACTTCTGTTAGTTCGTATGGACTTGTATAAAAGTGCTCCTTGAGCACATCCTATGTATAGAGTTTACACATTTTTTGAACTTGGTTTTTTCTGTGCGTTTTTCCTCTTTTTCTCTCCCGCGTACATTGTGTCTTAAGCTCTCCATTAAGCCTGTGTTTTCTCCGTCGGTATTCTGTGTTTCGTATAGCTTCCGCACGTAACATTTCACACGTTCCTTACACACCCATGCAGAATGGAGTGGCAGAACGGATCAACCAAACGATCCAAGATGGGGTGACAGAAATGCTCCAACAAACCAGACTAAAACTAGAGTTCTAGGCCAAAGCATTGCAGACAACAATTTACTTGATAAATCTATCGTCCTCGAAAGCAGTCAACCTCGAAGTGCCACAGGCACTATGGTCAGGAAAATAACCGACTTATGATAGACTTCATATATTCGGATGAGAAGCCTATGCATTTATCTCCAAGGAGAAGAGGACCAAGTTGGCACCCCATGCAACAAAATGCATATTTCTCAGTTATGGAACCGATGGGCAATTCGGCTACAGGCTATGGGACCCAGAGAACCGGAAATTGATCCGGAGCAGTGACGTAGTCTTCAATGAAAACTCTATTCTCTCTTAACGGAACCAGCAAACAACAATGGCAAAAAGGTCTCTTTCGAAATCGATCGAGATGTCGTAGAAAGATTGACCCACCGGGTTGAATCGGCGATTCGACAAACACTCGAACTCGACTAAGCCGACATTACACCAGCCAACCCCGAATCGGGAAGAGGTCCATTAGTAAAAAATGGTCTGACTACTCGATTGACAAGAATTGACAAAGACAATATGTCCAAGGCAAAAGCTTTCATGTCAATCGATCCCAAAGAAGGGGAGGATGACGTGACACCACTGAAATCCCTCTACAAGGGTGAGTCATCCAATAGGCGGAAGAGAATGGCACAGAATATTGCTCAGCCACAACCGAGTCTTGAATCACTCCAATGAGAATGAAACACAGAAATGGGAAATAGAGAGGGAACGCACATACACACACAAAACAATGATAGAGGATACACATTATGTTTTACGTGGAAAAACCTAATAGGGAAAAACCACGGGAGCCCATAGACTCCAAACTATCCCTATATAAGAACGGTAAAAAACTGAGACTCGGAGGCAACGACCTGGAGCTCTGTATCTTCGCTAGTCGGCAGTTACAACATGTTGGGAAATTGGTCCCTCTGGATTGGATCCGGTGATAAATGAAGAGGGCCCGGTGAGAACCAGACGAGATCCGGAAACCGGAGGAGAACCGGTGAGAACCGGAAGGGAAGACATATCTGTCAGTATGTTTTGAGTAAGCCTATTGAGGCTATATTTGTAAATAGCCCTAAGTTCATATAAGTATAAATATGACTTAGGGAAATCACTTTATGTGGTTGTATGTTGTTGTCATATTGTTGTAACTATTGTACAGAGAGAGAGTGTGTGAGATATAGAGCGATACTTTGTTGTACCCACCCCTTGGCGAAGAAACAGAGCTCAAGGTCGTTGCCTCTGAGTCCCTGATTATACCTTTCTCATATAGTGATAGTTT
Source organism: Azolla caroliniana (assembly GCF_043228905.1). Taxonomy (NCBI): domain Eukaryota; kingdom Viridiplantae; phylum Streptophyta; class Polypodiopsida; order Salviniales; family Salviniaceae; genus Azolla; species Azolla caroliniana. Next base: position 11,886,470 of record NW_028230453.1, read on the forward strand.
GGAGTCTGTGGGATCCCGTGGTTTTTTCCATTTAGGGTTTTCCATGTAAACATCCTGGGTACTCTCTTTTATGTGTACATCTATTCCCATTTCTATGTTGCACTCTCATCGAAGTGATTCTAGACTCGGTTGTGGTCGAGTAGTATTCCACGTGTTTCTCTTCAATCTAGTATCAGAGCAAACCACACAGAAAATGGAAGAATCGTTCGGTGGCATGTTCAAGCTCACTGGCTCCAACTACTCAGTGTGGAAGTCGAAGATGAGGGATATGCTGGTGGTTAAAGATCTTTGGTTGCCGGATCAATTCGGGGACAAGAGACCGGATATGATCGACACCACAGTGTGGGAGGTAATGCACCTGAAGATGACGGCATACATCCGGTGCTACATCAACATGAGCCTGTACAACAACTTCAATGAAGAAAGTAAGGCTCATGAACTTTGGGAGAAGATCGGCATCATGTTCCAGAACAAGAATGCCATTAATCGGGTTTCGATATTCTGGGACCTAGTGAGGCTCCGGTACCAGGACAACTCTAGTATGGCGGAGCACATGAATGCTTTCCAGGGGCCGATACATCATGCCACCTCGTTGGAAGTACCTCTCGCCGATGAAGGATGTCCGACACGTTCCGGAGGTTCGACTGAACCTGATATCAACCGATCAGCTAGATGATGAAGGCTACACGGGTAGCATCCGGAACGGAGTCATGAAATTCAGCAAAGGAAGCCTGGTTGTGGCTCGAGCTCAGAAGATCAACACACTATACTTGATGAATGCCCGGATATGCCGGGAAGAAGTGAGCGTAGCATCCGATAGTGTCGGTGAGTTCTACCACAAGAGGTTGTGTCATATGAGTGAGAAGGGGATGAGAAGACATGCTGAAGACAACCTCATTCCGGTGAAAGACGTGCAACTTGAGAAGTGCACCGATTGCTTGGCCGGCAAGCAAAATTGAACCTCCTTCCAGTCAAGACCACCGATGAGACGGAATGCACCACTGGAGCTGGTGCATACCGATGTGTGTCAAGTGGACATGAAGTCGCATCCCAGATCGCAGTACTTCGTGACGTTCATAGATGACCACATCCGGAAGCTGTGGGTCTCTCCATTGAAGATGAAGGATCAAGAGTTATCCATCTTCAAGGAACTCCATGCGAGAGTGGAAAGAGAAACCGATCCGAAGCTGAAGGCGGTTCAAGCAAATAACGGAGGAGAATACTGGGGGCAGTTCGAGGAATACTACCGGTCGAAGGGAATCCGGCTCGAATTCACCGTGCTAAAGCCGCCGGAACTAAACAGGCTAGCCGAAAGGATGAACCAGACCATAATAGAGAGAGTCTGGAGCATGCTCACACATGCCAAGTTACCCAAGACGTTTTGGGCTGAGGTGCTGATGACAACGACCTATGTGATAAACAGATCACCCTCAGTACCCTTGGACAAAGACTCACCACAGAAAGTGTGGACCGGTAAAGATGTATCTTACCGGCATCTGAAGGTGTTCGGGTGTCTCGCATACATGCATGTGGCGAAGGACAAGAGAGCAAAGCTAGATCCAAAGTCTTGGCCATGCATATTCCTTGAATATGGCGATGATGAGTTCGGTTACCGGGTGTGGGATCTGGTCAACAAGAAGGTGTACCGGAGTTGGGACATAGTCTTCATGGAAGACAAGACCATTGCCGAGTGGGAGTCGGAGAAGAAAGTGATGAACTCCAGATCATCCCATGAAAACCGGCTTGAGAACACAAGGACTTACCCGGTTGATAACCAGATGTTGGCTGGTAACCGGATGACACTTGACGAACCGGCCGGATACGGACAAGAAACCGAACTAACCGAAGAAGAGGAAGACACCGGAACCAAACATTTTTATACTTATATGAACTTAGGGCTATTTACAAATATGGCCTCAATAGGTTTACTCAAAACATATTTACAAATATGTCTTCTCTTCCAGTTCTCACCGGGTCCATCCGATCCAGTTTCCGTATCTCTTTTGGTTCTCACCGGGTCCACCCGATCTAGTTTCAGGAATTCTTCCGGTTCTCACTAGCTCCTCTTCATTCATAACCGGATCCCATCCGGAGGGACCGATTTCCCAACAGTCTCCCCCTTCACTCTGGCATGGGATGTCTCACCAGCCCGATCCGCTTTTGGCACGCGTCGAGCTTGTCGGTTGTTAGCACCTTGGTCAACGTGTCCGACCCATTCTCCTCCGTGTAGATCTTCATCAACATGAACTCTTGATCTTCTACTCTCTCCCGGATCCAATGGTACCGTTGTTGGATATGTTTCGTCCGAGAATGGTAGGTCGTGTTCTTTGCAAGGTGGATGGCACTTTGACTGTCGCAGTAGAGTCAGTATTCCTCCTGTTAGATTCCTAGCTCTCCAATGAAGTTCTTCATCAAGATTATCTCCTTGCAGGCTTCTACAGCTGCCATGTACTCCTCCTCCATGGTTGACAACGCAACCGTCTTCTGCAGCCTCGACTGCCACGAAACTGCTCCCCCTACATAAGTCATGACATATTTGGATGTAGACCGGCTAGTATCCGGATCAGACGACATATCCGAATCCGTCAATCCGTCAATTTGGGGATTACCGGAGCCGAACCGGAGGCACATACTCGAGGTGCCTTTCAGATACCGGAGTATCCACTTGACCGCGTTCCAATGCTCTCTTCCGAGATTGTTCATGAAACGGCTTACCACTCCAACTACATATCCAATGTCCGGCCGGGTACATACCATCGCGTACATCAAGCTTCCGACGGCAAAGGCATATGGTATCTTCATCATATCCATCTTCTCTGCCTCTGTCCTCAGACTTTGTTTTCTGGATAGCTTGCAGTTTTCCGGAAGTGTCGATCCGACCGGCTTCGCCTCCGACATGTTGAACTGTTGAAGCACCTTTGTCACGTACTTCTCCTGTGACAACCACAACAACTTCTTCGACCGGTCCCCGATGATGTGCATTCCCAATATCTGTCTTGCTGGACCCAAGTCTCTCATTGAGAAGGTCCGGTTCAGAGCCTTCTTCAGCATCCAAATCTTGCCTTGGTCTTGTCCGACGATAAGCATATCATCCACATATAGGAGGAGTATCAAGAAATCTCCTCCGTCAAATTTCTTCACAAACACATAGTGATCGGCTTGTGTCTTGTGGTACCCTTGGTTGGTCATGAAGGAGTCGAACTTCCAATACCATTGCCGGGGGGCTTGCTTCAGTCTGTATAAGCTCTTCTTCAGTCGGCACACCTGATGCTCCTTCCCTTTTTTCTCAAATCCTTCCGGTTTATGCATGTAGATCTCCTCTTCGAGGTCACCATGGAGGAATGTTGTCTTGACGTCCAGTTGCCCTACCTCGAGGTCCATGCTTGCCGCTATGCTGAGCACCATCCGGATGGAAGTCATCCTAACTACCGGGGATAAAATCTCATCAAAATCCACTCCTTTCTTCTATTTGAACCCCTTCACCACGATCCAGGCTTTGTATCTCGATGGATTTCTAGCATCTCCCAGTTTTAGCTTGTACACCCACTTGTTCCGGAGTGCCCTCGTTCCTTTCAGCAACTCCGTCAGTTCATACGTGTGGTTCTCATGCAGGGAATCCATCTCGCCCTACAAGGCACTCAACCACTTGCAGTTGTGGGTGTCTTTCTTTGCTTCTTCGAAGCTTTCTGGCTCCCCCTCATCGGCTAGCAACACATGCTCTTCATCCGGAAATCTCCGGGGGGCTCTTCTCTCTCGGAGAGGATATCCCCATCCCTGGTTTCTGACCACCAGTTCCTCCGTTTGTTCCTCATCCTCATCCGATTCGGGATCTTGTCCAGTTCTAGTGTCTTCTTCTTCTTCATCTTCGGTCGGTTCAGTTTCTTCTCCGTATCTGGCTGGTTCGTCGAGTGTCATCCAGTTACCGGCCAACATCCAGTTTTCAACTGAGTAGGTCTATGTGTCCTCATGCTGGTTTTCATTGGATGATCCAGAGTTGATCATCTTCTTCTCCGACTCCCAATCGGCAATGGTCCTATCTTCCATGAAGACTATGTCCCAACTCCAGAACACCTTCTTGTCGGTGAAATCCCACACCTGGTAACCGAACTCCTCATCGCCGTATCTAAGGAATATGCATGGCCGGGACTTTGGATCCAGCTTTGCTCTCTTGTCCTTTGCAACATGCACATATGCGAGACACCCGAACGCCTTCAAATGCCAGTAAGATAAATCTTTACCGGTCCATGCTTTCTGAGGTGAGTCTCCTTCCAAGGGTGCTGAGGGTGATCTATTTATCACATAGGTCGCCATCGTCAGCGGCGCAGCCCAAAATGTCTTGGGTAACTTTGCATGTGCCAGCATGCTACGAACACTCTCCATCACGGTCCGGTTCATCCATTTGGCTAGCCCGTTCGATTCCGGCATCTTTGGCATGGTGAATTCGAGCCGGATTCCCTTCGACCGAAAGTACTCCTCGAATTGCCCCCGGTATTCTCCTCTATTGTCCGCTTGAATTGCCTAAAGCTTCTGCCCGGTTCACTCTTGTGTGGAGCTCCTTGAAGACGGATAACACTTGATCCTTTGTCTTCAATGGTGTGACCCACAGCTTCCGGTTGTGCTCATCTATGAACGTCATGAAGTATTGTGATCTGGCATGTGACTTCGTGTCTAGTTGACACGCATCGGTATGCACCAGCTCCAGTGGTCCATTCTGTCTCATCACTGTTCTTGACCGGAAAGAGGTTCGGTTTTGTTTGCCAGCCAAGCAATCGGTGCACTTCTCAAGTTGCACGTCCTTCATCGGAATAAGATTGTCTTCGGCAAGCCTCGTCATCCCCTTCTCACTCATGTGACACGATCTTTTGTGCCACAGCTCATCGGTAGTGTCGGATGCTACGTTCACTTCTTCCTGGCATATCCGGGCATGCATCAGATATAGTGTTGAGAGACACGCTCAACATTCGGTGCGAAGTACGCAGTGTAACCCAGTGCGTAGACTGGGTGCATGAAAAAGTACACACGATAGGGCCGCATCGGTGTGAAAACCGAAGAGGACGTTAGAGCGTTGTTCCGTGTAGAGGAATATTTTTGGGAGTTTGTGTAGCGGCTCATTTATGAGCGTCAAGTACTGTCAGTACTTGTGTCAGCCCGATTGTCTGGGCTTGTATAAAAGGTGCTCACTGAGCACGGTGTATGTACACAAAACATAGAGAGTCATTACTTTGAATCTAGTATTTTTTTTGTCTTGGTGGCTTGGCGTCAAAGTTCGGACCTTTCTGAACAGCAGTTTGCACGAGGGAGATTACGCCTTCGTTTTTCGAGCTTCAGTCAATGTTGCTCGTAGAAGAAAACCACGTGGGTGCTTCGATGAGTACGCACGCCGACAACAAGATGTTGTACACAGAGGAAGATAGGCCCCATGGTTGTGGTGGACAAGGCGGATCGGCGCACAATGGAGGTGGCCGACAAGAGCAAAACAAGCGGCATAATCGAAATACCGATAGCAATTCTGGACCCTCCACAAGCAGGGGGAGTCATGGCGGTGCCGGAAGCCGGCAAGAGAAGGCCGCATCGGAATGCTGGTATTGTGGCAAGAAAAGCCAGAAGGAGAGCAGGTGCTAGATAAAGTGAGCCGATTCGGACAAAGCCGGATCGAGCCGAAGAGATGCCGAGAGGCGTCAGAGATTGCACTATGCAGAAGGCTCTAAACGAGCCGAAAACAAATCGGGCCCAACCTTCGTAATGAAGCATAAGGCCAATTCTATGGCCGTGAACACCTCAAAATCAAGCGAGGTGTGATATGTTGATTCCGGAGCGTCAAATCATCTCATGAGTCACGAGGAATGGTTCTTGTACTTGGAGAAATTGTAATCGCAAGGAGTGGTCAAAATGGGAGACGACACTCCGCATACCATCGAACATGTCAGAGAAGTTCCCCTCAACCACGTCGGGCTGAAAGGGAAATTGATGAACGTATTGCACGTCCCGACAATAACCAAGAACCTTGTGTCGGTCGGACAGATCGTCGACCAAGATATGCAAGTTCAATTCACGCACCTCGGTTGCTTCATAGAAGAAGAAGGCAAAGTGATCGCACAAGGGTTTCGTGTAGGGAGAATGCTTATCCTTGACACTAATTAAGCCAGCACCACATTGTACGCAAAAGGACAAAAGGTCGAATCGGATATCGACCTGTGGCCACGTAAATTTCCCACGGCTTCGTGAGATGCAGACGAAGAACATTGTTTTCGGCTTACCGAAATTTCGGGGCCGTAATGGCCAAGTCTATGAAGCTTGTCAGATGGGAAAACAACACCGACTTCCATTCCCCAATGAGTGTAATCGTAGTCGCAGTCCATTGGATTTGATCCATTCGGATGTGTGGGGTCCGGTATCGTGGAAATACGACGAGGATACGTGAACTTGAGGCAGGACCCCGGGGCCTCCGACCGGAAGATATCAGGCTCGTGCGTTTATATTTTTAACAATTAACGGAAATAAGAAATTTAATAATTTTCATTAACAAATGAAAAGAAATTACAATATGTCCCAAGATTGGGATTCAGAAGTTTAGGTTTACTAAGTTTAATATAAAAGAAAAATTAGGGGTTTTTGAGAGATATGGCTTCCGTAGGGAAAATTAGGGCTTTTTAGTGTTATGGCTTCCATAGGGAAAATTAGGGTTTTTGAGTGTTATGGCTTCCATAGGGAAATTTAGGGTTTTTGGCTTCCGTAAGGAAATTAGAGGTTATGAGAGATATGGCTTCCGTAGGGAATTTAGGGTTTATGAGACTTATGGCTTCCCGAAGATAAAGGAGTTGAGAAGGAAAAGAAAAATTAAAAATATGGAGAGAGAGTCAGATGTGTAAAAAAAATGGAATACATATAGAGTTCCCCGTTAATCATATGCCTCCACTTTTTGTTGCATGGCCTCTACTTTTAGTTGCATAGCTTTTTCTTTTAGTTGCATCTATTTTTAGTTGCATGCGACGGTCCACATGACCTTTATTTTAGTTTTTTTCACTTCACTTTAATTAGCCACATGATCCTTTTATCCGTTCGGTTTGCGTCCAGCCTCGTCCGGTCGCCGATTGTCACCGCCGGTTCCGATTTTCTTACCGGCCGGTTTCCGGTTTTGCTTACCGGCCCTGTTCCAATTTTGCTTACTGGCCCCATTCCGGATTGCTTACCGACCGGTTCCAGATTGCTTCCCGGCCCGGTTTCGGTTTGCTTCCCGGTCGGTTTCGGTTTTGCTTACCGACCGGTTCCAAATTGCTTACCAGCCAGTTTCCGGTTACTAGCCGGTTTCGGATTGCTTACCGGCCCGGTTATGGTTTGCTTCCCATCCGATTCTGGTTTGCTTCCCGGCCGGTTTCCGATTTTGCTTACCGGCCGGTTTCCAATTTTTGGGAACTTAGCCACCATCATCCATCAAGACAAAGTGGCCAAAGTGCTCTTAGCACAAATAAAAATAACGGGTCTCAAAGTGCTTATATAGCCAGGGCCTTAGGTTTCCTATCTATGTGGGATAAATCATAGTTCTTTTTTTTCCCGGTCTTCTCAAACATCCATCTTTCTATAACATGCCATTAAGCTAATATAAAGTACTTATTTTATTATTTATTATTATTTTTTACATAGTGTGAGAAGATTCACACGACATTCACCCCCACCAAACCTGCACATCCACCGGTATGTGCCAATTGTGTTATTGAGTTGCATCCTCCTAGTTGAAATCTTTAATCCTTGTCCTAATATTTTCTTTCCTTCATAAGCTAACTATCTATGATAGAGATTGACCTTGAACCAACTCGTTGGCTCCTTATCTCGCTTCTTCCAATGCCACCATGACCATTCTTTCCACCATAACCATGGAGACCATCCAAACCACCAAATCGTTCGTCTGAGCTTCGCACTGCCACATTTGGTTTTCATGTCCTCTTCTGCCTTCCCGAAGCATAACCCTTCATGCATCATGCATGTGCTGCCTTCATTTCGACCATCGTCATAGTTAACGAACCTTTAGTCTTCCTTCTTTCGTCAATCTAGGTTTGTCTTCATTAGACCTCACATGAACATCGACTTTGACTACTCCTTGTAGCCCATGCTTCAAGTCCATGCTCACATTCAAAATCTGGGATGACCACATTTCATGTTTCCCACATCCACCTTTTTCATGGTATGCTCTCGTGTGATAGTTGACCATCATTTGTTTGATCTTCACACTAGAATCCCCTTTTGAGTCGGAGCATGGGATCATATCTCGCGGAACACCCTTAGACTTCACTTGGCTATTGTCATGCACCATTGTGCTTTGTTTGACCTCTTCATCGTATGTATCAACATTGACCTTCACTTCCTCATTGCCACCTTCCATCTCTTGGGTCTTTATTTGGTTTGGGTATGTCTCTTCGGTGATGGCCCTTTCTCCACCAACCGATATGTTCCCGTCTACCATTGCCCAAATATCTTGAAATAGTGGGGAAGAAGTTTCGGCAGCTTGCCATCCTCCTTCATTGTGTTGTCCATAGCCACCTCTATCTCTAGTTCGTTATCTGCGGCCATCTCTTCAAACTCATCGGCCTCGTACCCATTGACCTTCTCAATCGAGCATGCCTCAATTATGCTTGCCTCTTCATCGTATGCATCGTCTTTGACCTTCGCTTCCTCGCCTCCACCTTCCTTCTCTTGGGTCTTAATTTGGTTTGGGTATGATTCTTCGGTGATGACTCTTTTTCCACCGACCAATATGTCCCCATCCACCATTGCCCAAATATCTTGAAATAGTGGGGAAGAAGTCTCAGCACACTTGTTGTCCTCCTTCATTGTTCTTGCGATTGGCCCACTTTGCTTTGACATCACAGATACTAGTGGAACCTTCCATCTTCGAACTATTGACTCCGCCATGTTGGAACCATCTACCCATCAATGACGCTTGTCGAACCGGTCACATGCTCTTCTTACCTCAACCCAATCCGTTATGAGACCATTGGGTTGTGCTTCATCCTCTAATAGACAACCAAGTTCTCGTCTATCTTTCACATCCACCGCCTTTAAGAAGTATAGAACCTTATCTTCTTCGAGAAACATCTGGTCAGTGCTTGGGAGACGATTGTACATTTGGTCAAATTTGTTGTACACCCCCAATGCATTCATGTTCTTCCTCTTCTTCTCCATCCACTTCATCAACGTGTGTCGAGTCATGCTCGATGTGTCTTCAAGCATATATTCAGCCAAAAGGGCCCTTTCGAATCCTGCCCGTGTTGTTTGTGTGGCTTGAATCTCCCTTATACAGCCTTGTAACCCATTTCCCATGACACGCTTGAAGCTTGATATTTGTTTCTCTTCGATGACATCTCATTGTACCATCTCTGTCTTGTATATAATGAGGAAATCTATAATATTTCTTCCACCAAATTGTCCTACTATATCAATGATCCGGTCGATGGCCTTATTTAATCTTGCATCGTTATCACGAGCTCTCATCATATGCTCAACAATAGCTACCAACTTCTCCACTTCGTCAACTTGGGTGTTTGTCGAAGAAGCCATCTTCTATTCTTCTATTTCAAGCACTTGAATCCTTCCTACTACCTCTTCACGTTGGGTTCACCAAAGATGTCGCGGAAATACGACAAGGATACGTGAACTTGAGGTAGGACCCCGGGGCCTCCGACCGGAAGATATCGGATTCGTGCGTTTATATTTTTAACAATTAACGGAAATAAGAAATTTAATAATTTTCATTAACAAAGGAAAAGAAATTACAATACGTCCCAAGATTGGGATTCAGAAGTTTAGGTTTACTAAGTTTGAGAGATATGGCTTCCGTAGGGAAAATTAGGGTTTTTGGCTTCCGTAAGGAAATTAGAGGTTTTGAGAGATATGGCTTCCGTAGGGAATTTGGGGTTTATGAGACTTATGGCTTCCCTAAGATAAGGGAGTTGAGAAGGAAAAGAAAAATTAAAAATATGGAGAGAGAGTCGGATGTGTAAAAAAAATGGAATATATACAGAGTTCCCCGTTGATCATATGCCTCCACTTTTTGTTGCATGGCCTCTACTTTTAGTTGCATAGCTTTTTCTTTTAGTTGCATCTATTTTTAGTTGCATGCGACGGTCCACATGACCTTTACTTTAGTTTTCTTCACTTCACTTTAATTAGCCACATGATCCTTTTATCCGTTTGGTTTGCATCCAGCCTCATCCGGTCACCGGTTGCGTTTGGTTGCCGATTGCCGCCGCCGGTTCCGGTTTGCTTACGGGCCGGTTTTCGGTTTTGCTTACCGACCAATTTCTAGTTTTGCTTACCGGCCGATTTTCGGTTTTGCTTACCGGCCCAATTCCGGTTTTGCTTACCGGCCGGTTCCGGATTGCTTACTGGCCCGGTTCCGGATTGTTTCCTGGCCGGTTTACGGTTTTTGGGAACTTAGCCACCATCATCCATCAAGACAAAGTGGCCAAAGTGCTCTTAGCACAAATAAAAATGAGGGGTCTCAAAGTGCTTATATAGCCAAGGCATTAAGTTTCCTATTTATGTGGGATAAATCATAGTTCTTTTTTTCCTTATCTTCTCAAATATCCATCTTTCTATAACATGCCATTAAGCTAATTTAAAGTACTTATTTTATTATTTATTATTATTATTTACATAGTGTGAAAAGATTCACATGACACCGACACAGAACGTGAGTCTCGGTCGAAGCCGTTACTTGGTAACCTTCATCGACGACTTCACTCGACACGCGTGGATATGCACAATCACAAAGAAGAGCGAAGTCTTTGCATGTTTCCTAAAGGTGAAGAGCCTTGCGGAAATGGAAACAGGGCATAAGATCAAATGTCTACGGTCCAATGGCGGGAAGGAGTACTTCTCCGACCAGTTCACAAGCTATCTATAAAAGAAGGGAATTCGACGCAAATTCTCGTATAGATACACGCCGCAGCAGAACGGCGTGGCCGAGCAGAAGAATCAGACGATTGAAGAAGCGACCAGGGCAATACTTGAAGAGAAGCATATGCCAAAATTCTACTGGGCTAAAGCCGTGAAGAAGACTCTCTACCTGCAGAATCAGACTTCTGCTAATGGAGGAGTGTCGCCACATGAGTTGTATTTCGGGAAGAAACCGAACTTGGCACACTTGAGGATTTTCGGTAGCATCGCGTATGTGCACGTGCCGAAGTAGAAAAGCAAGAAACTAGAAGCTAAAGCTGAGAAATGTATCTTGGTCGGTTGTTGAGATGAGCAGAAAGGCTATAAGTGTTATAACCCTTGAACAAAGGAAGTACGCGTAAGCCGCGACATCATGTTCGACGAGTCCGCTTCGTAGTACTTGCCTTCACCTCCAGTACCTCAAGACTCCATTTCGAATTTTGAGGAAGAAGTCAACGAGGTTGACATGCCTCTGCATGATGAGGAAATCGGAGCTCTAAGAGAGAGTCCGATCTCATTTCGGCTCAATGGGCCGAACGAGGGGTTGGGCCGAAATGGGCAACCTAGTGAAGAGACGACGAGTAGTGGAAACTCAGCCGTGATGTCCCCGCGTAAAGAACCGAGGAGACGGTTTACGTGCAAGGACAGGGACAAGAAGAAAATGCCAGAAAACGACTTCGGCAGTGCCGAGTCAGATTGGAGTGAGTTTGACTACGGGCAAACTGAAAAGGGACCTCCACGAAAGAGGTCGATAGTAGCCGAAAAGGTCGTGAAATTGGGTAATCATGAATTATGCCGATCTACCTGCTTGAAGAAACCCTTAAAGCGATACGGGTATAATGAGTACATGGCGCACCATTACGCGTACATGACACGAGTGGCGAAAGTGCATGAGCCGGAGAGCTACACAGAAGTGGCGGGAGACGCGAACTGGCGTGCCACAATGGAGGAAGAGATGCATGCATAATCAGAGAATGAAACCTGGGACTTGGTTGATGCATCAAAGGGTGTAAAGCCGATCAGATTCAGATGCGTGTATAAGGTGAAATACAACACCGATGGCTCTGTCAACCGCTACAAGGCCCGTTTAGTAGCTAAAGGCTACGCGCAGAAGCACAACGTGGACTATGATGAGACCTTTGCGCCTGTCGCGAAGATGACAACCGTCCGTGTTTTGCTTGCGGTAGCAGCGGTAAAGGGGTGGCACTTACATCAGATGGATGTAAAGAACGCGTTCCTACAAGGTGATCTTGAGGAGCAGTTGTACATGTTATAGCCCCCTGGATTGCTATCCGAACAAAACACCTCGGCAATTTGCCGATTGAAGAAGTCCTTATACGGACTACAGCAAGCCCCGCAAGCTTGGAACGCAAAGATTACGCAACAGTTGCGTAGGATGGGGTTTGCGCCGTTGAAATCCGACTCTTGTCTATTTGTTCGGCAAGGTCAATATGGACCAGTCAGCCTGCTCTTGTACATTTATGATTTTAGTCATCGCGGGTGCCGACCTTGACGAAATCCACCGCGTGAAGTCTTAGCTTGCGGGATCATTGGAAATGAAGGATCTCGGAGACCTTCATTACTTCCTCGGGATCTAAGTGATCCATACACCCAAAGGCATATTGATCAGCCAACATCATTACGCGCTAAATATGCTCTTCATGTTCAGGATGGCAAATTGTAAGCCCATCTCGACCCCTCTGGATAGAAATGCAAAGCTTCGCCGAGACTCGTGGAAGGCATGTGACCCGACACAGTTCCGACAGGTTGTCAAAAGCCTTATCTATCTGACGATTACTCGGCCGGATCTTAGTTATCGAGTCAGCCTAATCAGTCAATTCATGTCATAGCCTATGACCGAACACTTTCAGTGCGCGCAACGGATACTGCGTTATGTCAGCGGCATGAAAGACATGGCGTTGTTTTATCGGGCAGGCATAGCCAAACAGTTAGTCGGCTACATGGATGTCGATTGGGCCGGAAACGCCCACGATCGTAGATCCACATCCGGATACGCATTCTCTCTAGGAAGTGCGGTGATTGCGTAGAGCTGTAAGAAGTAGCCGACAGTAGCACTGTCGAGCACGGAGACCGAGTATCGAGGGGGGATTGTCGTTACGTGCGAAGTCATTTGGCTAAAATGGCTCTTACAGGATCTACATGTAGAGGTGTCTGATTCGACGAAAATCTATTGCGACAACCTCAGCAATATCCACCTTGAGAAAAACTTCATGTTCCACGCCCGGACCAAGCACATTGAGGTGCATTACCATTTTGTCCGCGAGTGGGTCCTTTTAGGAGAAGTCGAATCGGTGCATGTTTCGACTGATCGGTAGATTGCCGACATCTTCACAAAACCTCTTGGTCATGACAAGTTACGGCATTTCTCGGGTGCTCTTGGGTTGCGTCACTTCGACACTTCAAACGTGAGGGGGAGAAAGAAAGAACAAGGACAAGCATGAATGGAGTGGAGGTAAGCATCACGGCGAAAGTGACCGAGATGCGGAGTCGGATGGAGAATTTGACTTCGAACCGGCTGAAGAAGCCGAAGACGGAAGCAAGGGCCATAAGCATAAGAAGGAGCTGAGGATAGCCGAAACAGGGGGAGATAAGGCCAAGACTAAGATGTGGTCGGATGTTGTCAGGGGCTTGAAGATTGAGGACAAATTGGAGACAGCCAATTCAGATGACAATGGAATTGAATCAGAAGCATTTGATTCAATCAGTATGTTCGATTCGGATACGCCGAATCACCTGAAGGCCATGTAGAGAAAAGGGGACCAAAGGACGTGCTAACACCGCGACAGCAAGGGAGCTGAGAAAGGCTAAACAAGCAAACAAGCTGATCAGAAGGGTCAAAGCGCGCGGAATCGAACGGGTTGAGGAGCGCGAGCGAGGCGTGAAGCCAAAAGGAACCGGAGCGTAAATCCGGCGGAGCAAGTGGAACCTCAAGTTGAGCTTGAGGGGGGTTGTTGAGAGACAAGCTCAACATTCGGTGCGAAGTACGCAATGTAACCCAGTGCTTAGACTGGGTGCGTGAAAAAGTACGCACAACAGGGCCGCATCGGTGTGAAAACCGAAGAGGCCGTTAGAGCATTATTCCTTGTAAAGGAATATTTTTGGGAGTTTGTGTAGCGGCTCATTTATGAGTGTCAAGTACTGTCAGTACTTGTGTCAGGCCGATTGTCATGGCTTGTATAAAAAGTGCTCACTGAGCACGGTGTATGTACACAAAACATAGAGAGTCATTACTTTGAATCTAGTTTTTTCTGTTGTCTGCTCTCTCTCTCTCTCTCTCTCCCTCTCCCTCTCCATCTCTACGTTTTATGTGTTTTACCGAACTGTCTTACTCCTCCGAATTGTATACTCTGTGTTTACGCACACGCTTCCGCACAACGTATTCTTTTACATACAGTGTGATGACCTTCTGGGCCCGAGCCACTATTAGGCTCCCTTTGTTGAACTTCATGACTCCGTTACGGATGTTACCCTTGTAGCCTTCATCATCTAGTTGACCGGTTGATATCAGGTTCAGTCGAACCTCTAGAACGTGTCAGACATCCTTCAACAGCAACATGCATCCAGTTGATGTCGTCAACAACACATCTCCTATGTCATTCCCCATACGGACACAACCATGATCACCGGTTGTGTAGGATTAGAAGCATCTCTGATCCGGTGTCAGGTGGAACGACGATACGGAATCGGCGACAAGGTTTAACTCATTCTCCTCGGTGATGAGCATCAGTTCCTCTTCACTTGTCACGATTGCCGACGTTCATTTCTGTTGTTCGGTCGACACTAAACTCTATCACCGAAACTCAGTATATACGAGCGTTATACTCCGAACGTTCTACCAAAGAATTGTAGAGTACGAATGGATTAGACTCTATTAATCATGTACTACGATATGATATTCTGTATCGTGATCGGTTCTGTTAGTTAGTCCCACCAAGCATGCGAGTGGAAACAATTAGCTATGTCCTTGACATAGCTAATTAGCTATGCAAAAAGCTACCATTGATAAATAGTCATTTTTGCAAAAAGCTATCATTGATAAATTAGCTATGCAAAAAGCTACCATTGAAAATAGTAGAGAGTTTTAATTATATAAATGAGCACCATAAATGTGCAACATAAATTGATATGTGCAGCATAAATGTGCACCATAAATTATATACCGAATTCCTAGGTCCATTATGCATGATCCTTTGCCACATCATGTGGGCCATCTTTGGTTGAGTATTCTGGCTTAGATTACTACCCCTGTTGCCAAACCCTATTGAGTCCACTCCTCCATTGCCACCATTCTACACTCAGTTACCGGCACTATGTGGTCCAAGTATCATCTGCCACTATTCGATCCGACGGAGTTCACTCCTCCATTGCCGCCATTCTACACTCAGTTGCCGCCACTGTTCAGTCCAAGCATCATCCGCCAAGTTCACTCCTCCATTGTCGTCACTCCACACTCAGTTGCCACTACTGTGAAGGTCGTATATTGCTGCCACTTTTCGATCCGACAGAGTTAACTCCTTCTCCATTGCCGCCATTCTACTCTCAGTTGCCATCACTATGCGTTCCAAGCATCAACTGCCACTGTTCGATCTGACGGAGTTCACTCCTCCATTGCCATCATTCTACACTCAGTTGTCGCTACTATTCGGTGACCGGTCCTGGATTGCTGCCACTTTTTGATTTGAAGGAGTTCACTCATCCATTGCCATCATTCTACACTTAGTTGTCGCTACTGTTCGGTCGTGTATTGCTGCCACTTTTCGATCTGAGGGAGTTCACTCCTTCTCCAGTACCGCCATTGTAGTCTCAGTTGTCGTCATTGTGCGTTCCAAGCATCATCTGCCACTGTTCGATCTGAGGGAGTTCACTCCTCCATTGCCATCATTCTACACTTAGTTGTCGCTATTGCTTGGTGCTGGATTGCTGCCACTTTTTGATTTGATGCAGTTCACTCATCCATTGCCATCATTCTACACTTAGTTGCCATTACTGTTCAGCGGTGTATTGTTGCCACTTTTCGATCCGAAGGAGTTCACTCCTCCACTACTACCATTCTACTCTCAGTTGTCCTCACTGTGCGTTCCAAGCATCATCTGCCACTGTTCGATACGAAGGAATTCACTCCTCCATTGCCATCATTCTACACTCAGTTGCGGCCATTGTTTGGTCCTGGATTGTCAAAACGGTTCGATCAAACAGAGTTCACTCCTCCACTTCCGCCATTCTACACTCAGTTGCCGCCACTATTTGGCCCTGGATTATTGCAATTGTTCGGTCTTGGATTTGAATAACTATTCTGTCTATTGATTATCTTGTGTATTGTTATGTATAATCTTGTGTATTGCGGAATATTTTTGTGTATTGTTGTTGCTCATAGTCATCTTTAATACGTGTCTTTTTTTCGGGAAAATTAGGGTTTAAACCTGTCAAGCCAAATGGAAGGGGAAGGAGGGTGTTTAGAATTACCCCGCAATGATCATCAGGATAGGGATGACACTATCAGGACACAACAAGCGATATGAAAGTATTGGGCAGAAAGAAAAAGAAAACATCGTCAATTGTTGAAGGATACGAAAGCCACATTCACTAAAGGTAAAGATAGTATTGGTTGCGATATAGGTCTAAATATCACTGAGAATGGAAGTAATGAGACTACTATCATAGAGAGAAAGGTCGTAGACTATTTCAATGTTCAAACCAAGCACATCAGCAATGAAGACAAGAAGGTAGTACTTTATGGAATATTAAATTATCCATCGATAAAGGAGTTAGTTGATTGTGATGGTCTTAATGCAAACATAACATCTGTACTAGTAAATAATGTACGTGATAGTTTCGTATCCATGAGTAGGTCAGAAGATGATCTTGTCTTAAAAAGGTCTAGTCTAATGATGTTACTCAATAGTGATGTTGACGATATTAACATCAGTGTGCTATCTAAGGTAATTGGTGTTTGTAGAAAAAGTGTGTACAATACATTGAACCTGATAGTTTCCTCGGGTGAAGGAACTAGTCTGCTAAAGCTAACAACAAGATGTAAGCCAATGACACCAATAACATCAGAAATCAAGGATGTAATCACAATATTTTGGACTAATGAAAGTACGGTTTCACCCAATAAGAAGGATTTATGCAGGAAATGTGTTGGAAGGAGTCAATACGAGGAGCATCCCATTCATCTTCTTGATGTACCTCAGGTATTTACATTTATCTCAACATTTGTTTTGACTTTTGAGCTTAGTTAGTTAACTTATTAGCTACCCCTAAATATGACCATACCCGAATAGCTAATTACCTACCTCTGAATATGACCATAACTAACTAGCTAGCAATAATAGCTAATTATCTACCATAATAGCTAATTAACTCCCTAAGATTATCAAACATAGTTATTTAGCTACTAGAATAGCTAATTAGCTACCATTCATAGTTATTTAGCTACCACAATAGCTAATTTGCTACCAGAGTAGCTAATCAGCTACTTATGACTATAGTTAATTAGCTATCAGAATTGCTTATCCCCTACTGGAATAGCTATTGTACTAAACTATGGTAGTAGGTAATTAGCTACTACACTCAACTATGGTAGTAGCTAATTAGCTACTACTTAGCTAATTAGCTACTCAACTAAAGTATGGTAGTCGCTAATTAGCTACCACTTAGCTAATTAGCTACTGTACTAGACTATGGTAGTAGTTAATTAGGTACCACTTAGTTAATTAGCTATTGTACTAAACTATGGTAATAGCTAATTAGCTACCATTTAGCTAATTAGCTATTGTATTAAATTATGGTAGTAGCTAATTAGCTACTCAGCTAAAGTATGGTACTAGCTAATTAGGTACCACTTAGTTAATTAGCTATTGTACTAAACTATGGTAGTAGCTAATTAGCTACCACTTAGCTAATTAGCTACTCAACTAAACTATGGTAGTAGTTAATTAGCTACCACTTAGCTAATTGGCTACTCCACTAAAGTATGGTAGTAGCTAATTAGCTACCACTTAGCTACTTAGCTACTCCACTAAAGTATGGTAGTAGCTAATTAGCTACCATTTAGACAAGAGAACTATTGTACTAAACCATGGTAGTAGCTAATTAGCTACAATTTAGCTAATTAGCTACTGTATTAAACTATGGAAGTTTCTAATTAGCTACCACATAGCTAATTAGCTACTATACGAAAGTATGGTAGTAGCTAATTAGCTACCACTTACCTAATTAACTATTGTACTAAACTATGGCAGTAGCTAATTAGCTATTGTACTAAACTATGGTAGTAGCTAATTAGCTACCACTTAGCCATAGAGCTAATCAATATCTCCATTTTATTAGGCAGGTCAATTTATTTATTAGGTTCAGACGAATGCATCCAAATGTCAAAGTTGAACTACGAACATTCGAGTCTCTTAAGACACTTCGTGAGACGCTTGAAGGATCGATACACATGTTGTTGCATATACTATGTACAAATGGGTTTTCTCAAGGATTGTGTTAATCTACTACGTCACCATAGCACCTCTCAAGGACTATTTTGTGGGGAGGGATCCTGCTATAACAGGTTTGGAGATGAGATGGAATTTTTTTGGGTCTGGCCATGGTAAAGGTGAACATGTTCTGTTATAAAGCGGGCACTTACCCATGAACAACTAAAAGTAGATGGTGTGCAGATGAATTGTGCAACACATGTAGTTAAATTTTTAAGAGATAATATGTCAACGAGTGCAATTGGTGTTTATTCCTTGCAAGTCCGAGATATCAAACGTGAATTTTGGGAAGTGAAGATAGATGAAGTAAATAGGGAGAAGACCTAGGAGTGCCAAGCAATTCCCAAATTGCGATCTCTCCATGCTGTTTGCGGTTATTCTAGGTTGGATGGTCATTATATTGTGGTTAGAGAATTAATTTGTTTTTGCTTCTATTGTGTGCAGGGAAATTGGAGGTATTGTTTAAACAAAGCATATATTCAGAATTGGGAGTATCATACATTGAACGATAAGGAAGCAGTTGATGGAGAAACAAAAAAAAAATGCTAACTTCACATATCAAGGACGTGGAGATACTCTAAGTGATGTCTTAAATGTTGGGGATAATTTCGCTATAAATGCAAAAGAAGGCAATTCAGAGGGTGCTAATTTCTATATATTGAAGTGCACGGTTAGTAAACAACAAAATATATTAGATGCTTGAGGAAATGTTGTATCTACCGGGACATTCTACATCGAAGGTATTTTTTATGCAAGACTAGATGATTACGAGGCTATTAGAAGACAAACCAGTGGTGTACATGTACTCTCATTTGGTCAAGTGCATCAATGTTCCAATGTCGCAATACAATAACTGCTCAGGTTTATACACAGTTAGTGCTAATGTGTATGAATGTATTTACAATTGTATGCCATGGAATTTGTAGCTACAAGTAGCAATTACCAGTTTTCTTGTAAAACAAACAAAGCACATGTATTGCAAATAAACAGTTTAATGGACCTGTTTGGGAGTTTTTTTTATTATATACAGTCTACTTTTTGTGCTTCTTTCTCAACAAAATCGTGTGTCATTTTTATATATAGTCTTCTTTCTGATATACAATTTAATAATATCGTTTAGGGTTCTTCTTTCTGAGATGTAGATTTACTCAAGTGAACCATGTACAAGTTAAAATAGTTTGCATAATTTTAAGAAAAAGCACCATCATGAAATCAACAATCCTGAACATACTCTTAAATTTACATAGTAGATAAGTTACTCAAAACAAGCAATTTAATTCTTCATTGATTAAGTGGTAGCAAATTACATACTTCTAACATCCCATTGCCAATGTCTTCAAATCGCCTATAAACAGCTAAGCTCTTGCTGGTCAGTGGAACTTCTCTACATATATGATCTGCATACCGAGCTCGGTATGGAGTCCACAACCATCTAGTTAGTTGGTAGCTCAATGTTTTCACCAAATAGTGTTCAGGCATTTCATCGGGTAGAATGAGACAGCATCTACGAATGTTGAAGTAATGTCGAAAATGTTTTGTATCCAAAATCAACGTATTGTCGGCATTATAATCTGGCCAAGTGACCCAAAAATCAGAAAGTCTTTTGAATCTTGCAACATCCTTCTGCTCACAATTCTCTCTTGTCCATTGACCCTTGAAATGTTGTCGCCACTTCGGGAAGAATCTTTCTACACACTTCCACACATCTGTATGTGGTTTTTCGCTCCAAATAAACAAATCAAAATATTGCACAACCCACTCCAAAAATTGATTTGTGTCCCTCCTTGGTGTCATATATCACACACTCATCATAACTTTATCAAGCTCGAAGATCAAGGCTCTTCTTTCGACTTCTAATGGTTTAGGTTTCAATTCTTGTAACTGAGCCTCTGTTACACCAATTACTGGTAGCACACAATCAATTTCAATCAACTCAGGTTCTGTCGGCACAATTGGTGTCCTTTTCCTCTTCAAACCCCTGGTCAACTATGTTGGGCCTGGCTTCACATTCTGGCGCTCTTGTGTTGTCAACTTAGTCATTGGCTCAGTGCATGTAGATACTGATTTGGTTGATATCAGCCCATTGGTATCACATGATGCATCTACCTACAAAATCAAATCATCTGTGTAACATGCTTGATCAACTTGCGTGACCAAATCATTTGTGTCAGTTGCTACATCTACTTTCAAGATGTGGCCCTCTAAACACGCAGCAACATCAACAGTTTCCACACTACCATCGGCTTTAGGAGCAATAGATTCAAACCCTTTAGACTTTGCAACATCAGAAAACACCAACATATTCACACTCACAAAGTAACTAACAGTCTCACAAAACAACATAATGAACATGAAATATTTTCCATCATAGAACAATATGAACATAATTATCTTGGAGAAACATCATAGAGTTTCATTACATAATGTGGATCAAGCAACAACCAATCTGAGGTTTTCCTTGTCCAAATAGATCATAGTAAAACAATCATATCCCACTAATAAGTATTTCGCTCCAATTCAAGAACCCCTTGACCGAGTAACTAGTCTTGTCCCCGATCGTGGCCCCTTCTTCAGCCTTTTTCTAGTCGGTTGCCCATTTAGCCTTGCTTCTTTGACCCATTGCGCAAGTGTGTCCTCCTCCGACAACCTTTCCATCACCTCAGCAACGGCTTGCAGGTTAGCCGCATCTTGCACTAGCTTTTCCAATACAATGGGATCTGTTTGGACATTATCAGTAGTTGGGCTTAGTGGGGTGGAATCAAGGTTTTGGGATTCGAAGCAATATTGCATCAAGTGTTCAAAAACACTATTGTTGTGAACCTCAGATTTACATGTTGTTTCCAATATTTCATGGCTTTTCACATTCTTGCCTAATTCATTACCGAATCTGAGCATCAACCGAATCGGAACGCGGAAGACACAGAAACCGTAGTCCCCAAAACCGGGAGAAGTCGGGGACACGGTCAAAGTCAAGGGGGAGGCCTACTTGCTTCTATTGCGGCAAGCCGGGTCACTTCCAAAAGAACTGTCGGCATTTCCAAAAAGACAAGGAAACCGACGGTACCGATTTGAAGCCGACCCCGGACCGGAACGGTAAAGACCGGAGGGGGCCGGACCGGAAGGGAACGACGACAATCGCGGCAAGTGAAGAAGAGTTGATGCTCATCACCGAGGAGAGTGAGATAAACCTTGCTGGCGATGAGATGACCTGGGTGGTAGACTCCAGAGCGTCGTTCCACCTTACCCCGGACCAGAAATGCTTCTCATCCTACTCAACCGGTGATCACGGTTGTGTCCAGATGGGGAATGAAGGTACATGTCGAATTGTCGACATAGGAGACGTGTGGCTGTCGACACCAACCGGATGCAAGTTGCTTCCGAGGGATGTCCGACACGTTCCGGAGGTTCGACTAAACCTGATATCAGCCGGTCGGCTAGATGATGAGGGCTACACGGGTAGCATCCGGAACGGTGTCATGAAGTTCAGCAAAGGGAGCCTGATTGTGGCTCCGGCCCGGAAGGTAAACACATTGTACTTGATGAATGCCCGGTTATGTCCAAAAGAAGTGAATGTGGCATCCGACACTGTCGGTGAGCTGTGGCACAAGAGGCTGTGTCATATGAGCGAGAAGGGGATGAAGAGGCTTGCAGACGACAACCTCATTCCAGTGAAGAACGTGCACTTAGAGAAGTGCACTGATTGTCTGGTCGGTAAGCAGAACTGGACCTCCTTCCGACCAAGGCCACCGATGAGACGTAATGCACTACTGGAGTTGGTGCATACGGATGTGTGTCAAGTAGACACGAAGTCACATGCCGGAGCGCAGTACTTCGTGACGTTCATAGATGACCACAGCCGGAAGCTGTGGGCCACACCGTTGAAGACGAAGGATCAGGTGTTATCCGTGATAAACAGATCACCCTCAGCACCCTCAGCACCCTTGGACGGAGACACGCCACAGAGAGTCTAGACCGGTAAGGAAGTGTCCTACCAGCATCTTAAGGTATTTGGGTGTCTCGCGTACGTGCATGTAGCTAAGGACCGGAGAGGAAAGTTAGATCCAAAGACCCGGCCATGCATATTCCTCGGTTACAGTGACGATGAGTTCGGTTACCGAGTGTGGGACCTGGTTGACAAGAAGGTATTCCGGAGTCGAGATATTATCTTCATGGAGGACAAGACGCTCGCCGACTGGGAGTCGGAGAAGAAGATAATGAACTCCGAGTCGACCGGTAAGGATCGACTCTACGATGAGCAGACCCAACCGGCAAGAGACCGGTTAGCACTCGAGGGACCAGCCGGTTACGGTGTGGATACCGAACAGGCTGAAGAAGAAGTAGAGGAAGCTGAAACCGGAACCGGCCAAGACCCCGAATCAGATTCGGATGAAGAGCAGATGGATGAGCCGGTCACCGAAGCCCAGAGACGGAGATATCCTCTCAGACAGAGAAGGGCCCCCCGGAGATTTCCGGATGCAGAGCATGTTCTGCTGACCGATGAGGGGGAGCCAGAAAGCTTCGAAGAAGCGACAGAAGACACCCACAGCCGAAAATGGTTAAGTGCCATGCAGGATGAGATGGATTACTTGCATGAGAACCATACGTACGAATTGGTGGAGTTGCCGAAAGGAAAGCGGGCACTCCGAAACAAGTGGGTGTACAAGTTGAAACCGGGAGATGCCGGCAACCCCCCGAGATACAAAGACAGGATCGTGGTGAAGGGGTTCCAGCAGAAGAAGGCCGTGGACTTCGACGAGATATTTGCCCCGGTAGTAAAGATGACCTCCATCCGGATGGTGCTGAGTATAGCGGCAAGCATGGACCTTGAGGTAGAGCAGCTAGACGTGAAGACGGCATTCCTTCACGGTCACCTCGAAGAAGAGATCTACATGCAGCAACCGGAAGGATTCGTGGAGAAGGGGAAGGAGCACCTGGTTTGCCGGTTGAAGAAGAGCCTCTACGGGTTAAAGCAGGCCCCCCGGCAATGGTACCGGAAGTTCGACTCCTTCATGACCGATCAAGGGTACCACAAGACACAGGCCGATCACTGCGTGTTTGTGAAGAAGTTCGAAGGAGGCGACTTCCTAATACTCCTTCTGTACGTGGACGACATGTTGATCATCGGACGTGACCAAGTCAAAATACGGATGCTGAAGAAGGCTCTCAACCGAACCTTCTCAATGAAAGACTTGGGTCCGGCAAGACAGATGTTGGGGATGCACATCATTCGGGACCGGTCAGTGAAGCAATTATGGCTGTCACAGGAGAAGTACGTGACAAAGGTGCTTCACCGGTTCAACATGTCAGAAGTGAAACCGGTCGGATCGACACTTCCGGCAAACTGCAGGCTATCCGGTAAGCAGAGCCCGAAGACGAAAGCAGAGAAGGCGGATATGATGAAGATTCCATATGCCTCTGCCGTCGGGAGCTTGATGTACGCAATGGTGTGTACCCGACCAGATATAGGATACGCAGTCGGAGTGGTGAGCCGGTTTATGAGCAATCCCGGCAAGGAGCACTGGAACGCAGTCAAATGGATACTCCGGTATTTGAAGGGCACTTCAAATATGTGTCTCTGATTCGGCTCCGGAAAACCTCAACTTGACGGTTTCACCGATTCGGACATGTCGGCTGATGTGGATACCAGCCGGTCTACATCCGGGTATGTAATGACATATGCAGGGGGAGCTGTTTCGTGGCAGTCGAGGCTGCAGAAGACGGTTGCATTGTCAACCACGGAGGCGGAGTACATGGCAGTTGTGGAAGCCGGCAAGGAAATATTATGGATGAAGGACTTCATCGGAGAGCTCGGTATCCGGCAAGATGAATACCGACTCTATTGCGACAGTCAAAGTGCCATCCATCTTGCTAAGAATGTGGCCTACCATTCCCGGACGAAGCATATCCAGCGAAGATATCACTAGATCCAGGAAAGAGTAGATGACCAGGAGTTCGCACTGTCGAAGATCCACACGACCGAGAACGGGTCAAATATGTTGACCAAAGTTCTGATACCCGACAAGCTGGATGCATGCCGGAAGCAGATCGGACTGGTAAGACACCCCATGCCGGAGTGAAGGGGGAGTTTGTTGGGAGACAGGTCCCTCCGGATGGGAAGAGAGAAGAACAATGCCGATGAACAAACTAGGCCAAGACCGGAACCAGATGAGGAGTACCCGGCTACAGAGAGCCGGATAACGCAGACCCGGTGAGAGCCGGATGAGGAGTACCTGGCTACGGAGAGCCGGATGACGCAAACCCGGTGAGAACCGGATGAGGAGTACCCGGCTACGGAGAGCCGGATGACGCAGACCCGGTGAGAACCGGATGAGGAGTACCTGGCTACAGAGAGCCGGATGGTGCAAACCCGGTGAGAACCGGATGAAGAGACATATTCGTAAATATGTTTCTGAGAGTCCATCGAGGCTATATTTGTAAATAGCCGAAAAGTCATATTAGTATAAATATGACTTAGGGCAAACTTATAGTAGTAGTTGTTGTTGTTGTTGTCATTTTTCTTGTTGGTACAAGAAGAAGAGAGAGCACGTAACAGTGTACAGAGAGAGAGAGAGAGAGAGAGAGAAAGAGGTCGTTGCCTCTATTGTAACAGCCGCCTGTGGCGAAGATCGTGAGCACGAGGTCGTTGCCTCCGTGAACTCACTGTTTTTGTACATTCCAACATAGTGATAGTTTGCAGCTTGTGGGTTGCCGTGGTTTTTCCCTTAGTTTGGGTTTTCCACGTAAACATCTTGTGCACCTTTCTCTCTCCTTTGTGTCGTGCTTTTCCGTTTCCTGTTTTCTGTGTATGATTCTAAGCTCGGTTGTGGCCGAGCGTTGTGCATAAGGAGCGTTGAGCTCCCAACATATTCCTGGCCGTCAACCAATTGGACAGAAGGCGGTGGTGGTATGACACGATTAGGAATTAAAGAGGTGTGGAAAGGTTCCAAAAGAGAGCTAACACCGGGTCATTTGAAACAGGTAATATGTCGCATTCTCTTTTTCATATCTTAGTGAGATGTTAAAAAATGCCTTATTTAAGCAGAATTTCAACAAGGCATGATGCATGTGTATGTGGTTTATGAAAACATAGCGAAAAAAAGAACTAACTAATATCACGTCAACAAAATCATCCGACGTATATTCTATCTACCATGTTTTTGTCCAAATCTTAGACATGGGTGTATTTGTCAACACAAGTATAATAGTAACACGGGTCCTTGTGCATATTCTAAAAAGCATGCCCCATTGAATAAGTGACTTCTTCTAATTATGTGTGTATATTTAAATATAATACATCTTAAAGCAAATTGTGAACCTTGCAATTAAGAGATACTACTATGTCAAGAGAAAATTTCCATTGACACGTGATACATGACACTGTCAATGTATAAATAAACTAGTCTACAATAACATTCCAATCATACGAGTAAATGATAGAGTATAAACTTATCTCCAATATACCCCAAATGATAAAGGAGAGTTTAGATAACATGTACACATACAAGTATACTTAATTTCTAAGTTCAATGATTGTTACACGAAAATTATAAGTAAGCTCAACTTATATATTACGTCAAAATTTAACAATTCATATTGTTCAAAATTTACAATAAGCCATAACCATTCAATCGAATAATAAGTCTGGTAAAGCCGTCTACTCAGGATTAGCTCTTTCATCAGGATTGTCCTCATTGGCTTCGTCAGTACGCTAAGTTGAATTGTTAGTATGTTCAGACTTTGAAACGTCTTCTAATTCAACAAGTTGCCCTGCGTCTTCATCTATAGTTCCACAAGTTTTCTAAAAGTCATCTGGAACATCTAAGTTTTATTGATATGCTTTGCCCCAACTTCTTGGTCTTGATCAGGACAACCCCAGATACCTTGGATCCTCATTTTGATGACATTAACTTGCTCAAGGTCCTTCTCTAATGCAACAGAGTTCCTGATAATCTTTAAGGCGTATGTTTTAGTAGTACATGACAGTACAATGAAATTGCACAGGTAACATCAAACTGAAGAATAGAATATAACGTTAATCTAAATTGATGTAAGTTTTATATTATATACCTGTGTTAGAAAACTAATCTAAAACCCATTGAAAATTTGAAACAATAAAATTTGAAAAAATAAAAAATCTTGGATTTTTAATTGGAATCCAATGCGATGCACTAGATTTCAGTTGAAAATCCAAGTTTTTTTTTTTGTAATTTTTAAAAAAATTTCCATTAAAAAATAAAAAATGGATTTTCAGCTAAAATACTATGCACTACATTATATTTTAGTATATATAGATTAGAGTCGAAAATCCATTTTTCTTTTTTCTTTTTCCAATGTTATTTATTTATTTATTTTCCATATAAAAAAATAATAAACGGCTTTTCAATTGAAATCCGATACACTACATCAGATCGTAGTCTATACAGCTAGACATTGATGCATTGCATCATATTTTAGCTGGCAATCCTCTTTCTTTTCAATTGTTTTTCATTTTTTCAAAAAATAAATAAAAATATATTAAAAAAGTGGATTTCCAACTAAAATCTAATGCACTACATCGAATTTCAATTAAAAATCAAAATTTCTTTTAGGTTTTTCATAAAACAATGAGATAATAAAAAAATATTACATTTTCAACAAAATCTGAACCATTGAGTCGGATTTCAATTGCAAATTAATGTTTTATGAAAAAACATAAGAAAAATATTGGACTTTCAACGCATCGGATTTCTGTTGAAACTCAGTGATTTTGAACGGAAATCCGATGTAGTGCATCGGATTTCCATTGAAAATCCTGTTGAAAATGATGTGTTTTCAACGGGAATCCGATGCACTGCATCGGATTCCCGTTGAAAACACATCATTTTAAATGGAGAATATCACAATTTGTTTATTTTTAACACTTTTTTAGAGAAAAATATAACAAATAAGAAAATTTGTAAACAAACAAGAAAAAGTGGACCTTCAATGGAAATCCGATGCAGTGCATCGGATTTCCGTTGAAAATCCATTTTTTTCAATTCCTATATATTTATTTATGATAAAAACAAAAACAATTCAAAACAAATTCAAAATATCTGAAAAATTGGAAACAAATAAGACAAAATGGATTTTCAATAGAAATCCGATGTAGTGCATCGGATTTCTGTTGAAAACCCATTTTTTGCAATTTTTATTTATTTATTTATGGGAAAAAATTTAAAAAAAAATTAAAAAATACAAAAAAATATTTTAAAATATGAAAATTTGGTAACAAATAGCAAAAAGTGGACTTTCAATAGTCGGATTTCCTTTGAAAATTCATTTTTTCAATTTCTATATAGTTATTTATGAGAAAATAGACAAACAAAATACCAAAAAAAATCTAAAAACTATGAAAATTTGGAAAAAAATAAGAAAAAGTGGATTTTCTATGGAAATCCAATGCAGTGCATCGGATTTCCATTGAAAATCTATTTTTTCAATATTTATTTATTTTTTATAGAAAAAATTCAAAAAAATTCAAAAAAATTCAAAAAAAAAGCAAATTTGGAAAAAAATACGTAAAAGTGGACTTTCAACCAAAATCCGATGCAATGCATCGGATTTCCGTTGGAAATCCATTTTTTCAATTTTTATTTTTTTTTTTATGGGAAAAATAAAAACAAATTAAAAAACAATTCAAAAAATAAGAAAATTTTCAAAAAAATAAGAGAAATTGGATTTTCAATTGAATCTGATGCACGGAATTGGATTTCCATTGAAATCTAATTTTTCAATTTTTATTTATTTATTTACGAGTAAAATAAAAAATGTTTATTTATTTATTTATGGGAAAATGTTTTATTTTTTCAATTTGTATTTATTTATGTATTTTCGGGAAATCCATGCAATGTATCATATTTTAGTCTATGTAGCTAGAATTCAATGCAATGCATTAAAATGCAAGAGTATTTTTTTAATAGAAATTTTTAAAAAAATTCCAAGACTTACAGGAATCTGATGCATTATATCCAATTCTAGATGTATAGAGTAAAATTCGACATGTTGCCTCAAATCTAGATGGAATGAATCGGATTTCTGTACGACATCAAAGGCTTACTATGAGAATCTAAGAAAAATGGAAAACATCTTTAAGACATTTTTTAGATTCTAATGATTTTGGTAGAAAGCTTCTCTCACATAATCTAATCTTGTAAATGGAAAGTACATAATGAAATATCATAACCAAAAAGTGAGGAGGAAAGATGCATCAAGCACATCTACTCTTACATTGGATAATGTTTATATATTAGTGTATGACTTATCTTTGACCAAAACAAGTTATCTGTGACAGACCACAATGAAGATACTAAAAGAGGATCTGGAATGTGGCTTCAGACACAACACAAAGACAAACAAGAAGCATGACTCATAAACTCGATGAGGTTGGATTGCAATTGGATCAACACAATGCATTAGTTGCCATTGATGATGAGGATGAGACCTCATAAACTCGTACTAGTTCATCTAATGGGTATGAAGATGATGACATAAACTTGAAAAATGATTGTCCTGATACGTTAACTATAAATATTGTATTGCACATCAAGATTTGGATTCAGAATTTCTATAAATATTGGGGTTAGTCATTTTGGACATTCATTTGTAAGTTTGGCATGTCCATTATTTAGGCATATTTTTGAACACCTAAATTTCCGTACATGTTAAAAATCAATATATTTTTGGGTCATTTTTAAAATTCCTTTACGCATGCGGCACCCCTTTTTGTGAATCACCCTAATTTGTGTCATTTTTTGATGGATAGTTCTCAAAATGCGACATATTACCTGTTTCAAATGTCCCAGTGTTAGCTATGAAAGTCTAGTGAAGCCGCATATGTGCAGGAAGGTTAAGACAAAATGTTGCATCATTAATCCATGTTGTGATGGCAAAAGAACGTAAGCATTGATAATCGAGCCTAGCACACGGGCAGGTAGTCTTGATGTGATGACGAAGCAACCATACTCAGTCACCAACCTTAAAAGGAGACTTAAGACGATGTCGATCGGCATTGGTCTTATGGTGTACTTGCGCTTTTTGAAGATGTGAAGATAATTCAAACTAGGTTTGTTGTAGTCAATGGAGGTGATGTGCCGCACTAGGGTTTCGGGACACCTCAGGGAGATCCAAGATACACCATCGAGGGTGGTTGCCAATGTAGGAAAAGAAAGGTGTAACTTTTGTAGAAGAGTGTACCGTGTTGTTGTATGCAAACTCAGCAAGATGTAAAATATTGCTCCAATGATCTTGTTGATAATTGATGAAGCATCGAAGATACTGCTCGAGTGTTTGGTTTGTGCACTTTGTTTGTCCATCAGTTTGTGGATGATAAGCCGAAGAGAGTTTGCAGGAGATTTTGAAGCCTACCCATAGGTGCTTCCAAAAGTGTGAGATAAATTGAGGACCTTGATCACTGATAATATCATTTGGGAGACCATGATGGAGAAACACCTCACGCATAATAAGATCTGCAGTTTCTTCACTACTAATGGTCTTTACACATGGTACAAAATGTGCCATCTTTGTGAACCGATCCACTAATGTTAAAATACTATCAAAGCCTTTGGAAGGTGGCAGATCCATAATGAAATCCATAGAAATAGACTATCATGGCTTGTTGGGAGGTGGTAATGGTTGTAGTAAGCCATAAGGATGATGCCTGGGTATTTTGGCGCGCCAGCAGGTGTCACATGTGCGAACGTAATCTTCGACAAATTTTTGCACGTGAGACCACCAAAACGAACGTTTTACCAGTTCAATGGCCTTGGTTTTTTCCAAAATGTCCAGCCATGGGGGCATCATGACAATGTTCTAACACTTGAAGTCAGGGTGATCTGTTAGGGACGTAAAGGAGATTCGTATAGAAGAGTAAGCCATCTTGCCACTTGAAGTCCTAATAATGTTGAGATGACCCTTGCAATGTGGAGCAAGATGGATGACTTGAACCAATGTGGGCTAAGACATCCTTAGCGAAATCATCAGAGTGAAGTTGTTGTTGAATAGTGTCAAGAAGGCTAGAATCAAGTGGCGTGGCATAAATTGTTGTTGCCTGTAGCTTTGATGGCCCGAGGAGAATCTGCTTTTGATTGTTGAAGGCCGTATCTCCAGGTCGAAGAGCTAGATACGAACGCCAAGACAAAGCATCTGCTTTTCCTTGTTTTCCAGGGCGAAAAATGATCCTGAAATCGAAACGCGTTAGAAATTGGGCCCACGAGCTTGTCGTCTATTTAATACTCGAGTTGTTTGAAAATATGTGAGATTTTTGTGATCACTATAAATGATAATCTGATGAGGCAATCCTTCTAGAAAATGACGTCATTGCTCGAATGAGTCGACCACAGCTAGTAACTCCTTGTCATGCACCTCATAGTTTATTTCTGAAACAGTAAATTTTCTCAAGTGAAACGCAACTGGATGACTTTGTCCATCCTCGCTTGGTTTCAATAGGATACTCCCCAATGCGAAGTCTTATGCATCCGCCTCAATAGTAAATGGCTTTTCGGGATCAATATGCGCTAGGATAGGTGTTGATGTGAATGCCTCTTTCAACTGAGTAAAAGCCTTATCCGCTTCAATACTCCAAAAAAATGCTTGATTTTTCTTGGTGAGTTGGGTGAGGAGCAACACAATGCTTGAATAATTATGTATGAATTTGCGATAGAAGTTTGCAAATCCGAGGAAACACTGGACGTCCCGAACTGAGCATGGGGGTTTTCCATTCCAATATTGTTTGGACTTTTGCCGGATCCATGAAAATACCCTTGGATGAAATAGTGTATCCCAAAAATTCGACTTGTTTGCAATCAAAACTGCATTTCTCAAGTTTGGCATAAAGACCATACTTTCTTAGGCGTTCAAGTACTTTCCGCACATGTATATCATGCTCGTCCTGTGTTTTATAGTAAATCAACAGATCATCTAGGTAGATGATGAGAAAGATATCCAAGAAATCCCGGAAAATGTCATTTGCCATATGTTGAAATATTGCGGGTGCATTTGTGAGCCCGAAAGGCATGACTATATACTCGAAATGACCATACCGAGTACGAAATGCAGTTTTCCACTCATCTCCCGGTCGAATTCGAACAAGATTATATGCACCCCTTAGATCAATTTTGGTAAAATGCTTTGCCCCACCAATGTGTTCTAAGAGACTGGAGATTAAAGGTAGAGTATACCTATTCCTTATGGTGACTTTATTTAAGCCTCGATCGTCCACGACCAAACAAAGGGAGCCATCCTTTTTCTTCACAAAAAAGATAGGAGCTGGTGAGGAGACTTTGAATGTCGAATAAACCCATGTGCAAGATTTCCTCGATGTATTCTCGAAGAACCTCAAGCTCAGTGGGTGATAAATTGTAAATCAGACTCCACGGTGGCTCTTTTCCTGTTTGGAGATCAATAGGATAGTCGTACGACAGATGCTTTGGAAGAACCCTAGCTTTGACTTTGTCGAAAACATCAGCATAGTCTTGATATTTTTTGGGAATTTGGATGTCGAAATTCCCTTGAGTGGCACTAGAAGGTGTCACTAATACTGCAAATAAGAAAAGGTTCTCCTTGCCTCCCACTTGGTGCAATTGTTGCAATGTGATGACTAAAATTTGATGAAAAGGAGATGGTGCATTGGTAGAACTATATTCTTCAAGAGAGTAATCCTGAGTTTGATCCTTGGCAATGATATTTTCTACTGAAGGGCACCAAATTTCTCGCTTCCTCCAATCGATTCTAGGATTATATAGCTCGAACCATGGCAAACAGAGGACAATTGGATGCTCAAGACTACGGATTATGTTAAAGGAAACTACACATCCTAAATCACCTAAGAGTATGTGTATTGGCTCAAACTCTTCAAATATCTTCCCGGAAGCTATGGGACGTCCATCAATCACTACTACAGAAACTGGACAAGGAAGTCTATGCAAGGACATTTGGTGTTTTTGGGAAAAATCTCTATCCATGAAATAAGAATTGGCTCTAGTATCTAAGAGGGCTTGGACTTGAAGTTGACAACTTGGTGTCCTAACTTGTACTTGGGTTGAGAAGACTCTACTAACATGCTTGGAAGAAATGGAACCCACACTAGGTTGTACATATCTAGGGTTGTCCAACCAAATGGCTCCTATTTTGGCCAGACTTATTCGTTTGACTCCTCTTCTAATTGTCTTAGGACTTCAAACTTATTGGACAAGGGTAGATTATTCATAATATTAGATTCACTAACTGCTTCTAAAATGTTGGACTCATTTTTATTGTCATAGTGAATTTGATTTACCTGATGTCTCGGCCTACGGGAGCAATGAATGGCTATATGTCCTGGACCTCCACAATATAAGCACAGACGGTTTGCTCGGCGTCGTTGCTTCTCTTCATTCGACAACGATCCTCGTCGTTGAGTGATATCAATCTCCATGGGTGTAGGATTATCCATTGGGACTGGACTACGTGTTTGCCTTGGAGTTGGAGCAAGGCTATATGTTTGCGTTGGGGATTATTGTGCCGTTACTGATGCATAAGTTGGTGTGAATCGTGATCTTGTTATTTGTTGTTGTCACTCACATTGATGTTCAAAAAGGCGATTATCACACCATATTTCTCGACTAATAGCTTCTATAAGTGACCTTGGATCCTCGAGTTTTGACATCACTATGAAGGCTTGAATGGAATTGCTCCATTAGGGCTTGTTCATCCCAAGGAATATCGCTTGCGATGAGACGGAAATTGGCTGCATATGTCGAAGCTGGCTAATCACCTTGACGTAGTGTACGAATCGTGTTGATAGTTGTTCTCGCCCCATCAGTATCTCCGAAACAAGCCTTAAATTCTTTGATAAATTCCTCAAAATTATTCAGTAGAGGAGAATTTGTCTCTAACAATGGAGCAAACCACGACAACGATATGCAGTCACTAAGGTGCCCACTAACCCGACTCATGATGCATTTGTCGGATAACATGTGGGATGCATTTGAATCACCAACCGTACTTGATTCAAGAAACCTCGGAAATGCGGCCTCTAACCATCAAATTTAGCTAGGAGGCTAATTTTGGGCTCCTTGATAAGTCCTTGACCTTCGACCCTTCGTTGTTCTAACACTACGATTGTTGACTCAAACTGTTGAACCCGTCGTGTGAACTCCCCTTGTTGTTGTTGCTTCTCTATAGTAACCTTTTGTAGATCCCCAAGTAGACGTTGATTCTCTACTTCAAGAAATGCGAACTTGGATTTAAGATTCTCCATTTCTGCAACAAGGGTGAGATATTCTTCTGAGTTAATGGCGGCAATGGTTTCGTGATGGTTACAGAGGAGGATGAGAGAGAGAGAGAGAGGGAATTCGAATCAAACTGTCAGAACCAAGAATAAAAGATAGAGTGATGGAAGAAGGATATAACGGAACACGAGAAGAAATGAACGAAATGCTAAGAGAAGAATGGGTGTATTAAGATAAAGAAAGAAAGAGAATGGATACAAGATATGTGAGAGCTAAAGATTGGTGTTGATTCAAATTTATTTGAGAATACATGTATGCCCTTATTTATAGGCTCCTATAGAATAGCTTAGAGATTTCTATAATGTTCTAGAATGTTCTAGGACATTCTAGAACATTCTAGAATGATCTAGAGTTTTTACAATAATCAATCTAATACAAAAATTAGCTTTTATTCTCTCATATGACAATAAGCTATCTTAATGTTTGAGGTTTTCAATTATGGATTACAAGGTTCGAGGTTCAAGTCCGGGTGACGCCATAATGGTCACGTGTTCATGACAATGTCAGTGACTTCCCAAGGAGGCCGATTGGGCTGGAGATGCCACAGATCGACGATTGACATAAAGGTTCATGTTCTCTCTTGGGAGTGCGGCTATACTAGCCTAGAGTAGCAAGAAGCAGTCGATAGTGGCCTTGTCAACCATCTAAGTTGAGTATAGAGCAGCCATTGTCACGACATGTGAGGCTATCTCATTGAGAAGAAAAGTGAGGTCTTCGATTGTTTCTGGAACAGGAAACGAAGAGCAAGATCAAGTGCCTACGATCGGATGGCGAAAAAGTAAAGGTTATGTTGAGAGACAAGCTCAACATTCGGTGCGAAGTATGCAACGTAACCCAGTGCGTAGACTGGGTGCGTGAAAAAGTACGCATAACAGGGCCGCATCGGTGTGAAAAATGAAGAGGCCATTAGAGCGTTATTCCTCGTAAGGGAATAATTTTGGGAGTTTGTGTAGTCAGCTCATTTATGAGCATTCAAGTACTGTCAGTACTTGTGTCTGCCCGATTGTCAGGGCTTGTATAAAAGTTGCTCACTGAGCACGGTGTATGTACACAGAACAGAGTGTCATTATTTTGAATTCAAGTTTTCTGTTGTTTGCTCTCTCTCTCCATCTCCATCTCCATCTCCATCTTTGCGTTTCCTGTGTTTTACTGAATTGTCTTATTCCTCCGAACTGTGTACTCTGTGTTTTCGCACACGCTTCCGCACAACATATTCTTTTACATGGTATCAGAGCGTGAGGGTTGAAGTCCTCTGCAGCCGACAAGAAAAGTTTGTGATGAAACAGAGTTGAAGTTGTTCGCTTTCGGAGAAGAAAAAGACAGTACTATGGACAAAGGAATAGGAAGCTCACTTCCGACTAAAAAGCTTGACAGAAGCAACTACGCATCTTGATCTTACAAGATGCATCAGTACCTGCTCGGCCATGGCTACTGGAGTTATGTCAAAGGAGCAAACGATGTGGCACCCGACTCGACACACAAGGACTATCCGGCTTGGGAACAAGTGGCAAGCAGAGTTCTCTACTGCTTCGCGTCCTTTGTGAGCGATCAACTTTTGAGCTATATTCGGGGAGCCAAGACGTCAAAGGACATGTGGGTGAATCTCAAAAGGATTTTCGCCGCCAGCACAATGGCCAGAAAGCTGCAACTCAGACAGGAGTTCAACAATGTACGACAAAGAGATATGTCGGTGGCTGATTACACCACCAAGATCAAAGAAATCTGCGACTCTCTCGCCTCCGTCAACGTGAACATCGAGGAAGATGAAATGTTGCAGGTCTGTCTTGGTGGCTTGGCGTCAAAGTTCGGACCTTTCCGAACGGCAATCTGCACGAGGGAGATTACGCCTTCGTTTTTCGAGCTTCAGTCAATGTTGCTCATAGAAGAAAACCACGCGGGTGCGTCGACGAGTACGCACGCCGATGGCAAGATGCTTTACATGGAGAATGATAGGCCTCGTGGTCGTGGTGGACGAGGCGGATCGGCGCGCAATGGAGGCGGCCGAAAAGAGCACAATGTATGACATAATAGAGATGCCGGAAGCAATTCCGAACCCTCCACAAGCAGGGGGAGTCATGGTGGCGCCGGAAGACGGCAAGAGAAGACCGCGCCGGATTGCTGGTACTATGGCAAGAAAGGCCACAAGGAGAGCGAGTGCTTGAAAAAGCGACCCGATTCGGACAAAGCCGGATCGAGCCGAAGAGACACAGAGAGGCGTCAGAGATCGCACTACGTAGAAGGCTCTAAACGACCCAGAAACAAACAGGCCCAGCCTTTGTAATGAAGCATAAGCCCAATTCTATGGCCATGAACACCTCAATCAAGCGAGGTGTGGTATGTTGATTCTAGAGCATCAAATCATATGACGAGTCACGAGGAATGGTTCTCGTACATGGAGAAACCAGAATCATAAGGAGTGGTCGAAACAGGAGACAACACTCCGCATACCATCGAACATGTCGGCGAAGTTCCTCTCAGCCACGTCGGGCAGAAAGGGAAGCTATTGAACGTGTTGCACGTCCCAACAATAACCAAGAACCTAGTGTTGGTTTGTCAAATCGTCGACCAAGGTATGCAAGTTCGAATCACGCATCTCGGTTGCTTCATAGAAGAGGAAGGCAAGGTAATCGCGCAAGGGCGCCGTGAAGGGAGGATGTTTATCCTCGACATTAATCAAGCCGGAACCGCGTTGTACGCGAAAGGACAAAGGGTCGAATCAGATATCAACCTGAGGCACAAGCGGTTCGACCACGTAAATTTCCCACGGCTTCGTGAAATGCAGACGAAGAACATTGTTTTTGGGTTGCCGAAATTTCGTGGTCGGAATGGCCAAGTTTGCGAAGCCTGTCAGATGGGAAAACAGCACCGGCTTCCATTCCCCAACGAGCGTAATCGGAGCCGTAATCCGCTCAATTTGATCCATTTGGATGTGTGTGGTCCGGCGCAAAATGGGAGTCTTGGTGGAAGTCGTTACTTTGTAACCTTCATCAATGATTTCACTCAACACACGTGGGCATACACGATCGCAAAGAAGAGCGAAGTTTTCGCATGTTTTTTGGAGGTGAAGAGCCCCGCGGAAAGGGAAACAGGGCATAAAATCAAATGCCTACGGTCCGATGGCAGGAAGGAGTACTTCTCTGACCAGTTCACATGTTATCTACGAAAGGAGGGAATTCGACGCGATTTCTCATGTAGATATACGCCAGAGCAGAACGGCGTAGCCGAGCGGAAGAATCAGATGATTGAAGAAGCGGCTCGGGCAATGCTCGAAGAGAAGCATATGCCAAAATTTTATTGGGCTGAAGCCGTGAAGATGGCTATCTACTTGCAGAATCGGACTTCTGCCAATGGAGGAGTGTCGCCACATGAGTTGTATTTCGGGAAGAAGCCGAACTTGGCACACTTGAGGATTTTCGGTAGCATTGCGTATGTGCATGTGCCGAAGGAGAAGAGGAGGAAGATAGATGCCAAGGCCGAGAAATGTATATGTTAGGAAACAGGTCCCTTCAGATGGGAAATGAGAAGAATCGTGTTGATGAGCAACTCGGCCGAGGCCGATAGGCGTCGACCGAATCCGGAAGACCCGGTGAGAACAAAATGTGGAGTACCCAGCAACGGAAGACCCGGTGAGAACCGGATGTGTAGTACCCGGCAATAAAAGACCCGGTGAGAACCGGATGACGAGTACCCAGCAAGGAAGACCCGGTGAGAACCTCTCATCGGATGGAAGGGACATATATGTAAATATGTTCCAGAGAGCCCACTAGGGCTATATTTGTAAATAGCCCGAAAGTCATATTAGTATAAATATGACCTAGGGCAAACTTAATAATGAAGTATAGAGTTATTGGTGTAACTTCTGTACAATGCGTAAGAGAGAGAGAGAGAGAGAGAGATACAGAGATTGTGTCTCTGTTGTAACCGCCGCTAGGCGAAGATTGAGAGCAAGGGGTCGGTGCCTCTGTGCTCCCTATTGTATTACTTTCCATAGTGATAGTTTGGAGTTTGTGGACTCCCGTGGTTTTTCCCTCTCAGGGTTTTCCACGTTAATATCTTGTATATTCTCTTTCTGTTTTGTGTACTTACCTCCATTCCCATTTCGTCTGTGTTTTGATTATCATCAAGAGATCTACGTTTCGGTTGTGGCCGGAGATTAATCCGCGTATTCCACGTCAGTATCTTGGTTGGCTATTCAAACGATCAAAAGGGGTATAAGTGCTATAACCCACAAACAAAGGAAGTACGCGTAAGCCGCGATGTTGTATTTGACGAGTCCGCTTCGTGGTACCTACCTTCTCCTCCAGAATCTCATGACTCCATTCCGATTTCTGAAGAAGACATCAACAAGGCTGAAATGCCTCCCCATGATGACGACATCGGAGCTTTGAGAGAGAGTTCGATCTCATTTTGGCTAAGCGGGCCGAATGAGGGGTTGGGCCGAGATGGCCAACCAGATGATGAGATGGCCAGTAGTGGAGACTCGGCCATGCATTCCCCGCGCAGGAAGCCAAGGAGACGGCTTACGCGCAAGGACAAAGGCAAGAAGAAAATGACGGAATACGACTTCGGTAGTGCTGAGTCAGATCCGAGCGAGTCTGACTACGGGCAAACTGAGAAGGAACCTCCACGGAAGAGGTCAACAGTAGCCGAAAAGGTCATGAAATCGGGTAATCACGAATTACGCTGATCTACCCGCCTCAAGAACCCCGTAAAGAGATACGGGTATAATAAGTACATGGTGCACCATTACGCATACATGACACAAGTGGCGGAAGTGCGTGAGCCGGAGAACTACGCAGAAGCGGCGTAGGACGCAAATTGGCGTGCTGCAATGGAGGAGGAAGAGATGCGCGCATAATTGGAGAATGAAACCTGGGACCTAGTTGACACACCGAAGGGTGTAAAGCCGATCGGATGCAGATGGGTGTATAAAGTGAAATACAACACCGATGGCTCTGTCAACCACTACAAAGCCCGTTTAGTAGCTCAAGGCTACGCGCAGAAGCACGACGATGACTACCATCCGTGTTTGGCTCGCAGTAGCCGCGGCAAAGGGGTGGCACTTACCTCAAATGGATGTAAAGAACGTGTTCCTACAAGGTAATCTTCATGAACAGGTGTACATAGTACAGCCCCCCGGATTTCTATCCGAACAAAATACCTTGGCAGTTTGCCGATTGAAGAAATCCTTATACGGACTAAAGCAAGCCCCACGAGCTTGGAACGCAAAGATTACGCAACAGTTGCGTAGGATGGGGTTTGCGTCGTCGAAATCGGACTCTTCTCTATTTGTTTGGCAAGGTCAATATGGACCGGTTAGCCTGCTCTTGTACGTTGATGATTTAGTCATTGCCAGTGCCGACCTTGATGAAATCCACTACGTGAAGTCTCAACTTGCGACATCGTTTGAAATGAAGGATCTCGGAGACCTTCATTAATTCCTCGGGATCGAAGTGATCCGTACGCCCGAAGGCATATTGATCAGTCAGCGCGCGTCATTACGCGTTGAATATGCTCTTCAAGTTCGGGATGGAAAATTGTAAGCCCATCTCAACCCCTCTGGATAGAAACGCAAAGCTTCGCCGAGATTGGGGAAAGGCATGTGACCCAACACGGTTCCAACAGATTGTCGGGAGCCTTATCTATGACTGAACACTTTCAGTGCGCACAATGGATACTGCGTTATGTCAGCGGCACGAAAGACATGGCGTTGTTTTATCGGGCAGGCGTAGCCGAACAGTTAGTCGGCTACACGGATGCCAATTGGGCTGGAAACGCCCACGATCGTAGATCCACATCTGGATACGCATTCTCTCTAGGAAGTGAGGCGATCGCGTGGAGCAGCAAAAAGCAACCGACAGTAGCACTGTCGAGCACGGAGGCCGAATATCGAGGGGCTATTACGGGATCTGCAAGTAGATGTGTCTGATCCGACAACAATCTTTTGTGACAACCTCAGTAGTATCCACCTTGCGAAGAACCCCGTTTTCCACGCCCGGACCAAGCACATTGAGGTGCATTACCATTTTGTCCGCAAGCGGGTCTTTTCAGGTGAAGTCAAACTGATGCATGTTCCGGCTGATCGGTAGATTGCCGACATCTTCACCAAGCCTCTTGGTCTCGATAAGTTACAGCATTTCTTGGGTGAGCTTGGGTTGTGTC
The DNA here is from genome assembly GCF_043228905.1 of Azolla caroliniana. Lineage (NCBI taxonomy): Eukaryota > Viridiplantae > Streptophyta > Polypodiopsida > Salviniales > Salviniaceae > Azolla > Azolla caroliniana. The sequence continues at coordinate 11,926,356 of NW_028230453.1, forward strand.
ACCTCGACACGCCGAACTTGAGGGGGAGAAAGGAAGATGAACAAGAATAAGAGCATGAAAAGAGCGGAGGTGTTCATCACGGCGGAAGTGAGCGTGATGAGGAATCGGATGAAGAATTCGATTTCGGACCGGCTGAAGAAGCCGAAGAAGAAAGCAAGGTCTACAATCGTAGGGAAGAGCCGAGGACAGCCAAATCAGGGGGAGATACAGCCAAGAAGGGCGTAAAGGCCAAGACCAAGACGTGGTTTGATGTAGTCAAAGGCATAAAGACAGGGGACGAATTGGAGACAACCAATTCGAATGAGAGCGGAATTTAATCGAAAGCGTTCGATTCAATCGAAATGTTCGATTCAGATACGCCAAATCAACTGAAGGCATGCCGGAAAAAGGGCAACGAAGGACGCGTCGACACCGCGACAGCAAGGGAGCTAAGAAGGGCCGAACGAGTAGACAAGCCAACCGAAAGGGTCAAAGCGCGTGGAATAGAACGGGTCGAGGAGTGCGAGCGAGGCGTGAACCCAGAAGGAACCGGAGCCTAGATCCAATGGAGCAAGTGGAACCTCAAGTCGAGCTTGAGGGGGAGTGTTGAGAGACAAGCTCAACATTCGGTGCGAAGTACACAATGTAACCCAGTGCGTAGACTGGGTGCGTGAAAAAGTACGCATAATAGGGACGCATCGATGTGAAAACCAAAGAGGCCGTTAGAGCATTATTCCTCGTAAGGGAATAATTTTGGGAGTTTGTGTAGTCAACTCATTTATGAGCATTCAAGTACTGTCAGTACTTGTGTCATCCTGATTGTCAGGGCTTGTATAAAAGGTGCTCATTGAGCACGGTGTATGTACACAGAAAAGAGTGTCATTATTTTGAATTCAAGTTTTTTGTTGTCTGCTCTCTCTCTCCATCTCCATCTCCATCTCTACGTTTTTTGTGTTTTACTGAATTATCTTATTCCTCCGAACTGTGTACTCTATGTTTTCGCACACGCTTCTGCACAACATATTCTTTTACAGGTTATTTGCAGTAGAAAGGAATTTTGTTGATCATACGATCGTCGACAAGGAGTGCGAATGGTGTATCATCGGTGCACGGCTTGGAGAGCATGAGAGAGAGAGAGAGAGAGAGAGATTAAACCTTGATAACTTAAATTATTATAGGGATTAATTAAAACTTAAACATAACTAAAAGTATAATGAGAAAGGGAGAGAGGGCTAGCCATTAAGTATTAATTAAAAAGACTAAAACAAATGTTACTAACATGTTAAGAGAGAGAGAGAGAGAGAGAGTGTGAGAGAGAGTGATTAAGAGCAAAGCTATTACTAATTATCATTAAGATTGAAAAAGAAATTACATGGGGATATGGTCATGAGCAAACTAGTTTCGCCCACCATGGGGCTCATCAGTGCTAAAATGACCATTAGGGGTGGATACATTTATATAAGGAGTTTTAGGAGAGGATTTAGAGAAATGACAATAGGGAGTGGGGGTGTGTGCTTATGGATATGATATAGATTGACACATGCGTGATATTCGTGATATTCTCCATGCGCAATATTCTCAATATTTGAGAATACAAAATGGCCCCAAGAATATTAAAAAACCATTCGTTTTGTAAAATAAATATAAAAAATTATTTATTTATTTAAATAAATGTATTTCACCAAAAAAAAATTATTCATTAATAGATTATAGTGTCAAGAGAGTTTATGAAACTTATTTTAATTAATTAATTTTTTAAAAACGAATATTTTTATATTTATTATACAAATATGATTAGTATGAACTTTGAAGATATCATTAGTTTGAAGTACCATTTTTAATGTCAAGATAAAAATATCCATAAATTTTGAGGAAATAAAAAGTGAGAAATTAATGAGCCTTTATTTTATTTTATTTATTTATTAAAAATAAAACGACTATACATTTATTATAAAATTTTAGTAGTGTCACGTCCCCAAAGTCACTCTTTTATTATCCCTATTTAATGTTAAGTTCTTTTTTTTTATCTTAGGAAATTTTTAAAACAAAAGTTTTTTTTTTTGGAGGGGGCGGGGGGGTTAAACGAATACTTGACTACCCATTCGTATTCATATTCGTTTGCATTCGAATGGGAACCCCCAGGAATGCGAATATGTCAATCTATGGATATGATTTGAAAAGGGGAAGATTTGGAGAAGAAAGAAAAGGATATTATGAGCTTTAATGTGACAAGGGGGAGGTTTTGGTATAAGGGAAAAGAGGTTATAATGTTGAGGGATAAGGAGAAAAGAGAGAGTTAGGATATGAAATGTAAAATGAGGGGAAATATTCAAAGGGGAGTTAAGATTGAGGGGGAAATAAGGAAAATATGTGAGATGATGAGAAAGGAAGGAAAGAGGTAAGAGAGAGAGAGAGAGAGAGAGAGAGAGAGGAATGAGTAGAAATAAGGGGAGTGAGTAGATCTACGAGGATCAAGGGTGGGAAAACGAGAGAAAAAGTAAGAGAGAGAAAGAGGGTAGAGAGAGGAGAGAGATACATGTGTAAACTAGACAAAGTAAGAGAGAGAAAGGAAATAGGAGAGAGGTAAGGGAGAGAGACAAGTGTGGGGAAAGAGGAAAAGAAAAAGGGGGAAGGCTATAGATTTAGGAAGAGGATCGGGAGGGGTAGGGTAAGAAAAAGTAAAACATGGGTGAGGGTAGAAAAACAAAAATAGAAAGGTGGATAAAATAGGATAAGAAAAGATTTTGAGAGAGGAAAGGAAAAAACTAAGAGAGGGAGAAGTGATAGCTTAAGTGTGAGAGAGGGAAAAAAAGAGGAAAAGATTTAGAGAGAGGAGGGGTGGGGGTAGGGTGTTTAGTTTTTAAGAAATGAGGGGGGGGTAGGGTGGCAATAAGAAAAAGTGGGAGGAGGGGTAGAAAGGTAATTTTGAAAAACTAAGGGGGAAGGGTAAGAGGGTAATTTTGAAAAAGTGAGGGGGAAGGGTAGGAGGGTAATTTAGGAAGGTAAGGGAGGGATAGGGGGGTAAATTGACAAGGTGGGGGTGAAGTGAAAAGTTCACCAAGAACAATTTGAGCGCACCCAAACCATTTGATACACTTGGTGTGAGCTAGGGAGGGTTAAGGTTAGGGGTAGGGTGGTAATAAAAAAGTAAAGGGAGGGGTAGAGGTAAGAGAGAGAGAGAGGTAGGAGAGAGAGAAGAAAAATATATGGGGCAACCAAGAATTCAAAGAGAGAGAGAGGAATAAAAAAGGAGAAGAGTGTTATGGAGAGAAAAGAGGGAAGGGTAGGAAAAATAAAAATAAAAAATTGTAAAACATGGGTGAGGGTAGAAACTACAAGTAAAAGGAAAACGAGGTTGCATTAAAAAGCTACTAAAAGAAAGAAAAGTTAAGGGGAGGGGTAAAGTTAAAATATATGAAAATTGATGACGGGGGTTGTGGGTAAATATAATCTAAAGATTAGGTTTTTAATAAAAGTGTGGGAGAGAGGTATAAGTAAAAATATGAAAAAGTAGGGGAAGGGGTAGGGCCGAAAATAGGAGAAAGTAGGGGAGGGGTAGGGTTGAAAATAGAAGAAAGTAGGGGAGTGGTAGGGGTAGGGTTAAAAATATGAAAAATCTAACAAGGAGTGAGTGCATATGTAGGGACGTGGGTGACAAGCATTGTGATTGGCGATATAGTTTAGGGTTTGAGATACAAAATGAAAATAATGTCGGCTACCAAATGTAGTCCCGAACATATACAATGAAAGAGGGATAAAAAATGGGAAAATGCATGGCTACCGAATGTAGTCCCATGCTTACAACATAATGATGTGCGAAAAGTAAGGTAGAGTGTTGAGAGCTTGTTATGTGAGAGGATATGAGAGACAAGTTGATGATGCCATTGCAAAGCCACGCAACGTTTTGTGGGGGCACTCGGCACGAAACGAGGGCTCGGTGGTTGACGATGCTATCTCGCCATGGGTGCCTATCCCCGATACATGGGCCTCCATAGAGAATGCGGGATCATGAGTTTTGTTGATCATACGATCATCGACAAGGAGTGCGAATGGTGTATCATCAGTGCATGGCTTGGAGAGCATGAGAGCTTGAAATTATCTGGGCGAAGAAGATAAAGAAGAGTTCGGTACTCGAGATGAGAGTTTGATGTCATTCCGGCTAAGTGGGTCAAATGAAGAGCTGAGTCGGAAAGACCAACATGATGATGAGTCGGTAAGTAGTGGAGACTCAGTTGTACTCTCCCCGTGCAAGGAACCGAGGAGACAATTCACATGTAAAGACAAGGGGAAAAAGAAGATGTCGGAATACAATGTCGTGACGTGGCTCACCTAGAAGCGTAGCATTGCGCACACAAAGGATAACGTGAAAGTGAGGAAGGAATCACTGGGATTATGGATGGAAGAGACGAAAGAGTAGAGATGGAGTGAATAGAGATCAATAAGATATGACAAAATAGGATTTTTAAGGAATATAAGATAAGACAAGATAAGATATAAACTAATATATGAGAAAGTGTATGAAATTTATAATCATTTTCATGAAAGAGTTACAAAATGATTGTGCACGTCGTTGAACCTCCGAACTTTGTCTTGCAAGGTAATCGCTCTTCTCTTTCTTGATCGTAGACCACTACAATCTTCTCTTCAAGATTTTGATGAAGATAAGGCTCGAACCGCCTCCCTCTTGTTGAGAGTTGACCACCACGACCGCCAAGCTAGAGCTCCACGTTTATGTTAAACTTCTTCCCTTCTTTATCTATTTTTATGATTATCTCTTATGTAATACATAATTTGATTGATATCTCATACATCTTCCTTTGATCTTCTCTTTCACCATTTAAATAGGTGCCCCCATGCATATGATGCATTGGAGGGTACAAGCCATGCATGTAGTGCATGAAATGCATGTGATGCATGATCGCCATTTGGCGTTCATGCATTACATGTGATGCATGATAAACATCTCACTCATTTCAGCTTTCATGTATGAAACAATATATGCAATAACAATAAACATGAAAATATAATCTTAAAGAGAAAGGACCTAGCCTAATGGTAGGTGTGTTGACTTTGGTGTATGAAGTTGTGGGTTTGAGTCTCAAAATACTATTGAATACAACATACAGCTTTATTTTTATATCATGAAGCAAATCCTTTATATAATATAAAGTATATATAAAGTATGCTTTATTTTATGTACATTACTAGTATAGAGTAAATGGTAAGATTTGAGAGTCATAGGATGGGGTTATTGGTTCAAGTCCTCTCTTGTTCGTGTAATATAATATATTTATCTATATATATATATATATTATTTTTCTTTACATATATATAAATTTATCATATGTGTTGTTAATATTATCTTTATATATAAAACATTATCAAATGTTAGTTTAGTTACGTATTTATCTTATTGTAGACTTTTAATGTGAAGCTTTCGTACTTCACGACAACGACACCAGTAGAGATGAGTCTAATCAAAGAGAATCCGACTCTGGAAAGAATGAAGACGGACCTTCAGAGAAGAAGTCCGAATCGGCCAAGAAATTGGCTAACGAGAAGTTACACCGATCTAACCGCCAGAAGAACCCCGTCAAGCGGTACGGTTATAATGAATACATGGCGCATCACTATGTGTACATGATGAAAGTGGTGGTAGTGCATGAGCCGGAGAGCTACATAGAAGCAGCAAAAGACACAAACTAGCGTGCCGCGATGGAGGAAGAAATGCGAGCCTCGATGAGAATGACACATGGGATCTGGTTGACCCTCCCCAACACTACAAACCAATCGACTGCAAGTGGGTATACAAGGTAAAGTATAATCCCGACGGTTCGGTCAACCAATGCAAGGCCCAGCTAGTGGTGAAGGGATACGCACAGAACCACAAAATCGACTATGACGAGACGTTCACTCCTGTAGCAAAGATGATGACGGTCCATGTGGTGTTGGCGGTTGTTGCGGCAAGGGGGTGGCATCTTCACCAAATGGACATAAAGAATGCATTTCTTCAAGGCGATCTTGAAGAACAATTCTACATGATTCAACCCCCTGGGTTTTAGTCAGAGATGAACAAGTCGGTAGTGTGCTGACTTAAGAAGTCGCTCTATGGCCTGAAGCAAGCTCCCCATGCTTGGAAGTCGAAGATAACACACCGGTTGCGTAAGATGGGGTTTGCGGCCTCGAAGTCCAACTCTTCATTGTTCATCCGGAGAGGTCTGGAATGTTCGGTGTGCATCTTGCTATACGTGGATGATCTAGTCATCACCGAACCTATACTCACTGAAATCAGTTGAGTGAAGTCCCAACTGTTGGATGCATTCGAAATGAAGGACTTGGGGACCTTCATTATTTCCTCGGGATCGAAGTGATCCATACTCCCGACGGCATATTTCTCTCACAGCGATACTATGTGTTGAGTATATTGTACAAGTTCCGACCAATCTCTACACCCTTGGACCGAAACCTGAAGCTTCGTCCCAACTCTGGACCGGCCTGCAATGAGAGACGGTTCCGACAAATTGTCAGAAGTCTTATTTACTTAATTATCATCCAACTCGACATCAGCTATCCAGTTGGAGCGACCAGTCAATTCATGCAAAAGTTGACCGACCAACACCTTCAATGCACGCATCGACTATTGCGATATGTGAGCAGCACTAAGGATAGGGAATTGTTATATTGCCACGGTATAACCAAAATGCTAATCGGTTATAAAGATGTTGATGGGGCCAATGATGCATCAGATCATCAGTCCACCTCCAGTTTTATGTTCTCTCTTGGGAGCACGGTTGTTGCGTGGAGCAGCAAAAAGCAGCCGATAGTGGCTCTATCGAGCACTGAGGCTAAGTATCGGGGAGCTATTGTTGCCACCTATAAGGACATATGGCTTTGGTGGCTGCTGCAAGACCTCTTGATCAAAGTACCAACTCCTATCCCGATCTACTATGACAACATGAGCAGTATGCAGCTTGCCAAGAATCCCATGTTTCATGCTTGCACAAAGCACATCGAAGTGCATTATCGCTTAGTGCATGAGGGGATCATGAGCGGTGAAGTTGAGCTACGGTATGTTCGAAAGGATTGGCAAGTTGCCGACATCTTCACCAAGCCACTTGGATCGGACAAGTTGCAACATTTTTCGGAGATGCTTGGTCTACAACATCTCAACATGCCGCACTTGAGGGGGAGAACCGGAAAGACATCTATAGGCACCGGAGAAGCAATCGGAGAGCAGGAGGAAATGATCGAAACAAGGGGAGACAAGAAGAAAAAGGGAATTGAGTCGATTGAAGAAGTAGGCACATCCGAAAAAATCGGAATAAGCGGCGACAGCAGCAAAGTCAAGAAGGAAAAGGTCGACCGAAGAAGAAGGCCAAGACCCGGATATGGTCTAATGTGGTAAAGGGCCTGAAGATTGAGAACGAATTGGAGACAGCCAATTCAAACAAGAGTTGGAATGAATCAGAGAAACTTGATTCGGAGGAGCCAAATCAACTCAAGGCCAAGCGGACGACAAGGTAGCAGAAGTCAAAACCGACATAGAGGAACCAGCAAGTCGAGAAGCGCCGAAGTCATAGCAGCGAAGGAGCTGAGATGGGCCTCTTGAGCAGACAAGCCGACCGAGAAGCTCGAGATGCACAAAGAGCACGTGCGAAGCTGGACGGGTCAAAGAGCACGTGCAAGGCGAGAAGACGCTAGGAAAAGCCGACTGCAAGGATCGGCAAAGACTGACACTGAGATCCGACCTCAAGTTGATCTTGAGGAGGAGTCTTGAATGGACAAGCTCAACCTGATCTGGATTAGCTGAGTAAGCCAGAGCTAGATCGGTGTTCGGAGAGGAGAGCTGGATCGGAGAGCCGGACCCACGTGCGAACCGATAGGCCGTTGGAGGTCTACACTCCTAGACTACTAGGTAGTTATCCTAGGAGTTAGTGTCAATAGCTCAGTACAAGCATTGAAGTACTTTTGTCATTCCTTTTAAGGACTTTTATAAAAGTGTTCACTGAGGACATTGTATGTACAAAGTGTTTTTATTTTGAAATTGAGTTTACTGTTCTGCTCTCTCTGTCTCTCCCACATACTGTGTATTTTCCAAGCTTCCATTAAACCTTGTCTCTATTTTCTGTTGTTATCTGGCTAAGCCGGTTTGTCTAAGCCTCCACACATTCACTTTCACATATGGTCATGCCCGTAACAGCTTTGGGGCTACTTTGTTTGCTCCTTCTGCATAACTCCAATAGTCGTGTCCCAACAGGTACTGGTGCATCTTGTACGACCAAGATGCGTAGTTTCTTCGGTCGAGCTTTTCTATAGGAAGCGAGCTTGCCAGGCTTCTGTCCATGTCTTTCCTTCTTTCTTTCTATTCTTTACCAAAAACTAGGTCTTGTTCTGTCTAAGCGCTTTCTATCGGCAGCTGAGGATTGTCAACCCTCGCGCTCTGATACCATGTAAAGAGTTACGTGTGAAAGCTCGTAGACACAACCGGCTCAGTCGGATAACAACATAAAGTATATGAAGGTTTAATGGAAAGCTTAAAACACACATAGTACGTAGGAGAGAGAGAGAGAGAGAGCAAAACACAATGTCTATTTCAAAAATAACACTCAATACTCTGTACATACAAGTGTGCTCTGTGAGCACTTTTATACAAGTCCTTACAAGGATTGACAGAAGTACTGATAAGTACTTCAATGTTTATAACTGAGCGATGACACTAACTCCCAAAAATATGCCTATCTACTAGGCTAGGAGTGTAGGCCTCTAAAGGCCTACCGGTTCACACGTGGGTTCGGCTCTCCAGTCCGACTCTCAAATACGGCTCTCCGATCCGGTCCACCAGTCCGGCTCTCAGCTTGTTCAGCCGATCCGGCCCACGTTGAGCTTGCTCACTCAACACTAGTTTAGTAGGTGGTTATAGCGTTAGGGGCCTATATTCCTATGCTAGTAAATAGGAATATTATGGGTCGAGTTAGTGTCAAGCATCAAGCTTCTTCCTCTTCTCATCCAGCACATGCACATATGCAATGTTGTCGAATACCCTTAGGAGACTTACATTCGGCTTTTGTCCCATGTATAACTCATGTGTTGACTGTTAGGAATCGACCGGCCACAACCGGTTTCACGTTCATATTCGTGTGCAGAAACCAAGAACTAGTACACAGACGAAAAACGTGAAGACACAGAGACACCGATATTTGGAGGCAACGACCTCACAAACCCCAAGAAAACAGATCACTATAGTAGAGAGAAAGTAAAAATACGGAACTTGGAGGCAACGACCTCGAGTTCTCCTTCGTCTAATAGACAGCTACAAAGTTACACTCTCACACTCTCACTCTCTCACTCACGGTTACAAAGACAACTACCTCGTTCTAACTTTTTCAATAATGATCAACTACTCTCAAGCTATAAGGTTTGCCCTAGTTGCTTATAAACCAAAGCAACTTTCTGGCTATTTACAAGTATAGCCCCCAAGAGGCATGACGTCTTCGAATGTATTTAAGTTCCGGAAACATTCGAAGACGTCATTCTTTTTCTCTATTAGGTAGATCCAAGTGTGTCGGCTATAGTCATCAATGAAGGAGACGAAATATCGACTCCCCCCTAGACTCACATTTTGTGCAAGTACCCACACATCTGAATGTATTACGTCGAGCTTATTGCAACTTTGATTTCACTCACTGGGGAAAGGAAGCCAGTGTTGCTTCCCTAGTTGGCAAGCTTCACAAACTTGGGCCTTTCGGCCACTGAACTTTGGCAAGCCGAACACAATCTATTTTGCTTGCAACTCTTGAAGCCACTGAAAATTGACGTATCCGATTCCACATTTTGTCCTCTGGCGAACATTGCGATGCCGGTGTTGTTTGTGTCGAGGATGAACATCCTCCATTCTCATTGCCCTTGTGCGATGATTTGCCCTTCTTCCTCAATGAAGAAGCCAAGGTGGGTGAACTGAACCTGCATTCCTTGGTCGACAATCTATTTGAATGACACCAAATGCTTGGTGATTGTCGGCACATGCAGGACATTCATTAGTCTCCATTTTTGGCCGACATGGCTCAAGGGGACGTCACTGACATGCTCGATGGGATGTGCGGTGTTGTCACCAGTTTCGACGACCCCCGGCTAGTCCAGGTTCTCCAAATGTGAGAACCACTCTTTCGTGGTTGTTGAGCGGGCAAGCTCAACCAGATTCGGATCGGCTTAATAAGCCAGAGTCGGATCGGTATCCGAAACAGAGAACCGGATAGGTACCCAGATCGGTGTCTGAATATATCGGTATTCGGAACCTAAAGCCGGACCGGAGAATTGGATCGTACTCCGGAATAGTGAGAACCGGTAGGCCGTTGGAGCCTACGGTCCAAGCCTAGTACGTAGGCATATTCCTTGGAGTTAGTGTCAGTTGCTCGTATGAGCATTGAAGTACATGTCAGTACTTCTGTCAGTCCTTTTAAGGACTTGTATAACAAGTGTTCTGTAGGACATTTGTATGTACAGAGTGTTGTTATTTTCAATTGAGTTTATGTTGTTCTGCTCTCTCTGTCTCTCCCACTCTTTGTTTGTGTTTTGTGAAGCTTCCATTAAACCTATACTCTTTCTATTGCTATCCAGGTGAACATGTTTGTCAAAGTTCCCACATATTAACTTTGACAATGGTTCGTCATGTGATTCGATGCTCTGGAATCGACATACCACGCCTTGTTTGGTTTTGAGGTGCATGTCTTCATCGAGTTGGCCTTATGCTTCATTACAAATGTTGGGGTCATTCCGACTCCTCCAGAGCCTTCGACATAGTGCGATCACTGTCGGTTTCCCTATTCAGCTCTACTCGATCTTGATTTGTCCGAATCGGCTTTCTTCTTCCATCACTCGCCTTCTTTGTGGCTTGTTCGACCACAATACCAGCATTTCGTTGTGGCCTTCACTTGCTGGTTTCAGGCGCCGCCTTGACTCCCCTTGCCCGTGGAGGGTCTGGAACTCTTGTCGGCATGTCGATTATGCCTTTGATTCTACTCTTGTCGGCCGCCACCATTGTGTGCCGATCCGCCACCTTCTACATGACCACGGGCCTTTCCGCCTCCGTGTACAACATCCAACTGTCAGGTTGTGTGCGTCACAAATTTCCTAGATCTTCATGGTGTAGTTAGTCACCGTCATATCCCTCTATCGGATATTGTTGAGCTCTTGGCGACGCTACAACTTCCAGGTCGTGGTACTCGTGGCAAAAATCTTCTTCAGATTTTCCCAGGCCTCCTTCAATGTCTTTGCATCTCGAATGTGGCCCAACATTTGATCGTGCACATAGGACGCAAGGCAGTACAAGATTCTACTTGCCGCCTACTCCCATGTAGAAAATCCTTGTGTGTCGATTCTGGTGCTACTTCGTTTTCTCCATGGATGTAACTCCAGTAGCCATGCCTGAGTAGGTATGGGTGCATCTTGTACTCCCAAGACGCGTAGCGTAGTTAATTTTGTCTAACTTCTCTGTTGGAATAACACCACCCATTCCTCTGTCCATTTTCTTCTTGTTGTTTTTTCTTGTCCGGGGATTAAGGTTGTCTGTGTTGAAACGCTTGTCAGCAATAGAGGATTATCAACCCTCGCGCTCTGATACCATGTAAAAATTATGTGCAGAAGCTAAAATAGAACACAACCGGCTCACCTAGACAACAACAAAGAAGACATAGAGAAAAAATGGAGATACACAGAATGTAGGAGAGACAGAGAGAGCAGAAGACTCAAGAAAACTCTATTCAAAATAATACGCTTTGTACATACAAATGTGCTCAGAGAGCACTTTTATACAAGCCCTGACAGCGGGTTGACACAAGTACCATCAGTACTTTAATGCTCACTTAAGAGCATCTAACACTAACTCCCAAAGTTATTCCTGCCTACTGACATAGGAGCGTAGGCCTCTAACGGCCTACCGACTCCCTACCAATCCGGTTGTCGACTTATTCAGCCGATCCAACCCATGTTGAGCTTGCTTCCCAACATAAAACACATGCAATCATGGATAATTTAAGTGTTGGGTTCTCAAGAAATACCTTTACCATAATTTGTTGACTCCAATGCTTCTCTTGGGGTAGAAGTATGCGGTTAGCATCCCAAAATCTACTTGGAAAGAATTGAAAATGTCCAAAACCATTTTCTTGCAAAGTATCTACAAGTTAAGAAACAAACGTGATACACCCTCGGACCTTCCAACTACTTGAGACAGGATCACTTCCCATTGAGATCATGGTCATGGAAAGGGTTATGGAATACATGCATAAGGCTAAAAAATGTCCCTCACATCGGCTTTGTAGAATAGTATGGGAAGCAAGCAAAAATATCCAAAAGATATATAAAAGCAAATTTTTGTGTTCCGGTTGGATGCAAGATATAAAAAAATGGTTTGGTAGATGGGATGCAACATGGTTGCTTCATGACACATCACTAGCTTCCTCTGAAAATGAGGCCTTTTTGCAACGCCAATATAGCATGACATGGGAAAACTCACACTTCACACATTATACTACAAAAGTTGCACCTAACTACAAAACCATATTCTTTGTCGAATATGGAAACCATACACATCGATACATGTTAGAGTCCATCCCGTTGTCTGCCATATTAAAGTTCCATGTGACTTAGGTCACAAGCATTGCGATGTGAGATGGGGCATTGGGGCACAAGTGATGAGAGTGGTCAACTATGCATGCTTTGCCCTAAACAAGTTTGAGAGTCCGAGTATCACACTTTGATACAATGCTTGCGTTTGGTCATATTTGACCATGCTTTTCACACATATTTCTCTCACAACCACAATGTGTACTCTCGATTGCAACATTCATTGGTAAAGTTCTTGAACATCAAGAGTCGCTACTCACTCCCACATGTATTACGTGAAAATGTAAAAATTTTGGTCTCATAGGTCCTATTTGACCTCCGAACATGATAATAGAATCTATCACTCGATTAAGGCTAAATGTTTCACTTAATAAGTAAAACCAAAAACCTTATCTAAATATATTTTTGTTCATGCATTATCAAACATATTATTAGTGATTAATTATTGGATTAGAGAATCATTTTCTACCACATACAAGTGATAGAAATTTCATGCATTTGTATGTATATGTATATATATACATATATACACATAAAAGATTCACACAATCTATTATAAATCCATAGAAATAAAATATTTGAACATGCAAACTTTTTTAGTGTGCAAAGTTAATTAACCCATTCATTTTGGTCATAAAATTCACTTGTTTGAAATAGAACCTCACATATCAATTCTTATATGTTTGACGTCTTGTTGATAAATTAGTATTTAACCTAAAATGTTTATAGTTATTTATGTTTATTGCTCATTATCAATCAAAGTAGTTGTATAAACTAATTAGATCACCAACAAATGAAAAAAAAAGACGCCTTTCTATTCAAAGGTAAAAATTGAGTTCAATTAACATAACGAGATATCAAAGTTCTCAAATACTTTATTCATGTTGGTGAGCTCCATTCCAATGACTTGATTGTATTCATGTATAAGCTACTAAGGTCAAAATCATCATTGTACGTGTATGTAATCGAAAAATGGAAGGTCTTCAAAAATCAAAACCACTAGTGGAACCCATTGAGTGCCTCAAGCTTCCATAGCCATTGCTGCTTCTTTTGCTTTTGGCCTTTTGCCCATGGCATCCTTGACAACAACCTGTGGATTGCTATTGCTGCCCACCCCTGCCAAGACATCCCCTCCTATGATCTCACCCCCCCCCCCCCCCCCCCTGTTTCTCTCCTCCTGTCTTAACCTATATTTATGTGAAATGATACCTTTGATGAGATTCTTCTTTCTCTTCTGCTTTGAACCTCATTGACTCTTTACATTTGATGGGTTTCTTTCTGTTTCTTTTTGTTTTTCCTTTCTTTCTTTTGCTACCCAAGCTGAGTGGCATCTTTTATGGATTCCTTCTGATTAACCTAATTTGAGTGATCTCTATCTTGGATCATATCTGTTTTACCCTAGTTTGATTGATATCTCTTATTGCTTTGTACTGTTTTGCCCGAGTGTATGTCTTACGCAGGAGGAGGAAAGGACGTAGTCAAACCCTAAATTTCGAGGAGCCAATGTTTGATGTTGTTCCCTGTTGATTGCTGATTGCTATTCCTTGCAGAGCTCTTCTCTATTCGCTACTCGTTGAATGCATTTTTTCAAAAATAAATTAGGGAAAAAAAGTTAACGAATATTGGAAGAAATATTCTTATACGTATTCGTTGGTATTCATGGGGGAGGCCCCACGAATGCGAATATCTCAACCTATGATTGGAACTATGGTTTGTGGAAGTCTCAGAAGTCTCTTGTATGATGTATGGAAATCAATCTTTTCTTTCGCATTTAATGTATTGTTAACATTGCCTTTAAATGTACCATATAACCAAATGTCAATTGCATAAAGTCAATTCCTATGAGCCAAACTCTTATTTACATCTATAGTTGTGATGTAGGTAAACCTAGCAATTATCTCAAATTAAATATATGAAGAAATTTCTCATGGACTCAACATTAAACAACTTGCTAGGAACTGGAGTCCCACTAGCTAGAACTTGAATACTATAAAGCATAGTACATGTGAGCTAGGGATAGTGAAGGTCTCTTTTGTGGTAACATGCCAAAAACATTTATGTCACATAATCCCGCTTTAGCATTGCATTCTCTAAGACAAATGTGTTACCTTAGGCCCAATGTAAGGCAAAATGTTTGCCATTGCAACTACTAATTTGTATGAATTGTTTCACTATTTAAATATCCCTTTCAGATCACGACTTTATATACAACCTCAAATTAATTCATTATTTAAATATCCCTTTTAGATTGTGACTTGATACACACATGCTTTGGTTTTTGTAGCTCAAGACAAGTTTTTCTCTTAAAACAGTATTTACAAAAAATTGACAAGCTTTCAGAGTTTTTTTCTTTTCATTCGCTCTCCTTCATCCTTGACTTTTCTCTTTCCATTTTGCTCTATCTATCTCTACGCGTCCCCTCTATTCCCTCATCTCAAAATCCCATCCTTTCTCCAAAAAGAGAAAACAAAAATGGACAGGGATTATGAATGCTAAAAAGTTCGATTTCATGTGAGCCTTTCATAAAAACAATGAACGAAATATGATGAGAAAGTATAAAAAACATGCTAATCCAATAATTTCTCAAAGTATTAAAAATACACCTTGTTTAGCCACAGAAAGATCGAGGGATACTTTTAACAGATTCTAGACCTTAGTTTAAGAAAAAAAGCTGTAAAGTTGGGACTCAAAACTGAGTCTAATGCGAGGGAAAATAAAAACATTGAATAACATGTGTTTATGGTCGGTCGGTACTCAAAACAAACAATTCCTATAAATTTTAGCAAGTGCCTAATAAGTAAAGGCTTGGCTGTAAATATGTATTTCGTGCCATCTAACCCCTAGTAGGAAGGGGCTCTAGTCCTATCAATTGAAGTAACACAAGAAAGACCTTGACCTCACTCACCCAAAGAGAGAGAGAGAGAGAGAGAGAGAGAGAGAGAGGCACACACACGATTGATCCTCCACTCCATGGCTCTCTTTTCGCGCGTTACTCTATTTACATATTCCATCACTCTCTCTACCTAATAATTAAATTTATTACTGCATAACAAAACATCTATCTCCATACAATCATATGTATTGCTGCACATACATACATACATACATACATACATACATACTGATACATGTATGCATGAACATATATTTACCTTCTTTACATTTTTACACTCCCTCCCCCCTCTCCCCTTTTTACACTCATCCATCCCTCAGTTCTTCTGCTTAACTCAAAGAAAGCAACTACTAGAGCAGAGAGCAGAGAGAAATGATCGCGCACACACACACTCACACTCACACACTTGTAAATTAATGTATGACAGAGTAACTTGAGGAACATACAGAGATCTATTGTTAATTTTCTTTTCCTTTTAGACAGACGATGAATCAAAGCATTCTCTGATTGATGGCGCTGAAATCTAAGATTAGATGGGTGGCTCTCATGGGCCTCGCGCTTTCTGCTCTCTCTCTGGCCATCCACTTCCTCCTTGCTCGCTTCTATAGAAACGAAGTCCAACAAGTAGACGCACATGAGATTCAAGCTCTCATGGGATGGTCCTCTAACCCCACAGAGGTACTCTGTGGGCTGTAGACAGAGAGACACGGGGAGAAGTGTGGGTTCTTGTCTTTCTTTTTGCCTAATTTCCGATGATCTTCTTTTTTAGGACCCTAGCTATGGTAAAGTATGGAGCAGAGTTAAACATCTGCAAAGTCTTCGTCCGTATGCGGTTCCAAGGAAAGCATATCCTGGTAGGTTACATTTTTTATTCTTAAAATCACATTAAAGTGCTCATAAAGACATACGCATACAAGTAATGATCAGGGCAAGAGGATTATTATTTATATGCGTGCATGCATCTGATTTAACAGGACTTTTTTTCCATGTGTTCATAAATCATATTTTGACGATGTATTTTCCTGCATTTCAGTGAACACATGTAATGTAGTCTTCGAGGCTAAAAATGATATTGGGAATGTTTCAATTAGTGTGTATCTAATATAGTACACTCGCATGTGGAATAAGGACATAATTCTTCTGATAGACATTATATCCTAATGGACGGATATGGTCTTCAATGAAGGACTTATAGTTTGTAGGAAATCAAACACGCAACTGAAGAGAAGATAAGTGACAGTGGAGAAGATATTTCCATGCCCTCATAATACCCCTTTTCAAATAACGTTCCTGGCTTTGGGTACAGATTCTCATATATGCCTATTTTTTCACGTTTTAGTGCTTAGGAAAGTTTAGAACATATTTTAAGAATATGAGGGTTGAATGCATGACTGATTGTGGTTCTTTGTTTCACTTGTCAACTCCAAGATTTTCGTCTCGTAAAGTGTTTAGAAGTCATACTTCAGATTCCGATACAACTCCCATTTGACCTAATGATATATAAAGCATGAGCTCTTTCGTTACTTTTGTACTTGGTATTGAGATACCGATGTTTTGGTGACGGATCTAATTAGTTTAATAATACCTATTCTTTTTTTATGTTCATTCTAAAAATTGTTCAATATTCTGAACTTCAGTTTCTTGAGCTGGAATTTGCTCACTGAGGTTAGTATATGGCATTTAGAGTTATGGAAAGAGAAATCATTATTAAAGAAAACAATATTGATTTTTAAATAGCCTTAAGACTAGAAATTTGCATGTGAATAGGGGCAATGTATTGATCATGCTGATATTATCTTAGAATATCCACGTCGAAGCTAATAGAATTCTGTGATTTCCATTGTCCCAATGTTTGGTCTTCCATTGTTTTGGTGCTATTTTTTTCCAATTTGGACCTTTATTTCTTTGTTACGTACCTTGTATGTTTCCCTAGCTCCAAACTCTGGGTTCTTGAGACCCAAAATACAGATTGGTGTAGCATGAAACTCATAATTGCAGCCCCTAGTAGTTTTTCTAATTTATTTATGGTTCTCAAGGTGTACAGAAACTTTGATATCACCTAGGGCACTGATAAATTTAATAAAGATGGTCAGGATACCATACATAATTCAATTCAGGTTCACGAGTCGTGATATAACTCTTTGTATATGCTTTTATGATCTATATTTTTATATTGTTGACCCTATTCTCTGAACTCTCAAGTGTATACGGAAGAACATTATCACGAAATCCCAAAAATTCTCATGCTTCTTTGTTCCAATGGTTTAAGGCCATACTTAAAAACGGATTAAGGTATTTTAAACTTGGCAGAAACCTAGAAATACACTTTCAGTCGTACTCATTTACATTTTACTGGCCTCAATACTATGATGCAATAGGATCTATGTAGCGATGTGCCAAACAACCACCCTTGCCTGGAGGAATTCATGTATCTATTTAAAAGGGAAAATAAAGAATCTTTACCTTTAGATGGGCAAGAAGTTTAACAACTCCAATTTCCTTGGACTGAGATACTAAATTCTGGGTACTCATGAAATGTGATGCTGTACCCATTCTTGAACACTGATGATGTAGGTAGCTTTTTTCTATCTGAGGTAACACAACAAGAAGTTATTTTGAACCCCCCTCCCCTCCTACATGGGTGGTTGCTTTTTTCTAACTGAGATAGGACAAAGTTAGGTATCTTGCAGTCAGTGAGTATTTTATTTTTTCATGCTTTTGTTTTGAGGAACTGTCCTTTAACAGGAAATAATTCTTCAAGAATGAACTTCAATTGTATTTTGAAGTGCTTTTAATGATGAGGAGAGAGGCACAACCATATGATGGATTCTCTTGATTAACTTTGCATCTTTGTCTATTTCAACAGCTCCACGTGACACTAACAATGGCTTTATATTTGCACACATTGAAGGAGAATTTCATGAAATCAGAACAGCTGTAAGGTCTTAACTTAGCTTGGAGTCTATCTGGGAAACATGATCAGTGGTTGTAAAGTGTAGAAATTGTAAAAAACTCAGTGCTGCAAAGACTATTTTACCTTATGACTAAATTGATTGTGATTTTTTCATTTAGATTTGTGACTTGGTAGTAGTTGCGAGGCTTTTAAATGCAACACTCATCTTACCAGTGCTTCAAGAAGTGGAATCTATAAGCCAAGGGATCAGGTGTATTATACAAAAAGTTCTTATAGAGAGATTTATTTTTTGGTTACAAATACAACTAATACGTGCTCTGTATTTTCTATTTTACAGCTCGAAATACAAAGGATTCGGATACATTTATGATGAGAAACATTTTATTACGACATTAAAGCGGGATGTTATAGTTGTGAAGAGTCTTCCTAAGGAGCTTATGGCCATAAAAAAGAAGCTGAAATTTATACAACCAAGCATATTGTCATCCCCAGAATTCTACCTGAAGGAAGTGTTACCTGGCTTGAAGAGGAAAAGGGTATTAGGACTATTGGTTTCTGGTGGGGGTTGCTTGAAGGTATTGACAAATCTGGGTGTACTGGCCTAGCCCATTTCTTGTTGATTTTTTCATTTGGATGCCACCTGTTGTGCTCTAATGCCATTACATGTTCTACTATTCTCGTTGAGTTTTTCTGGCCCATGGGTTGCTTCTATGTAGTTGTTGAATGAAAATTTCTGATGCAGAATTTATTGCCTCCTCGACATGCTGAATACCAGAGGCTCAGATGTAGGGTTGCTTATGAAGCACTCACTTTCAGGAAAGAAATCCAAGAACTTGGGTTTAGAATGATTCAGAGGTGATCTATTAAATTTGCTTTTGGATTCAATCAATTTTCTTATGTTACAAGCATGCCACAGTAATAAGTATCTAGCGAGAACGATGGAATTCTGGAATTTACATTTATCTCTGTTCGCAAGTTCAGGTTACAAGCATTGGGGCAACCATACCTTGCGTACTATGTTGGACTAGAACAGGACTCTTTAGCTTTCCATGGTTGTGCAGAACGTTTTCAGGTTCTGTTTTGAGTTTAAGATTCATTTATTTTTTGGACCGTTGTTTCAAGAATTACTATAAGTCAGTAATTCTTATGTTGATTTTATTTGGCACTATTTCTACACATCAGGATCTCCACACAGAGCTTATACAATATAGACGTGCTCATATGATCAAACGTGGGCATGTTAAGGGAAATCTCAGTGTTGATTCAGAGCTGCAGTGGAAGAATGGTGCTTGTCCACTTATGCCAGAAGAGGTAGACCTAATTAATTGAGAGAAGCTTTGTTACTACTGATCAGTCTTCTTTTCATGCATGAAAAATTAGGAAATTATGAGAAACTACCAGAACTATATAGGAAGTTTGTGGAATTTTAATATAATCCTGGTGGATTTTGTTTTTTTATAAATGTTTCCAACCGGTGTTTTAATAGATGAGGGCACATTTTTTCCAAACATTGGTTCTTCTCCTCCATTTGAGAGTCCAAGAGTTTTTTGTTCCTTATATTGGGTGGTTCTATGAATACAGGTAGGCCTACTTCTCCATGCCTTAGGGTATGGATCACATACACGCATCTATATATCTGGCCGTGCCATCTTTGGAGGGCAGAGAGTTTTGATTCCATTACGAGCCATGTTCAGTAATTTAGAAGATAGGACTACTCTAACGACAGAAGAGGAGAGGGCACTCATATATGGGCCAGAAGAGCCTTTACCACCACCACGGTCACCACCTCCGCCTCCATCATCTGAAGATGTGCAAAAAAAGCTCTTAGCCTGGAAAACTGCGGGCCCCCGTCCGAGGCCATTGCCACCACCTCCTAGCCGTAATATCTATACACACGAGCTAGAAGGGTGGTGGGGTTGGTTAGCAGTTTCAGGTGAAGAGCCCCCCCCATCTGTGGCAGACCTTAGATTGCAAGGTCATGAGTTGCTTTGGGCTGCTTTGGATTACATTGTATGTGTCGAGTCCACTGCATTTTTTCCAGGTTTTGATCGAGACAAGAATGGCCAGCCTAATTTTGCTAGCTTGGTCATGGGTCATAGAGCATACATGTCACCTTCTTTACGAACATATCGTCCAGACAGGTGGTTCCTCAGACATAAACTTAGATTAGAATTTTTTGAGGATGTTTTAAATAGGATCATAGGCTTTATTGTGTGTCTTTTTTCTATCACAGGAAAATTATTGCCAAGTTTCTAGAAGAGTTGGGGGAGAAGGTTTATCATCCCAAGTATTTATGGACCATGTCCATCCAGAAACATTTGAAGTCGAGCCTGGATTTCACAAAATTTGTGGACACATCAAAGCAGGATTTATTTCTTTCTCACCCTGTCTCAGAATGTTCGTGTAGTCTTTCAGCTAAGAGCTACTGGGCAACAGTAAATGTTTCTTCTGCTGAAAAACAGAATAAAAGGCAACGTCCATTTGATGATTTGGAGACATGTCCTCAATGGATGGGAAGTGATGTCACTAACACAAAAAATGGCATGAATGAAGACAATGGAAGTGAGGTTATTGATGACCTTGAACTTTCTGATGCAGACATAGAAGGGGACGCACCTGTAGGTGCTGAAGTGGAGAAGGTAGAGAAAGAAGATAATCAAGGTGATACTGATGATGACATCGATGCCAATGATTGAACAATGTAGCTCCAGTCTGGACAAGATTGTTTAGTAGAGTGAAGAGTGAGTTGCAGTTGCAAGACAGCAACAGGTAAAGGATTTGCTATGCCTTTTTTTCCCCTCTTAAGGAGGGTTAATTGCAACAAGGGTCAAGGTTAGCTCCAGACGTAATTATCTATCTATCTATGTATATATACATATTTCTTCGTAATGGGTGGTTCTATGGCTTATAAAGTAAAGGGGTTAGGACAAGTTTCCAACTCTATGAAAT
The DNA here is from genome assembly GCF_043228905.1 of Azolla caroliniana. Taxonomy (NCBI): domain Eukaryota; kingdom Viridiplantae; phylum Streptophyta; class Polypodiopsida; order Salviniales; family Salviniaceae; genus Azolla; species Azolla caroliniana. The sequence goes on from NW_028230453.1 coordinate 11,947,709, forward strand.
TCTGTGTTTCTTAATTTGTATTGATACTTGTGTTTTTTTGAATGATCCCTACCAACAACTCAGATAAGATCCCATTGGCCAATATTATAACTGTATATGCATCGTTCTATTTTTGTTATAGATATATATACATTTCATTTTATGCAATATATAGTGCATATATATACATATAACTGCATTTAGATATATCTGCACACACTATATAAAGTATTCGTCTTGGTTTGCTTGTCTTCCCCAATTGAGCAGATTTTGGAGTCTCCAATGTGCAGGCACACTATACTCTTATTAGAGATGATGCTGGGAGGGGCAGCATTCATTTTCTTGTGCATCATTGATCATCGTCCTTCCTGCCGAAGTATATCCAAGGAAAATGTCCTTTATTTTTGTACTCTATTATTGGTTTGGATGCCATTGACATGCATGTTATAAGAGGTGATCGGTTATATTTACTTTCTACAGCAATAGTGCATTTTATAATCCTCCAGGCAGTTTGTAATAAATATCTTCTTGATTTAGTGAGAGCTTCAGCTCAAATAAAACAATCAATCATATCATTCTTTGAATATGTTTTGCCATTTTTTGGTCAACTTGAAAGATCCCGTTGCTTCATGAAACTTTAAAATACTATGGTGGAATGGAGAAAAGAATTTGATAGAAGTATGTAACCCGTTTAGCCAAATTTCAATGTTTACTATTATGAATCAAATTGAAAATAAATTTGGCTGATTACTGAAGAAAAAAATCAGACATTGTGCAAAACGCACCGTAACCTAAAATTATGTGTTTGGTGTCATGCTGTGCTAGATAGTTTTGTTAATTCTTTAATTGCATTTTAATTCAAGAACCACAACTCATTTAATCGTTAACAAATTTCTCGTTTTAGCATTGCTATCCATCAGAACTCTTTTATTGACAATAACAAATATCCAACTTTTATGGGGTGAGGTTTTAATGCTCCAAAAATATTCTCATTTTCAAAATGGTCAAGTAAACTTGCAAAATCAATTTATTCTAGTTACATACACAAACGAGTTAAGCTCAAGTCTGGTATGCTTCAAAAAATAAATAACATACAGCTCTAGGAAGTTCACGAATCCTCCAAAGCATGACATCAAATGAAGGCACTTTCCAAATGACTCGAGAACCTCAAAAAAATGAATGGCCAAAATAAGAAGACAAGAACATTGTGATGTGTTATATTCCTCATGAGTTGCATCATACATGTCAAAAAGACAGAATTGACTCACCTACATTGTTTTCAAAAACCAAATTTGCTACCATAAATGGGCTTTCATGTACTTGACAATGTTTAGAAATAATTGCCAAAATTTCTCCCTCTTTACATAAACTTACAAAGATCAATCACCGCACTAATTCATGCCATTTGTTTACTCAAACATTTGTCACAAACCATAGCTCAAGAACTCCATTGCCACAAATAATAAGAATGATTGACAATAATGATTGCATTTATGTTTGTATGTTACACACTTTCTCAAAAGTTCCACCTAGAACCTACAACGCACACATTTTTCCAACACAATTTTTGTATGATTTCTTATGTGTACGAATGAGCTTGGTGCACCTCCTCATTCTCAAATCTACATATAGGCACAATAGTTTTGTCGAACATGTATAATTGACACAAATACATTGACTTGAAATTGAACTATACTCCATGTTCAAATGGTATGAGCCCTTGATGTTGCTTATCTACTTTCCAAATAAACATTTCCCACTAATCAAGCTCATCACACAACTTTCTTTGATGCTTTTATCACACATCTATTGAAAGCAATAAATGTTGACTACCATGTTCATGACTGTAGACAATAAAACATATCAACTTGGAGAATACTGGAGATGTTGGCTAGCACAAAAATTTCATTTCTTCTTTCATTAAGGCTAGGTTGTGGCATTTCTTCTTTCTTCTTTGAAACATTGTTTGCTGCCATTCACGGATTGAGTACCAAACATCCTAGGTATATTCCCATAAGACCCACATGTTATGAGCTTTGGGATAGTTTTCTTGTAGATGTTCCTCCATAAATAGTGATATTTTCGATCCTTATTAAAAGTCAATACAACTTACTTTGTGCATAATTATATGGTCACTTTCACAACTATACCATCCCCAACAATTATATTTCTTTTGTTTGAAAGGATTTGATTCACAACATGTCTATAATGGGAAAAATAAAATAACGCTGGAGTTCTTCCCTAATCTCATTAAAACTTGGGTAAAGTCCCCAAATGCTCCTTACAAACGTGTTGTGAATCATGATGACAAGATAAGCTCCCTAGTTACAAAAGACAATTTTTTATCCAAAACGCTAGTATAAATAAACAAAAGAATACAAATAATCCTTGTCTAAAATAATAGTTATCTTATGGAAAATAAATATTGTAACTTATTATTAGATAAAACTTTGTGGAAGAACCCATGCATCAAAGTTTAAACTTTGTTTTGTGATCTATTTTACCACACAAAACACAAACCGTAAGGGTCTATTGCATAACCTTCTCGTTTTAGACGGACAAACATATCAATTGAGCTACAACCAATTTAGGGCCTTTAGTCTCTCAAATGACAATAAACCCCCAATGTTTTTAAGTTGTGACGTGCCATTAAGGAACCAAATAACTTACGGTCATATAAACAACATATGGTTCATCAAAATTTCTACTTCTTCTCAACTTTTTTATGAGCTCTTAAAATTTGTCCAACTTTTCTAAGGCCTTTGGTCTCCCACACAATAAGTAAACCCTACATTTTCATGATGCTAGATCAAACTGCCACATCCTCCCAAATTTTGAGCAATTTCTTAAGAGCACTCAATTCCTCCAACCTTTTCAAGGTCTTTGGTCTTGGCATTGGGATTTGGTCCACTAATACCTAAAATTCAAAGCATTTGGAAATTGTGTAAGCTTTGGTCATCCAACACTTCTATTGAACCATTCATCAGTTTCAATGCATTCATCCTATCATTTGGTTCACATCAAAATAGTGAGTCTCTTCTTTTAAAGATATAGTCATGTACTACCTTAGTTCTTTGTGGCTTGAGCAAAAATACTCGATCAATTGGGCTCCACTTAGCTCGTTGGTAAGAATCAATAATGTTGTATGTTCTTGGTCATATTTGAACTCGAGACCTCGTGGCGTTCGGGTTGACTATAACAATCAAGTAGGCAGATGGTTTTGTACACACTCCTTGAAGAAATTTTAAGCGAAAGCATTAAACACCTGAGCTAACCAAATAGGTTGCTCGTATTGAACGTTTAATTTATATGTGTATGAGGGATATGTGAATGCATTTACCTATATAAGTTTTTTAAAAGAAAACATGTGTCTAGAAACCTTATTTCCCCCTCGTTAACAAGAAAACTCTATTGGTATGTTACCCAACCTCAAGTCTCATCATTAGGATGACATACCCCAAAGTGCAACCTAATCGTCAGGCCACACGAGCCCCACATGGCCCATCACATGGTTACGTCCTTACAAATGCCTTCCGTAATGATGATCTCATGGTGGCATCGTAACCATGTAATGAGCAAGGAATGTTGGATGCGTGTCATACGGGCGACCTCACATGAAGCGTGTCATACTGGCTCCCCGTGGATCCGATTCTTCGATCCAAGCCGATTGGTCTTTTCATTGGATCGGGCTCTCGGCTTGTTCAACTGATCCGGCCCATGTTGAGCTTGCTTTTCAACACTCCCCCTCAAGCTCAACTTGAGGTTCCATCTGATCTGCCGGTTCCTTCCCTCCTCACACCCCTTTGGTCCAAGGCACCTGGACCCTGTCACGCCACAACGATGTCAAATACGTAGTCAGTGAGGATTGAACCTGCAACCTCACAGCTACAAGATGTCATGCTCAACCATTTTGATATGAGCATGCATTTGTATATGCATGGTTTAGTATTCTATAGTCTAGCATATAGTACATTTTAGAATCAGAATATTCTAGTCAGTAGTATATTCTAGAAATATTGTACGACATATTCTAAAGATATTTCTCGAGTATATTCTAGAGATATTCAATCTTGGAACATGTATAAATACTTGTAACCTCCTTGGTCCCTTCAAGGGATTCAACACCAGTCATTGACACATCAATCTAGTATTCTCGTTTCGCCTCATCTTTGTCTCCTTGATCTTTATTTCTGTCTTCATGCCCTCATGTCGTTCACAACATCTAGAGTTCCTAGCCTCGTCACATCTAGCTCCAAGTTCATCCATCGCTCGTAGCCCCATCATCTACGGTCAGTCCTAGTTCACGCTTTTGGTGTGTCCGTGATTGTTTGAATCCCTTCCAACTGGAAGTACCACCCGTCTTCGTCATCGCCTTTGCTTCTAGAGTTACCATCATCACCATCCTTGCTTTCAGAGTTACCGTCATCAACATCCTTGTCTTCGACATCATCATTTTCAGTACCTCTTCGCCCAACCATTGTCGTCATCAACACTACTTGTCATCATTTTTAGTTATCATTTTGCATCATGATTTTGGTGAGGAGTGCTTTTGATTGCTCACCTTCCCAGTTCCAGTGGGGGTCACAACCACTCACTTTCCTAGTGGGGATCAGATCATTGTTCGCTTGCACTGTATTTTCGTTGTAGTTCAAGTCTCGTGCCATTTTCTGTTGGTGAGGACTGATTTTGATCGCTCACTATCAGAACCAAGAGAGAAGATAAAATGATAGAAGAAAGATAAAAAGCTAGGAGCACCAACTGGAGACTTTGAATGTCAAATAAATCCACTTGCAAGATTCTCGTCAATGTATGCTGGAAGAACCTCAAGCTCCGTTGGTGACAGATTGTAGATCGGACCTCATGGTGGCTCTTTTCCTAGTTGTAGATCAATGGGACAATCATATGGCCGATGCTTTGGAAGTACACTAGCTTTGACTTTGTTGAAGACATCAACATATTCTTGGTACTTTTTAGGAATGTAGACCTCTGACTTCCCTTGAGTGTCACTAGAAGGTGCAACTGATATGGCAAACAAGAATAAATCTTCTTTTGCTCCTTCTTGGCATAATTGTTCTAGGGTGATGATTGAAATTTGATGAAGAGGAACAACATGTTTGGTAGAGGGTGAATTGGTAACACTATGTTTTTCAAGGAGAGGATCCTGGGTTCGACCCTTGACTACTATGTTTCCTTTTGAAGGGCACCTAATTTCTCGTCGTCTCCAATCAATTCTTGGGTTGTGTAGCTCGAACCATGGCAAACCAAGGACTATTGGATGCTTAGGGCTACGGATTATGTTAAAGGAGACCACACATCCTAAATCACCTAAGAGTATGTGTATCGGCTTAGACTCCTCGAATATCTTTCTAGAAGCTATGGGACGTCCATCAATCACTACTATGGAAACTGGGCAAGGAAGTTTATGCAAGGCTATTTGATGTTTTTAGGCAAAATCTCTATCCATGAAACAAGAATTGGCTCTAGTATCTAAGAGAGCTGGGACATGAAGTTGACAACTTGGTGTCCTAACTTGTACTTGGCTTGAGAAAACTCTATTAACATGCTTGGAAGAGATGGAAGCCACACTAGGCTGTATTAAAGAGATGGAAGAGAAGGTAAAGTGATAGAAGAAAGATATAAAGAGATCACAAGAAGAGGAATGAGATGATAAGAGAAGAATGAATGTATTAAAGTAGAATAAGAATGGATACAAGATAGGTGATGAGAGCTTAAGACTGGTGTGGTAAGGTTCCAAAAGAGAGTTGTGAAAGACTGGATGAAGCCGCAAACTTGCAGGAAGATCAAGACGGAATGTTGCATCATTAATCTGCTTCGTGATAACAAAAGGACCCAAGTGTTTATAATCTAGTTTATCACACGGTCGAGTAGTCTTTATGTGACGATGTAACAACCATACCCGATCACCAATCTTGAATGGAGACGAAAGACAATGTCGATTTGCATGGGCCTTATGTTGGGCTTGAGCTTTCTGAAGATGTGAAGACAACTCAGACTGAAGGTGTTGTAGTCGGTGGAGGTGTTGCTCTGCACTAGGAATTGGTAAGATCACTGGAATGTCCAAGAGACACCATTGAGGATGGTTGCCAGTATAGGCATAGAAAGGTGTGACCTTGGTAGAAGAGTGTATGGTGTTATTGTATGCAAACTCTGCAAGATGCAATATATGACTCCAATCATCTTGTTGATAACTAATGAAACATCAAAGATACTACTCAAGTGTTTGATTTGTGTGCTCTGTTTGGCCATCAGTTTCGGGATGATATGTTGAAGAGAGTTTGCAAGAGATTCGGAGCCCGTCACATAGGTGCTTCCAAAAGTGAGAGATAAATTGTGGTCCACGATCACTAATTATGTCATTTGGAAGACCATGATGGCAAAATACTTCACGCATAATGATATTTGTTGTTTCTTGACTATTGATGCTTTTTACGCAGGGTAGAAAATGTGCCATCTTGGTAAACCGATCCACTATGGTTAAAATAACATCAAAACCTTGTGAAGGTGGCAGATCTGTAATGAAATCCATAGTAATTGACTGCCATGGCTTGCTCGGAGTCGGCAATGGTTGTAACAACCCGTAAGGATGATGCCTAGGCATTTTAGTTCGACAACATGTGTCACATGTGCGAACATAATCTTCAACGAATTGTTGTAAATGAGGCCACCAAAATGATCGCTTCACTAGCTCCATGGTCTTGGCAATACCAAAGTGCCCTGCCAATACGGGCATCATGACAGTGCTCCAACATTGGAAGGCGTGGTGATCCATCAGGGACATAAAGTAGATTCTTGTAGGAAAGTAAGTTATCTTGCCACTTGAACTCCTTATAGCGTCGAGATGTCCTTGGCAATGTGGAGCAAAATGCATGATTTGAACCAAGGTGGGTGAAGACATCCTTAGCAAAATCATCAGAGTTAAGTTGTTGTCAAATAGTATCAAGAAGACTTGAATCCAATGGCGTGGCACAAACCGTGGTTGCTTGTAGCTTTGTTGGACCAAGGAGAACTTGCTTTTGATTGTCGAAAGCTGGATCTCCAAGGCGAAGTGCCAAATATGAGCGTCGAGATAGAGCATATGCTTGCCCTTGTTGGTTGCCTGGGCGGAAAATGATATTGAAATCAAAACGAGTTAAAAATTGCGCCCACCGAGCTTGTCGCCTATTTAGCACTCAAGCTGTCTGAAAATATGTAAGATTTTTGTGGTCACTATAAATGATGATTTGATGAGGCGAACCTTCCAGGCAATGTCGCCATTGCGCAAAAGAGTTGACCACAGGTAGTAACTCTTTGTCATGCACCTCGTAGTTGATCTCCGCAACATTAAACTTTCTTGAGTGAAATGCGACTGGATGTAAGTGCCCATCTTCACTTGGTTGTGATAGGATGCTCCCCAATGCAAAGTCGGATGCATCTGCCTCAATGATAAATGGCTTTTCTGGATCAACATGAGCTAAGACAGGAGCTGATGTGAATGCCTCTTTCAATTGAGTAAAGGCTTTGTCTGCTTCAGGAGTCCAAAAAAATGCTTGATTTTTCTTGGTGAGTTGAGTAAGCCGCAATACAATCTTTGAATAATTCCATATGAATTTGCGGTAGAAGTTGGCAAATCTAAGGAAACACTGAACATCGCGAACGGAACTTGGAGTATGCCATTCCAAATTTGTTTGAACTTTCGTTGGATCCATGAAGATACCTTTGGATGAAATGGTATAACCCAAGAACTCAACACCTCCACCGACTAACACCTTCAGTCTGAGTTGTCTTCACATCTTCAGAAAGCTCAGCCCAACATAAGGCCCATGCAGATCGACATTGTCTTCCGTCTCCATTCAAGGTTGGTGATCGGGTGTGGTTGTTACACCGTCACATAAAGACTACTCGACCGTGTGATAAACTAGATTATAAATGCTTGGGTCCTTTTGTCATCACGAAGCAAATTAATGATGCAACATTCCATCTTGATCTTCCTGCAAGTTTGCGGCTTCATCCAGTCTTTCACAACTCTCTTTTGGAACCTTACCACACTAGACTTAAGCTCTCATCGCCTATCCTGTATCCATTCTTATTCTACTTTAATACATTCATTCTTCTCTTATCATTTCATTCCTCTTCTTGTGATCTCTTTATATCTTTCTTCTATCACTTTACCTTCTCTCTTGGTTCTGACACTCACCTTCTAGTTTCCGTGGGGGTAAGAACCGCTCACTTTCCCGGTGGGGATTGCATGGGTTTCTCACTAGCGCTACTGTTTGTGCCGTGTCTTGGGTCAACCTCGACTATTTACCCTCTCATAATAGAAGGAGTCGAGTCGACCACTTCACTTGCACTCCTTCGCCCGTTGTTGTTCTAGTTCTCGGTGAGGGCCGCATGGTCGCTCACGTCCGTTCGTGTTCAGTTCTCAGTGAGGGCCACATGGTCGCTCACGCCCGTTCGTGTTCGAGTTCCCTGTGAGAGTCACACATGGTCACTCACGCCCGTTCGTGTTAGTGGTCCCGGTGATGACCGCATGGTTTCTCACTCTCGTTCGTGTTCGAGTTCCCGGTGATGGCCACATGGTCGCTCACTCCCATTTGTGTTCTAGTTCCCAATGAGGGCTGCATGGTCGCTCACTCTCGTTCGTGTTCGAGTTTCCAGTGATGGCTGCATGGTTGCTCACTCATGTTTGTGTTCCAACTCCCAATGAGGTCCGCATGGTCACCCATGCCTGTTCATGTTCCCGATGAGGACCGCACATGGTCTCTCACGTCTGTCCGTGTTCTAGTCTTCGGTGAGGGCCACACATGGTCGCTCACACCCGTCGACGTTCTAATCTCCGGTGAGGACCGTACATGGTCGCTCACGCCCGTCAGTGTTCCAATCTCCGGGGAGGACCGCACATGGTCACTCATGTCCATTGGTGTTCTACTCTCATGTGAGGACAACATATGGTTCCTAACACCCTTCAGTGCTGCAATTCCCATCCACCCCTACACCACACTTTCGAAAAGGCAGCTGTGAAGGGGAGGATATGCCATGACACAACGATGTCAAATACGTAGTTAGTGAGGATTTAACCTACAACTCACAACTACAAGATGTCATGCATGCTTTAGTATTCTATAGTCTAGCATATAGTACATTTCAGAATCAAAATATTCTAGTTAGTAGTATATTCTAGAAATATTGTACGACATATTCTAGACGAGTATATTCTAGAGATATTGAATCTCAAAACATGTATAAATACTTGTAACCTCCTTGGTCCCTTCAAGGGATTCAACACCAGTCATTGACACATCAATCTAGTATTCTCGTTTCCCCTCATCTTTGTCTCCTTGAACTTTATTTCTGTCTTCATGCCCTTGTGTCGTTCACAATATCTAGAGTTCCTAGCCTCGTCACATCTAGCTCCAAGTTCATTCGTCGCTCGTAGCCCCCTTGCGCTCCGTCCTAGTTCGTGCTTGGTGTGTCCATGACAGACCCCTCCGGGTTTGTGCACCTCAACTCCTTTGGTCACCTTGTCTCCTTGTCCGGTTGGTCGTCATATGATTCGTCTCATCCAAATCAAGCCACTCGACCAAATCAGTTATCTCTGATTCGTTATCCTTCTTTAGACCCTTGAACACATCCGACTATGACTTGGTCCTGGCCTTTCTCTTTTGGTCGACTCTATCCTTCTTGACTCTGCCGCCTTTGCCGTATGTTCCGACTCTATTGGATGTTTCTACTTCCTCAGTACCTGAACGTTCCCTTGCCACAAGTCACATGAACACACAAGCAAGATTTACACTAACACGCAAGACACGTAAGTTTGAATGCCTTTGTGAAAGGAGAGGTGCATGGGCAAGCCTGAACGTTCCCTTGCCACAAGTCACACGAACACACAAGCAAGATTTACACTAACACGCAAGACACGTAAGTTTGAATGCCTTTGTGAAAGGAGAGGTGCATGGGCAAGCCCGAAATTATTTCTGTTTTCTAGCGCCAAATTTCACATGCAAGTATTTTTGGAAATCTCTTTGGGTTAGCTTTCTTATGCATCTTGTCTTTTCTAATTTGGACATTTGACGAGGCAATTATGAGCTTTTTTCTCTACTGTGCTCCTCATATCCACGCGTGTTTTTTTCTCTCTCCATCTTTTTGTCCACTTTTGAAAACCGCCTCTAACTTAATATTCATCATTATTTATTGTAAGGTTCAATCCTTTGACCATTTATTTATAAGGAATTATCTTTGGAAAATGAAAAAGTATTTTTTTCTACCAATAAAGTTGACTTCACAATACTAGTTTATTTGAACTACTATTTTACTTCTTTTTAAGGGTGGTTTCACACATTGTGTTAGAAACATCACGACAACGCAGACGTAATGAAGTCAGACTCTCTTCTCGAGTGCGAACTTTGCTTCTTCTTCTTGGATCATGTCAGCGTCACTAGCCTTATCCTCCGTAATCGAGAGGTCGGTGTTGTCAGGGGTTAGGGTCAGAAGAGCTTACCAGGACGCTGACTCGTCGAACACAAGATTTTGGCATGGACTTGTTTGGTTTGGGGGTTATAACACTTATACCCTTCTGTTCTTGTGAGTAGCCGACCAGTATGCAATTTTTTTTCTTCGCGTCCAACTTCTTCCGCTTCTCATCCAACACATGCACGTAGGCAATGCTGTCGAATAATGCGTTTTTTGTTGAATACGGGTCTCTAATGGACGTATTCACATTGTCTTCTTTTGTACACATTAGGCTTAGGCTATTTATGTAAATAGTGAGAAGGGTAGTTGCTATAAGCCAATCAATATATAAACTAACTTTGTAACCTAGTTAGAGCGGTCACGTTAAGTTGTAATATACTGTTGACATAATTGTCTCTCTCTCTCTTTCTGGCGTACTAGTTGGTTTCTTTTTTCTATCTTCACTACCATATTAACAATGAACTTGCATCCATTTACGATCTTATCATAGAAGAGTGTTGACCTTGTTCCGCATTAGATGACGGTGTATCCAACATTTGGTATTAGAGCGATGTTTGTTTGATTCCATTGCCGCCATCTATCTAACCTCCATCGACAACTCTTCTCCTATACACCTTGATGATCTCGATTGGAAACTCCTCTTGAAATCACATCTAACGAAGAGAGACAACCCCAATCTATGTTTCATTCGGCTCAACGACACTCAGGAGGACCACTTGGCTCCGTCCCTCTCATTTTTGTAGTTACCCGAAACAAGATTGGCCTGGAGAATCGAAAAAATCGACATTTGAAATCGAACAATCGAATCCAGGTTCAACTTGACTAAGTCAGTTGATTGTAGTCACTCCGAACAAGACTCATCTAGATTCGAAACTGACACGACTTGTGTCCAACTCCAGTTAGAACGACATCGAGTGAGCCTGGCTACTGCACTCCACCATAGTTCATAGCTGACTCCACACAAAGTCTATTAAACCAACACAGATGGCATCAACGTCCAACTCATGTCTAAGGAAGTTCGACGGATCGAACTTCCACTTCTGGAAGGAGCAGATGCAGGACTATTTAATAGTCAAGGGGCAAATTGACCCCATTGAGAATGAAGACCCTCTAGAAGGATACAAGCCGCTTGAATGGGAAAAGCTCGACAGAATCGTCTGAGCCACCATTCGGATGCACCTATCGGAGTCTGTGCACTTCACAGTGCAATCGTGTTTGACTGCCTTCCAACTATGGAAGAAACTTTTGGACACTTACGAAAAGAAGGTCGCTGCCACCAAGATATACCTGATTCGGCGCCTTTATAACCTTCGGATGAAAGAGTCCGATTCGGTCCAAGCACACCTAAACGAGTACGAAAGCTTAAGCTCCCAAATTTTGACCAAGGGGATGATTATCGAGGATGAACTAAAAGCAATGCTGCTCATGAGTAGTTTCCCTCCTTCGTGGGAAACTTTCATTACAACCGTGTGCAATGCGTCGACAGCTGCCGTCAAGTACTCCTCAGTCACGAGTGCAATTATGACTGAAGCAGCTCGGAGAAAATCGTTTGCTTACAATTCAGCCAACAATGCTTACGTAGTACAAGGTTCGACTGACCGATCGAACAACAGTGGAAGAAGTTCTTCACGGTAGCCAAACAATCAGCGAAGTCGGAGCAAGTCCCGGTATAATCAAGTCTGCGCCTACTGCAAGAAACCCGGACACATCAATGCCGATTTCCATGCACTCAAGGCCAAAAATGATAAGGCTCAGCGAGCCGAGCAGAAGAGTGGCCGACACGAGGAGATAAACTACATCGGCTCTTCGACCGAAGTATTGACAAACGACCTGAATATACTATCAATTGAGAACCCAATCGAATAAGAAGTTCTGCTTATGACTGAAGAATCAAGCACATGGCTCTTAGATTCGGGTGCTTCCTTTCATGTGACTCCTCATCGATCCCAATTTCGGCAATACACGGCCCGACATTCTGATTCAGTTCGAGTAGGAAATTCACAACACTGCGACATAATTGGAATTGGCATGATAGAGCTCAACCTTGCGGGTGGCTCTACATTAGTACTACGCAATGTTCAACATGTACCTGAGCTCTCAAGACCACTGATCTCAGTCGGAAAATTGGATGAAGACGACATCCGTGCTGCCTTCTCATTAGGAGGGTGGACATTCCACAGAGGGAACCTCCTGCTTGCTCGAGAAAAAAAGATACACTCATTGTATCGTTTGCATGTCACACTCAGAGAGGGTGACCTGTTTTTGGTTGACATTCCCATGTCATCACTCTAGCACGGACGACTCGAACACCTTAGCAAGGCCGGCGTCACGCACTTATCTAGAGCCGGATACATCCCCAAACTCTCCTTATGAGATCATCAGTTCTGCGAGCATTGCCAATATGGCAAGCAGATAGTCATAACACACCCTTCATCTGCCCTGAGAGAATCGAGTCCACTCGGACGTATGTGGCCCTATGCCACATCAATCCCTCGGCGGTGCTCTATATTTCGTCAGCTTCATTGACGACTCGATTCGGAAGGTGTGGGCTTATCCGATTAAAACCAAAGATCGTGTTTTCTCGATCTTTTCCGATTGGCTCGCCATGGTTGAGAATCAGTCCGGCCGAAAACTGAAAAGCTTTCGGTCCAATAACGGGGGAGAGTTCAAATAAGAGGAATTCGTCAAATTTTGCCGACAACGCGGCATACGACGTGAATTTATGGAACCTCATAGTCCGGAGCAGAATGGAATTTCCGAGTGAATGAATTGGACAATTCAAGAATGGATAGTTTCCATGCTCCAACACTCTGTATTGTCAGATGGCTTTTGGGCAGAGGCCCTGTTGGCATAAAAGGCCGACTCCTTCCAAGTTGTATCTGTCTGAGAGTGATCTCGTCAATTAGTTAGGGCTTAGTATATAAGCGAATACCTAACATTGTATAGAGTGACGAGTGGACGAGTGGAAGAGAGACGAAGAACTGATTCTCTGGTTCTGTGTATTGTATCTCAAAGAGAAAGAAAGAAAGAAAGATATATTAACGTTTTCTAAGGCCAAATTTGGCCCATGAGACAATTGGTTTACAAAAAAATGAGTATTTATCCAGTCATCATAACTAAAATAAAATAAAGTAAACATAGAACTTAAGCTAAAAGAGTTCTAGTAGTGTACAATACGTGGTATACTCGATAAAGGAAGTTACTTTACACTAATCCTAATTTTATTTCCACCCAAGCCTCTTGAAAAGAAGTGGGGGGTCAAAGGGTTTTGATGTGGGTGTTACCCGTGGTTCCAATGTAGAGAGTGCCCTAGCCATGGCTTCTAGGCGGTGTAGCTCACGTTCCCTTATTTTCATTATTGCTTCCACACCACTTCGAGTTGCTTTGAAACCCGGCACCCGAGGATGTCTGGTTCTTCTTTGGTTTTTTGCCTCATCAAGGGAAAGGCCAAGTGGTGCAAGTGTGTTGACATTTGTTGTCTCCCCCTTTTCCTGAAAAACTTCATTTGTTACATAGTGGTGAACATTAGCAACATTATTGTCAACATTTTGTAACTTATTCTCTCTGTGTTCTTTTAGCTCTAGAATGTATTTGCCTAATTTCTTTATATCTAGAGTATCTAATAGTTTGGGGAGGGTGGGAGAGGAACCAAGTATGTCTTGGTATTTTTCCCTTATCTCGACGTAGGTTGGGCACTTGCATGTAAAGTGATACTCATCCTCTATCTCTATGTGACATAACCTACATATCCTTTCCTCCCTAGGGACTCCATTAGTATGGCCATTCTCAATCTCAAGTTGGTAAGATGATATTCTAAGTTGTCCAATGGCAACCCTTAGTGCATGTGGTAAGAATACATCTAGATATTTTGGCCGTGTGATAAAACCTAACTCAAAGAAGTGCCTAAAGTGTTCCTTATAGTACAACATTTTAGATGGGAGTGGCTCTTGTGGGGTGATCCATTTATTGTTGTTGGGGTGGGGGGTGAGGCCTAGAATGGCTTCACCCCCCTCCCAAGGGGGTTACGATAAAGAGCAAGAGATAGAGAGAAATACAAATAGAAAATGACACAAAATGAGGGGGAAAATTGTATATCCATTAGATGCCCCATAAGGGGTTTATATAATACATAATGTAACGGTAATAATGACCGTTACACTCTTGTCACATGCACATAATTGTGCATGTGCTCACAGATACTCATTTACTTTACACATACACATCAACCACATCATTACACATACCCTTATGCCTCCTTGTATTATCTTACGGGTAACACATGGCACACCTGTGGGACAGTGCATTGCACGGTGAACCCACTTGCCATGGCAATTCTTCTTGACCGAAACTCCATCGGTCGTCTCAATGGTCGGAAATCCCTCGACCGGATCAGTGCTCTACGATCGATAACTTCGATCGGAGCTTTGCTTGACTCGAACCTTCTCGTTCGGTCAACACAAGTCGCGATTGGATCATACACCAATCGGCTAGTACAATGTGGCATGGGTCGTGAAATCGTGTTGTGCATTTGTGTATTCTTTCTTTCATCATGTGAAGTGAGTTTAATATTTTTTACCCTTTGGTCTTAAAATTTTTTTACCCTAAGAATTTTTGAAATTTTATTTTTGGCTCTTCAATATTCAAAATTTTGTATTCTTCCCTCCAAATTTTGAAATTTTCTCTTCATACCCCTCTTCTCTTTTGTCTTATCTCTTCATCTTTTGCTTGGTTGTCTTCGCGGTTGTCACTCGGCCGTACTCTTGACCACGCATCACGGTCGTCCTCTCGGCCATTTGCCTCGGCTGTACTCTCGGCCACACGTCTCGGCCGTCTTATCGGCCGCTCGTGTTGGCCGTATTCTCGACCGCTCTCTCGATCGCGCCTCTCGGCCGCACGTCTTGGCCGTGTGGCTGTCCGCTCGGGATGAGCTTTACTATGGCCGCCCACTTGCGGTGCATCTTCCATCCAGAACTTTGCGCTTGATGTGAGGCCTCATATAGTTTTGCCTGGGTTCTCTGTATCGAATTGATATCATAGAGAGACGAGTGTAGAGAGTTTGATTTTGTGGTGACATCAATGATTTCCCTCATGTATACCCTTTCTTCTTGTTCTTTTTCTTCTCTGCTTCTGTCATGCCCTCCCTCTGTCTTCTGTGGTGGTGGTGGTCATGATCATGATCATCATCTTCTTCTTCTTCTTCATTCTCTGATGATCACCTTCTTCTCCCGCCTACTGTCTGTCTTTGGCCGTCTCGGTTCGTAGGCTGTCCATAGTCGTCTCTCCGTGGGCTGTCTCTGTCGGCTCTGTCCGGCAGCCACGTATGGGACCCTTTGTTCGACGGTTGTCACTGTTTCTCCGGTCGTTCTCTGTCGGACGTCGGCCGATGCTGTCTGGTTCACTGGTCGGCTCGGCTGGCCGGCTCTGCTTGTGACCGTTTGCCGTCGGTCGGCTGTGTCCAACGGTCTCCGCCTTCTGGCCATGGTCGTTTTTCTATTCAGCCGTGCCTTTCTGGCCGTCTGACCGGCTTTGCCGTCGCCGATTGTCGGTTGTCGTCGTTCATTGTTTGCCGAATGTCTCTAGGTTGTCGCGGTCTATTTGGCTGACCGTCTCTTTGTTCGGTTGGCTATTAGACCTTCTGTCCGGCCGTTGCCATCGCCGTTCGTCGGTTGCTGGTTGCTGGACCTTCGTTTTACCAGCTGTCTCACAGACTGTCCGACAGCCTCTTCCGGCTGGCCATGGCCGTATGTTCAGCCGTGGATGTGCACACCACATGGCTATGGCCACCATCCTTTTCATTTGCTTCTACTCAGACAAAAGCAACTCTTTCACCTCTAGCATATGGACACCGCTCTTCATCATCTCTGCGTACTAGTCCAACATGTCTCAGAAAAGGAATTTTGAGAGACTTGGAACTTCATGAAAACTTCATGACTTTCGTCAAGAGCTTGAGTGTAGAAAGCCATCTTTTTGAGTGATATCATCATGTTCACATTGACCTCTGCATCATTGATGTCAAAGGTAACAGAGATCGACTGGTGCCAATCGAGTTCTTCAGGCCATCCAATCTCTTCGAGCTTCCCATGGATGGCGATGGAGTTGTAGACGACGGCATAACAAATCTGCCTCGTGGCAAGTGGTATGGGGATTGGGATGAGAACACATGGATTTTGACACTAGACGCCATTGAGTGATGGCGATGATCAGAGGAAAGTACTGAAAATGGAAGAGAGAGAATCTACGATGATGAGGTCATAGATGCATGTTTTCTTCTTTGAAGACACCATGGTTGCTCTCCTCGTGTCTTCTTTCTCTATTCTTCTATGCTTCAAATAGATCTCTTCTTCCTCTCGTTCTCCCACATGCTCATCATGAACTCCATTGTCGTCCTGACAAGAACTCACACCACCAGCCATCTCTGGATGTCTTTGAGTTAGACCAAGCTAGAAGAGAGATTGTTTCCATCCAGAAGCCAGAGTTTCTGCCTCCAAGTGAGCAAAAGATGATTGAGATGATGAGACTTTAATGAGAAGAAGAATTGGATGAATCCCCACAACAGAAAACAAACAGACATAGAACTAATTAGAGAAATAAGATAAGTAACAAGAACATCATATGAGTAGCTTTACTTATGTGGGTTACTAGTAGAAAATATCGCACTACTCATAAATCAAAATGTATGGTCTGCATCACTCTCTAACAGAGGGACAGACAAACACATGCATCACTCCCTAACACAGAGACAAACAAACACACAGAGAGATACACACACAAAGATGGAGAGAGAGATTTGTGATGGAGAGAGGGAGAGTGAGACTTCTTCTCAAGGGAGGGTCGTCCGTTCGGGCGTGCCAAAAGTGTTGTTGGGGTGGGGGGTGAGGCCTAGAATGGCTTCACCCCCCCCCCCCAAGGGGGTTACGATAAAGAGCAAGAGATAGAGAGAAATACAAATAGAAAATGACACAAAATGAGAGGGGGAAAATTGTATATCCATTAGATGCCCCATAAAGGGTTTATATAATACATAATGTAACGGTAATAATGACCGTTACAAAAGAGACGACCGTTACACTCTTGTCACATGCACATAATTGTGCATGTGCTCACAGATACTCATTTACTTTACACATACACATCAACCACATCATTACACATACCCTTATGCCTCCTTGTATTATCTTACGTGTAATATTTATACCGAGTGTAAATTTGCCATATGTCTTGGCGTATTACTTTATTGCGGTCCTCATGAGAGATTAAAGTGTTATCCATCGTGTGGTTGTACCTAAGGGGAGGTAGGTTATTAATGTCTAGACCATTCGCAAGAAGCCAACTCACCATCATGCCATACCATGAGCTAGTATAACCGGACTCATACAATGATCGAGAGGCCTTAAAGGCTTGATGAGATATTCTATCATGTGGTTGGCTATGTATCCTATGAAGAAAGACTACAAGTTGGAAAAGTGCCTCTACTAATATTGGGGATAACATGAACTCAGCCCTAATAATGTCATGTGGTACTATCGATTTGCTTCGGAGTTGGCGCGATAACGTCATCACCAATGGTCTCTCTAATTGCGTCCACATGAAAGATGGTAATCCTGGAGCCGAAACCGCGGATGCATACATGAGGGAGGGGGTCACTAATGAGTCAAAGAGCCACCCTTTAGTCCGTGGCTCTTGAAAGTATGCTTGGTGGCATTGTCTCTCTAGGAGTGAGAGGGATGCATGTCCTCTCGTAAGTCTATCCTTCGTTGCCTGTGTCATCGAAAATTTACCTGAGGGAGCACTGAAAGTGACTCCGAGATAGATGTATGATCCAAACACCTCAACTGGGCTATGGGAGATAGTTAGGTGACACTTAGCTCTAACTTGGGCTGATGTGTGGAAGATAAGGACTTTAGTTTTCCCTAGATTCACTACCAATCCTTGTTGTGCACAAAAGTCATCTAAGGCATTAAGGTGCCTTTGTAGGTCGTGTTCGGATTCAGAGAGCAAAACTATGTCATCCGCATAGAGCAAGATACGAACCTGCGTATCCCCAAGGACAACTCCGTTGCCTCCCTTATGAGCAATAAAATCTGTGATCTCATCAATGTAGATCCCAAAAAGTGTCGGTGATAGGGGGCAACCTTGTTTTACACCAATAGTGCTAGTGAAACAATTGGATAGGCCACCTGGGCATCGGACACACCCGAACAGTTGTTCATATAGTGCGTAGATGGCCCAGACCATGTCATCTGGTATCCTCAAGCTTTTAAGCCTATCAAACAACCGCTCTCTAGGGACTGTGTCAAAGGCCGTGCAAAAGTCCACAAAACAACAATATAATTTCTTCTTGTGAGCCTTAGTTTGGTCAATTAAGCATCTAAGTGTGAAGATATGATCAATGGTGGAGAAGGCTCGTCTAAAGCTAACTTGTTCAGGTGCACGAAGATTTAGGGTCTCCATATAATTGCTAAGCTCTGCTTCCATTACTGCACCATATACTTTAGCAAGGGTATGACCTATCATAATGGTCCTATATGAATTTGGGTCCATGGGGTCCCCCCCTTTATGTATGGGGGCCACTTTGTTCATAGTCCACTGTGGTGGAAAAGCCTCCGCAAGGGCACGATTGAAGATTAGAGTTAGCAAGGGAGCTAGGCACTCTCTTGCATATATAATGTGTTCTGCTTGCAATCCTGTGTGGTCCATGGACTTCCTATGTTGTAATTTCTTTATGACCTTCGCGACCCCAAAGGTCGTGAAAAGTGTCCCCGTGGTAGGTCGGGGTGTGGAAGGTATTGGAATGGGTGGTTGGTTTGGGATTTCGTAAAGTCTCTCTGTATATGTGTGCTAGGTTTTGAGATCTTCGATGGGTGTTTGTGGTCTTGGCTCCCGTAGTCTCTTCCATGTCGTTGCGCAATCGCTACTGATGAGCATATGGTAGAGTTCCCAATATTGGGATGCCTCCCACGCCCGTCTCTTACAACGTGTCATCTTGCACATTTCTTTGCAATGTGTCATCTTGTATATGTGTGCCAGCAATATTATAACGGGATCCTTTTGGGGGAGAGTAACAAATGGTGAAAAATACTACTTGGTCCTTGGTTGTGGAGACTTTCACCCACATAAAACGAGCTTCTGGGTCTGTCCTCAGTATTTCTATCCTATTATGTAGCTCTCTACGAAACAATATCATGACACCTCCAGATCCCCTGGTAGTGTGTCGACGTGAGGTTTTTCTAAAAGCGGACTCCCAACAAAATCCTTCAACTAGTGGGAGTCCTCTATTTGGGCTTTGGTGTGTTTCTACCAAGAAAAATATATCTGATACCTTTAATATCTCCTCTAGGCGGCTGCGGTGTGTCTAGATGCGTCGTTACAATTCCATAAGGTCATCCTAAGTGCATTTTCTGTCACATGGGCCACACGCCATCAATTAGTAGTGCGATCATTTATGATCACTCGCCCGTCTCGGTAAAAGGCGTGATGCCCTTCTTTACGAGCTTGCATAACTCGTGGCATACAACTCTTGCGATGCTCAATTTGCATCTTAGTGAGGTCTTCATTGAGATAGATAGGGTTCCCACCCAAGCGTCGAAGAATTGGTCTCTTCTTAAAGAAAGTGATTCTAGAGAGATTGAGAACGAAGCAATAAAGCTTTCCATTAGAGCTTGCACTGAGTAAGTCTACGCCTATTCTATTTTTCTGTCTGCGTTGTTTGCTGTTCATAACTGACAACAAATCCATACACGTTTCCACAAAACACACTCATTATCAACAACTGGTATCAGAGCGAAGCTTTGTTGTTCAGTGGCAACAGACAACAGACGAAGCTGAAAGAAAAGACTAGGTCAAAAATCTCAATTTCACAAAAAGAATATGGCTTCAACATCCAGAACAGGAGTTGAAATAAGAAAATTCGATGGCAAAAACTTTGCCTTGTGGAAGCAGATGATGTAGGATGTGTTGATCATTCGAAGATAGGTCGAAGCCATTCGGCACAGCGAAAAACCTACTTCCATGATAGCCAAGGACTGGAGATCAATGGACGAAATCGCACGCTCCACCATTCAAATGCATCTAGCCGAAAACATCTATTTCAGCATGGCGAAAGAGACGACAAAGTTCTCATTGTGGGAGAAGCTACAAGTCGTTTATGAAAAGAATTCCTGATCTTCGAAATTGATTTTGATCAAACAATTTTTCAACATGAAGACGAGAGAGACCGATCCAGAAACCTCCCACATCAACACCTTCAACCAGGTGTTGTCGGAGCTCTCGTCACAAGGGATCAACTTTGAAGAAGAAGTGAAAGCCCTTGCCCTCCTATCGAGCTTGCCAGTGAGCTGGGAGGTATTCTGCATGACATACGCCAATAGCCGACCGATCCTAAACTTGGACGAAACAATCGGCCAAGTTCTCACAGAGGACATCAGGCGAAAATCGATGGGACTAACCATTGATGAGTCGGCAGAAGCCCATCGCTCGATCGAGTTGTTCGACTGACAGAGTCAAACGAAAGAACAAGTCGACAGAACCGGTCGACACTACAACCGATCGAAAATGAGGGGAGACCGACAATGGTCGAAGTCGAAAACGAGCCGATCAAGTGAGTACTGCACACACTGCACGAAAGCTGGCCACAATGTTTCCGATTGCTGGTCAATAAAGAGAAAAGAGAGTGGTCAGCGATTTGAGCGAAATCAGGGACGTTCCGACTCAGACCACTATCTAGTCGGCAACCAGATCAACGTTGCCAACACCTGATCCGGAGAAATCCTCTCCATAGAGGACTCAATGATCGGAGAACTCCTCTATAGTGCACAAGTTGCACACACGTGGCTACTAGACTCTGGTGCCACATTTCACATGACCCCCAACATTGAATGGTTCTCGAACTATTCAGCGGACGCCAGTGGCACAGTCCGACTGGGAAACGAGTAGGAGCGCAAGATAGCCGGAACCAGGGAGGTTCGGCAGAAGCCCATCGCTCGATCGAGTTGTTCGACTGACAGAGTCAAACGAAAGAACAAGTCGACAGAACCGGTCGACACTACAACCGATCGAAAATGAGGGGAGACCGACAATGGTCGAAGTCGAAAACGAGCCGATCAAGTGAGTACTGCACACACTGCACGAAAGCTGGCCACAATGTTTCCGATTGCTGGTCAATAAAGAGAAAAGAGAGTGGTCAGCGATTTGAGCGAAATCAGGGACGTTCCGACTCAGACCACTATCTAGTCGGCAACCAGATCAACGTTGCCAACACCTGATCCGGAGAAATCCTCTCCATAGAGGACTCAATGATCGGAGAACTCCTCTACAGTGCACAAGTTGCACACACGTGGCTACTAGACTCTGGTGCCACATTTCACATGACCCCCAACATTGAATGGTTCTCGAACTATTCAGCGGACGCCAGTGGCACAGTCCGACTGGGAAACGAGTAGGAGCGCAAGATAGCCGGAACCAGGGAGGTTTGTATCAGATTGCCAAATGGCAACACAATAACCCTACACCGAGTTCCGCACCTACCTAATCTAAAGAGGAGTCTGGTCTCCATCGGCATGTTAGCCGAAGACGGGTATAGAACGACTCTACACGAGTCGACATGGGTGATCAGTTGAGGAAACCTCAAAGTCGAGAGTGGGTACAAGTACTGTTAGGAAATAGGTCCCTCCGGATGGGAAGTGAGAACTGGATGTGGCGTACCCGACAACGGAAGACCCGGTGAGAACCGGATGTGGAGTACCCGGCAGCGGAAGACCCGGTAAGGACCGGATGTGGCGTACCCGGCAACGGAAGACCCGGTGAGAACCGAGTGTTGTAGAACCGGTGAGAACCTCTCATCGGATGGAAGGGACATATATGTAAATATGTTCCAAAGAGCCCACTGGGGATATATTTGTAAATAGCCCGAAAATCATATCAGTATAAATATGACCTAGGGAAAAAATGATAGAGTTGTTATTAGTGTAACCTCTGTACAGTGCGTAATAGAGAGAGAGAGAGCGATATACAAAGATCGTGTCTCTGTTGTAACCGCCTGGTGGCGAAGCGAGGGAGCAAGAGGTTGTTGCCTCTGTGCCCCATTGTTGTATTACTTTACATAGTGATAGTTTGCAGTCTGAGGGCGGCCGTGGTTTTTCCCATATTTGGGTTTTCCACATTAACATCCTGTGTATTCTCTTTTGTTTGTTCATGCACTTACCTCCATTCCCATTTCTTTTGTGTTCGATTGTATCAAGTGATTTTCCCTTTGGTTGTTGCCGGAGATTATTCCGCGTATTTCACGATAGAGTAGTATCAGAGCGAAACGACACAGAAAATGGACGATTCGTTGGGAGACATGTTCAAGGTCACCGGCTCCAACTATTCAGTGTGGAAGTCGAAGATGAGGGACATGCTCGTGGTTAAAGATCTTTGGTTGCTGGTTCAGTTCGGGGACAAGAGACCGGACAAAATAGATGCCACGATATGGGAGGTGATGCACATGAAGACAACGACGTACATACGGTGCTTCATCGACATGAGTCTATACAACAACTTGAATGAAGAGAGCAAGGCTCATGAGCTCTGGGAGAAGATCGGCCTTATGTTTCAAAATAAAAATGCTGTTAATCAGGTTTCGGTATTTCGGAAGCTAGTAAGACTCCGGTACCAAGATGGCTCCAGCATGGAGGAGCACATGAATGCCTTCCAGGGGCTGATTGACTAGGCAACATCATTGGAAGTACCTCTTGCGGATGAGGTACTAGCATTACTCCTGCTCGGTTCCCTCCCAGATAGCTGGGAGACGTTGGTTGTCACTTTGGGCAACGCTGGGCCGGAAGGGAAACGGTTATCCCTAGCAAGAGTGAAGTCGAGCTTGCTATATGAAGAGGTGCATCGGAAAGATAAGGATACGAGCTCCGACTCCAAAGCGCTCCTTACCGAATCGGAACGCGGAAGACAAAGGAACCGTAGTTCCTAGAACCGGGAGAAGTCGGGCACCAGAAGAACTGTCGGCATTTCCGAAAAGACAAGGAAACCGACGGTACCGATTCGAAGCGGATACCGGACCGGAACGGTAAAGACCAGAGGGGGCCGGACCGGAAGGGAACGACGGCAATCGCGGCAAGTGAAGAAGAGTTGATGCTAATCACTGAGGAGAGTGAGCTTAACCTTGACGGCAACGAGATGACCTGGGTGGTCGATTCCGGAGCATCTTTCCACCCTACCTTGGACCGGAAATGCTTCTCATCCTACACAACCGGTGATCACGGTTGTGTCTGGATGGGGAATGAAGGTACATGCCGAATTGTCGGCATAGGAGACGTTGTCGCGTTGTTACGCGCGTGCGTGGAGAAGGGCGGAACCACGGGGGTCTTGGACTAAGGAGAAGGGGAGGAGGAATAGGACTTCGGAATGGAGCTTAGCACAAGAAGAGAAAGAATGAACAAGAGGAAGATGGAGGCCAAATGCTCAACAAGATATATTAGAACCGAAAACCGATTACAAAATGGCGGCCGCGTAGGCCGCACCAAACGACTATGATAAACCCGAAACCCTAATCCGACGAAGAAGAAAAGAAACCCTAAACCTAACGCTTGTCCTATGTGGTATACCTTCCGCACTCAAAATAGGCAACCCCCACAATGGTGCTCTTCCTCTCCTTTTATAGCACAAGGAGAGAAGACCGTTTACAAAAAGGGTGCTACAAAATATCCCCTTTCAATCAATGGGGATATTTCCCTTGATTTTAGGGGAGGTGGGAAGGATGGGTCTTAACTCCCACCTCTACACGAACTACTATGTACCTATCTCTCTCTCTCACGTGGATGTGCGCGCAAAAGCACATCACCTTTACACTTTACAAATCCTAAGGTGCATTTCTAGCACCATACTTATCACTATCGATAAATAGAAATACAACATGTTGATGTGCAACGTTGCACATCGCGGGTTTGCTTGCTTCGCTCGGGTTTCCGCCTACGGACGAAAATCTTCACGACATCCGCCCCCACCTAACCGCACATCCACCGGTATGTGCCAAAAGGGAACAAAACGCGAGATTTTCGGCCGAGGCGGCCAACCGAGCCCTTGGCAACCTCGTGGGCTTGCCCGGCTTCGTCTTCCACTTCGAGCAAGTCCACCCCGTCCACACAAACCACCGTCGCCTTCCGGCCCACCATCTTCGTCGAATGGTCTCGAACCGTCGGCTCCATCCGATCCGCCACACTCGACGATGCTCGCCGAGTCGTTGCCTCCACCTGATCCGCCACGTCCACCGTGTTTCCTCGAACCACCGACTACACTCGGACCGCCATATCCGATGCCCGCGCTTTCCTCCCCGTTCGGTCCTCCCGAACGCCGTTGCCGACCCTTTGTCCGCCTCGCATATCATCCGGATCCGCCTTTTTCGTGCCGCGCACCTCGTCGTGCCGACTCTTCTCGCTCCGCGCTTGCCTTCCGTAGGCTTTCCCCGTACGTCGGTGTTGTCCTCCGAATGCGTGCTCGGGCTTCGGTCCTTCGATGACCCCATCACGCATTTTTCGCCTTCCCTTTGCTTGCCGTGCTCTCTCGCCGTAGAGCATACCATCGTTCCCGTGCTCGTTGCTTGGCCCTCATGCGGCCGCATTGCACGTTTCGCATTCCGCTCCTCTTCGCGTACCCTTTCGGAAAGGTACCTTTCTTCCCCGACCTCCGTTTCGCTCGGAGGAACACCCTCTTGGCCCTCTTGGCCCGCTCGACCGCACACATCCTTCGTGATGTCGTGTTCGTTCTTTTGGGCGCATACATCTTCGTTCTTCGCGACCTCCCGTATGCCTCTCTCGGTGCCTTCATCCGTTGTGGCCTTCGTCCCCTCGCCGCCACCGTCCGCCACTCTTGGTCTCACGTCGGCACTCGCGCCGACCGCCGGAGTCTCTATAGCCGGTGTGGAGGATCCCTCTCGGGCCTTATCTTCGTGGCCGCCGGTCTTAGCCTCTCCGTAGGCCACCTCTTCCCACCAATCTTCCCTAGCATCGTGCCAGGTCTCGTCGTCGCCGCCTTCTTCCTCGTATTCGCCTCTCGAAGGCGTGATCCGACCGTCATCTTCGGTCGCTCGATGTGGCTCCTTCGTAGGCATGCTTGTCTCTTGGCCCTCCATCGGCCGTATTGCATGCATCTCGTCTCGCTCTTCCGCCGTAGACCCGTCCTCCGTGTCGCTCTTCTCCTCCTTTGTCGCCGTAGCCCATTCCGACACGGGCTCGCCGTCTTGGACCCACCCGTCCACCATCTCGTACCGGATATCCGTTCCGGTAACCTCGTACGCTCCGGCCTCCGACTCCTCGCCGCCACCCGCCGTTTCTCCGGTCTTATGTTGATCCGCAACCGCCGTAGTCTCTAGAGTGGGTATGGAGGGTCTCGTTTGTTTCCGTTTTTCCCCCGAACCATGGTCGTCGTGCCCGGTTAGCCTCCATCTCGCGCTTACCGGCTCCCATCGTAACCGTAACCGTAACCGTAACCGGCCAATCGGTCTCGCCGGCTTCCTTCGGTTTGGGCCCGGTTCGCCGGCCCTTACTCTCTTCTTCTTCCGCGCCGTATTCCGGTCGGGTCGGTTCCCGACTCTCTCCTCGTTTCCGCTCCGGTCCTCTCCGTCGGACCCACCGTATACGCCCCTTCCGGGCCCCGCATACTCGTCTTCGTATGCGCTCTCTCCGGGCCTCACCTCCTCACGGTCACCGCCCATCTCTCCGGTCTCACGTTGGCATTCGAGCACAACCGCCGAAGTCTCCGGCCCCGGTGTCAAGGGGTCTTGCCTCCGTCCGCTCCAATCTTCCTTCTCGTTTCCGTTGCCCGCCTTGCCGCCGTCACCTCCCGTCGCACTAAGCCTCATGCCGGCACTCGGGCCGGCCATTGGAGCCTCTAGGATTGGTGTGGGTAAGGACCCGGCACCGCCGCTTGTTGTCTCCGTAGCCGCTTTCGTTCGGACGTCGTTGTCCGCGGCTCCCCCATCTCCGATTCCGTAAGCCTCTAGTATGCTTGCCACCACCTCTTCTTCGCCGTTCTCCGCGTCATTTTGTTTGCCCGCCTTGCCGCCGCCACCGCCCGTCGTTCTAGGTCTCGTGCCGGCACTCGGGCCGACCGCTGAAGCCTCTAGGGCCGGTGTGTGGAAGGTCGCGGCACCACCGCTCGCCTCCTCTCCGCTCGATGTTTTGGGCCGCCGTGCCCCGAATCTTCCGCCCACTTTCGAAGTGGCGCTCTCCGCTTTGTAGTCACCGGCCTCATCCTTGGCCGTCCATTCGCCGCAAGACGAGAGGGTTGCTCGCTCCGCACCCTCTCCCATGTCGTCGTCGTTTCGGTTGCCCGCCTTGCCGCCGCCACCGTCCGTCACTCTAGGCCTCTCGCCGGCTCTCGGGCCGGGTGCCGGAGTCTCTAGGACCGGTGTGTGGAAGGTCGCGACACCACCACTCCTCTCGTCCGTAGCCACCTCCATTCGGACATCGTCGTCCGTGGCTACCCCGTCTTCGGTTTCGCAAGCATCGAGTATGCTTGCCGCTGCCTCTTCTTCGCCGGTCTCGTCCTCATCTCGGTTGTCCGCCTTGCCGCCGCCACCGCCCGTAGCTCTAGGTCTCGTGCCGGCACTCGGGCCGACCGCCGAAGCCTCTAGGGCCGGTGTGTGGAAGGTCGCGACACTGACGCTCGTCTCCTCCCGACTCGATGTTTCGGGCCACCGTGTCCCGAAACCGTAGTTACCGGCCTCCATGGCCATCGCTTCACCGCAAGGCAAGAGGGTCGCTTGCTCCGCACCCTCTCCCTTGTCACCGTCGTACGCTCTTCCGGCCTCGATTCTCGCCGTCACGATCTCGCACGCCTCCCATACCAACGCCTCGAAGTCGTACTCCTCCGGTTGGTCGTGCATCGAGCTCTCTTCCGGCGGTGGTGTGTAGCCGCCCACCGCCCTCTCTTCTCCACCGCTCGCGGGTCGTGTTGTGGCCGACCACCTCTTATCATGTTGTCGGCACACCCGTTCTACTTCGGGCCACTCCTCGGTGAGACCATGCGCCCCATAATCGTCTTGAAGCTCGAACATGATGTCCATCCTCTCCTCATGATGGACCGTCTTCAAAAATAGGAGGACTTTGTCCGCCCCCATCGATCTCCGTTCCCACTCCGAGAGTTGAGAGAAACGACGCTCGAACTCTCGGAATGCCTCCATTGCGCCCCGATGGCGCCTCGCCGACGCCACCCACCGATCGAACTCTCGCCGACCTCTTACCTCCGATTCCGCGCACCCGTATGCCTCCATTAGAGCCCCTTCAAAGGACTCCCACGATTCGTGAGCTTCTTGGAGCTCCTTGACCTCCTCGTACTTTGATGCGGCCGCCGCTCGACGAAAGAACTCTAGCCTCGTCGCTTCGTCCACGCCCATCCCCGTCATTTCCGCATCGTAGGCTCTCAAAAATTTTGGGACCTCCTTCCCATCGAACCGGCCGACTAGACGGACCACCCTTTCGACCGCTTGTTGAGCCGCCTCTCGCCTCGCCCTCTTCCGTCCGGCGTCCATCAAGATCTTTGTCATCATCTCCTCGAAGTCGAAGCCTTCTTCCATCTCTTTCTCCCTTGCCGCCCTTCACGTCGGGTTCACCAAAGATGTCGCGTTGTTACGCGCGTGCGTGGAGAAGGGCGGAACCACGGGGGTCTTGGACTAAGGAGAAGGGGAGGAGGAATAGGACTTCGGAATGGAGCTTAGCACAAGAAGAGAAAGAATGAACAAGAGGAAGATGGAGGCCAAATGCTCAACAAGATATATTAGAACCGAAAACCGATTACAAAATGGCGGCCGCGTAGGCCGCACCAAACGACTATGATAAACCCGAAACCCTAATCCGACGAAGAAGAAAAGAAACCCTAAACCTAACGCTTGTCCTATGTGGTATACCTTCCGCACTCAAAATAGGCAACCCCCACAATGGTGCTCTTCCTCTCCTTTTATAGCACAAGGAGAGAAGACCGTTTACAAAAAGGGTGCTACAAAATATCCCCTTTCAATCAATGGGGATATTTCCCTTGATTTTAGGGGAGGTGGGAAGGATGGGTCTTAACTCCCACCTCTACACGAACTACTATGTACCTATCTCTCTCTCTCACGTGGATGTGCGCGCAAAAGCACATCACCTTTACACTTTACAAATCCTAAGGTGCATTTCTAGCACCATACTTATCACTATCGATAAATAGAAATACAACATGTTGATGTGCAACGTTGCACATCGCGGGTTTGCTTGCTTCGCTCGGGTTTCCGCCTACGGACGAAAATCTTCACGACAACGTGTGGTTGACAACCCCAACCGGATGCAAGCTGCTGCTGAAGGATGTCTGACACGTTCCGGAGGTCTGACTAAACCTGATATCAGCCGGTCGACTAGATGATGAAGGCTACACGGGTAGCATCCGGAACGGTGTTATGAAATTCAGCAAAGGGAGCTTGATAGTGGTTCGGGACCGGAAGGTCAACACGTTGTACCTGATGAATGCCCGGTTATGCCCGGAAGAAGTGAACGTGGCTTCCGACACTGCCGGTGAGCTGTGGCACAAGAGGCTGTGTCACATGAGTGAGAAGGGGATGAAGAGGCTTGCAGACGACAACCTCATTCCAGTGAAGAACGTGCACTTGGAGAAGTGCACTGATTGTCTGGCCAGTAAGCAAAACCGGACCTCCTTCCGATCAAAGCCACCTATGAGACGTAATGCACCATTGGAGTTGGTGCATACTGATGTGTGTCAAGTGGACACGAAGTCACATGCCGGATCGCAGTACTTTGTGACGTTCATAGATGACCACAGCCGGAAGCTGTGGGCCACACCGTTGAAGACAAAGGATGAGGTGCTATCCGTCTTCAAAGAGCTCCACGCGAGAGTGGAAAGAGAAACCGGCCGGAAGCTGAAGGCGGTTCGAGGAGATAACAGGGGTGAATACCGGGGGCAGTTTGAGGAGTACTGTCGCTCGAAGGGAATCCGGCTCGAATTTACCGTGCCGAAGACGCCGGAACTAAACGGGCTGGCCGTGAGGATGAACCAGACCATAATGGAGAGGGTCTGGAGTATGCTGGCGCATGCAAAAGTACCCAAGAAGTTTTGGTCTGAGGCACTGTCGACGGTGACATATGTGATAAACAGATCACCCTCAGTACCCTTGGATGGAGATACGCCACAGAGAGTCTGGACCGGTAAGGAAGTGTCCTACTGGCATCTGAAGGTATTCGGGTGTCTCTTGTACGTGCATGTTGCTAAGGACCGGAGAGGAAAGTTGGATCCAAAGACCCGGCCATGCATATTCCTCGGATACGTCAATGATGAGTTTGGCTACTGAGTGTGGGATCCGGTTGACAAGAAGGTATTCCGGAGTCGAGATATTATCTTCATGGAGGACAAGACGCTCGCCGACTGGGAGTCGGAGAAGAAGATAATGAACTCCGAGTCGACCGATAAGGATCGATTCTACGATGAGCAGATGCAACCGGCAAGAGACCGGTTAGCACTCGATGAACCGACTGGTGACGGTAAGGAGACAAGACAGGCCGAAGAAGAAGGAATAGGTGAAACCGGAACCGGCTAAGACCCCGAATCGGATTCGGATGAAGATCAAATAGTGGAGCCGGTTGCCGAAGGCCAAAGACGGAGATATCCTCTCAGAGAGAGAAGGGCCCCCCGGAGATTTCCAGATGCAGAGCATGTGCTGCTGACCGATGAGGGAGAGCCGGAAAGCTTCGAAGAAGCGAAGGATGACACCCACAGCCGCAAATGGTTAAGTGCCATGCAGGATGAGATGGATTCCCTGCATGAGAACCATACGTATGAATTGGTGGAGTTGTCGAAAGAAAAGCAGGCACTCCGAAATAAGTGGGTGTACAAGTTGAAACCGGGAGATGCCGGAAACCCCTCGAGATACAAAGCCAGGATCGTGGTGAAGGGATTCTAGCAGAAGAAGGGCGTGGACTTCGACGAGATATTTGCCCCGGTAGTAAAGATGACCTCCATCCGGTCGGTGCTGAGTATAGCGGCAAACATGGACCTCGAGGTAGAGCAGCTGGACGTGAAGACGACATTCCTTTACACGGTGACCTCGAAGAGGAGATCTACATGTAGCAACCGGAAGGATTCGTGGAGAAAGGGAAGGAGCACCTGGTTTGCCGGTTGAAGAAGAGCCTGTACGGACTGAAGCAGGCTCCCCGACAATGGTACCGGAAGTTCGACTCCTTCATGACCGATCAAGGGTACCACAAGACGCAGGCCGATCACTGTGTGTTTGTGAAGTAGTTCGAAGGAGGTGACTTCCTGATACTCCTTGTGTACGTGGACGACATGTTGATCGTCGGACAGGACCAAGCCAAAATACGGATGCTGAAGAAGGCTCTAAACCGAACTTTCAAAGACTTGGGTTCGACAAGACAGATGCTGGGGATGTATATCATCCGGGACCGGCCATAGAAGCAATTGTGGTTGTCAGAGGAGAAGTACGTGACAAAGGTGCTTTAGCGGTTCAACATGTCAGACGCGAAACCGGTCGGATCGACATTTTCGGCAAACTGCAGATTATCTAGTAAGCAAAGCCTGAAGACGAAAGCAGAGAAGGCGGATATGATAAAGGTGCCATATGCCTCTGCCGTCGGGAGCTTAATGTACGCAATGGTGTGTACTCGACTGGATATTGGATACGCAGTCGGAGTGGTGAGCCGGTTTATGAGCAAACCCGGCAAGGAGCACTGGAACGCGGTCAAATGGATACTCCGGTACTTGAAGGGCACTTCGAATATGTGTCTCCAATTCGGCTCCGGTAAACCTCAACTTGACGGTCTACATCCGGGTATGTAATGACATATGCGGGGGGAGCTATTTCGTGGCAGTTGAGGCTGCAGAAGACAGTTGCGTTGTCAACCACGGAGGCGGAGTATATGGCGGTTGTGGAAGCCGACAAGGAAATATTATGGATGAAGGACTTCATCGGAGAGCTCGGTATCCGGTAAGATGAATACCGGCTCTATTGTGACAGTCAAAGTGCCATCCACCTTGCTAAGAACGCAGCGTACCATTCCAGGACGAAGCACATCCAACGTAGGTATCACTAGATCCGGGAGCGAGTAGAAGATCGAGAGTTCGCGCTGACGAAGATCCACATGGCCGAGAACGGGTTAGATATGTTGACCAAAGTACTGATACCCGACACGCTGGATGCATGTCGGAAGCGGATTGGACTAGTAAGACATCCCATGCCGGAGTGAAGGGGGAGTTTGTTAGGAAATAGGTCCCTCCGGATGGTAAGTGAGAACCGGATGTGGCGTACCCGGAAACGGAAGACCCGGTGAGAACCGGATGTGGAGTACCCGGCAACGGAAGACCCGGTAAGGACCGGATGTGGTGTACCCGGCAACGGAAGATCCGGTGAGAACCGGGTGTTGCAGGCCCGGTGAGAACCTCTCATCGGATGGAAGGGACATATATGTCAATATGTTCTAGAGAGCCCACTGGGGCTATATTTGTAAATAGCCGAAAGTCATATCAATATTAATATGACCTAGGGAAAAAATGATAGAGTTGTTATTGGTGTAACCTTTGTAGAGTGCGTAATAGAGAGAGAGAGAGAGATATACAAAGATCGTGTCTCTGTTGTAACCGCCTGGTGGCGAAGCGAGGGAGCAAGAGGTTGTTGCCTCTGTGCCCCATTGTTGTATTACTTTACATAGTGATAGTTTGCAGTCTGAGGGCTGCCGTGGTTTTTCCCATATTTGGGTTTTCCACGTTAACATCCTATGTATTCTCTTTTGTTTGTTCGTGCACTTACCTCCATTCCCATTTCATTTGTGTTCGATTGTATCAAGTGATTTTCCCTTCGGTTGTTGCCAGAGATTATTCCGCTTATTTCATAACAAGTACAATAATCTGTTCCCATTGATGGCGATCAACCCTAAAGGGGCCGTGAACATAGCCGAGAAAACCGACCCGAACTTATGGCATGGCCGACTTGGCCACATGTCTCAAGTCGGACTTGATCGGCTGATGTCGCTTGGCTACATCCCGAAACTCCAAGTGAAGATGGACTTCTGCGAGCATTGTCGATATGGGAAACAGACCCGAAGTCCGCACTCTCTCCACTACGAGATGGTACGACAACCCATAAAGCTCGTGCACACAGACATATGTGGGCCCATGCCAGAGAGATCATATTCGTAGATGACTGTACACAGAAAGTTTGGGCATACTCCATAAAGTCCAAAGATGAAGTTTTCACTCAATGGATATCTGAAGTGGAGAACTGGTCGGGACATAGAGTGAAGACACACTGATCCGACAATGGAGGTGAGTACACCTCCAGAGCCTTCAAACAGTATCCAGAAAAGGGATCCGACACCAAAAGACCGTTCCCTACACAACCATGCAAAATGGAGTGGTAGAACGGATCAATAGGACGATCCAAGAGAGGGTGATGGCAATGCTCCAACAAGCTGGACTGAAGCTGGAATTCTGGGCCAAGGCATTATAGACGGGAGTGTACCTGATAAATCTAGCACCGTCAAAAGAAATCAGGCCCGAAGTGCCACATGCAAACAACCGACCTACGATAGACTTCAGCTACCGGCTATGCGACCCTGAGAACTCGAAATTGATCCGGATGTAGTCTTCAATCTTCTCTTATTGGAACCAACAGAAAACAGTTGGTAAGAAGGTATCCTTCGAAGATGACAACATTTTCGTAGAAGGACCAACCCACCGGGCCGAATCAGAGACTCGACAAACAGTCGAACTCCAACAAGTTGACAACTTCCCTGCCGACACTCAATCGGCAACAAGTCCTATCGTTGAACTCAAAGACAACGTCATCAAAGAAACAACCAAATTGACAAGGATTGATAAAGGCAAAGTCACAAAGAGACAAGTCAGAAAAGAGTCGACGACAACCACAGGGGAGGATAACCAAAAATCGCCGAAATCCCAATCTGGGGGCGGCACGCCTAACAAGACTCCTAATACAGATGGTTCAACTAATACCGATCGACCAATAGAGCTGATCGAAGGATCCGAACCAAACATCTCGGCACCTAGGAGATCTGGATGAGCTCGAAGGCAAACAAAGTTCTATCAACTAGGCCTCGACTACGTCAACTACACGGATGCAAGAGAACCAAGTACATATGAAGAAGCTATGGCAACACTGGACGCCGAAACATGGCTACAAGCCATGAAATCCGAAATGGACTTGATTAATCAGAATTAGACATGGGAGCTGGTCGAACTACTAGCTGGAAGGAAGCCGCTACCTTGCAAATGGGTTTTCCGATACAAGTATGTATCCGACTCAGAGAAACCCAAGCACAAAGCTCGGCCTGTTGCGAAAGGATTCAAACAGGAATACGGGGTTGAATACGAAGAGATATTCTCACCAATAGTCAAGATGAACACCCTCCGACTCCTATTAGGAGTTGTAGCGACCTCGACCTCGACCTCGATGAGATGGATGTAAAGACGGCATTCCTACATGGAGATCTGGAAGAAGACGTATACATGTCTCAACCTGTAGGCTTCATGACGATGAGGGAGAACAGTCACCTCGTATGTCGACTAAAGAAAAGTCTATATTGCCTCAAACAAGCACCGAGAATGTGGTACCAGATGTTTGACTCCTACATACGACAGATCAGACTTCGACCCATGCATGTATGTTCGACAACTGGCCGATGAGTCCAGGATCTACCTGATGCTATATGTCAATGACATGTTGATTGCAGGGAGCAATCAAGCAGAGATCGGTAAGCTGAAGCGGAGCCTTCACGCAAAGTTCATGATGGAGGAACTTGGACAAGAACAACACATACTTGGCATGAGGATAGAGCGAAATCGGACGACCAAAACTCTCTAACTCTCCCAGTCCGAATACATCCTCAAGGTGTTGAAGCGCCTTAACATGGAGAATGCGAAGCCAGCATTGGCACCGCTTTTGATGTCGATCTGACTATCAAATAGAGACTCTCCTTCGAAGGACAAGGAGAGAGAGCTTAATGGAAAGATACTCTACGCATCAGCAATAGGAAGTATCATGTACGCAATGGTGGCGACCCGACCCGACCTAGCCCATGCCGTAGGGACGGTCAACCGGTACATGTCAAACCCAGGAAAGAAGCATTGGGAGGCCATCAAGCACATCCTTAGGTATCTGAAAGGAACCTTGGATGCACAACTTACTTTCGGACTGACAACCTCAGCCGAAGTCGAAGGCTACACCGATTCTGACTATGCTGGAAATATGGATAATCGGAAATCGACATCAGGCTACATCTTCACCTATGGTGGCGGTGCGATATGATGGAGGTCGAAACTTAAAGAGTGCACGACTCTGTCTACCACAAAAGCTCAGTACATAGCAACATTGTAAGCAGCGAAGGAAGCGATCTGGCTGCATCAACTGACTGCCGACTTCGGAACTCCAAGCCGAAACTACTGACCAATGCCGACCAGTTATTGTGACTCATAGAACACAATACACCTCATCAACAATCCTGTGTATCATGCAAAGACGGAGCACATTGAGGTGCGGTATCATCACATTCGGGAGCTCGTAAATGAAAAGAAACTCGAAGTCCGGAAGATTGACACCGAGGTGAACATCGCCGATTGCCTGACGAAGCCACTCCCAGATCTATGCTTCGGAGCACTAAGGAAAAAAATGGGGCTATGACACGCGACCGACTAGAAGAAAGCCAAACGAGGAGCAGAAGGTAAGATCTGATCGGAACAATAACGACACATCCTATACATTTGTTGACTCGGCTGCATGCCGACAGATTTGTAACATATAAACTTAGATCAATTTTGTAATCTAGGCTTACGGGGGTGATAAACCCAAATACTTATACACGCAAGAAAGAGAAGTCCTTTTACGAGAGAGTGTGTTGGCATAAAAGGCCGACTCCTTCCAAGTTGTATCTGTCTGAGTGCGAACTCGTCAATTAGTTAAGGCTTAGTATATAAGTGAATACCTAACATTGTATAGAGTGAAGAGTGGACGAGTGGAAGAGAGACGAAGAACTGATTCTTTGGTTCTGTGTATTGTATCTCAGAGAGAGAGTGAGAACGAAGCAATAAAGCTTTCCATTAGAGTTTGCACTGTGTAAGTCTACGCCTGCTCTATTTTTCTGTCTTCGTTGTTTGCTGTTCATAACCGACAAGAGATCCATACACGTTTCCGCAAAACACACTCGTTATCAACATGCCCCACTTACGACAGTACACATAATCAATATGCCGCCGAGTAGGCCTCTAGGACTTCGGATACCTCAGGAATTATGGACTGGCAGTAAGCCGAATTACAACAAGTTGAGGATTTTCGGATGTGAGGCGTATGCCCTCGTCCCAAAAGATGATCACCGCAAACTTGCACTATGGTCCAGGAAATGTATTTTCCTCGCTTATGGAATAGATGGCGAAATGGGATACTGGCTCTGGGACCCCGAACACAGATAGATCGTCCGAAGTTCAGACGTCGTGTTCAATGAGTCGGTCATGCATCAATCGGTCAAAAAGCCGATTGAAGTTCAAAGGGTCATTTTTTCCGATGTGCCAAACCTCCACGAAGGCCCAACGCACAACACACGGTCAACTTCATGGGTAGCTGAACCTTCAAACACTGACTCGGAGAATTTTGACTCGGCACAGCCGAACGATTCAGCTTTTGACCATCTGACCACGACACCGATGACTAGTCCAGTCATACATCGAAGATCCGAGAGACTGTCGCAACCCCCGGAGAGATACTCTCATGGCATCTTCTTTATGGACGCCGGAGAACCGACATGATACGAAGAAGCATCGGCGTTAGTCGATTTGGCCACCTGGCATCTGACAATGGAGTTCGAAAAATCGACGTGCTCTTTCGTGCAAGTGGGTCTATCAAATTAAGGAGACGTCCGATTTGGCCAACCCAAAATTCAAAGCCAGATTAGTAGCAAAGGGTTTTCGACAAGAACATGTTGTCGATTTCGACAAAATCTTTTTGACAGTGGTGAAGATGACAACCATTCGATTCATGCTCGGCATAGTAGCAGCTGAAAATTTGGTGCTGATTCAGCTAGATGTCAAAATGCCTCCATGGTGATCTTGAGGAGGAAATTTATATGGAGCCGCCAAAAGGTTTTGTGGTATCCGGCCAAGAACATCTAGTTTGTTGACTTAGGAAGAGTCTTTACAGCTTGAAACAAGCGCCACGACAATGGTACAAGAAGTTCGACGACTTCATCCAATCGATCAACTTCTCAAGGAGCAATGAGGACCATTGTCTCTTCACGAAAACAACACGAGATGGATCACCCATCTTCCTCATCATCTACGTGGACGACATGCTAATCTATGGACGCCATGTAGGCGAACTCACTGAACTCGTTCGGCAACTACGGTTGAAGTTTTCCATGAAGGATCTCTATCCGGCATGACCTATTCTTGGTATGAAGATCAGTTGGAATCGTAATCAACGACAACTGTTTCTATCCCAATCCGAATACATTGGACGTGTCTTAGAACGCTTCAACATGCAATCAGCAAAATCTGTCTCTACCCCGCTCCCTATTAGTACTCGACTGTCTCGGCAAGACTACCCGACATCCGGTCCAGAGGGGGAGATTATGAAGTCGGTACCGTATGCACCGGTAGTTGGCTCCCTAATGTACGCGATGGTCATGACATGGCTTGATATCGCTCACGTTGTTGGAGTCGTTAGCAAATTTATGCATAATCTCGGCCGATCGCATTGGAACACAGTCAAGAATGTGTTTAGATATCTGGTGGGCACAAAAGACCTCGGTATTTTGTTCAGCCTGAACGACATCCCAGGCGTAGTCGGATACACCGACTTGGACATTGCAGGTTGCATAGACAGCCATAATTCGACAACCGGATATTGTTTTAAACACGGCAATGGAGCGATCTCGTGGAAATCGAAACTTCAGGAGTGCACTACCATATCAACGACCGAGGCTGAATACGTAGCCACGTCCGATGCGGCAAAAGAGGCCTTATGGCTCGGTCGGCTGGCCTGCACATTTCGATAAGCTGAAATCGGCTCGGCTCCAATTGTTTACAGTGACAATCAGGGTGTTGTTGCTCTATTGAAAAATCTGGTTCATCACAACGCCTCGAAGCATATCGACGTTCAATATCATTTCGTTAGGGATTGTGTCATCACAGGGAAAATCGGTCTAGATAAAATATCAACAACCAATAATGTCACGGACGTTTTAACCAAGTGTCTTTCGGCGGATCGATTTCGATCCCTTAGGCAACATATGGGCGTAATGAAGAATCAGTTTTATTAAATTAGACCCTCATGATGCTCTTCAGACATCAGACTTTGGTTGTTCGGAACTCTGTATCAATCTATATTATATAC
This sequence comes from Azolla caroliniana, assembly GCF_043228905.1. Lineage (NCBI taxonomy): Eukaryota > Viridiplantae > Streptophyta > Polypodiopsida > Salviniales > Salviniaceae > Azolla > Azolla caroliniana. The sequence continues at coordinate 11,985,540 of NW_028230453.1, forward strand.
TCATTTCGATTATAGATTTCGGATGTATACGCCCATTACGAAGGAATGTTGAATACGGGTCTCTAATGAACGTATTCACACTGTCTCCTTTTGTACACACTAGGCTTAGGCTATTTATGTAAATAGCGAGAAGGGTAGTTGCCCTAAGCCAGTCAATATATAAACTGACTTTGTAACCTAGTTAGAGAGGTTGCGTTAAGTTGTGATATACTCTTGACATAATTCTCTCTCTATCTCTCTCTCTCTCTCTCTCTCTCTCTCTCTCTCTCTCTATCAGAACCAAGAGAAAAGATAGAGTGGCGGAAGAATGATGGAAAGAGATCACAAGAAGAGAAGAATGAAGTGATAAGAGATGAATGAATGTATTAATAAGATAGAACGAAGATGGATACAAGATAGGCGACGAAAGCTTAAGACTAGTGTTGATTCGAATTGGTTTGAGAAGAATTATATGTCCATATTTATAGGTTCCTATAGCCTAGTGATTTCTAGAATGTTCTAGAATGTTCTAGACCTAGAATATTCTAAGAAGTTCTAGGATATTCTAGAATGTTCTAGACCTAGAATATTCTAAAATGTTCTAGAATGTTCCAGAACATTTACAATAGTCAGTCTATTACAAGAAGTAGCTTTTATTATTTAATATGATCATATGCTATCTTAATGGTTAGGTTCTTGATTATGTATTACAAGGTCTTGGGTTCAAGCCATGATGCTTATGTATTCATGACACTATCTCCCCTTCGAGAACGATGAGTCTTTGACAAGAGCTTGACCATTAGAAACATTATTGAAGGGTTCCCAAGTGCGATCACTCGGAGGATAGCCTACCCAATAAACCAGATAATAGAGCTTATTTCGCAGAATCTTTGAATCAAGAATAACAACTACCTTGTATTCAAGGCCATCAACAAGTTGGACAAAGGGAGGAGGTGGCACGACACAATTAGGAATGGCAGAGGTGCGACAAGGTTCCAAAAGAGATCTATGAAAGACTGGGTGAAGCTGCATGTGTGCTGGAAGATTAAGACGAAAGGTGGCATCGTTAATACGCAATGATGAGAAAAGGACCTAAGCGTTGATAATCGAGCTTCTCACATGGCCGGGTAGTCTTGATGTGACGACGAAGCAACCATACTTGGTCACCAACCTTAAAAGGAGACTTAAGACGATGGCGATCGGCATTGGTCTTATGTTGTGCTTGAGCTGTCTGAAGATGTGAAGGGTTTCGAGCGACCTTGGGAAGATTCAAGATACACCATCGAGGATGGTTGTCGGTGTATGCAAAGAAAGGTGTAACCTTGGTAGAAGCGTGTACTGTGTTATTGTATGCAAACTCAGCGAGATGTAGAATATTACTCCAATCATCTTGATGATAACTGATGAAGCATCAAAGATATTGCTCGAGCGTTTGATTCGTGCACTTTGTTTGTCCGTCGGTTTGTGGATGATAAGCCGAAGAGAGTTTGCAAGAGATTTTGAGGCCGAATAGTATCAACAAGGCGTGAATCCAGTGGCCTGGCATAAACTATTGTTGCTTGTAGCTTTGATGGTTCTAGTAGAATTTGCTTTTGGTTGTCGAAGGCCGGATCTCCAGGTCAAGGAGCAAGATATGAACGTCGAGATAGAGCATCTAGCTTCTCTTGTTGCTTCCTAGGGTGGAAAAAGATCTTGAAATCATAACGAGTTAGAAACTATGCCCACCGAGCTTGTCTCCTATTTAACACTCAAGCCGTTTGAAAATACGTAAGTTTTTTGTGATCACTATAAATGATGATTTGATGAGGCGATCCTTCCAAGAAATGTCGCCATTGCTCAAAAGAGTCAATCACAACTAGTAACTCCTTGTCATGCACCTCATAGTTTATCTCCGTAGTAGTAAATTTTCTCGAGTGAAACGCGACTGGATGGGACTGCCCGTCCTTGCCTGGTTGGGATAGGATACTCCCCAATGCAAATTTTGACACATCCACTTCAATGGTAAATGGCTTTTCGGGATCAATATGTGCTAATATAGGAGCTGATGTGAATGCCTCTTTGAGCTGAGTAAAGGATGTGTCCGCTTCAATAGTCCAAACAAACGCTTGATTCTTCTTGGTGAGTTGGTTGAGAGGCAACACGATCTTTGAATAATTCCATATGAATTTGCGATAGAGGTTAGAAAATCCAAGGAAGCATTGGATGTCTCGAACAGAACGTGGGGGTCGCCATTTCAATATTGTTTTGACTTTTGCTGGATCCATGAAGATACCGTTAGATGAAACGGTATAACCCAAGAATTCGACTTGTTCACTATCAAAACAACAATTCTCAAGTTTAGCATATAGACCATACTTTCTTAAGCGTTCAAGTACTTTTTGGACATGTATATCATGCTCCTCCTATGTTTTAGAGTAAATCAACAGATCATCTAAATAGATTATGAGAAAGATATCCAGAAAATCCCGGAAAATGTCATTTGTCAGAGAAAGATTATGTTGGAAAACTATGCGTGCATTTGTGAGCCCAAAAGGCATGACTGTATACTCGAAATGACCATAGCTAGTGCGAAATGCCATTTTCCACTCATCTCCCGGTCGAATGCGAACAAGATTGTATGCACCCCTTAAATCAATCTTTGTAAAATGTTTTGCCCGACCAATGCTCTCTAAAAGACTGGAGAGTAAAGGAAGAGCATACCTATTTCTTATGGTGACTTTATTTAATCCCTGATAGTCCACGACCAAACGAAGCGACCCATCCTTTTTCTTCACAAAAAATATAGGAGCACCGGTTAGAGACTTTGAATGTCGAATAAACCCATGTGCAAGATTCTCCTCGATGTATTCTAGAAGAACCTCAAGCTTAGTTGGTGACAGATTGTAGATCAGACCCCACGATGCTCTTTTCCTAGTTGGAGGTCAATGGGACAATCGTACGGCCGATGCTTTGGAAGTACACTAGCTTTGACTTTGTCTAAAACATCAGCATATTCTTGATATTTTTCGGGAATTTTGATGTCTGAATTCCCTTGAGTGGCATTAGAAGGTGTCACTAATATTGCAAACAAGAAAAGTTCCTCCTTTCCTCCCATTTGGAACATTTGTTGCAATGTAATAGTTGAGATTTGGTGAAAAGGAGACGGTGCACTAGTAGAACTATATTCTTTAAGAGAATAGTCCTAGGTTTGATCCTTAGCAATGATGTTTTTTGCAGAAGGGCACCAAATTTCTCGCCTCCAATCAATTCGTGGGTTATGTAGCTCGAACCATGGCAAACCAAGGACAATTGGATGCTCAGGGCTACGGATTATATTAAAGGAAACTACACATCCTAAATCACCTAAGAGTATGTGTATTGGCTCAGACTCTTCGAATATCTTCCCGGAAGCTATGGGACGTTCATCAATCACTACTACAGAAATTGGGCAAGGAAGTGTATGCAAGGATATTTGATGTTTTTGGGCAAAATCTCTATCAATGAAACAAGAATTGGCTCTGGTATCTAAGAGGGCTTGGTTATGAAGTTGGCAACTCGGTGTCCTAATTTGTACTTGGGCTGAGAAGACTCTACTAACATGCTTGGATGAAATGGAACCTACACTCGGTTGTACAGAGCTAGGGTTGTCGAACCAAATGGCTCCTATTTTGGCTGGACTTATTCATTTGACTCCTCTTCTAATTGGATTAGGACTTCAAACTTATTGGACAAGGGTGGATTATTCATAATATCAAAATCACTAAGTGCTTCTAAAATGTTGGACTCATTTTTCTTGTCATAGTGAATTTGATTTACCTGATGTCTCGGCCTATGGGAGCAATGAATGACTATATGTCCTGAACCTCCGCAATATAAGCACAGACGGTTTGCTCGGCGTCATTGCTTCTCTTCTTTTGACAATGGTCCTCGACATTGGGTTATATCGATCTCCATGGGCGTCGGCCTATCCATTGGGGTTGGGCTAAGTGTTTGCCTTGGGGTTGGAACAAGGCTATACGTTTGCCTTGGAGACGATTGCGCCGTTATTGATGCATAAGTTGGTGTGTATCTTGATTTTGTTATTTGTTGTTGTCGCTTACATTGACGCTCAAAAAGACGATTATCACACCGTATTGCTCGACTAATAGCTTCTTCTGTAAGTGATTTTGGATCCTTGGGGAAGGTAAGAAGTAAGTCCTTCACATCACTACGAAGACTGGAACGAAATTGCTCCATTAGGGCTTGTTCATCCCAAGGAATATCACTTGCGATGAGACGAAAATTAGCTGCATATGTTGTGTCATGAACATCGACTCGAATGTGAACCTTAGGCCCTTGTATATATATATTTCTCGTAGACAAACTTTAGACTTCAAACCTTTGTATAAAGAGTGGTATGTAAGATTGAGTATGTAAGACTGAGTATGTAAGACTTGGCATGCAAGAATTAGTATGCTTGATATTATAGTATGTAAGACTTGGCATGAGCAATGCTTATCATGCATCACTACATGTATAAAAAGGGTTGATCTCCCTTGTTAACATCAAGGAGATCAACACTAGTCATGGAATAGATATTTTTACTCATTGTCATCAACTTCTCGATCTCCCTATCTCATCAACTTCCCCATCTCTTTACCTCCAATTGTTCATCCGTGATAGATTGATCTCCTTCTTTCTTTCCATCTTTTCTTCTTTCTCAATACAATATCATGTTAGAATCATCTAGTAATCTTGAGCAAATTTTGGCGGTCGTGTAACAACTCCAACATGAAAATACAAGCTTGCGAAACTCTGTTCAAAAACTTCAGACAGCCACAATGGTTATACCTCACCCGATTGTTGACCCTTATGCTGTAGAACCCAATGTCAGGTTGCTAGAAAAATTCGATGGAACAAGGTCATGGCTAAGAGGTTTCATCAACCAAATCCGCCTTATTATTCGTCTTCAGCCCCGACGCTATTCTGATGACTTTCGAAATGTTGGGCTCATCAGCACGTTGCTGACAGGACAAGCACAAGCTTGGTTTGCCCCTCTAGTGGAGACCTCTTCACCTCTCTTGAATGACTTCCAAGCATTTCTTACCGAATTTGAGGAAACTTTTGGGGAGATCGACAAACGATGAGCCGCACTCAACAAACTATATGTGTTACAACAAGGCAATCATGTGGCGTCAATCTATGCATCTAAAGTTCATTAGCTCACGTGCGATGTTGAGTGGGACGGACAAGCCCTCCTCGATCAATTCTGCCGAGGATTACAAGGTGAGATAAAAAATCTTTTACTTAATTTACCTGAGCCCACATCTTTGAATGAGGCTATTTCCCAAGCTGTGTGCTGCGATAACCGTCTCTTTGAGTTCCAGCAAGAGGAACGTCTTCACCGGATCTATCCACCTTGGCCAGCCGCTACGCGAACTTGTGCAAGTTCACTAATCTTAATCTTCATATTTTATTTTTACTACTATCTTCGAAACAAAACTCCTCACACATATATTATACACACTCATAATCATCAAACATCTTTAGTTTGTCAATCATTTATTACCTTATTCTTATAATTTGGTAATCTCTATAGTAATGCCACTATTAATGTTGCGCATACGTCTCCTCATATCGATGTTAAGAGTATATTATTAATCAATAAACCAAAATAAAGTAAAAAGAAGGAAAATAGATTGGATACAAGAACCTGTTCCACCCGACCACCCCCGAGCAATGATCTAGACATAGCCAACCTACCACCGACGTCCCATACCATTGGATATTAGGATGACTAATATCTTGAAAGAGATAACACGATCGTCGAGACGAAAGCCTAGCCCGCACAACCGGTGCCTAAGACAACAACCTTCCGATGTAATGTTCTTATGAGGGTAGCTAAGACTCATTTTTATACCTCTTCCTAGGTCCCTTGAATAGATGTGCTTGTCTAAAAGGCTCTCCATTCATTGGTTGTTCATATCATGATAGTGCATGCACCCATCATTCCTTCTATCCAAAAAAATTAGTCCCCTCTTTAACATTAGTGAACATACCCTTCCCGTATGTAAATATTGGTGACCTACCCTCACCTACATTATGTGTACATAACAATCGAGGCCATAATTATTCTTCGGGCCAACACAACCCCTTTGTTCTAGAAATCTTGGAGAAAGTCTTTAGATTGATGCCTTGGATTGTCACGAAGATGCTCTTTGTTTCCACATGGTTTGGTCAGACAATCAGGAATTGAATTAAACTTCTTCCATCTTCGCTTTTGATCCAAGTGAATGTTGATCCATTATCTATTACATTTGTTTCCATTATTATTTTAGTGATGTATGGTTGACTCAAAATGATTGGTAGAAGGCTTCTCTTGAACAAAGAAATTCTAATCTATAGAAACTTCCTCTGTACTTACCTTAATGTTGGGCCATGTTCAAAGAGATCTTCCATTGCTTCTATTGCCACCCAAAATTTCCATCAATAGTTTTTCTTGATAGGTCACTTCTCATGATTCTACAAGTTTGAAGAAATGATATTATTTTCAGAACCGTGGTCGATCAATGTAATACATGATTCCACCTCTTTCTTGATACTGACTAATGCCTTTATTATCACCCAAGCCCAATGAGCACAAGTGTAAAGAATAGTGTGGGGAAGCTAACAGACACAACCGGTTATAGCTGGATAACAATAGAAAGTAAGCAAAGGTTTAATGGAAGCTCAGATAATACGCAGAGAACTCGGGAGAGACAAAGAGCATAACATAGAAATTCTATTACAAAAATAATACTATACAAGTGTGCTCTATCAACACTTTTATACAAGTCCTTAAAAGGACCAATAGAAGTACTAACATATACTTCAATGCTCATAATGGAGCGACTGACACTTACTCCTAAACATATGCCTATCTACTAGGCTACGATGTAGGCCTCCAATGGCCTACCGACTCTCGTCAATCCGGGTCACTGGTCTGATCCGGGCTGAGCCAATCGGGTCTTCACCTGATCTGTCTCCCAGATTGTTCAGTCAATATGGCCCATGTTGAGTTTGCTTCTCAACACTCCCCCTCAAGCTGAACTTGAGGTTCCTTCTGCTCTGCCGGTTTCTTGACTCGGCTTCTCTTGGCGTCTTCACGCCTTGCTCGCGCCCCTCGTTCGGTCCGGTTCCCCGTTCCATGAACCCTCTGGTCTAATGCTTCTCGACCCATCCGACTGTGCACATCTTGACCCTTACAATCTGCTTGTCTGCTCATCAGGCCCATCTCAGCTCGCTATCGCGGTATTGGCGTCCATCCACCCGCCGGTTTGGTATCCACTTCAACTACCTTCTCTTCCGCTAGGCCTTTTTCTTTCGGTCGGGTCTGTCCTTCTTGACTCTACCGCCTCTGCCACCTGCTTCGGTTCTTCCGAACGTGTCAACTTCTTCAGTGGATTCAACATCCTCTTCGGTTTTCGCATTCTCGTGTTGCTTTCCCCCCTGTTCCATGACCTGTTCTCCCCCTCAAGTGTCGCAAGTCGAGATGTTGTAGCCCAAGCATCTCCAAGAAGTGCTGAAACTGGTCCGATCCAAGTGCCTTAGTGGATATCCGGCAACCTGCCGATCGGTTCAAACATACCGGAGTTCGACTTCATCGCTTAGGACCCGCTCGCGCACAAAGTGACAATGTACTTCTATATGCTTCATGCGGGCATGGAAAACGAGGTTCTTGGCAAGCTGCATACTACTGATGTTGTTGTAGTAGATCAAGATCAAAGTAGGAACCTCGACCCTTAAGTCTTGCAGCAGCCGCCGAAGTCATATAGCTGCACTAGTTGTGATGATGGCTCCTCTATACTCGGCTTCGGTGCTTGACAAGGCCACTATCAGCTGCTTCTTGTTGCTCCAAGCTACATCCGCGCTCCCAAGAGAAAATATGAAGTCCGATGTCGATCATCGAACTAATGCATCGCCATCCTAGTCGATATCTGTATAGCCGACTAACGGTTGGGCAACCCAGTACCAGTATTGGAGTCCTCGATCTTTCGTGCCACTCACATATCTCAATAGTCGATGTGCACATTGTAGGTGCTCGAGAGTTGTTCTTTGCATGAACTTATTGATCACATTGACCGGATAGCTAAGGTTTGTGTCATGGACATGACAACAGTCATGTCATGATTCGAACTCTTGACCTACTGTATTTAATCGATATGTTTTAACTAGTACATCCAATACATAATCATGTTACCTTACTAGATTATTGTAGACTATCTATTCTACATGTAAGATTTTAGAAGCTTCCAGAAAGCTCTAGAAGCTAGAACATTCTAGAAGCTTGTGCATGAAAATGAGTCTTTGCATGGGGCTACATTTATAGCCCATAAACATGTATAAATACAGGGGTTCACCTTGGCCTTAGTCAAGGTGAACAACACTAGTTACAGAATCATAATTCAGTTCTTGTTCTCTTGACTACTTTCTATCTCTCTTTCTTATTATCTTGTCTATGATGTCTCTCACTTTGTTAGTATTGAGCCTCGTCTACTTGTTCGTGATAGTGTGGTTGGGTGATAGTTAAATAGATGAAGCTTTCGACAATTTACCGGAATTGTTTCTCATCACAGGTCGCTCCCGAGTTGGGACGTAGCTTCAGGTTCTTGTCGAGAGGTGTCGAGACAGATCAACAATCCGACATGTCGAACTTGTACATCATATTCAGAACATAATGTCATTGAGACAACACTATGTGCGGAAATGGTGCTCGGCCACAATCGAGTCTTAATTACTCAATGGAAGAAAAAAAAAAGTAGAAATAAGTTAGACAGTGCGAGCCTTGGAGGCAACGACCTCGAGCCCTATGTCTTCACCAACCGACAGTTACAATAGAGAAACTTTCTGTATCTCGCTCTCGCTCTCTCAATCTCTCTTTGTGTCTATACAACAATATCTCTCTATACACTACTAGATACCCAGAGTGATTGACCAAAGTCATATTTATACTTATATGAATTTAGGACTATTTACAAATATGGCCATGATAGGCACACTAGAAACATATTTACAGATATGTCCCTAGATCCGGTTCACAGCGGATCCATCTAGATACCTTCCAGATCTGTCCGGTCCGATTCCTTCCTTCGGGTCATCTGGATCTCATCTGGAGGGACCGAATTCCCAACAAGCTCCACCTTCACTCTGGCATGGCATGTCTTGTCAATCTGATTCGACTCCTGCACCTGTCCAGCTTGTCGGCTGACAACACCTTGTTGCCAATTAGGAACACTGTCTACGGTCAGTCCTTCGACCTAGACCTCAAGGTGACTGTGTTGCAAGGAATGGTATTGTTGTACCGTAATATGTAATGGGATACTTCCCCGTATCCTAGTAGCGTACAAGAGAGACGGCTACAACCGAACTCCTTAGACAGTGCAGTAGTATCTGCACTTACGCCTGCACCCTTACGATTACAATACGCCATAGAGAACAAAGAACACAGTAGATCAAACCACAAGTATGCACAGAAATTAGAGAAGATAGTATTCTATTAGAATAACGCTCTATGCACCAAAATTATACGCTACCTCTTACAAAGGATTTCTGCCCTTTATATACACAGGGTCTTTTAGCCGTTCACGCTTCCCGTGTGAGCTATTACATGCGTTTCTTACGCTTTTACTATATTCTATATTTCTGCGCTTCTGTCTGTCGGTTACTATTCCGGCGGACAACACCTGGCATGCCTGTGGGAAAGTGCCATGGCACGTCGGACCCACCCCTTTATTCTTCCTCCAAAATGGCCCGGATGTTTTGTTCTCCCCCGATGTCCTAGTCTAGGTACGACGTAGTGTCCGTAGGCACGTCGTTGCGTGGTTCCTTGTGTTGTACTTGCTCGGTGGGGCTTTCCATGGTGTCACTGTCTTCCTGTGTGGGCGATCCGGGCTCTGCTGGCTCATCCCGTTCTACTGTGGGTGGCTCATCCGTCGGCGGGCTCTCGGTAGGTTGAGGCTCTGAACTGTCTGTAACTTCCTCCATGTTGCCGGTCGTAGTCGTACACTCCGGTGAATGGGGCAAAGGTTCTTCCTGTTCGGCGGTCTCACTTTCCGGTATCGCGATGGGCTCCATTCGTTGTTCCGTGGTGCCTATCGTAGCTGTTATTTCCGGTGACGTGGGTTGAGGTTCCTCTTGGTCGGCATTATCAGTTATTGGTATCGTGATGGGTTCCGATCCGTATACCGGGGTCGTTCTTCTTGGCGCCTTTGATCGTAACAGTGAGGCGGGCGTTGTGTTTCCACGCTTCGTACTGTGGGCGTGGGTTTGTTCAACATATTGTACTCACACTGCTCGACTATGTGTGCTTTTGAGTGATAGATTGGGCAATGGATTCGCATGTTGCATTCCATTGTGGAATGCCCAGAATTGAGGCAAATCGTGCATTGGATTGCCTGGCGAAAATGTCATTCCTCGTCCTGAGGTAATGCTTGTCGTAATGAGGACATGGAAAATCTTTCCTCTTCTTCGTCCAGCTCGAGCTGTAGTGCTCATTCTATGACCATATTGGCTTTTTCTCCTTTCACGCTATTGTTGTTGAGCATTTTCCGTATCGGTCGCCGTAAAGCTGCCAGAAATGTCTCCCGAGCCTCGTCCTCTGTCGGACCCCGTTCTAATTTCCACAACATATTTTGGAAGCGTAAACTGAAGTATGTTATAGTTTCGGTTGGCAACTGTTTGATTGTATAGAACTGTCCTAGGATTTCGCGTTGCGGCACCCTCCGATGAAAGAAACGCAGAAAGGCCGACTGTAGCTGGTCGAAGGTCGTGATTGCTGGCAGATCCATCTGCGAATGCCAAAATGCAGCTCTACCATCCAGAGTTAATCCAAACTCTGTCATTTTGGACTGGTGCACTACCTCTTTGGGAAGTCTCTGCGCCATGTGATTCGCATTCGAGACATTCAGGAATAGGCGAATGTGGGTTGCGGTGTCTATTTCGCCATTGAAGCGGGGATAGGAGAACCATGATAGATGCTACGACGGGCAAGGAAAGACCACAGTGCTTGTGTGGTGATGGCACTTCCTACGTGTCGCCGAGGTATTTGGTGAGTGGGAAGTCGACTTTGTGGTCCCAACAGATATCACTGAGGTCACTGAGGCGAGGTTTTTGCCATGCGCGTTCCTCTACCTGGCGTGTGATGGACCTTGTGATTGGTCGGTCTTGTCGTGTTGGTTCTCTGGGACGTCTACGGCTAAACATCCATTCGTCGTTGTTCGTCTGTGAGAAGACACAGATCACCAGGTGTGCCAAACGTGTTGCCGATTAGGAACACTGTCTACAGTCAGTCTTTCGACCTAGACCTCAAGGTGACTGCGTTGCAAGGAATGGTATCATCGTACCGTAATACCTAATGGGATACTTCCCCGTATCCTAGTAGCGTACAAGGGAGACGGCTACAACCGAACTCCTTAGATAGTGCAGTAGTATTTGCACTTATGCCTACGCCCTTACGATTACAATACCACATAGAGAACAAAGAGAACAATAGATCAAACCACAAATATGCACAGAAATAAGAGAAGATAGTATTCTATTAGAATAACGCTCTTTGCACCAAAATTATACGCTACCTCTTACAGAGGATTTCTGCCCTTTATATACACAGGGTCTTTTAGTTGTTCACGCTTCCCGCGTGAACAGTTATATGCGTTCCTTACACTTTTACTATATTCTATATTTCTGCGCTTCTGTCTGTCGGTTACTATTCCGACGGACAACACACCTTGGTCAGCATGTCCGACCCATTCTCCTCCTTATGGATCTTCATTAGCAAGAACTCTTTATCTTCTACCTTCTCGTGGAGCAAGTGATATCTCCTCTAGATGTGCTTGGTTCGGGAGTGGTAGGCCACGTTCTTCGCGAGGTGGATGGCACTTTGACTGTCGCAATGGAGCCGGAATTCCTCTTGTCGGATCCCCAACTCTCCGATGAAGTTCTTCATCCAGATTACCTCTTTACCAGCTTCTATAACCGCCATGTACTCTATTTCTGTTGCCGATAGTGCAACGGACTTCTATAGCCTCGATTGCCACGATCCCCAACTCTCCGATGAAGTCCTTCATCTAGAGTACCTCTTTACTGGCTTCTACAACCGCCATGTACTCTACTTCCGTTGTCGATAGTGCAACGGACTTCTATAGCCTCAACTGCCACGATACCCCCCCCCCCCCCCCCGCATAAGTCATGACATATCCGGACGTAGACCGGCTGGTATCCGCATCAGCCGACAGATCCGAATCCGTGTATTCTTCAAGTTGGTTTTCGTGAGCCGAATCAGAGGTACATACTCGAGGTGCCTTTCAAGTACTAGAGTATCCACTTGGCCGTGGTCGAGTGTTGGCTTCCCGGATTGCTCATGAAACGGCTCACCACTCCGACTGCATTCCGATATCCGGTTGGGTACACACCATTGCGTACATTAAGCTTTTGATGGCATAAGCATATGGTACCTTCATCATCTCCGACTTCTCCATCTTTATCTTCGGACTTTGCTTCCCAGACAGCTTGCAATCTGCTGGAAGTGTCGACTCAACCGACTTTGCATCCGTCATGCTGAACCGTTGGAGCGCCTTTGTCACGTACTTCTCCTGTGACACCCACAATAGCTTCTTCATCCGGTCCCGGACTATGTGCATCCCTAGTATCTATCTTGCCGGACCCAAATCTTTCATTCAGAAGGTCCGGTTCAAGGCCTTCTTCAGATTCCCAATTTTGGTTCGGTTTGGTCCGACGATCAGGATGTCATCCACATATAGCAGGAGTATTAGGAAGTCTTCTCTATCGAAATTCTTCACAAATACATAGTGGTTGGCTTGTGTCTTGTGGTATCCTTGATCGGTCATAAAGGAGTCAAAATTCTGGCACCATTTCTGGGGAGTGTGCTTCAGTCGGTATAAGCTCTTCCTCAACCGGCATACCAATTGCTCCTTCCCTTTCTTGACAAACCCCTCTGACTGTTGCATGTAGATCTCTTCTTCGAGGTCACCGTGCAGGAACACCGTCTTGACGTCTAGTTGCTCGACCTCGGGGTCCATGCTTGCCGCAATGCTCAACACAGTCCGGATGGATGTCATCTTGACTACCGGGGCAAAACTCTCGTTGAAATCCACTCCCTTTTTCTATTGGAAATCCTTCACCACGATCCGGGCTTTGTATCTTGGTGGATTTCTAGCATCTCCAGGTTTCAACTTGTACACCCACTTGTTTTGGAGCGTTCTCTTTCCTTTTGGCACCTCCGTCAATTCATATGTGTGGTTCTCATGTAGGGAATCCATCTTGTCTTGCATGTTACTTAACCACTTGTGGGTATGGATGTCTTTCTTCGCTTCCTCGAAGCTTTTCGGCTTCCCCTCATTAGTTAGCAACACATGCACTACATTCGGAAATCTCCGGGGGGCCCCTTCTCTCTCTGAGAGGATATCTCCATCCTTGACTTTCGACCACTGATTCCTCTGTTTGTTCTTCATTCGAATCTGCCTCGGGGTCTTGTCCGATTCTTGTATCTGATTCTTCTTCTTCGATCAGTTTGGTTTCTTGTCTGGATCTGACCGAATCTTTGAGTGTCATCCAACTTCGAGTCGGATGAGTCCTTGTATCTTCTGACTGATGTTGTGTGATTCTTCACACACTATATAAAAAAATAATGAAATAATTATTTGAGATTATCTTAATAGCTTGGTATAAAAAGCTGGGCGTCTTCAAGAGCTTCCGAACGTATTTTACTACATATGCTTGAGAAGAGGGGGGAATAAAATTTTAAGATATCCCACATAAACAGGAAAATTTCGGATACAACATTATATAAGCAGACCTAGAACCTATTAGTTTATATGTGTGTTTGGAGCATAGAATGGTCAAGGTGATTGGGTTTAGGTGTTTGGATGGAGGGATGAGACCGAATTGCTTATAACAGTTTTGGGACAAGACCGGACAAGACGGATCATGCACGGGCCGAACTTTACGGATGATAGGATCATGCAGCCAAATTAAAGTAAAGTAAAGTAAAGTAAAGGTCATATGGACGCATGCAACTGCACATAGAGGCCATTGAACTAAAGTAAAGGTCATGTGTGGATGCATGCAACTGAATGTAGAGACCATGCAACTAAATCAAAGGTCATGTGTGGATGCATGCAACTAGGGGAGAGATGCAAACTAGAGTTCCTTCATGCAAGTGCGAGAAGGGAGGAGAAAAGCTATCTCTTGATAATCCATCAATCCTAATTTTCTTATCGACGCCATCTTTCTAAAAAACCCTAATTTTCTTTCTTATCGAAGCCATATCTCCATTAATCTGCTAATCTATTACTCTATTAATCTCCGTAAGCTAAAACTTCTGGAATCCCAATCTCGGGATAGATTGTAATTTTCCTTTTCCTTTGCTAATGAAAATTATCAAACTTTATCATTTCGATTAATTCTTAAAACTTAAACGTACGAATCTAGTATCCTCTGGTCGGAGGCTGTTGAGCGGCAAGCTCCACCGGATCCGGATCGGCAAGCCGGTGAGCAAGTGAACCGGTGAGCTGGGGAGCCGGTTAACTGGATCAAGTAGTAACCGGAAGCCAAGTAGCAGCAAGTCTACTAGGGAGTTAATATCTCGTAGTTAGTGTTAGACACTCGTGTGAGCATTGAAGTACACCGTACTTCTGTCAATCCGTATGGATTTGTATAAAAGTGTCCACTGAACACATATGATGTACAGACTGAGTAGTAGTATTTTGAATTGAGTTTCAGTGTGCTCTCTCTCTCTCTGTCTCCATTAAACCTGTTTTTTGTTTTTTGTTTTCTATTGCTTCCACACACTATTTGTTTCTACATGGTATCAGAGCGTGAGGGTTGAGAATCTCTGCAACCGACATTCGCTTTCGCAAGAAGTAAACCTAACCTTTGTAAAGAAAAAACAAACAAATGGATAGAGGAATGGCTAGCTTGCTCCCGGTGGAGAAGCTCGACAGATCCAACTACGCATCTTGGTCACACAAGGTGCACCAGTACCTACTTCGGCATGGTTACTGGACCTATGTCGATGGAGCTAATGACACAGCAACTGATGCGACACACAAGGACTTCCCAGTGTGGGAACAATCGGTAAGCAGGGTGATGTACTGCTTTGCGTCCAGTGTCGGAGACCAGTTGCTGAGCCACATCCGAGATGCCAAGACGCTGAAAGAGGCTTGGGGAAACTTGAAGAAGGTGTTCGCCGCAAGCACTATAGCCCGGACGCTGCAACTCCAACAAGAGATGAGCAATGTCCGACAGAAGGACATGTCGGTGGCTGATTACACGGCCCGAATCAAAGAGATCTGGGACTCCCTTGCCTCTATCAACGTCACAGTAGAGGAAGACGAGATGGTACAGGTCTGTCTTGGGGGCCTGGCGTCTAAGTTCTGAGCTTTCCGATACACCGTCATTTTTTGACTTACAGTCGATACTCCATGTAGAGGAGAACCAAGCCGGTGCGTCAACAAGTGCACCCACCGATAGCCGGATGCTGTACACGGAGGTGGATCGGCCCCATGGGCGTGGTGGACGAGGCCGGTCGGCACGCAATGGAGGTGGCTAGCAAGGGCAAGACCGACGACATAGAGACCGTGCCAATAGCAATTTCGGGACCTCCACAACCAGGGGGAGTCAAGGCGGCGCCGGAAGCCAGCAAGAAAAATCCGCCACGGAATGCTGGTATTGTGGTAAAAAGGGCCACAGAGAAAGGGATTGCTGGAAGAAGCGCGCCGATTCGGACAAATCCGGATTTGGCAGAGAGAACCGACAATACTCGCACTACGTAAAACCGGAAAAGCCGGGAAAGGGCCAGCCTTGGTAATGAAATACGAGGCTAACTCAATGAAGAAGACCACTTGCAAATCGGAGGAAGTGTGGTACGTTGATTCCGGTGCATTGAACCACATGACGAGCCATAAAGAGTGGTTCTCCTTCTTGGAGAAACCGGAACAACCAGGAATCGTCGAAACCGGTGTCGTGAAGAAAACCGTCCACAAGCGAAATCGGTGTACCGGAGCGTAGAAACCGACTCTTCATGCACGCGCGCCTTAAGTTGTACATAGGAGATCCTAGGTAGATTCGGTAGGTAGGGAGAAAAGGGGAAACGGCTCCTTCCTTGCCTATAAAAAGAAGGGGGACGAGGAGGGTAGAGGGATCGCGGAGAGTCGAGGACGAAGTGCTGTCGGATTGGGCGCGAAGGCTTCTCTCTCTCCCTCTCTCTCTCTCTCTGGTTCGCGGACTCCATAGCTTCCTTCTGTGCAGGTTTCGGGAGGCTCGCGCTGCTCTGAGGAATGCCCGAGTGCTTCCGGAAGCACCTCCAACTTGTTCCTGTCTTTCTGTGTGTTTACGAACAGGCATCGGCATCTGTCCGCCGGCCTGTTCGGTTGTAACCGACTTCGTGTTTTGTTGTCTTCGTGTTCTTGTTGTTTGTCTTGTCAATACATACATACTTTCGTGTCTTTCTCTGTCGCTGTCCCACTCGCATCCTTGCGTCGAAGGGTCGTGTCCCTGTGAATCTACGCCCGCACGTAGTGGGTCTCTCTCTCTCTCTCTCTCTTACTCTTCGGTACAAGACCCCCGAGGTCCCGCCTCACTCCACGCATCCGCGAGGAATACCTCGACATATTTGGTGAACCCGACGTGAAAGAGGCGGCAGAAGAGCAGAAGATGAGGGGGTCGGATCTTGCAGAGGCCATGGCTTCGGCCGTGGATCGGATATTGAGCACACGCGAGGGCACCGGTGCCCTCGACAGAGCCATTGAGGCGGTCGTCGGTACGATCGGCCGTTTCAGCGGAAAGGATGCTACGAAGTATTTGGCGTCCTACGGGGCGGAAATGCTGATGTGGGACATTCCGGAAGAGAGGCGTCTTGCCGGGTTCCCTCGAGTGGCGATGCCGAGCATCCATGCGGAGGTGCTCGAGGTACGGGCGGAGAGCCGTACCTGGGAGGAGTTCGAAGGCCGACTCCTAGAGAAATATGGGCTGGACGACGCGCTCCGGCTTTCGAAACGGGACTTCATGGAATGGGTGGAGTCCCCCGGCAAGGGAAGAAACGCGTCGGCACTCCTCCGGGAGTTCGAAGAACGCTTTGCACGCCTTTCGGCACTTGACCGAACCATTCTGGATACGAGCCGGGTCCTACTGTTCGTCAAGTCGGTGGACGAGCGGGACCGGGATCAAGTCGGCTCCTTGCTGGAAACTGAAGACGGGCTGACAACCGACTGGACCGCGGTTAAGAGAGTCTGTGGCCGTTTCGACAAGCGGCGAGAATGGGCTGACAACGGGGCGGCCGGTGCGGGCTCTGTTACAGCAAGGAGGCTTGAACCGGCACCGCAAGTGCGAAGGGAAGAAACCCGGGAATGGCTCGAAACCGGTCCGGCTTCAACCAGCATGGTCAATGGCTCGTCCGGAGGAGCCGCGCTAGAGGAGTTGACGCGGGCGGTAAAGGATCTCCAAATCGCCCAGACTCGAAGGGAAGGCGGCGAACCGGCTCGTGACCGACGGCCGGCAGCGGGGAACAAGTGCATGTGGTGCGACGAGGTCGGCCACATTCGGAAGGACTGCGGCGATTTCGCAGAGGCGTTGAGAAACCGGGTGGTGTACCTGTGGGAAGGCCGGGTGCACGCTGGCGACACCAGGAGGGCCCTGAGCCGAAATGACAGGCGAGGAGGTATGAAGAGATTGATGGAAGAGGCGGCGGCCCGACACGTGGAGGCCATCCACTACTCGGCGTCGGCCGGTATTTGGGTCGGGGGCAGCGAGACCTGAAAGGAGAGCAAAGACGGTTTCTGGTCGGCAATGCTGGAAGGCCTCGCCGGCACGCGACTGAGGAAAGATGAAACGGACCACGCTGAGAGACGGGTCCGGGAAATAACCGGGTGGAGCGATCCGGTCGAGGAGAAGACGGGCTTCGTAGAAGCCGCTTGCCGGAACTATGAGGCTCTGGTAGAAGAGAAACGAGTGGGGAAAGCCGGAGCGACCGAGCCCTCACAACGGTACGAGACCCGATTCGGACAACAACGGAATGATGCCGGTGGGCCCGGCCCGCAAGATAACCCCAGGAAGGGCGGGTACCGACTGGGGACAGAAATAGAAAGGACTACGGACCTACGGAAGGTCCTAGAGGAACGGATCCTCGACAGCAAAGTGGAGCTGTCATTGCGAGAGGTGCTAGGGATCGCCAAGAAGGAATTCCACGACTCCATTGTGGACCTGGTGAAACGGAAGAGGTTGTCAACGGAGACGGATCCGGAAAGACCGGTAGAGGTGCGGACGACGCACATCGACGACTCGGCGCTGGCAGATGAGTGGGCGGAGAGCCACTATTCGAGGCCACACTGGGCCCGAGCGACCACGGAGACCCCGGTAAAGATCGGAGATGTTCGGGAACCGGTGGTGGCGTTGGTGGACCACGGTTCGGAAATAAACCTAATGTCCATGGACTTCTATAAGAGGGGGAAGTGGCCGATCAACACCAAGCACGGGTGGAAGATACGGGCGGCGACGCGCGCCACCGAGGAACTGCATGGGGCCTGCCCGAACGTGCGAGTCAAGATCGGCGACGTCGAGATTGACCAGCACTTCTTCGTACAGGAGACGTCCTCGCATCCGGTCATATTAGGTGAACCATACATCACGGCGGCGAGAATGGAGACCAAAGTGCTGGACAACGGTTCGGCCTACGCGAGGGTCAAAAGCCAGGACGGGCGCCATTCGGTGCAATTTTTGACGGTACGGCCGAACCACGAGAGAAACCGCGAATCCCTCGGTGGCGAGAGCCGGGAGGATTTTTAGAGAGGGCTGCCAAGGTGTGGGGCCGAGACAGCCCGGACACTCGGAAAGGACCCCACGATTGTACGATAGGTAGGGGATTTTGCTTCTCCGACAGCGGAGGGTGTATGATGGTCGGCATCGTTGGCCGAGAAAAGACAAGGGTAGAAGAGCGACTTCGAGCGTGCGGAGTTCTTGGCCCGGACGAGGAAATCAGCGGAGCCGTGGAGGCGGTCTCCTTTGACGACACCTTAGGGATGCTGAGGAAGGTTGCCGGAGAAGACCTTAACGAAGACCGGACGATACCGGTATGTTCCGAAGAGATGTACGAAGTCATCGCGAACTTCAGTCGGGGGCTCGAGTCGGATCGGACGGCCCGAGTTAGCACGAGGTACAAGACTGTGGACCGGAAGGTGAGGCCGGTCGCGGCACCCTTACCGGAGGGCAGCGAGTCCCGGATTAGAGGGGTTGCGTCGGACCCCAGTTTACGAGATCCGGCCTGCATAGGACACACCTTCACCGACGATACGCTCCGGGAGCTCAAAATCGGTGGGGGCGGGTTCCTACTGCCGGCGGAGGAAGACCGGTTTCGGAGAATGCTCGGAAGGCACGGGAAAGCCTTCGCATTCTCACCGGAAGAGATCGGGTGCGTAGACCCGACGATCGTGGAGCCGATGGTGATATTCACGGTACCGCATGTGCCGTGGAATCTCAAGCCGATCCCGGTACCAAGAGCTCACATCCCGAAGTTGATGGAGCTACTGAGGCAGAAAGTAGATATGGGCATTCTCGAACCGTCGAGTGCCCCGTACTCGAACCGATGGTTTACCGTACCGAAGAAAAACGGAACGTTGCGCTTCATTCAGGACCTGCAGCCGGTCAACAGAGTGACCATTCGAAACGCAGGAATCGGACCGACCATAGACGAGTTCGCGGAGGCCTTTGCCGGAAGGTCGATTTACTCGGTCGGTGATCTGTACTCAGGATACGACCAGTTCCAGCTAGCCGTGGAGAGCAGAGACATTACGACGATGCGAACTCCCCTCGGCCTAGTGCGAATGTGTACCCTGCCACAAGGAGGGACCAACTCGGTGGCCCACATGGTGAATGCAATGAACAAAGTACTGAGGGATTGCATCCCGGACATCACCATGCCATTTCTAGACGACATCCCCATCAAAGGGTGCCCGGTGGAAGAGAAGGACGAGACACTCGGGCCGGACGGATGCCGGCGATTCGTAGCAACACACATCGACGACTGTGAGAAGGTGCTACAAAGGCTAGAGGATGCGAGGCTCACCTTCTCCGGGGAGAAATCGGCCTTCGGGCAATCAGAAATCCTGGTGGTCGGGCATCTATGTGGACCATATGGCCGGAAGCCGTCTCCGGCAAAGGTAGAAGCCATCTCCGCGATGAAGACCGACTGTAGCTCGGTTACGGAAGTTCGGAGGTTCCTAGGGGCATGCGCGTTCTACCACATATGGATCCCGCATTACGCCCACGTTGCGGAGCCGCTATACGGGTTGCTGAAGAAAGGGCGAAAATTCGAGTGGCGAGACGAGCACACAGGGTCGGTCCGGAAGCTGAAGGAAGCTCTTGCGGCAGCACCGGTGCTCCGGAAGGCTGTCTACAGGAAGGGTACCCCGGTACACATAACGGTGGATACGAGTCCGACCGGGATCGGATGGGTCGTCAACCAAGAAGACGAGGACGGCATTCGATTCCCGATCCGATTCGGCGCTAAGGTCCTCAGTGAGCGACAGCGAGGGTACGCCCAGGTTAAACGCGAACTCTGGGGTATCGTTTCGGCGGTAAAGGCGGACAAAGACTACCTGATCGGGACAGAAGTGATTATAGAGACGGATTGCCTGCCAATTCTCGGCATGGTTTCCGGATGCGCAACACCGGACCTGGCAATGCTCAGGTGGATAGCGTACGTCAAGTCCCTGGACTCGGAAATACGGCACATTTCCGGAAAGGATAACGCCATGGCCGACATGCTTTTGAGGGCAAGGTTTGATGACGAGGGCGGCATGGTTTCGGAGGACGAAGAAGTCGGCGTGGACTTCTTCGAGTCGGCGTACGTGACGACCGATGGGACGAGCACTCCGGCACTTAACGACTTCGACGAGAGCAAGTACGACGGCGAGTGGCTCCGGATCGGTGGATTCTTGAGGACAATGATGCCGGATGCGTCATGGACGAAGGACGAGGCCAACCGGATCCGGAAGAAAGCTTACCGATTCTTTCTCCGGGACGGATTCTTATGGAAGCACCCGAAGAAGAGGGATGGCGCTCCGCTCCGGGTGGTGGCGATGAAGGAAGAACAGGAGGAGCTGCTAACGGCCTACCACGACAGCCCCTGGGCCGGACACCGTGGGACCTGGGCCACGTTCGAGAAGATAAAGGGGAAGTACTGGTGGCCGGGACTGTACCGGGACGTGCATCGATTTGTGACAACTTGCGAGAGCTGTCAGATGCACTCCATAGTCCGACACTGGGATGAACTTCACCCTATGTACCCTCCGACCATCCACTTCAAATGGATGGTAGACCTGGTAACGATGCCGATAGGAGTAGGACAGATGCGGTATCTGGTCCTGGCTCGGGAAGATCTAACGAACCAGGTCGAAGGTCGGGCCCTTCAGAACAAAACGACTGCGGCCGTATGTCGGTTCCTGCTCGAGGACGTAATATGCCGGTACGGGTGCGTCGGGAAGATCGTGGCTGATCGCGGGGAGTTGGACGCCGAAGAGGCCGAGGAGCTGTTCGACCGGCTAGGAGTCAAGCTCTCGCTTACCACTGCGTACAATCCGGAGGCGAATGGGAAGGTGGAGCGTGGACACGGACCGATCGTCAAGGCGTTAGTTCGGGCATGGGGAGGTCGGGTCGGGAACTGGCCGCGGCTACTGCCTTACGCGTTGTGGGCTGACCGGACTACGCACAGTTCGGTAACCGGATTCATGCCGGCAGAGCTCATGTTTGGGCAGAAGCTGATCATGCCGATCGAACGTACGGTCTCCTCATGGGCAACCGTGGATTGGAGAGACGAGATGAGCCGGGAGGAACTGCTGACGGCACGCATACGATAGCTCGAGCGGAGACCGGAGGACGTGGAGCAGGCTGCGGGAAGGCTTCGGGTGGCCAGGACGAGGAACAAAGCCCGGTTTGACCGGACGCACTAGCTCCAACCTAAGAAGATCGAGGAAGGCGACTGGGTGCTAGTCTACGACAGCAGCCTCGACAACCAGCACCGAGCGACGCGGAAGTTCGCAAGAAGGTGGTTCGGGCCTTACGTGGTACAAAGCGCCAACGACAACGGGACGTACCATCTGGCGGAACTCGACGGTACGAGAATAACGATACCGGTAGCTGGGAAGCGGATCAAGACGTTCAAGAAGCGTCACGACGACGAGCCGGATCAGGATGGCTTGGACCGCGACGACGAGCGATCCGAAACCGAGGAGGAGCCGACGGGCGGGGAATGAAGGCTGGACCGGTTTTCTCTGTCCAAACACAATTTGGCGCATGCCGGTGGATGCGCGGTTAGGTGGGGGCGGATGTCGTGAAGAAAACCGTCCACAAGCGAAATCGGTGTACCGGAGCGTAGAAACCGACTCTTCATGCACGCGCGCCTTAAGTTGTACATAGGAGATCCTAGGTAGATTCGGTAGGTAGGGAGAAAAGGGGAAACGGCTCCTTCCTTGCCTATAAAAAGAAGGGGGACGAGGAGGGTAGAGGGATCGCGGAGAGTTGAGGACAAAGTGCTGTCGGATTGGGCGCGAAGGCTTCTCTCTCTCCCTCTCTCTCTCTCTCTGGTTCGCGGACTCCATAGCTTCCTTCTGTGCAGGTTTCGGGAGGCTCGCGCTGCTCTGAGGAATGCCCGAGTGCTTCCGGCAGCACCTCCAACTTGTTCCTGTCTTTCTGTGTGTTTACGAATAGGCATCGGCATCTGTCCGCCGGCCTGTTCGGTTGTAACCGACTTCGTGTTTTGTTGTCTTCGTGTTCTTGTTGTTTGTCTTGTCAATACATACATACTTTCGTGTCTTTCTCTGTCGCTGTCCCACTCGCATCCTTGCGTCGAAGGGCCGTGTCCCTGTGAATCTACGCCCGCACGTAGTGGGTCTCTCTCTCTCTCTCTCTCTTACTCTTCGGTACAGGACCCCCGAGGTCCCGCCTCACTCCACGCATCCGCGAGGAATACCTCGACACCGGAGACGACACTCCACACCCAATCGTGCATATCGGAGAAGTCCCTTTGAGCCATGTCGGACAGAGGGGGAAGCTGATGAATGTATTACACGTTCCGACTATCATGAAGAACCTGGTGTCGGTCGGACAGATCGTCGACCAGGGAATGCAGGTGTGGTTTACGCACCTTGGGTGCTTCATCGAGGAGGAGGGCCAGATCATTGCGCAAGGGCGCAAAGATGGGAGGATGTTCATCCTTGACACCAATGACATCGGCACCGCTTTGTTTTCCAAAGGACAGAAGATCGAATCGGATATTGATCTCTGGCACAAGCGGATCGGCTACATCAATTACTGGAGGCTTCAAGACCTACAAATGAAACAAGTTGTTTTCGGCTGGCCGAAGTTCAGTGGCCGGAACGCCCAAGTGTGTGAAGCCTGCCAACTCGGGAAGCAACACCGGCTTCCATTCCCCACCAAATGAAACCGGAGCTGTAACAAGCTCGACCTAATCCATTCGGATGTATTGGGATTGGTACAAAGCGTTAGTCTTGGCGGGAGTCGATATTTCGTGTCCTTCATCGACGACTATAGCCAGCACACATGGATCTACCTGATTGAGCGGAAGAGTGAAGTCTTCGAGTGTTTTCGAAACCTGCAAAGCCTGGTTGAATGGGAAACTGATAGGAAGATCAAGTGCCTGCAGTTGGATGGCGGAAAAGAGTACTTTTCCGGTCAATTCAATGGGTATTTGCAACAGATGGGAATTCAGCTGCAGATATACGCCGGAGCAAAACGGTGTGGCCGAAAGAAAAAATCGGTCGATTGTGGATGCGGCGAGGGCAATGCAAGAGGAGAAGACCATGCCCCATTTCTACTAGGTGGAGGCAGTCCGGACGACCGTCTACATCCAAAACTGGATTGGTGACAACATCCAAAACTGGATTGGTGACAAGGTGTCAGCACACGAGTTGTATTTCGGGCGCAAGCCGAACTTGAGACACCTTCGAATATTCAATAGCATTGCATATGTTCATGTACCGGATGAGAAGCGAAGGACGTTGGATGCTAAGTCAGAGAAAAAGGGGTACAAGTGTTATAACGCTCGGACGAAGCAGGTTCGAGTTAGCGGGGATGTAGAGTTTGATGAAACGGCATCAGGGTATGCATTACTGACTTCCGACCCCGACCCGATACCGGAGGATGAGGCTAGTGAGCCTGAATTGGTCCAGTTAGAAGATGAAGGGTCCAAGACTCAAGAAGAGAGTCCGGAATCGTTTCCGTTGAGCGACTGGGTCTGCCAGACCAGTTGGATGATGAACCGACGAGTAGTGGAGACTCTGTCGTGCTCTCCCCGTGCAAGGAGTCGAGGAGACGGTTCACGCGCAAAGAGAAGGGGAAGAACAAGATGTCGGGATACGAAACTAGCAATGCCAAGTTGGATCGGAGCGGATCCGACTCCGGAAAGCAAGATGGCGGATCTTCGGGAACGAAGACCGAACTGGCCAAGAAGGGCCCAAAACCGGGTAACAGTGAGTTACGCCAGTCTTCCCGCCAGAAGGAACCCGTGAAGAGGTACGGATACAATGAGTACATGGCGCATCACTATGCGTACATGACCAAGGTGGCGGAGGTGCGTGAGCCGGAAAGCTATGCAGAAGCGGCAAAGGACGCACATTGACGTGTCGCTATGGAAGAAGAAATGCGGGCACTTGATGCCAATGACACATG
This sequence comes from Azolla caroliniana, assembly GCF_043228905.1. Classification (NCBI taxonomy): domain Eukaryota; kingdom Viridiplantae; phylum Streptophyta; class Polypodiopsida; order Salviniales; family Salviniaceae; genus Azolla; species Azolla caroliniana. The sequence goes on from NW_028230453.1 coordinate 12,010,212, forward strand.
GGACCTAGTTGACCCTCCCCGACACTGTAAACCGATCGGATGCAAGTGGGTGTACAAGGTAAAGTACAATGCCGACGGTTCAGTTAACCGGTACAAGGCCCGGTTAGTGGCAAAGGGATATGCGTAGATTCACGGAATCGACTACGACGAGACCTTCGCTCCAATGGCAAAGATGATGACGGTTCGTGTAGTATTGACAGTTGTTGCGGCAAGGGGGTGGCATCTTCATCAGATGGATGTGAAGAATGCCTTTCTTCAAGGTGATCTTGAAGAATGGGTCTACATGATCCAACCCCCCGGTTTTCAATCGGAGATAAACAAGTCGGCGGTATGCCGGTTGAAGAATTCACTTTATGGCTTGAAGCAAGCCCCCCGAGCTTGGAATGTGAAGATCACGCACTGGTTGCGTAAGATGGGGTTGACGGCCTCCAAGTCTGACTCTTCGTTGTTCATCCGGCAAAGTCCGGACGGTCCGGTTTGCATCTTGTTGTATGTTGATGATCTAGTCATCACCGGACCCGGACTCGATGAAATCAGCCGAGTCAAGTCCCAGCTGTCGGACGCATTTAAGATGAAGGACCTGGGGGACCTTCACTATTTCCTTGGGATCGAGGTGATCTGAACCCCCGACGACATATTGCTCTCACAAAGACACTACGAGTTGAATATGCTGTACAAGTTCAGCATGATGGAATGCCGACCAATCTCCACACCCTTGGACCGGAACCAGAAGCACCGTCCCGACTCTAGATGGGCCTGCGAATCGAAGCAGTTCTGAAAAATCGTCGGAAGCCTCATATATTTGACAATCACCCGACCCGACATCAGTTATCCGGTCGGCGTGATCAACCAATACATGCAGAAGCCGACCGTGGAGCACCTTTTGTGCGCGCATCGAATTTTGCTATAACCGAAGAGCTAGTCGGCTACACCGATGCCGACTGGGCCGACGATGCATCAAATCGCTGATCCACCTCCGGCTATATGTTTTCCCTTCGTAGCATGACCGTTGCATGGAGCAGTAAAAAGCAGCCAACAGTGGCCCTCTCGAGCACTGAGGCTGAATACCAAGGCGCTACCGTTGCCACCTGTGAAGCCATTTGGCTTCGGCGATTGCTGCAAGACCTACGGATCGAGGTGTCGACCCCAATCCTGATCTACTATGACAACATAAGCAACATACAGCTTGCCAGAAACCCCGTATTCCATGCTCGCACAAAGCATATAGAAGTGCACTACCAGTTCGTGCGTGAGCGTGTCCTGAGCGGTGAAATCGAACTTCGGTATGTTCATACGGATCGGCAAGTTGCCGACATCTGCACCAAACCGCTTGGATCGGACAAGTTGCAGAACTTCACCGAATTACTTGGTGTTCAGCATCTCAACGTTCAACACTTGAGGGGGAGAACAGGCAAAGACACCGGAATGGGCAAAGGCAAAGAAACTGCTGATTGCACCAACGAGGGAAGAACCGATAAAGGGGGAGACAAGAAGAAGAAGGGAGCCGAGTCGACAATGGAAGTTGACACATCCGAACAAGTCGGAACAAGCGGTAGCAGCGGCAGAGTCAAGAAGGACACAACTGACCGGAAGGAGAAGGCCAAGACACGGAAATGGTGTGATGTGGTGAAGGGCCTGGAACCGGAAGACGAATCGGGAGCAACCAATTCGAACAAGAGTTGGAACGAATCAGAGATAGTTGATTCGGTTCAATAGACGGATTGGGAAGAGCCAGATCAATTCCAGGCCAAGAGGACGAGATGGCAACAAAAGTCGACGCCAACACGAAGGAATCGACGGGTCGACAAGCGCCGAAGTCACAACAACGAGGGAGTTGATTTGGGCCTGTTGAGCAGACAAGCCAACTGAGGAGGTCGAGATGTGCAGAAACAGAAGGGTCGTGGCAAACAGGACCGGACCGGACGAGGAGCGCGAGCAAGGCAGAGTGACGCCAGAAGGAGTCCTGTGGAAGGACCGGGTGCCATGGAGACTGACACTATGATCTGACCTCAAGTTGAGCTTGAGGGGGAGTGTTGAGCGGCAAGCTCAACCGGATCCGGATCGGCATCTGGAAGGATGAGCCGGATCGACGAGCTGGTGAGCAACTGAGGCGGTGAGCTGGGGAGCCAGTTAGCTGGATCTAGTAGTAACCGGAAGCCAAGTAACAACTAGTGTACTAGGGAGTTAATATCTCGTAGTTAGTGTCAGACGCTCGTGTGAGCATTGAAGTACACCGTACTTCTGTCAGTCCGTATGGACTTGTATAAAAGTGTTCACTGAACACATACGATGTACAGACTGAGTAGTAGTATTTTGAATTGAGTTTTAGTGTGCTCTCTCTCTTTGTCTCTCCCGCGTACTGTTAAGCTCTCCATTAAACCTGTTTTCTGTTTTCTATTGCTTCCGCACGATATTTGTTTCTACAGAGTCCCTGTGGTCCTGCCTCAAGTTCACGTGTCTTTGTCGTATTTTTAGGACATCTTTGGTGAACATGACGTGAAACGAGACGGCAAGAGGATATCAAGTGCGATGATGGCTTCGACAAGCGGAACTCAAGGATAGGAATTGATGAAAGGCATGGTGTCCGTCGTGGAATACATGCTGAAGGCGAGAGATCGGGAGGCTTTAATCGACAAAGTTGTTGATCGAATAGTAGAGATAGCTGGACGATTCGGTGGCAAGAACATCACGGATTTCCTTGCTACCTATCGGAAAGAGATGGAGCTAAGGGATGTCCACAATCTTAAACAAATTTCTAGCTTTAATCATGTGGTCAAACCAGGGTTCCAGGAGCACGTCATGGAGATCCAAAACGAGCGCACAACTTGGGTGGAGTTCGAAAAGGTGCTTCTTCCTGAATACATGCTTGAAGATGCGTTAAGGAGGACTCGGGATACATGAATGATTTGGATCAAGAAGAAAGGGAAGAATCTGTGTGCATCAGGAGTATATGCAGAATTCAACCAGAAATACAACCGACTTCTGAGTGCTGATCAATGAATTCTCGATGGAGATAAAGTCCTGTTGTTCTTGAAGGCGGTGAATACTGTTGTATGTATGGCTGGACTAGCCGCAACACAGGTGTCTATCCGACACTTCTCCAAAGGGGTGGTAGGGATAGGATGTTAATACACGCGTATGATAATTACACTTAAGCACAGACGAAGACAAGATTAATAAGCATAAGCAAAACTATATTAATTCTTCGCAACTTCATTACAAAACATCGGATCCTTTTATAGGCATCCGGCCAGATTACAATCGGTGCTCGGTAGGCAACCGTTAACCGAAACCGAATCGGTTCGGATCCGGATCGGTTACAACTACCGGATCCGTCCCTCTAATAATTCTATTCCTATTTCTATATTTATCCGATCCGACCTTGCTTTCCCATTTGCCTTCTCTGACCGGCCAACACATGGCACGCCCGTGGGAAAGTGCATTGCACTTCGAACCCACAGCCGGCTTCAGTCTTCCTCCAAATTATCCAGCAAACTCTGCTCAGAGGTTTCAAGTGTTGTCTTGCCTGTGCCGTCTCCGACTTCCGATTGGATTGGCTGCCTTTTCGCATCTTGCTGCTCCGACTCTGCTTGTACCGGTGGTACCGGTGTTTCTTCTGTATCCTGTCCGGGTCTGTCCTGCTCTACCTCCGTTCCGTTCCCGGTATCGCTCTCTCCGGTTTCCGCTGGTTGTGTCCTTTCCTCCCCGGATTCGGTACTTCTCTGTCTCCACTCTGCATCATCCCCGGCATCAACCTGTTCTTGCTCCGGAAGTTCTTCCTCGGGTAATTCTTGTCGGGGTGCATTGTTGGTTGGGTCCTCTTCAGCCGGTCGCTCGCCCTCACTGATGGAGATCGGCGTTGTGTGTCCCTCGGCTTCCTGTCGCAGTCGGTCCTTCTCGTACCCTTCCAATTCTAGTTGGGTTTCGAGCTGCCCGTCATCCAACCTCTCTACTAACCCTCGGATTTCCTTGAGATGCTCTTCTGCTAGAGCATAGAAATCCTCCGACAATTCTTCCCAGATGTTGACGATACTTTCTTCGTCCATTTTATAGAACCCATCTCCGGTTTTCTTCCGATTTTCTGCATCAGCTCGGAGTGTCTGCAGTTCAGCTGCCTGTTGTGCCCATTCCCTCCAGAGTTTCTCCGTGCTTTCATTTATGCTGGCCTGAGCTCGGGTACTCCAACTTGACATGATGAACTTAATTCGGTCAACCCCTGCTTTAGCCTGTTCCGAAGCTGCTTGTTTTTCCTTCCTTATCCGTTTGATGATGTCGGCCATTAACTGAGCTTGAGCTTCAGAGTCGGCTTTTTGCTTGTCACAGGTACTCCGCCATTTGTTGATTTCGAAAGTCGACTTCACTTTTTCCTCGTTCCTGCTCTTTGTCAGTTCCCCTACTTTCTGCCGAAGTACTTCCATCTCCTTTCTTTGTTCCGACGTCAAGGTCTTCTCCGCCGATACTTCCTCCCTTGCTTTGGACAATTCCAAGCGGTTTTCCTTGAGCTGCTCTTTCAGCTTCTCTATCTGTCGGTCGTACGTTGCTGCCTGATTCTTGATGTCCGACGTGGCCTGTTTATAATCCTTACATAGTTGGTCGAATTCCTTCGTCTTCTGTTTTAGGCTTCGATTCGCCTGAGCTCGCAACCGATCATCCCGGTCCTTTTGTTGTCGGAGTTCCTCTCGCAACCGCTCGATTTCCTGCTCCATTCGTCGGCGCAGCCTATCTTTTTCCTTTTGCAGCGTCCCGTTTTCTTCTTGTAGTCGGTCATTGGTGGCTTTGCTTCGGCGAAGGCCTTCCTCCATTCGCCGTCTGTCGTCTTCTACCAACTTCCGCTGCTCTCTTTCGTTATCTCTCAATGCCTCCTGAGCCTGTAATTCTTCTTTCAAAGTTGCCATTAACTTCTCGGTCTCAGGGCCGGTTTGCAAGGCCTTCTCCTTCTCCGTTTCTGGTTCGGCTTGCTTTTCTGATGTCCCAACCGGCTCGGTGCCATCTTGTGCTTGTCGGCTGCCTTCTTTTGCCTGTGCTAGCTCTTCTTGCAGCTCATGTAATTGTGTCCGGAGCATGGCCATATCCTTAGTCGTTGTCCTAGTCACGTGTTCCCTTTGCTCCTCTTCTTTCTCCATCTGGTCTGCCACTCCCGACAACTGCCCTGACAACCACCTTAGCCATTGTGCCTTTGTTCTGCCTTCGTCGGTGTGAGCAGGCGTACCTAGCTCCGGCTGTTTTTCCGGCTGTTTCTCCGGCCTCTGCTCTTGCTCCGGCGCTTGTTCCTTTCTTTGTTCTTCGAACTCCGCCGTGGGTTCCGGTACTGCCGTCTTTGGTGCAGACGGACCTTCATCCTGTGTCTCTTCGGTTCCGGTTACTGGAGGCGGTTCTTTCGCCCGTTGCTGAGTTCCGTCCGCTGTTGGGGTCGGTCTTGTCGCTCGTTTCTCCTTTCCTTGCCTGGGTGGTAGTATTAACATCGGTTCGGATGAGTCTTCCTCTGTTTCAGCATCCTCCGTCGGTGCGACTATTGGTTCGAGCGTTACTGGTTCGGTGTCGGTTTGCCTCTTGCTGGTCTTCTTTGCCAGCTTCTCCTTGCCTTTTTCCGCCTTTTTCTTCTTCGTTGTCGGTTGCTGTTGCTGTTTCTGTGGCTGCCGTGACGAGCCTTCCTCCCGTTGCTGTCGGGAGGAGTCTTCTTCCCTCGGTTGTCGAGATGAGCCTTCTTTCCGCGGCTGTCGGGATGATCCCTCTTCCGGCGGCGCTTCTTCTTCCTGTGTCCATCCTGGAGTGTGTTTCTCTAGGATTCGTCGGCGCTTCATGGTTTGCTTCGGCGTAGTCTCCTGCTGACTTCTTTGCTTGTGCTTGAGGGGGGACACCGGTGGGACCAACACTGTTAACCATTGGGATATTCCGGCCCATGGCTTCTTCCCTTCCACCAAGTGCTTGATCGCCTCTTTCAGTCCTTTGGTGATGAAGTGGAGCCAGTCCACCTGCAGGCCTTCGAATGTCGCGATGACGATCGCTGCTCGGTATTTGGCTATGGCTGCCGGACGAGGGTTCACGAACCCATACTCCATCAGGGCGCGGGCCACCTCTCCGAACAGCAGGTTCTCTCCGCCCTGTGTGCGATACGCCTTGCTGCTAAGGGAGTATTCGCCGAAATACTCGAAGAATATTTGGCTCGAGGGTAGCTCTATCGTCTGAAGTCCTCCCTCCGAAATCCCTGTGAGCGCTTGTACCGCTCCTTCGGTGACTTCTGCTAAGTCCACCGCTGTTGCCGCCTGCTCTGGTTCCTTGTGTGGTGGAGCGTCAGCGACCCGCAGCAGCCCTCCTAATCCGTTCTCCGTCAGCCATTGTCGCGCTCCGTCCGACAGTGCCATCGCTTCTTCTTCGTCTGCTGCTGCCTGTGGTCTGAGGTCGGGGTGTAGGTGTTCTGCGCGTCGGATCTTGCTATCTTGAGCCTGCGTTTGCTTGTGGGAAAATTCGTAAAAAGTGAACCCTTCTCCGGTTCTTCCTTTATATAGTGGTGTTTCCCTCGAGCCGCCTTTTCCTGTTTTTCGCGCGTCCTCTGCCATAATTAGCATGTCACTCTTTAATTTTGGCGGCTGCACGTGTTCTGCCTTGAATAGCATGTCCTATTTTTGGCGCCTGCGCATGCTCTGTCCTGAATAGCATGTCCTATTTTTGGCGCCTGCGCATGCTCTGTCATGAATAGCATGTCTGTCCTTTGCTGCCGCGTGTCAGGCTTGCGCTTCTTTGCCGCGTGTGTCGAATCTCCTACGTGTCTGTCATTATGACTCCTTGATTGCCGCACGTTTTAATTCCTGTACATCGGCCCCCCACGTTCTGTGCTTTAAATAGCTCGTGCACCCGTGTGACGGTTGTAACTACTTCCTTCATCATTACCATGATTTTCTTGATCTTCTTGTCTTGAATTTTCTACCCGTAGCACCACGTCTTTTTTTTTTTTTTTTTTTTTTTTTTTTTTTTTTTTGTTTATAACATGTGCCGCATCATTGTTCGGTTCCCCCCGATGTGTTCGGGTCGGTGCGCACTGTTGTCGATTCCTCGTCGTTGTTACGCGTCGGTGTCGGCTCCTTGGTCCTCCGGATCTGTGTCGGTTCCTCGCCATTCGGGATTTCCGGGTCTTGCTTGAAGGGGTTAGCTGGCATGTGCCCCTTATACGGTTTTAGGCGAAAACCATTTGCCCATTTGCCCACAACTTCTCCTGACAACGTCCCGAGCTGGTAAGACCCATTGTACTCCTTTGTGATCCAGAATGGTCCGGTCCACCGAAATCGCAATTTCCCTGGCATGCTCCCCATCCTTGTCTGGAACAGTAATACAGGTTTCCCGACCTCGAATTCCTTTTCGTTACCGCGCCGGTGTCGGTCTACAAAGGCTTTCCTCCTCCTTTGCTCTAGTTCTAGCTGTAGCAGGCTGGCCATTCGGTTTTCCTCCAGTTCCAACAGCATCTCCATCCGGGTTCGTTCAGATTCCTTCTCGCTTAACCGCTCCTTAACCTGTATTCTTAAGCTAGGAATTTGGAATTCTACTGGCATGACTGCTTCCAAGCCGAATGCCAGTCGGAACGGGGTCGTCCGGATGCTGGTCTTGTACGCCGTTCGGTACGCCCACAGCACGCTCTGCAACTTCGTGTCCCAGTCGGTCCGGTTCTCATTGACGATTTTTCTAAGGATGTTCTGTAGCGTTTTGTTTGTTGATTCCGCTAATCCGTTGGCTTGAGGGTAGTAGGGAGTGCTTCGTTTGTGTACTACCGCATAGAATGATGTCAAACTTTCCACCACCTGCCCGAGGAAATGTCCTCCCTGGTCACTGATCAGCTCAATCGGGCATCCGTACCGACACCATATGCATTCGTATAAAAATTTGGCTGTGGACGCCGCCGTGTTGTCCCGTAGTGCCTTTGCTTCTACCCATTTGGTGCAGTAGTCGGTAGCCACTATTATATACCGATTTCCGGTCCGCATTGCCGGTGGCTTGAAGGGGCCGACAAAGTCCAAGCCCCACTTTTGGAATGGTTCTAATGGCAAGACCGGGTGATGTGGCATCCGGGCCTGCTCCGTGGGTTGGCCCAGTCGTTGACACAGGTCGCATTCCCTGCTATACTTAACGGCATCTCTCATGGTAGTCGGCCACCATAGTCCGCTCTGCCATATCTTCCGGGCTGTTGTTTCGCCGGCATAATGCCCGCCTGCAATTCCACAGTGGGCTTCCCTCGGGATCAGATCCTTTTCATCGCTCCGCACTGCTCGCCTCCATACGCCATCTGCCCCCTTGTGATAGAGGGTGTCTCCTACCAAGCAGAAATGTCTGCTCCGTACTGCCATCCTTTTCCGTTCGTCTCGGTCCAGGTTTTCTGGGGGAACTCCGGTGCTCAGGAACTGATGCATTTTGGTTAACCATTTGTCTTCGTCCGCTACTGTGGCCTCCGTTGCCGGTGCCGTCGTGACCCTAAACAGCTCGGCATCGGGAAATTCGTCCTGTACACCGTCCCCTGATTCTCCGGATTCTAGCCTGCTCAGGTAGTCTGCTACCGCATGCTGCACCCCGGGTCGGTGGAAAATGTCGAATTCGAATTCCTGTAATAGCAGCGTCCATCGTGCGAGTTTTCCTGTCAGGGCTGCCTTTGAGACCAGGTAGAGTAGTGCCGAGTGGTCAACGTGGAAGGAGAACTTTCGTCCGAGCAGATAGTGCCTGTACTTTGTGACACTGTACACCATTCCTAATGCCTCTCGTTCCGTTGTAGAGTAGTTCCGTTCGGCTTTCGAGAGTTTCCTGCTTGTGTAGTACACCGGCCGATACCATTTCGGTTCCGTGAGTTGCATCAAAACGCTGCCGATTGCTACGTCCGACGCGTCGACGAAGACGTGAAAGCTTTTACTCCAGTCCGGCGGCTGCACCACCGGAGCTTGTGACAGCATGACCTTCAACGCTTGGTAGGCTTTCTCCTCCGTTTCTGTCCATTGGAAAGGTACTCTATGTACAGCAGCGTGCAATGGTGTAGCAAAGTCGGCAAGGTGCCGTATCATCCGACTATGCCACCTTATTTGACCAAGGAATCGGCTTAAAGCCTTTGCGCTATTCGGTGCCGGTGCGTCGAGAATTGCTTTTACCTTATCCGGATCTACCGCGATTCCTTCTCGACTCACCACGTGGCCTAACAAATTGCCGCTTGCGACTCCAAAGACGCACTTAGCCGGGTTCAGACTTAATCGGTACTCGCGGCACTTTTCTAAGCATAGTCGTAGGTGATCGAGATGCTCTCCGTGTCGGCTGTAGACGGCGAAATCGTCTAGGAAGACCTGCATAAAACCGGGAATAAAATCACCGAAGATTTCCATAATTATCCTTTGAAATGTTGCAGGGGCTGTCTTTAATCCGAACATCATCACGACCGCGACGAACACTCCCCATTCCGTCACGAACGCTGTTTTCTCTTGGTCGGCCAGGTTCATTCGGATTTGGTTGTAGCCGCTGAATCCATCCAGGAAGCTGTAAACTTCGTGGCCGGCCACCGCATCTAGCACTCCGTCCGTGAATGGTAGTGGAAAAGCGTCGGTCACTGTCGCGGCATTTAGTTTCCTGTAGTCCACACATACCCGGATTTTGCCGTTCTTTTTCGGGACCACCACTATCAGGCTTAGCCAGGTTGCCTGCTTGACTTTTCGGATAAATCCGACCCGGAGAAGCTTGTCAATTTCCTCCTTTACCTTTGCCGCATAGTTTGGATTCATCCGGTACCGACGTTGAGCGATGGGTTTCGCGTCAGTACTTAGATGAATTTGGTGCTGGTAGAGCTGGGGGTCCAACCCTCGCATGTCTTCGTATGACCATGCGAACACGTCCTTGAAATCTGTTAACAGTGCTACCATTGCCTGTTTTTCCTCCTTCGGCAATTCCTTCGCGACTTTTACCGGTCGGGGTTGTTCTGTTGTGCCGAGGTCCACCTCTTCCAGCTGGGATGCTTTCACCCTTTGGGATATCGTCATTTCTCTTTCTAGGGCTTCCTGTGCTTGGCGTAGTTCCCGGATCGCCACTTTGTCCGGCTCGTCCGGCATTGTGATGTACGGCTCTACTGCTGCCGTGATATCCACCTCAAAAAGTGGGACGATCTGTGGGTGTTCCTCGAGGTACCGATCAACTTCCTCATCCGGTAAGCCCTCCAACATGTTGATGCTTTCGGCATATAAAGGGGTTGCCTCCTTGCTAGTGAGCACCCGTGGTTGCGTGGCTACCCGTACCTTTGTTTTCCCTCGTCGGAACGTGATCATATTCTTTTGCCAGTTTTGCTTGATATGCGCCGTTCGCAGCCATGGTCGTCCTAACAGTAGGGGATATGCGCCTTGTACATTCAGCTCTAGTACCACGGCCGATATCCGGAATACGTGGCCTCCTATTGTTACTTCCAAAACCCGGATAAGACCGGTTGGTCGGACTGAGCTTGTATCCGCCATGCGTAACCAGAAGGGGCATGGTTCCCACTCCTGGATGCCTAGGTCGTCGCATGTCTGTCGACTAATGACGTTCACCCCGGAGCCTCCGTCAATAATTGTTCCTGGAATCTCCTTTCCTTTGACGATTGTCGTGATTGCTGGGCTACTGGTATCGACCACCGCTGGGCCTTCCTCCGGGTTGGAGAAAAATGCCGGTGCTGGTGTCGGCGTCGGTTTGCTCACGGCGGCTTGTAAGTCTGCTGTAAACCGCGGCACCAACTGTAGTAACCGTGCCAACGGCAGCACGATCTGACAATCTTGTAGTGCTTGCCATGTCGGGTTTTCTCCTGGCTGTGCGATTTCCTCATTCTTTGGCATATTTTGGTCTCTTACTTCCGCCGCACCTTGTTCGTTGGCTTCTTTGATCCATTGTGCCGCTTGTTTTCTGATTGCTTCCTGGGCTTCCCATTCGGCGGCCTTCCCCTTCGACCGCGTGGTAACCTGCTGTACTTCGGCTGTCACCATGTTGACTGCTAGCTGCTTGTCGGCTGTTTTGCTTGGGCATTGATTACTGTAATGCCCTTCTTTTCGGCAGTAATAACAGTACACCCTGTGCGTGTTGCTGGATTCTCCTTTTTCCCATGTTTGGGGAAGGGGCATTCCCCGGCGGTTGTCCTCGGTTTTTCGGTTCTCCGGTGCCGCTACTGGTTTGTCATTCCTTGTTGCCTCCCGACGCTCCTCTCTACGGAAAAATCCCCGCCTTTGGTTCCGTCGGAAATTCCGGTTCCCTGGCCGCCTGTCTTCTCTGCGTCGCTCGTATTCCGGGGATTCGTCTCGGTCGTACCGGTCCCTGGGGTAGCTATCCCTGCGGTTCTCCTCTCGGTCATAGCTGTCGCGTCTTCTATCGGGGTATCTGTCGCCGCGTTCTCGTCGGTAGCGGTCGTCCCTCCGGAATCGATCCTCTTCCGGGTTCCGATTGCGCGGTTCTATGTGTCGGACCGGTGCCGCTTGTCGAGTTAATAGGTTATACTCGCATCGGTTTGTTGTGTGGGCGCGAGAATTGCATATCATGCACTGTGCACGCAGGGTGCAGTCGACGGCTGAGTGCCCCGAATTTAGGCATGTTGTGCATTGTAGGGCTTGTCGGAACCGGAGGTCCTCCTCCTTCGGAAGCGCCTGGTGTAACGCCCCCATCGGCAAGAAGGGGCTCGTGTTGTCCATTTCCAGGACCCGATCAATGACTTGGTCCATTGTGCTGGTGCTGAAATCGAGGATTCCACACATCGCTCGAAGTGGGTCTTTTAACGCAGCCAAAAAGACTGCCTTGGCCTCCTCTTCGGGTGGTGCTCTTGCTAATTGACTGTGCAAGGTCTGGAAACGAATGATAAATTGTGGGACCGTCTCGTTTTCTCCCTGCCGAGTGGTGTAGAATTGTCCGACCAATTCCCTTTGTTCCACTCGTCTATGAAACAGGCGTAAAAACTGGGTTTTCAATGCCTCGAACGTGGCGAAGCTGCCTGGTAAGTGCTTTGCGTGCCACCGGGCCGCCGGTCCTTCTAATGTCATGCCGAATTCGGCGACTTTGGATCGGTCGGCCTCGGGCTCCGTCAGTCTCTGGGACACGTGGTTGGCTTCCCATGTTCGCAGGAATGCATACACATGTGCCTCTCCGTCGGGCTCATCCCGATACTTTGGGTACGGATACGGCATCGTGTCGTCCCACTGATTCTCCTGCGCTGGTTCCTCCGAAGTCGGTATCCGCTCTTGCGGTTCCTCCGCGGGTGGTGTTGGTATCCGTTCCTGCGGTTCCTCCGCGGGTGGTGTTGGTATCCGCTCCTGCGGTTCCTCCGCGGGTGGTGTTGGTATCCGCTCCTGCGGTTCCTCCGCGGGTGGTGTTGATAACCGCTCCTCCCTCCTCGGCGATTGCCGGTCACCGAACTCCAGAGTTATTTCCTCCTCTGGCTCCGATGTTGCCGAGTTATCCGACTCAAAGGGGTTGTTCTCGTGGCTGCGTTTATAACGGGATCCCACGCTTTCCCCGCTATCCGAATCCGCCTCTAATGTTGCAAATGCCACTGCGTCCCCGTCGCCGCCGGCGAGAGTCTGTAGTAGTGTCTCTGCTTCTTGGAGGCTGGTTATGCTACTGCCTTCGTCAGAAGCTTGTAGAACCTGGAACTGCAGTGCTTCTTCTGCGATTTGCCGAAGCGTTTTTGAGAATGACCGATCGCGCCGGATTTCGTCGACGGCTTGCTGCAGGGCTTCCCGTCGTCGCTATCGTTCGGCGTGGCGTCTCCCTCTTTCGGTGATGTGGTCGTTATTTTGTCTAGACATCCATCCCCCGGTTGTCCTCTGCACTCTGCAGGAATCGTGGTTGCCAAAATAGTGTTGTATGTATGGCTGGACTAGCCGCAACACAGGTGTCTATCCGACACTTCTCCAAAGGGGTGGTAGGGATAGGATGTTAATACACGCGTATGATAATTACACTTAAGCACAGACGAAGACAAGATTAATAAGCATAAGCAAAACTATATTAATTCTTCGCAACTTCATTACAAAACATCGGATCCTTTTATAGGCATCCGGCCAGATTACAATCGGTGCTCGGTAGGCAACCGTTAACCGAAACCGAATCGGTTCGGATCCGGATCGGTTACAACTACCGGATCCGTCCCTTTAATAATTCTATTCCTATTTCTATATTTATCCGATCCGACCTTGCTTTCCCATTTGCCTTCTCTGACCGGCCAACAAATACGAATGATTGGCCAGAATTAGGCAACCTTCTAGAGGATTGGGTGGTGGTGAAGAAGGCTTGCAACCATCTTGAGAATGTCGACAATGGCTAGAGGAAACTGACGTGGAAAATCCACAATCGTGGAGGAGGAAGGCACCTGCGATAATCGATCCTAGCAAGCCGATCAACAATTTCGACAGGAAAGATGGAGCAATCTATAATCGAAGAGCTCTCCAAGAAGTTTGAAGCGGTATCGCTGGCCAACTTGGGTCGATCTGGGCCCAAGGGAAAAGAAACATTTAGATGTGTGAGGTGCGAGAGCTTCGAGCACTCATGAAGGGAGTGCGCTGACTTGCAAGACATGATTCGTAAGAACGTTTATTAAGTGGCAAGCTCAACCAGATCCGGATCGGCAGGATAAGCCTGAGCCGGATCGGCATCCAGAACCAAGAGCAAGATCAATATCCGGAAACAACCGGCCGCATCAGGGAGATGGATCGGAGAGCCGGATTCGAGCACGAACCGGAAACTGAGTAGTAGCCTAGACTACTAGGTAATCATTGCCTCGTAGTTACAGTCAGTCGCACGTAGGAACGTTGAAGTACATTGTACTTCTGTCAATCCTTCTGAGGACTTGTATAAATAGTGTTGTGTAAGCACATTGTATGTACAGAGTTTACAGAGTGTTATTTTGAATTGAGTTTATGTTCTGCTCTCTCTCTCTCTCTCTCTCTCTCTCTCATGCGTACACATACTCTCTGTGTGTTGAGTTTTCCTTTCATCTTCTGTTGTTATCTGGCTGACCTGGTTTGTCAAACGATTCCGCATGTTTACTTTGACATGGTATCAGAGCGTGAGGGTTGAGAACCTCTGTAGCCGACAGATGCTTTCGAAGATAAACCCTACTACTCGGTAAGGACAGATAGAGAAAGATATGGACAAAGGTATGACGAGTTCACTTCCCACAGAGAAACTCCACCGGAGCAACTATGCGTCCTGGTCATATAAAATGCACCAGTACCTATTGGGGCGTGAATATTGGAGCTATGTGGAAGGAACCAACGAGGTAGTGTCAAAGCCGACACATAAGGACTTTTTCTCGGCATGGGAGCAAGGAGTGAGCCAAGTATTGTACTACCTTGCGTCCTGTGTGCACGATCAGATACTTGGCTACATCAAGGATGCAATGACGTCGAGGGAGGCCTGGGAAAATATTTGAAAGATTTTTGCCGCGAGTACCACAACCTGTAAGTTGCAGCTTCGACAAGAGCTAAAAAATATTCGGCAAAGAGATATGTTGGTTACGGATTACACCACTAAGATAAAGGAGATTTGTGACACACTTGGGTCCATCAACGTGATGGTGGACGAAGACGAGATGCTCCAAATCTACCTCGGTGGTCTAGCACAAGGGTACGGGCCAATCCGGACGGTGATCTGCACCTGGGAGAAGCCACCCTCCTTCTTCGACTTACAATCAATGTTGATGGTCGAAGAAAACCATGCGAGTGGGTCGAGGATCACTAAATTGGAGAACCGGATGTTGTACACGTAGTTGGATCGGCCCCATGGACGTGGAGGACGAGGTGGGTCAGCACACAATGGAGGCAGCCGGTAAGAGTAGGACCGAAGGCATAGAGATAGTGCCGATACCAGTTCCGGACCCTCCACAAGCAGGGGGAGTCAAAGTGGCGCCGGGAACAGGCAAGGAAAGGCCAACATGGAATGTTGGTGCTGTGGCAAGAAATGCTGGAAGAAGCGCGCCGATTCGAACAAATCTGGATACGGCAAAGCCGGTCGGGAAAACCGACAAAGCTTGCACTACGCGGAAGGATCAGAAGGATCCGGAACCGGGAAGACTGGTAAAGGGCCGGCCTTCGTGATGAAGCACAAGGCTAACTCGATGAAGAAGACTACTTCTAAATCGGAGGAAGTATGCTATGTTGACTCCGGAGCGTCCAACCACATGACAAGCCATGAAGAGTGGTTCTCTTTTTTGGAAAAGCCGAACAACCAGGGATTGTCGAAACCAGAGACAACACCCCTTGCCTGATTGTGCATGTCAGAGAAGTCCCTTTAAGCCATGTCAGACAAAAGGTGAAAGCTCATGAACGTATTAGACATTCCGACTATCACAAAGAACCTAGTATCGGTTAGACAAATTGTTAACCAGGGAATGCAGGTGTGGTTTACGCACCTCGGGTGCTTCATCGAGGAAGGAGGCCGGATAATTGCGCAAGGGCGCAAAGAAGGGAGGATGTTCATCCTCACCACTAATGACGTCGGCACCACCATGTTTGCCCAAAGGACAGAAGATTGAATCAGACATCAATCTCTGGCACAAGCCGATCAGCCATGCCAATTCTTAGAGGCTTCAGGACCTGCAATCGAAATAGGTTGTGTTCGGTTTGCCAAAATTCAGTGGCTGGAAGGCCCAAGTTTATGAAGCCTGACAACTCGGGAAGCAACACCGGCTTCCAGTCCCCACCGAATGAAACCAGAGCCATAACAAGATCGATTTAATCCATTCGGATGTAAGGGGGTGGGCACAAAACGTTAGTCTTGGCGGGAGTCGGTATTTCATCCCCTTCATTAACAACTACAGCCGAGCCGGCACGTGGATCTACCTCGTCGAGAAGAAAAGCGAAGTCTTTGACTGTTTCCAGAACCTTCAAAGTTTTTAGTCAAAAGGGAAACAAAGAGGAAGATCAAGTGCTTGCGGTCGGATGGCGGAAAAGAATACTTTTCTAGCCAATTCAACAGTTATCTGTAGCAGAACGGAATTTGGAGAGAATTCAGCTGCCGATACACACCGGAACAAATTGGTGTGGCCGAGAGAAAGAACCGGTCGGTTATCGACGCACCAAGGGCAATGTTGGAGGAGAAGAGCATGCCCCAATTCTACTGGGATGAGGCGGCCGGTCGGCTGTCTACATCCAAAACCGGATCGGAGACAAGGTGTCAGCACATGAGTTGTATTTCTGGCGGAAGACAAATTTGAGACACCTTCGGATATTCGGTAGCATAGCATATGTGCATGTACCGGATGAGAAGCAAAAGAAGCTAGATCCGAAGTCGGAGAACTGCGTCCTAGTCGGTTACTCGCATGAGCAAAAGGGGTATAAGTGTTATAACCCCCGGACTAAGCAGGTCCGAGTAAGCCGAGATGTCGAGTTTGATGAGACGACATCATGGTACTCCGTACCAACTCCAACTCCCGACGAAGACCCAATTCCGGAAGATGAGGCTAGTGAGCCCGAGGAGGTCCAAGTAGAAGATGAAGAATTTGGCACTCTAGAAGAGAGTCCGATCTCATTCCGGCTAAGTGGAGCGAATGAGCGGCTGAGTCGGGATGACCACTCGGATGAAGAACCGGCGAGTAGTGGAGACTATGTCGTGCTCTCCCTACGCAAGGAATTGAGGAGACGGTTCACGCGCAAAGAGAAGTGGAAGAAGAAGACGCCAGAATGTGAAACCGACAACGATGAGGCAGATCGGAGCGAATCCAACTCCGGAATGGAAGAAGACAAATCTTCAGAAGGGAAGTCTGAACTGGCCACGATGGACCTCAAACCGGGTAACGAAAAGTTACGCCGGTCAACCCGTCAGAAGAAAACCGTCCTAAGGTACGGGTACAATGAATACATGGCGCATCACTATGCGTAGATGACTAAGGTGGAGAAAGTGTGTGAGCCAGAGAGCTACGGAGAAACAACAAAAGACGCAAATTGGCATGTTGCTATAATGGAAGAAATGCGGGCACTTGATGCCAACAACACATGTGACTTGGTTGACCCTCCCCGATAGTGCAAACCGATCGGTTGCAAATGGGTGTGCAAGGTAAAGTACAATGCCGAAGGTTCGGTCAACTGGTACAAGGCCCGGTTAGTGGTGAAGGGATATGCACAAACCCACGGAATCGACTACAACGAGACCTTCGCTACGGTAGCGAAGATGACAACGGTTCATGTGGTACTGATGGTTGTTGGGGCAAGGGGATGGCATCTTCACCAAATGGACGTGAAGAATGCATTTCTTTTAAGGTGACCTTGAAGAATGGGTCTATATGATCCAACCCCCCGGTTTCAAATCAGAGATGAATAAGTCGGCAGTGAGCCGACTCAAAAAGTTTCTTTACGGTTTGAAGCAAGCCCCTCGAGCTTGGAATGCAAAGATTACACACTGATTGTGTAAGATGGGGTTTGCGGCCTCAAAGTCCGACTCTTCATTGTTCATTTGGAACGGTCTGGATGGTCCGGTTTGCATTCTGCTTTATGTAGATGATTTCGTCATCACCGGACCCAAACTCATTGAAATTGACCCGAACTCATCACCGGACGCATTTGAAATGAAGGGCCTGGGGGACCTTCATTATTTTCTTGGGATCGAGGTGATCTAAACCCCGATGGCATATTTCTCTCACAAATACACTATGTGCTAAATATGCTGTACAAGTTCGGCATGACGGAATGTTGACCGATCTCCACACCCCTGGACTAGAACCTGAAGCTATGCCCCAACTCCGGACGGACCTACGATGAGAAACGGTTCCGAAAAATTGTCGGAAGCCTTATCTACTTGACAATCACCCGACCTGCAATCAATTACCCGGTCGGAGTGATCAGCCAGTTCATGCAGCCAGTTCATGCAGACACCAAATACTACGGTATGTTAGCGGCACGAAGGATTGGGGATTGTTATACCGACAGGGTATATAGATGGGAAGCTAGTCAGATATCTTGATGTCGAATGGGCTAGTGATGCATCGGATCGCTGATCCACCTCCGGTTACATGTTTTCTCTAGGTAGTGTGGTTGTTGCATGGAGCAACAAAAAGCAGCCAATAGTGGCTCTGTCGAGCATTGAGGCTAAGTACCCGAGCGCTACCATTGCCACCTGTGAAGCCATCTGGCTTCGGCGACTATTGCGTGAGCTCCAGATTGAGGTGCTGTGAAAAGAATAGCATGCAGAAGCAATAGAAAACCAAATACAGAAATGCAGGTTTAATGGAGAGCTTGAATATACACAGTACGCGGGAGAGAGAGAGAGAGAGAGAGAGAGAGAGAGAGAGAGAGAGGGCACACACAACTCAATTCAAAAAATAATACTCAATACTCAGTGAGCACTTTTATACAAGTCCATACGGACTGATAGAAGTACTAACACGTACTTCAATGCTCATAATTGAGCTCTACACTAACTCCCAAAATGTATTCCTACGCGGAATATCTTTTTAACGGCCTCGTAGTTTACGCACCACTACGTCTTCTTGTTGCACACCGGTCTGCGCACCCGGTTTATGCACCAGTCCAACCTAACCGATTCATCCCAACCGATCCAGTTCTCGGCTTGAACAACCGATCCAGCCAATGTTGAGCTTGTATCTCAACACTCCCCCTCAAGCTCAACTTGAGGTTCCATTTGCTCTTCCGGATCCACACTCCGGTTCCTTCTGGCTTCATGCCTTGCTCGCGCTCCTCGACCTGTTCGATTCCGCGCGCCTCGACTCTTCCGGTGGGCTTGCGTGCTCGTGCGGCCCTTCTCAGCTCCCTTGCTGTCGCGGTGTTGTTGCTTCTTATGTTGCCTTCTCTTCTGCTTGGCCCTTAGTTGATTCAGCGTATCCGAATCAATCATCCGAACCGACTCGACTTCCTCTGATTGGTTTTCTCTTTCGTTCAAGTTGGTTGTCTCCAACTCGTCTTTGGTCTTCTCACCCTTGATGGCTTCGTCTCCCCCACGCTTGGTTGGCGTCGGCTGTTTCTTTTGACTGCTCCCCCTTGGATCCGACTTGGCGTCGCGGTCTTCCGGAACTTCTCTCCCCCTTCCGTGGTCATTCGAAACGTCTCTCCCCCTCAAGTTCGGCATGTCGAGCTGACGCAACCCAAGCACACCCGAGAATTGCCGCAACTTGTCCAGACCAAGAGGCTTGGCGAAGATGTCGGCGGTCTGTGATCCATCGGAACATATTGAAGTTCGACTTCACCGGAGAGGATACGCTCACGGACGAAATGGTAGTGCACCTCAATGTGCTTAGTCCGGGCGTGGAAGACGGGGTTCTTTGCTAGCTGGATGCTACTGAGGTTGTCAGAGTAGATTATCGTTAGATTGGATACCTCCACCTGTAGATCCTTAAGTAACCGCTTCAACCATATGGCTTCACATGTCGCAACATCCGCTCCTCTATACTCGGCTTCAGTGCTCAACATTGCAACTATCGGCTTCTTCTTGTTACTCCATGCGATCGCGACACTCCCAAGAGAACGCGAAACTGGATGTGAATCGGCGATCGACGACATTTCTGGCCCAATCAGCATCAGTGTAACGAACCAACTGCGTGGCAATATCGGTCTGATATAGTAGCCCTCGGTCCTTAGTGCGCATACTGAAGATGCTCCTCAGTAGGTTGCGCCATGAACTAACTAATCACCCTGACTGGGTAGCTGAGATCTGGTCGGGTGATGGTCAAGTATATAAGGCTTCTGACTATCTGTCAGAACCTTGTTGGGTCGCAGGGTTTATCGGAATTGGGGCAAGGCTTGACGGTTGTATCTAGAGGAGTCGAGAAAGACTTACAGTCAGCCATCATGAATTTGAAGAGCATACTCATCACGTAATGCCGCTGGCTTATCAGTATGCCTTCGGGGGTACGGATCACTTCGATCCCGAGGAAGTAATGAAGGTCCCCCAAATCCTTCATGTCAAATGATGCCGCAAGCTGGAGCTTCACGTGGTCAATCTCACCTAGGTCAGCGCCGGTCATGACCAAGTCATCAAGATAAAGTAAAATGCTAACCGCCCCGAGTTGACCTTTCAGAATGAATAGTGAAGAGTTCGATTTTGATGTCGCAAAGTCCATCCGACGCAATCGTTGCGTGATCTTCACGTTCCAGGCACGCGGGGCTTGCTTTAGTCCATAAAGGGACTTCTTCAACTGGCACACCGCTAAGGTGTTGGTTCCGGAGTGAAATCCGGGGGGTTGTACCATGTACATCTGTTCCTCAAGCTCACCTTGCAGGAACATATTCTTTACATTCATCTGATGTAAGTACCACCCCTTCGATGTAGCTACTGCGTGCAAAATGCGGACAGTCGTCATCTTCGTGACCGGTGCAAACGTCTCATCGTAGTCGATGCCATGTTGCTGCGCGTAGCCTTTCGCAACTAACTGGGCCTTGTATCAGTTGACCGAGCCGTTAGTGTTGTACTTCACTTTGTACACCCACCTACATCCGATCGGCTTCACACCCTTCGGTGCATCCACTAGGTCCCACGTTTCATTCTCCGTTAATGCGTGTATCTCTTCCTCCATTGTGGCATGCCAATTTGCATCCTTTGCCGCTTCTGCGTAGCTCTCCGGCTCACACACTTCCGCTACACGGGTCATGTATCGCATAGTGATGCGCCATGTACTCATTGTATCCAAACCGCACAACAGGGTTCTTCTGGTGGGTAGATCGGCGTAATTGCTCATTAGCCGATGTTGAGGCTTTCTTGGCCGACGCAGACTTCGCTCTCGAAGACCCGTCATCACTTCCCTTCTTCTTCCCTTTTTCCTTGCACGTAAGTCGTCTCCTCGGCTTCCTGTGCGGGGATTGCACGGCCGAGTCTCCACTACTCGCCAGCTCTTCTTCGGACTAGTTAAACCGACTTTGTCGTCCATTCGGTCCACTTAATTGAAACGAGATCGGACTCTCTTTGAGGGTCCCAATTTCACCCTCATCCGGAGACATTTCAGCCTCACTGACCTCGTCATTAGAACATGGGTCCGGAGATCCAGAGTTGGAGCTGAGGTCTTGAGTCGGAGGCAAGTACCAGGACGCAGACTTGTGAAACACAACATCGCGGCTCACGCGAGCTTGTTTGGTTCGAGGGTTATAGCACTTATAGCCCTTCTATTCGTCCGAATAGCCGACTAAGATACACTTCTCAGCTTTCGCGTCCAACTTCCTCTGTTTCTCCTTTGGCACATGCACATACACAATGCTACCGAAAATTCTCAAGTGTCATAGATTCGGCTTCCTTCTGAAATACAACTCATGCGCCGAGACTTTGTCTCCGATCCGATTCTGGATGTACACCGCGGTTCGTACCGCCTTGGCACAATAGAACTTGGGCAAGCTCTTTTCTTCCAGCATTTCCCGCACCGCTTCTACAATCGACCAATTCTTTCTTTCGGCCACGTCGTTCTGTTCCGGCGCATATCTGCAACTGAATTCGCGCCGAATTCCCATCTGTTGCAGATACCCATTGAATTGAACGGAAAAGTACTCTTTTCCGCCATCTGACCGCAGGCACTTGATATTTCTTCCTGTTTCCTTTTCGACAAAACTCTTGAGGTCTTGCAAACTCTTCTTGTCAATGAGGTAGATCCACGTGTGCCGCGTATAGTCGTCGATGAAGGAGACGAAATATCGATTCATGCCAAGACTAACGTTCTGTGCCAGCCCCCATACATCAGAATGTATCAAGTCAAGCTTGTTCCAGCTCCGGTTATGCTCGTTCGGTAAAGGAAGTCGGTGTTGCTTCCCTAGCTGCTAAGGCTTCACAAATTTGTGCCTTCCGGCCACTAAATTTGGGCAATCCGAACACCACATGTTTCAATTGCAAGTCCTGAAGCTGTTGATAGTCGACGTGGCCTATCCGCTTGTGCCATAAGTTGATATCCGACTCGACTTTTTGTCCTTTCACGAACATTGCGGTGTCACCGTCACTAGAGTCTAGGATAAACATCCTCCCGTCTCTGTGCCCTAGCATGATAACTCGGCCTTCTTCCTCGATGAAGCACCCGAGATGTGTAAACTGAACCTGCATCCCCTAGTCGACGATCTATTTGACCGACACCAAGTTCTTCGTGATAGTCGGAACGTGTAATACGTTCATGAGCTTCCCTCTCAGTTCGACTTGGCTGAAAGAGACTTCTCTGACATGCACAATTGGGTGAGGAGTTTCGTCTTTGGTTTCGACGACTCCTGGTTGTTTTGGTTTCTCCAAGAAAGAGAACCACTCTTTATGGCTCGTCATGTGATTCGACGCACCGGAATAAACGTACCACACTTCCTCCGATTTGGAACTGGTCTTCTTCATCGAGTTAGCCTCGTGTTTCATCACCAAGGCTGGCCCTTTACCGGCTTTTTCGGTTTAGTGTGAGTATTGTCGGTTCTCTTTGTCGGCCTTGCCGGATCCGGATCTGTCCGAATCGGCGTGATTTTTCCAGCACTCACTTTCTCTGTGGCCCTTTTTACCACAGTACCAGCATTCTGTGTCGACCTTTGCTCGCTGGCCTCCGGTGCCACCTTGACTCCCCCTGCTTGTGGAGGGTCTGGAACTTCTGTCGCCATGTTCTCTGTGCCTTCGGTCCTGCTCTTTCCGGCCGTTGCCATTGCGAGCCGACCCGCCTCGTCCACCACGCCCATGGGGCTGATCTGCCTCCGTGTACAACATCCGGATGTCGGTGGGTGCACTTGTTTATCCACCGGCGTGGTTCTCCTCTACAAGGAGCATCGACTATAAGTCGAAAAATGACGGCGTATTCTCCCATGTACACACAGCAGTTCGGAACGCTCCGAACTTTGACGCCAGTCCCCCGAGACAGATTTGCACTATCTCACCTTCCTCGATGTTCACATCGATAGAGGCTAAGGAGTCGCATATCTCTTTGATCTTCGAGGTGTAATCAGCCACCGACAAGTCGCATTGTCGTAAGTTTCTCAACTCCTGTTGAAGCTGAAGCTTCCTGGTTGTGGTGCTTGCGGTGAAAATCTTCTTCAGATTTCCCCAAGCATCCTTCGGCGTTTTCACATCTCGAATATAGCTCAGAAGCTGTTTGCCCACACAAGACGCGAAGCAGTAGAGAACTCTGCTCGCGGACTATTCCCAAGCCTAGAAGTCTTTGTGTGTCGAATCAGGTCCTGTGTCATTTGCTCCGTCGACATAGCTCCAATATCCATGCCCGAGTAGGTACTGGTGCATCTTGTAAGACCAAGATGCATAGTTGTTTCTATCGAGCTTCTTTGTTGGAAGCGAGCTAGCCATGCCTCTATCCATTTTGTTTTTCCGGTTCTTTTCGAAGGTTAGGTTTTCTTCTCGAGCTAAGGTCGGCTGCAGAGTTTCTCAACCCTCGCGCTCTGATACCATGTGAAAAGAATAGCATGCGGAAGCAATAGAAAACCAAACACAGAAACGCAGGTTTAATGGAGAGCTTGAATATACATAGTACGCGGGAGGGAGAGAGAGAGTGTGTGTGTGTGTACACACAACTCAATTAAAAAAAAAATACTCAATCTGTACATAGGATGTACTTAGTGACTGACTGACTGAAGTATTGACACATACTTCAATGGTCATAACTGAGCTCTACACTAACTCCCAAAATGTATTCCTACGCGGAATATCTTTCCAACGGCCTCGCGGTTTACGCACCGCTACGGCTTCTTATTGTGCACCGGTCTACACACCCGGTATACGCACTGGTCCGGCCTAACCGATCCACTTCTTGGCTTGCACAGCCGATCCGGCCAATGTTGATCTTGTATCTCAACAGGTGCTGACCCCGATCCTGATCCACTGTGATAACATCAGCAGCATACAACTCTCTAAGAACCCGATGTTTTGTGCTCGGACAAAGCACATAGAAGTGCATTATCACTTTGTTTGTGAGTGGGTCCTGAGCGGTGAAGTTGAACTTTGGTATGTTCACACAGATCAGCAGGTTACCGAAATCTTCACCAAGCCGCTTGGGTCGGACAAGTTGCAACACCTTTCGGGGATGCGCCTACCACATCTCGATGTGCCGCACTTGAGGGGGAGAACAGGAACGGGAACGGATGGCACAGGACAAGGAACCGGAGAGGAAGAAAGAACCAAAGGGGGAGATAAGCAGGAAAAGAAAGCCGACTGGAGCAAAGAGCAGCGACGGTAGAGCCGACTGGAAGAAGGCCAAGACCCGTAGTGGTCCGATGTGGTGAAGGGCCTAAAAACGGAAGACGAGTTGGAGACTACCGACTCGGACAAGAATTGGAATGAATCGGATGAAGCTGATTCGGTTCAAGGTTCGGAGAAGCTGGATCAACTAAAGGCCAAGCGGACTAGAAGGCAGCGGAAGTCGACACCAACACGGATGAACCGATGGATCGACAAGCGCCACAGTCATAACATCCAAGGAGCTGAAATGGGCCTGTTGAGCAGACAAGCCTACCAAGGAGGTCGAGGTGTGCAGTACCGGACAGGTCACGGGAAGCGGACCCAGACCGGAAGAGGAGCGCGAGCAAGGCGGAACAACGCCAGAAGGAGCCGGATGGAAGGACTGGTTGCTAGAGACACTAACACCATGATCTGACCTCAAGTTGAGCTTGAGGGGGATTGTTGAGCGGCAAGCTCAACAGGATCCGGATCGGCTAGATAAGCTTGAGCTGATCGGTATCTGGAAACAACCAGCCGGATCAGGGGGACGTATCGGAGAGCCGGATTCGAGCACGAACCGGAAGCCTAGTAGTAGCCTAGACTACTAGGCAATCATTGTCTCGTAGTTACTGTCAGTTGCACGTAGGAACATTGAAGTACATTGTACTTCTGTCAGTCCTTCTGAGGACTTGGATAAATAGTGTTGTGTAAGCACATTGTATGTACAGAGTTTACAGAGTGTTACTTTGAATTGAGTTTATGTTTTTCTCTCTCTGTCTCTGTCTCTCTCTCTCCTGCATAAGCGTACTCTGTGTGTGTGTTGAGTTTTCCTTTCATCTTCTGTTGTTATCCGGTTGACCCGGTTTGTCAAACGCTTCCACACATTTACTTTCACAATGTTTTTATGGGAATGAACATATGATATCCTGTGGTGAGAATTTATCGTAGTATTCTATACACGTGGATAAGTGTGAGGGTTAAACGAGAGTGTAAAGAAGGGGAGGATTACTTTTAATCCTCGGGATTAATTTAAAAGTGTGAACTTTCTTGGGGTCCTTGGGTATCGCTATAAATATGAGGCCTAGCTACCCTCATTTCATCATATCTTGACTACGTCGACATTCTGTTTCGTGGTGGGTCAACTCTTGTAGCAAGCGCGCCAGCACCAGGTATGACTCGACGCCATGAGGGTGGTATGGGACGTCAATCGAGGCTCGAGTCCATCTCGATCCCTTCACTTGGAGGTGGTCAGGTGGATCGGCACCCTTCTTTCTCTCTTTACTTTCTATCTATCTATGTTTTATCCTTATTATATGCTTACTTTAGATCATAACTCTAACAAACGTCGTCTATTTGGACGGCAACATGATCCACTCGAGCGAGACCCGGAAGCCACTACGAATAAACTTTAGAAGAGGCGGGTTGAAAAAGATTGTAGAATAGGAAGATGCAAAGCATGTAGAAGCTATGCACTATGCCGCATCAGCCGGTATACGAGTTGGAAGAGAGAATCTAAAGCCACATACACCCACAATCATTGTTAAACCTAAACGACTTTACGAGAATGGATAAGCCGATTGGTGTGCGATCCAATCGTACGATATGTTGACCAAACGAGAAGGTTCGTGTCAAGCCAGCTCCGATCAAAGTTATTGATCATAGAGTAGTAATCCAAGCGAGGGATTT
Organism: Azolla caroliniana; assembly: GCF_043228905.1. Taxonomy (NCBI): domain Eukaryota; kingdom Viridiplantae; phylum Streptophyta; class Polypodiopsida; order Salviniales; family Salviniaceae; genus Azolla; species Azolla caroliniana. The sequence goes on from NW_028230453.1 coordinate 12,035,973, forward strand.
CCAATCGTGAGAGAAAAGAAGACCAATGGAGTTCCGGTCAACAAGAGTTTTTGGCATGGGCTTGTGGGTTCAACGTGCAATGCACTGTCCCACATGTGTGCCAAGTGTTACCCGTATAGGTGTACGTGAGCGTTATCAATGTGTAAGGTGTAAGGTGTGTAATGTGTAATATGAATGACTGTGTGAGGATGATTATGTGTATGAACACATGCACATTTGTGTGCATGTGTACAAAGGTGAGAAAGTGGGTAAGTAATCTAACTCCCTACTTATCTCATTCTTTATTTGTAACGGTTACCTCTTGCACTATATAAACCCCTGATGGGGCATGTATTGCAAACTAGCTTTTTCCCCTCTCATTTTTCTGTAATTTCTTATTTTCACTCTCTCACTCACTCTCTCTCTATCGTAACCCCCTTGGGACATCAACAATGTCCAGTGTTGAGACAAGTCGTACATTGAACTACTTGCCGAAACTAGAGCTCTTCCAATGATGGTAAGTTGTTATATAGTGCGGACATATTTATACTATTCTTATTTTTGTGTCTGATTCATAGCTAAGGCCTTATCAATCACTTGATCGATTGATTGATTTTGGAAATTGAACACTACTAGAGTTGTTCGCAAAGGTTCACAAATTGCTTCAAGGAATATATCTTTTAATTCCTCGTCCGGAATTGACTTCGAAATTTGAAGTTGTAAATTCTGAAATCGGATCACAAATTGTGACACCGTTTCATGTGGTTCTTGATATGCGGCATAAAACTAACCAATCAGATCTTTCTAAGGAATTTGTCGGTGAAACAGTTGAATGAACCAAGTGGTTAACTGTCTGAATGAATCAAATGCTCTAAGAACATTCTGGGCAAACCAATTTGCCGACGGACCATCTAATGACAAAACAAACTCAGCAATTTTAGACTTATCTTCCGCTGTCGTCGACAGTTGTCAAGAAATCCCTAATGTGCACTTCTGCATCAACACCATCGCGATACTACGAGTAAGGGTAAGGCATATTGTCGTCACCCCAAATGTCGTAGAAAGAAACTTGTTCAGACTGGCTTTTGTCCAAATAATTGTCATTTAAATCGGGAATCGAAGACCACTCCTGATCACCGCGTTGCTCAAAATTATCGACATGATCCTCCACTACACATTGAGTTGTTGAGCGTGTGCGAGGACGTTTGCGACCGACCCGTGTTTCCGGGCAAGAAGACATCCATTCTAACTTGTTCTCTGCTAAATACAGATGTAACCGGGTGTGCCAAAATTATTGTGTTGTTCGGTCGACAATCGACTATTGTGACGGACAACACAATAGTGTTGAACGTTCTATGAAGAAACTGTGGAAGTGCGAATAGAACAAGTACTTGTTAATTATACAGACTAAGATAAAGTAAACCTTGATCGACTAATTTAGCCTAATACACTTAACAATAGTTGTAATTGAGTCGAACCAAACAATATTAATCACAGAATACATGACACAAATTTTACTAACTAATAACTATATTAAATTGAAATCAGAATGATAGTGTTACAATGCTCTCGGTTCCGTTTTATAGGTAACCCAAGAGATAAAATCATCAAGAATTACACTTTGCCTTGTTGGCAAGAACTAACCAAAACTCTTCTAAGTACTCTAGTATCTATATATTTTTATTTAGTTGGCAAAAGTGTTGACTCATCGATCTGCCTTGTCCATTCGAGCTGACTCTGTGTTCATCCGAACATTGTCGACTCCGATGCTTCCACACTTGTCCGACTCTTACCCTGACTGGCTAACAGGAGGACACCTGGGAGCGAATCAAGGGGGTCATGACCGATTCGAGTTTGCGAAATCTGGCCGGCATAGGGCATCGATTCACCGACGAGATGCTACGAAAGTTGAAGATTGGTGGGGGTGTCTATCTCATAGTTGATTTCGGCGGTGTCAAATTTTCGCAAGTGGAAAGCTAGGGGATGTGGCTTCTCATCGTCGTCTTGCTGTGACAAAATACTACCAAGGGCATTTCTGACGTGTTTGCCTCAATAATAAATGGTTTTTGTAGATCAACATGAGTTAGAATAGGAGCCTATGTAAATGCTTTCTTGAGATCCACAAAAGCCGTGCTCGCTTCCTTAGTCCAAACAAATGATTGCCCCTTCTTTGTAAGCTATGTGAGAGGAAAAATTTGCAAAACCTAAAAAGCATTGCACATCTCACAACGAATGTGGATTCTGCCACTCTAACACAGTTTGGACCTTAGCTGGATCCATAAACATTCCTTCCGAGGAGATGACATAGCCTAGAAATTCCACATGTTTACAATCAAAACTACACTTCTCCAATTTTGCATAAAGACCATGTTCTCATAGTTTTTTTAGTACTAATAGTACATGAGAATCATGCTCCTCTTGTGTCTTTGAATAAACTAGCAGATCATCCAAGTAGATGATCAAACAGATGTCCAGTAATCCACGACTAGGCGAAGTGATCCATCCTTTTTCTTCACAAAGAAGATGGGTGCGCCGGCTGGAGATTTCAAATGTCGAATGACCCAATTTGCCAAATTTTCCTATATGTAGGCTCAAAGAACTTCAAGCTCGCTCAGTGACAAGTTGTTGATCGGTCCCCACGATGGCTATATTCCTGGTTGTAAATCAATAGGACAATCATATGGTCAATGTTGAGGAAGGGTACTAGCTTTTTTACCTTGTCAAAAACGTCCGCATAATGGTGATACTTCTTCGGAAATTGAATTGTTGACTCCTCCTTAGTGATACGGGAAGGTGTCACTGATATTGCGAGTACAAACATTGGTTCCTTGTGATTGTGGGAGAAATTCGTTCAAGGATTGGGCTCGATCGAAGAGATGTGGAAAGCATGGTTGAATATGATCAAAGGCAAAGCATTGTATCAAAGTGTGATACTCAAACTCTTGAACTTGTTTAGGGCAAAGTGTGCATAGCCAACCACTCTCATCACTTGTGCCCCAACGCCCCATCTCACATCACAATGCATGTGAGCTAAGTTGCATGTGTACGGGGATAGATAGATAGATAGATTATATTATCGTCTTCAGAGGTCAAATATGACCTATGAGACCAAAAATGTTACATTTCACATGATACATGTGAAAGTGAGTAGTGACTCTCAATGTTCTAGAACATTACCAATGAATGTTGCAATCGAGAGTGCACATTGTGGTTGTGAGAGAAATTCGTGCAAGGATTAGGCTCGGTTGAAGAGATGTGGAAAGCATGGTTAAATATGATCAAAGGCAGAGCATTGTATCAAAGTGTGATACTTAGACTTGCGAACTTGTTTCGGGCAAAGTATGCATAACCAACCACTTTCATCACTTGTGCACCAACGCCCTATCTCACGTCGCAATGCATGTGAGCTAAGTCGCATGGAAGCAATGGTTCGAATGGTAGATAATGGGACAGGCTCTAACATGTATCAATGTGTACGGTTTCCCCGTTCCACAAAGAATATGGTTTTGTAGTTAGGTGCAACATGTCTAGTATAATGTGTGAAGCATGAACCTCCACATTTGTCCCGTGTCATGATACATTGGCGGACAAAATAATGACAACAAGAAGGATATTATTATATGACGAAGAATACACGAACAACTAGGAGGCTCAAGACTGGCGTTGAACCAAATTGGTTTTGAATAATGCCATGTGCCTCTATTTATTGTACTGTCAAGAGTACTCCTGAAGTTTCTAGAATGTTCCAGAGTAATCTAGAATATACATGAATTTCATATAGTGAAATAATAAATAAAAATTATATTTTTTATATTACAATGCATAGCTTAATGGTATGGCTTCAACCCATGTAACACAAGGTCATGCGTTCAAAACCTTTTGGAGCCATACCATGCCATATCATGACAACGATGGTGAATACAGAGGGAAGTTCGAAGAATACTGCAAGCCCCAAGGTATTAGAATCGAATACATAGTAACAAATACCCTTGAGTTGAATGCAAGCCCGAGAGGATGAATCAAACAATTATGGAAAGAGTAAGGAGCATGCTAAGTTGCCGAAATCGTTTTGGGATGAGGCGATAAATACGGTTGTTTATCTTATCAATCGATCTCCCTCGGTGCCATACTAAAGGTGATTGTTATTCCTTAGGGCCGGAAAATGGCCTAACACAAGGTGTCTACGGAAGACACTTCACCAAAGGGGTGCTACGGCGAGATAACTTAAGACTCAACGATTAATCAGACTTTAATTGGTTACTTAGCAGCATTAGACTTGATACGCGCGTATGATAGAACAATTAGCACAGAACGGTAATCAACACTTAAAGATAAACCAAGAAGCTCTATTAATTATCCGTCCAAGTTTTACATTGTAACCGGCCCTTTATATAGGTCACCGGTGCTAAATACAAAACGGTGCCAACCGGCACCTGTTCGGAACTGGTCCGAATCCGGATCGGCATACTGATTCCAGTCCATCCGTTTACGTCTCATAAACTACTTAATTATAATAGATTCTGAATATATAATCCCTTTCACATTTTGGTCTTTAACTCCTTTGCCAGCCGGGTAACACATGTCACTCCCATGGGACAATACCTTGTACGTCGAATCTCACTATCCGGCCCTTAGCCTTCGTCCAAGATATCCAGAATACTCTGCTCCATGGTGTCTAATGGTTCTTTGGGAATCTGTTGTTGTTGTTGTTGTTGTGGCTATAGCTGTTGTTGCTCCTTGGATGGCGTCTGTCGGCTCCCGGTACCGGCGATTGTGGCAGTGATTCCTCCATCAGCTGCTCAGCCAGATTTGACTCCGGTTGACTCGCCCCGGCCTTGTCCCCATCGGGTCCTTGCCCCAGCGATGGCTCCTCATCGCTGAGGTTGACGGTCGTTGCCTGCTTTGCTTCTTCTTGACGTAGCCTAGTCCGCTCATAGCTTCCAAACTGGATTTGAGCATCCAGTCGATCATCGTCCAGCTGTGCTACTAGTTGCCGGACCACTGCTGACTGTTCCTCCGCCAAAGTTACAAAGTCTTCTGCTAACTCATCTCTTACGACGGTGAAGTCCTCCTTTGTTAGCATGTAGCAGTCATCGCCATCCTTCTACCGGTTCTCCTCGTCCGCCCTTAGCAATTGGAGCTTGGTTGTGTGCTTTGCCCATTTGTCCCACCATTGCACGGAGCTTTCGTCAATCAAGCGTTTTGTCTTGTTCCTCTATGCCTGGACAATGAACTAGATCCACTCAAGTCCCATTTTCTATTTGTCCTCCGCGGCTTGCCATTCTTCCTTCAATTGCTTGATCAGCTTCACCGTGTCTGCCTCCTGCTCCTGGTAATGTGACAATTGGTTTTAGTAAGTGTTCTGCAACCTCTGCAATACCATTGTCGCTCTTTCCTTTTCTTCATAATGCTGCTTATGGAGCTTCATACGTTCCTGCGCGGCTTCCTCCAGTAGCGTTGTTCTTTCAGCCCGTTCTTCAGCTAGCGCTGTCTCGGCTGCATGAACTTCCCATCGTAGCTCTGCCATCTTCTCCTGCTACTTCTTATGCTCTGTATCTAGGTGCTTATAGTCCCGGTGCAGGTGCTCAAAATCATCGGTCTTCAGCTTCAGCTTCTGGTTGAGTTGTTGGCGAGCGCAGTCTTCCCGATCTTTCTATTGATGGAGTTCTTCTTTAAGTCTTTCAATCTCCATTTCCGCCATCCGTCGTAGCTTATCCTTTTCTTGCAACACTTTCTCTTTCTCCTCCTTAAGCCGGTCATATGCCTGATGTCCTTTCCGTAGATTCTCTTCTGCCCGACGGAGGTTCTCAGCAGTCTTTCTTTGTTCTTCTTCTGCCGCTTTCTTCAAGTCCCTTTCTCGGGTGCGTAATGCTTCTTGTACGACCAGTTCATCTTTCAATTCGGCAAGCTCTTTCGCTTGCGCCGCCATTGTCTCCAGGACGGGTTCCGTCTCCACGGTCTTATTACTATGTACAGGTGCTGGTGTGTCTTTATTCTGTACATCTACCGGAGTCACCTGTGCTTGGATCTGTGGTCCGGTTAAGGCCATTTTGGCCAATTCTTCTGTGGCCAGGTCCAAGTCTTTCTCTAGGCTCCGGATTCTCAATTGGGCCGTCTCGAGTTCTCCGGTTGTGACTAGCAACCAGTCCATCTGCACTTTCTCTTCCGCCTCTATGTAATGCACCACTCCGGCAATCTGTTCTCCAATCCATCGGAGCCATTGGCTGCTAGTGCCCTGTTGTTGCGTCTGCGTGGAGGCTTGGCAGTTGGTTCCGCTAGCCAGTGGTCGGTCTTGTCTGGTTGCCGCGAGCTGCAACTCTGTCTCTGGTTGGTGACCACTTTGCCGTTCTGGTTCTGGTTGCGCCTCCATTGGCCGCTCCGCCTTTGACTGCTCTTGACCTGCCGGTGAGGGAGGCAATTGTACTACCGGTGCTTGAATTTCGGGTCTTGCCATATCCTAACCCGTTGTTACAGCTTGTTGTGCAGGGAGTTCTATGACTGGTTCTGTCCGAACCGGTTCTGGTTCCACCCTTGGTGCGGGATGCTCAATGCGGGGTAGAGGCGTGCCATCCTTCTTTGGGTCCGAACGCTCCCTGGCCTGTTCTGTTGTGCTTGCCTTCTGGCGCCGCTGGAGGTGCTCTAATGGTTCCTCCTCCACTTCCTCCTCCTGAGTCCCGATGTTGATTTTCGCTGCCAAGGGGTCCGACTCTTGTTGAACTGGTCGGTGAAATATGATCTTGATTGGCCGTGCCGGTGTCTCCTCCTACGTTTCTACCTGCCGCTTCTTATTGGTGCGCTCTTTTGCCTCCTTGTCCATGTCGACCGCCTTCCCTTTAGGTGCCTTAGAGGCCAACAGTTGCTGCCGTTTCGAAGCCGTTTTCGGGGTGCCTTCGGTCGTTCTCCCCCGCTTCGTGGTCTTGACGGGCTTGATAGGTGGCGCCAATAGGGTGAGCCATTGCGCCACTGCAATCCATATTTTCCAACCCTCCTTGCCTCTTACAGAGTCGATGGCCGCACAGAGGCCGTCTACAATCAGTACCGGCCAGTCCACCTTCATGCCTTCATACGTTGCTATGACTAAGCCGGCTCAGTTCTGAGGCATGCACGGGGGTCGAGGGTATACATGTCCAAATTCATGGAGCACACGGGAAATCTCTCAAAATAATGTATCTTTGCCGCCCTGTGTCCTGTAGGCCTTGTTGACCAGAGAGTATTCGCCAAAATATTTTCGGAGCTGCTCCGGGGTAGGGTTGTAGATAGTGAAGATGCCCCCCTCCGGGAGGCCAATCAAAGCATGGATGGCCTCCTCCGTGATCAACTCTGTGTCGATTTCCTTTACTATCTTCTCCGCCTCCCGGTGCAGTGGCGCCTCCTTGATCGTGAGGAAACCTTCTAACCCGTGTTGCCTTAGCCACTTCTTGGCTGCTTCAGAGAGTGCTTGGCAGTTCATGGCTTCTTCGAGGTCTGTGAGCGCTGGTGAGGGATGTGTGTGAGGAGGCTTTGTGTGCGTGGGCTCGCGTCTAATGATCTTCAATCGCCTGTGTGCGTTTGTGCTCCTCTGTTCGCGAAATGTGAAGACCCCCATGCGGTGGGGGTTTTCTTGCTGCATGTTGGCACCTGTTTTTCTTACCCACGCGTGTGCACGTCATGTACTAGAATAGAATGACGTGCCATGTGGTGGCGGTTTAATACCCTATTAATAGCCCACAACGTACCTTTTCACTCCTTGTTCTTGCATGTGTCCGTTCACACCTTGCCCTTGCATGATTTACTTCGATTTTATTTTATTTTTGATAAAACAAGTTTGGTTAATTTGCATCCGGTCCCACCGGACCCCTATCCAAATTGTAGGACTTGCTGGCCGTTGGACTGCTTGCCGTCGCATCGTTCTTGCCGTATGTCGGCTCGTGCTCCCTCTTACCGGCTTCACGCTTGCTGATTGCTAAACGTGCCGTCTCTTCCGACTTACCGGTGTCTGGTTCTGTGTCGGCCTTTACTCGTTCAAATGGGTTTCTTGGCATGGGTCCATTGTATGGTTTGAGTCGGAACCCATTGACCCATTTACCCAGAACCTCACCGGCGAGTGTCCCTAACTGGTAGGAACCGTTGAACTCACGTGTGATCCAGTATGGACCGGTCCACCGAAACCGTAGCTTCCCCGGCATCTTACCCATCCGGGTCTGGAATACTAGTACCGGCTTACCGATTTCGAACATCTTTTCGTTCCCCTTTCGGTGACGATCCACGAACGCTTTCCTTCGCCGTTGCTCTAATTCTATGTGCATGATGCTGGCTAGCCGGTGTTCTTCCAATTCGCATTGCGCGGCTAACCGGATCACTTCCGATTCCTTCTCATTTAGGCGTTCCCGAATCTGTATTCATAAACTTGGTACCTGCAACTCGACCGGCATCACTGCTTCCAATCCGAATGCTAGGGGAAACGGTGTTGTGTGGATACTTGTCTTATATGCCGTTCGATAGGCCCAGAGTGCACTGTGTAGCTTTGTATCCCAACCCGTCTGGTTCTCATTGACGATTTTTCGAAGGATGTTCTGTAGTGTTTTATTTGTGGACTCGGCTAATCCGTTGGCTTGCGGATAATAGGGAGTGCTCCGTTTATGCACCACCACATAGAATGTCGTCAAACTTTCCACCACATGCCCTAAGAAGTGGCCACCTTGGTCACTTATTAGCTCTATTGGACATCCATACCGGCACCAGATGTATTCATATAAAAATTTTGTCGTGGATGCTGCGGTGTTGTCGCGTAGTGCTTTGGCTTCCACCCATTTTGTGCAATAATCCGTAGCGACAATCACGTACCGGTTGCCGGTTCTCATTGCTGGTGGTTTGAATGGACCAACAAAATACAGCCCCCATTTCTGAAATGGTTCTAACGGTAGCATGGGCTAGTGAGGCATCCTGGCTTGTTCGGTTGGTTGGCCCATTCGCTGACATAGGTCGCATTCTTTAGCGTACTGGACTGCATCCTTCAATGTTGTTGGCCACCATAGTCCACTCTGCCATATTTTCCTTGTCGTAGCTGTCGCAATTCCGTGCTCGGCCACAACCGAGGAACAGGATCGATTCACAGAAAACGGGAAATACAAGAATGCACGTAAGACAATAGAGAGAAGGGTACACTGGATGTTTTACGTGGAAAACCCTAAATGGGAAAAACCACGGGAGTGCAAGACTCCAACTATCACTATACGCGAGAATGTACAATGGCGAGCTGCAAGGCGACGACCTTGGGCTCGCTGTCCTCGCCACAGGCGGCGGTATTACACAGAGGCGTCTACCTCTTCCTTCCTCTTTCTCTCTCACTCTCTCTCTCGGCTGCTCTCACTTCGCTTCCGCTCAGTGAAAACAGAAAATGAGCAACAACATAAGACTGTTTGCCCTAAGTCATATTTATACATATATGACTTTCGGGCTATTTACAAATATAGCCTCAAGGGCCCTTGGCAAACATATTCACAAATATGTCCCCGCATCCGGATCTCTCTCTCCGGGTACATACGTCATCCGGCTCCGTAACCGGGTACTCTTCATCCGGCTTCATGCCGGGTACTCTTCATCATACGGTTCCGTAACAGCCTCCGGGCTTGCCGTCATTCATCTCCGGACATCCCATCCGGAGGGACCGAAATCCCAACAAACTCCCCCTTCACTTCGGCATGGGATGTCTCTCCAACCCGATCCTCTTCCGGCATGCTTCCAGCTTGTCGGGTGTGAGCACCTTGGTCAGCATATCCGACCCGTTCTCATCCGTGTGGATCTTCGTCAGCACGAACTCCTCGTCTTCTATCCTCTCCCGGATCCAGTGGTATCTACGCTGGATGTGTTTCGTCCGGGAATGGTAGGCCGCGTTTTTCGCTAGGTGGATGGCACTCTGACTGTCGCAATAGAGTCGGTACTCCTCCTGCCGGATACCGAGCTCTCTGATGAAGTCCTTCATCCATATTATTTCCTTGCCGGCTTCAACAGCCGCCATGTACTCCGCCTCCGTGGTTGACAACGCAACCGTCTTCTGCAGCCTCGACTGCCACGAAACAGCTCCCCCTGCATACGTCATCACATACCCTGATGTGGACCGGCTGGTATCTGCATCAGCCGACATATCCGAATCGGTAAAGCCGTCGAGTTCGGGCTTACCGGAGCCGAATCGGAGGCACACGTTTGCCGTGCCCTTCAGGTATCGGAGTATCCACTTGACCGCGTTCCAGTGCTCCTTGCCGAGATTGCTCATGTACCGGCTCACCACTCCGACTGCGTATCCAATGTCCGGTCTTGTACACACCATTGTGTACATCAAGCTTCCGACGGCAGAGGCATATGGCACTTTCATCATGTCCTCCTTCTCAGCCTTTGTCTTGGGGCTTTGCTTGCTGGACAGCTTGCAGTTTGTCGGGAGGGTCGATCCGACCGGTCTTGCTTCCGACATGTTGAACCGTTTAAGCACCTTTGTCACGTACTTCTCTTGTGACAGCCACAACTGCTTCTTCTTCCGGTCCCGGATGATGTGCATCCCTAGTATTTGCCTCGCCGGACCCAGGTCCTTCATTGAGAAGGTTTGGTGAAGCGCTTTCTTCAGCGCCCGTATCTTGACCTGGTCCCGTCCGACGATCAACATGTCGTCCACGTACAGGAGGAGTATTAGAGAGTCTCCTCCTTCGAACTTCTTCACAAACACGCAGTGATCAGACTGCGTTTTGTGGTACCCTTCGTCGGTCATGAAGGAGTCGAACTTCCGGTACCATTGTCGGGGAGCCTGCTTCAGTCCGTAAAGGCTCTTCTTCAACCGGCATACCAGGTGCTCCTTCCCTTTCTTCTCGAATCCTTCCGGTTGCTGCATGTAGATCTCTTCATCGAGGTCACCGTGAAGGAATGTCGTCTTCACGTCCATCTGTTCTACCTCGAGGTCCATGCTTGCCGCTATGCTCAGCACCATCCGGATAGAGGTCATCTTCACAACCGAAGCAAATATCTCGTCGAAGTCGACGCCCTTCTTCTGCTGAAACCCCTTCACCACGATCCTGGCTTTGTATCTCGGGGGGTTTCCGGCATCTCCCGGTTTCAGCTTGAACACCCACTTGTTTCGAAGTGCCCGTTTTCCTTTCGGCAACTCCACAAGTTCATATGTGTGGTTCTCATGCAGGGAATCCATCTCGTCCTGCATGGCACTCAACCACCTGCGGCTCTGGGTGTCATGTTTTGCTTCTTCAAAGCTCTCCGGCTCCCCCTCGTCGGTTAGCAGCACGTGCTCGGGTTCCGGAAATCTCCGGGGGGCCCTTCTCTCTCTTAGAGGATATCTCCGTTCCGGAGCTTCGGTAACCGGCTCCTCCGTTTCCTCTTCATCCGAATCCATTTCGGGATCGGGGCCGGTTCCGGTATCAGTTTCATCTTCCTCGGCCGGTTCTGTTTCTTCACCGTCTTCGGCCGGATCCTCGAGTGCTAACCGGTCCCTTGCCGGTAGGGACTGCTCCTCGTAGAGTTTATCCTCACCGGTCGACTTGGAGCTCTTCATCTTCTTCTCCGACTCCCAGTCGGCGAGTGTCTTGTCCTCCATGAAGATGATATCTCGACTCCTGAATATCTTCTTGTCGACCGGGTCCCATACTCGGTAGCCGAACTCATCGTCGCCGTAACCGAGGAATATGCATGGCCGGGTCTTTGGATCCAAGTTTCCTCTCCGGTCCTTTGCCACATGCACGTATGCGAGACACCCGAACACCTTCAGATGCCGGTAGGACACTTCCTTACCGGTCCACACTTTCTGCGGCGTGTCTCCGTCCAAAGGTACTGAGGGTGATCTATTTATCACATACGTCGCCGTCGACATTGCCTCAGCCCAAAATCCCTTGGGTAATTTCGCATGCGCCAGCATACTCCGGACCCTCTCCATTATGGTCCGGTTCATCCTCTCGGCCAGCCCGTTCAGTTCCGGCGTCTTCGGCACAGTAAACTCGAGCCGGATTCCCTTCGAGCGACAGTACTCCTGGAACTGCCCCCGGTATTCCCCTCCGTTATCCGCTCGTATCGCTTTCAGCTTCTTGCCGGATTCCCTTTCCAGTCTCGCGTGGAGTTCTTTGAAGACAGACAATACTTGGTCCTTTGTCTTCAACGGTGCCGTCCACAGCTTCCGGCTATGGTCATCTATGAATGTTACGAGGTACTGGGCTCCGCCATGTGACTTCGTTTCTACCTGACACACATCAGTGTGCACCAACTCCAATGGTACACTACGTCTCATCGGTGGTCTTGAGCGGAAGGAGGTTCGGTTCTGCTTACCGGCCAGACAGTCGGTACACTTCCCCAAGTGTACGTGCTTTACCGGTATCAGGTTGTCTTCGGCAAGTCTCTTCATCCCCTTCTCGCTCATGTGGCACAGTCTCTTGTGCCATAGCTCACCGGCAGTGTCAGCTGCCACGTTCAGCTCCTCCGGACATAGCCGGGAATTCATCAGGTACAGTGTGTTGACCTTCCGGGCCCGAGCCACTATCAGGCTCCCTTTGCTGAACTTCATTACGCCGTTCCGGATGCTACCTGTGTAGCCTTCATCGTCTAGCCTCCCGGCCGAAATCAGGTTCAATCGGACCTCCGGAACGTGACGGACATCCTTCAGCAGCATCTTGCATCCGGTTGATGTCATCAGCCACACGTCTCCTATGCCGGCAATCCGGCATGTTCCTTCATTTCCCATCCGGACACAGCCGTGCTCACCGGCTGTGTAGGATGAGAAGTATTTCTTCTCCGGGGTCAGGTGGAACGACGCTCCGGAATCGACCACCCAGGTCATCTCTTCACCGGCAAGGTTCAGCTCCCTCTCTTCGGTAATGAGCATTATCTCTTCTTCACTTGCCGCGAGTGCCGTCGTTCCTTTCCGGTCCTGCCCTCGCCGATCCGGACCTCTCCGGTCCGTGGCTCCCCGGTATGCACCGTTTCTCTCCGGTGACTTCTTCGAATCGGTGTCGTCGGCTCCGTTGTCCTTTCGGTAATGCCGACAATTCTTCCGGAAGTGCCCCGGCTTCCCACAGTGGAAGCATGTGGGTCTTCCTCTTGACTGCGACCGGGTCCCCGACTTCTCCCGTCTTTGCGGACTCCGGTTCCATTGTCTTCCTCGTTCCGATTCGGTAAGCAGCGCCTTCGAGTCGGAGGCCGGTTCTTTATCTCTCCAACGCGCTTCTTCGTTCAAAATACTCGTCTTTACCGTTTGTAGGGACAAGTTATCTTCGGTGCAGGAGGTGCTGAGAGTTACCACCAAGTTCTCCCAGCTGTCCGGCAATGTACACATCAGAATGATGGCTTGCATTGCATCTTCCAATGGGAACTTGATCGCCGCAAGCTGGTTCACGAATCCCATGAACGTGCTTACGTGTTCCACCATACTCTCGCCGTCTCGGTACTTGAGGTTCACTATCTTTCTCATCAGGGAGGTCCGGTTCAACGCATTCTTCCTCTCGTAGAGGCCCGACAGCTTCCGCCACATCTCATATGCGTTGGTGTCGTTCGCCACGTGTTGTAGAACACTCACGTCGACGTATTGCCGAATGGTTGCAACGGCTTTCCGGTTCAGAAGCCTCCACTCCGTCTCAAGTACCCCCTTGGGTATTTCCGACCTGTCGATCGGTTCATACAGGTCCCAAACAATGAGCAGATCCTCCATCTTTATCTTCCAGTCGGCGTAGTTCTGCGCATTCAGCACCATCATCCCCGGCTGCCCGCTGCTGCCGCCTTCCATTTTCTGTGTTACCGTTGCTCTGATACCACTTTGTCGCAATTCCGTGCTCGGCCACAACCGAGGAACAGGATCGATTCACAGAAAACGGGAAATACAAGAATGCACGAAAAACAATAGAGAGAAGGGTACACTGGATGTTTTACGTGGAAAACCCTAAATGGGAAAAACCACGGGAGTGCAAGACTCCAGCTATCACTATACGCGAGAATGTACAATGGCGAGCTGCAAGGCGACGACCTTGGGCTCGCTGTCCTCGCCACAGGCGGCGGTATTACACAGAGGCGTCTACCTCTTCCTTCCTCTTTCTCTCTCACTCTCTCTCTCGGCTGCTCTCACTTCGCTTCCTCTCAGTGAAAACAGAAAATGAGCAACAACATAAGACTGTTTGCCCTAAGTCATATTTATACATATATGACTTTCGGGCTATTTACAAATATAGCCTCAAGGGCCCTTGGCAAACATATTCACAAATATGTCCCCGCATCCGGATCTCTCTCTCCGGGTACATACGTCATCCGGCTCCGTAACCGGGGTCTTCAGCATCCGGCTCCGTAACCGGGTACTCTTCATCCGGCTTCATGCCGGGTACTCTTCTTCATACGGTTCCGTAACAGCCTCCGGGCTTGCCGTCATTCATCTCCGGACATCCCATCCGGAGGGACCGAAATCCCAACAGTAGCGTCTCCGGCATAATGTCCTCCAGCCACTCCGCAGTGTGCTTCGCGCAATATTATGTCCTTTTCGTCGTTACGCACTACACACCGCCATATGCCATCTACACCTTTGTGGCATAGTGTGTCCTATAATAGACAGAAGTGCCAGCTTTGAACAGCTAAGCGTTTCCTCTTATCTCTGTTCATCTCCTCCGGAGGTAAGCCGATGCTCAGAAATTGGTGCATGTTGGTGAGCCACTTGTCTTCCTCTCCGACCGTACCATCCGTTGTCATTTCTACTGTGACTCTAAACAGCTCTGCATCCGGGAACTCGTCCGGGACGCCGTCACCGGTTTCGCTGGAATCTAACTGGCTCAAATAGTCTGCTACCGCATGTTGTATGCCGAGTCAGTGGAATATCTCGAACTCAAATTCTTGTAATAGTAACGTCCACTGGGCCAGCTTACCGGTGAGTGATGCTTTGGACACCAAATAAAGGAGCGCCCAATGATCTACGTGAAAGGAAAATTTCCTTCCCAACAGATAGTGTCTAAACTTGGTGACACTGTAGATCATGCCCAAGGCTTCCCTTTCCGTTGTGGAATAATTACATTCTGCTTGGGACAGCTTCCGATTGGCATAATGTTGGGAGACAGGTCCCTCCGGATGGGAAGGGAGAAGAACAGTGTTGATGAACAAGCTAGGCTGAGGCCGAAACCGAATGAGGAGTACCGGGCTACGGAGAGCCGGATGGTGCAGGCCCGGTGAGAACCTGATGAGGAGTACCCGGCTACGGAGAGCCGGATGGTGCATGCCTGGTGAGAACCGGATGAGGAGTACCCGGCTACGGAGAGCCGGATGGTGCAGGCCCGGTGAGAACTGGATGACGCAGACCTGATGAGAACCGGAGGAAGAGACATATTTGTAAATATGTTTCGGAGAGCCCATCGAGGCTACATTTGTAAATAGCAGAAAAGTCATATTAGTATAAATATGACTTAGGGCAAACTTGTGTAATAGTAGTTGTTATCATTCTTGTTGGCGCAAGAAGAAGAGTGAGCACGTAACACTGTATAGAGAGAGAGAGAGAGAAAGAGGTCGCTGCCTCTGTTGTAACCGCCGCCTGTGGCGAAGATCGTGAGCACGAGGTCGTTGCCTCCGTGAACTCACTGTTTTGTACATTCCAACATAGTGATAGTTTGCAGCCTGTGGGCTGCCGTGGTTTTTCCCCGTTTGGGTTTTCCACGTAAACATCCTGTGTACTTTTTCTCTCCTTTGTGTCGCGTGTTTTCCGTTTCTTGTTTTTCTGTGTATGAAAGAATCTCGGTTGTGGCCGAGCGTTGCGCAAAGGGAGCGTTGAGTTCCCGTCAAGTGGTATCAGAGCGAAACAACACAGAAAAATGGATGAATCGTTTGGCGGCATGTTCAAGCTCACCGGCTCCAACTATTCGGTATGGAAGTCGAAGATGAGAGACATGCTCGTGGTTAAAGACCTCTGGCTGCCGGTTCAGTTCGGGGACAAGAGACCGGACAAAATCGACGCCGCGATATGGGAGGTGATGCACATGAAGACAACGGCATACATACGGTGCTTCATCGACATGAGCCTGTACAACAACTTCAATGAAGAGAGCAAGGCTCATAAGCTTTGGGAGAAGATCGGCATAATGTTTCAGAACAAAAATGTTGTCAATTAGGTCTCGGTATTCCGGAAGCTAGTAAGACTCCGGTACCAAGATGGCTCCAGTATGGCGAAGCACATGAATGCCTTCCAGGGGCTGATCCACCAGGCAACTTCATTGGAAGTACCTCTTGCCGATGAGGTACTAGCGTTGCTCCTGCTCGGTTCCCTCCCGGATAGCTGGGAGACGTTGGTTGTCACTTTGGGCAACGCCGGGCCGGAAGGAAAACGGTTATCCCTAGCAAGAGTAAAGTCGAGCTTGCTAGATGAGGAGGCGCGTCGAAAAGATAAAGATACGAGCTCCGACTCCAAAGCGCTCATTACCAAATCGGAACGCGGAAGACATCAAAACCGTAGTCCCCAGAACCGGGAGAAATCGGGGACACGGTCAAAGTCAAGGGGGAGGCCCACTTGCTTCTATTGCGGCAAGCCGGGTCACTTCCAAAAGAACTTTCGGCATTTCCGTAAAGACAAGGAAACCGACGGTACCGATTCGAAACGGACCCCGGACCGGAACGGTAAAGACCGGAAGGGGACGGACCGGAAGGGGACGACGGCAATTGCGGCAAGTGAAGAAGAGTTGATGCTCATCACCGAGGAGAGTGAGATAAACCTTGTCGGCGACGAGATGACCTGGGTGGTAGACTCCGGAGCATCGTGTCGAATACAAGTGTATAATGGACGTATGAATTCACACTATCCCTTTGTATAGCCCAAGTTTGGGGCATTTGTGTAATTAGCATAAAGGGTAGTTGCCCTAAGTCGGTCACTATATATAGTGACCTTGTAACCTTTTTGTAAGGTTGGGTGTTGTATTATTGCTTTTGGGATATAGAAAGTCTTTTGTGCCTCTCTCTCTCTCTCTCTGTGCAAACGACCCAAAAACTGTCATACGCAGGTACAGAACAGAATCGAATGCTTCTTGATCTTCCGCATAGACGACCTTGTCTCCAACACCTGGTATCAGAGCCTGCACAGTATTCGGTCCTTCATCCCGCTGTCGGCCGTCGTCTCAGCCTGCACAGCATTCGGTTTCTTGCGTCATTCGAAGAAGAGAGAAGAAGAAGAAAAACGAGGTTTGCATCTCATCGCGTTAGATCATCTTCGCTTGGAGTAAGCCAGCAGGTTGTACTCTGTCCCTTGTGATCGTAACCGCTCGAGGTGAAATCCCCTTGTGCAACATTGACACGATCGTGCTCCATTCGGTTAAACGGCATCCGAAGAGGTCATCAAACGCTGCTCGCCGCTCATTGTAACCACTCGGTGCAGATCGGTCTCAAGACAACAACCCAAATTCGTGCTTCATCTGGCTGATCGACATTCGGGAGGATCAGTTGGATCCGTCTCTCTCGTTGCTGCAGTCAACCGAAGCAAAATCGGTCCAGATAATCGGTTTCAATAATCGGTATTCGGCATATATATCCGAAGCGAACCGGGCTCACTCCGACTCGGCAACATTCGGGAAGACCAGTCGGTTCTGTCCCTCAAGCTACCGGAGTCAATTCGAGCAAGTTCCGAAGCCGAACCGACTCGGGTTCAAATCCGACTAGAACGATATCGGGTGAGCCAACCGGCTGCACTCCAACAAGGTTCGTAGTCAACTCCGAACCGAGCTTCGTCAACCGAAACCGAATTTGATGGCATCAACATCCGGCTCGTCAGAAATGAGTCTACGAAAGTTCGATGGATCGAACTTCAACTTCTGGAAGGAGCAAATGCAGGACTATCTCATAGTCAAGGGGCAAATCGATCCCATCGAAAATGAAGAACCTCCAGAAGGATACAAACCAACTGAGTGGCAGAAGCTGGACAGAATCGTCCGCGCCACGATTCGGATGCACCTATCGGAATCGGTATACTTTACGGTGCAATCGTGTACGACAGCATTCGAACTGTGGAAAACACTGTCGGACACTTACGAAAAGAAGGTCGCCGCAACGAAGATGTTTCTGATCCGGCGCCTCTACAACTTGCGGATGAAAGAATCCGACTCGGTTCAAGCACACCTCAATGAGTACGAAAGCATAAGCTCCCAAATCTCGTCACAGGGGACGGCAATCGAGGATGAGCTCAGAGCAATGATACTCATGAGCAGCCTTCCCTCATCATGGGAAACTTTCGTCACAACCGTGTGCAACGCGTCAACCACGGCTGTTAAATACTCCGAAGTCACGAGCGCAATCCTGACCGAAGCAGCTCGGAGAAAGTCTTTCGCCAAAGACTCAACAGACGACGCTTATGTAGTACAAGGTTCGACAGACCGATCGAACATACGAGGAAGAGATTCCTCACGGCCGCCGAACAATCAGCGAAGACGGAGCCAGTCACGGGGTAACCGAATCTGCAACTATTGCAAGAAACCCGGACACATCAAAGCCGACTGCCGCGCACTCAAGAACAAGAACAACAAGAAGAGTGGCCGGCATGAGGAGATCAATTACGTCAGCTTCTCAGCTGATGTGCTACCAGACGACCCGAATATACTATCAATCGAAAATCCAGTCGGATCAGAAGTTCTACTCACGACTGAAGAATCGAGCACATGGCTCTTAGATTCGGGCGCGTCATTTCACGTGACTCCTCATCGATCCCAATTTCGGCAATATACGATCCGTCACTCCGACTCAGTTCGAGTCGGCAACTCACAACACTGTGACATCATCGGAATCGGCACAGTAGAGCTCAACCTTGCAGGTGGCTCTACACTTGTACTCCACAATGTCCGACATGTACCCGAGCTCTCAAGGCCATTGATCTCAGTCGGACAACTAGATGAAGACGGCATTTGTGCCGGTTTTTCTTCGGGAGGGTGGACACTCCACAGGGGGAACCTCCTGCTTGCTAGAGGACCCAAGATACACTCCCTGTATCCGTTACATGTTACGCTCAGAGAGGGTAACCTGTTTTTGGTGGATATTCCTGTGTCATCACTATGGCACAGAAGATTAGGACACCTCAGCAAGGCCGGCATCACACACCTATCTAGAGCCGGATACATCCCTAAACTCTCCTTCTCCGACCATCAATTCTGCGAACATTGCCAGTATGGCAAACAAGCAGCCACATCACACCCGACATCAGCACCAAAAGAAACGAGACCCCTCGATTTAGTCCACTCGGACGTCTGTGGCCCAATGCCGCATCAGTCTCTTGGTGGTGCCTCTTACTTCGTCAGTTTTATTGACGATTCGACTCGAAAGGTGTGGGCGTATCCAATTCGCACCAAAGATCGTGTCTTCTCGATCTTCTCCGATTGGCTCGCTATGGTAGAAAATCAAACCGACCGAAAACTGAAATGCTTTCGGACAGACAATGGGGGAGAGTTCAAATCAGAAGAATTCGTCAAATTCTGCCGACAACGCGGCATCCGACGTGAATTTACGGCACCACACAGTCCGGAGCAAAACGGGATTGCAGAACGAATGAATCGGACAATCCAAGAACGGATAGTTTCCATGCTCCAACACTCCGGACTGTCGGATGGCTTCTGGGCAGAGGCTCTACTCACGGCAGTACACATAATCAATATGTCGCCAAGTAGACCTCTAGGACTTCAAATTCCTCAGGAACTATGGATCGGCAGTAAGCCGAATTACGACAAGCTGAGGATCTTCGGATGCGAGGCGTACGCCCTCATTCCGAAAGATGATCGCCGAAAACTTGCACCTCGGTCCAGGAAATGCATCTTCCTTGGATATGGATCCGACGGCGAAATGGGATACCGACTCTGGGACCCCGAACGCAGACAAATCGTTCGAAGTTCGGACGTTGTGTTCAACGAGTCGGCTATGAATCCATCAGTCGAAAAACCGATCGAAGTCCGAAGGGTAACATTTTCCGATGTGCCGACCCTTCAAGAAGGCCCCGCTCTCAACACACGGTCAGCTTCACGGGTAGTTGAACCTTACACTACCGACTCGGACAACCCCGACTCGGCACAACAGAACAATCCGCTTTCGGACCATCCGACCACGATACCCGATGCGACCAGTCCAATCATACCTCGACGATCCGAGAGACTGTCGCAACCTCCGGAGAGGTATTCTCCTGGAATTTTCTTCACCGACGCCGGCGAACCGACGTCTTACGAAGAAGCATCGACTTCTGTCGATTCAGCCACCTGGCATCTGGCGATGGAGTCGGAAATGCACTCCATTCGGGCAAACAAGACTTGGGATCTGGTCGAATTACCTAGGAACCGACGTCCTCTTCCTTGCAAGTGGGTTTATCGACTAAAAGAGACGTTTGATTCGACCACCCCAAAGTACAAGGCCAGATTAGTTGCGAAGGGCTTCCGACAAGAATATGGCGTCGACTTCGACGAGATTTTTTCACCAGTGGTGAAAATGACAACCCTTCGTTTTCTACTCGGCGTAGTGGCAACCGACAACTTGGAGCTGATTCAGCTAGATGTCAAAACAACCTTCCTCCATGGTGATCTTGAAGAGGAAATTTATATGGAGCAGCCCAAAGGCTTCGTGGCAACTGGCCAAGAACATCTAGTCTGCCGACTCAGGAAGAGTCTATACGGCCTCAAACAGGCACCGCGACAATGGTACAAGAAGTTCGACGACTTCATCCAATCGATCGGCTTCTCAAAAAGCGATGAGGACCATTGTCTTTTCACCAACACAGCTCAAGATGGATCACCCATCTTCCTCATCATTTACGTGGACGACATGCTAATTTCTGGACGCCACGCGGGCGAACTTGCCGATCTCATTCGGCAACTGCGGTTGAAGTTTGCCATGAAGGACCTCGGTCCGGCACGACACATCCTTGGCATGAAGATTAGTCGGCATCGCGATAAACGACATCTTTTTTTGTCTCAGACCGACTATATCGGACGTGTCTTGGAACGCTTCAACATGCAATCAGCCAAATCTGCTTCAACCCCGCTCCCCATGAATCTTCGGCTCTCTCAGCGAGACTGCCCGACATCCGGTCCGGAGGGGGAAGATATGAAGTCGGTACCGTATGCACCGGCAGTCGGCTCCCTTATGTACCTGATGGTCGCGACACGGCCTGATATCTCTCATGCCGTAGGAGTCGTTAGCAGATTTATGCACAATCCTGGCCGATCGCATTGGAACGCAGTCAAGCATGTGTTCAGATATCTGGCTGGCACAAAAGACCACGGCATTCTTTTCGGTCCGAACCGAACCTCAGGCGTAGTCGGTTACACCGACTCGGACTTCGCCGGCTGTATAGACAGTCGGAAATCAACAACCGGATACTGCTTCAAATTCGGCAATGGAGCAATCTCGTGGAAGTCGAAACTTCAGGAGTGCACAGCGACCTCAACGACCGAAGCAGAATATGTAGCTGCGTCCGACGCAGCAAAAGAAGCTTTGTGGCTCGGTCGGCTGGCGCACACGTTTCGACAAGTCGACCATGACTCGGCCCCAGTTGTCTACAGCGACAGTCAAGGTGCTGTTGCCTTGTCGAAAAATCCGGTTCACCACAACGCCTCCAAACATATCGACGTTCGATATCACTTCGTTCGGGACTGCGTCATTTCAGGGAAAATCGGTCTAGAGAAAATATCCACAACCGACAATGTCGCAGATGGAATGACCAAGTGTCTTTCGGCAGACCGCTTTCGGTCCCTTCGGCATCAGATGGGCGTAACGACAAACCAGTCCGGTTAGAGCCGGACACAGCACAGGATGGTTTCGGACAACCGACATCAGTTCCTTAATGATCGGCTTCAACTCTTCCGACCCGACCAGTTCGGTCTTCTGCCTTCGGACCCTGCCGACTCGAACAAAAACTGATATGTCCGAGAACCTAGGTTTATACCTGTAATCTTAGATAACCCATGTATACGCCCATTACGGGGGAGTGTCGAATACAAGTGTATAATGGACGTATTCACACTATCCCTTTGTATAGCCCAAGTTTGGGGCATTTGTGTAATTAGCATAAAGGGTAGTTGCCCTAAGTCGGTCACTATATATAGTGACCTTGTAACCTTTTTGTAAGGTTGGGTGTTGTATTATTGCTTTTGGGATATAGAAAGTCTTTTGTGCCTCTCTCTCTCTCTCTCTCTGTGCAAACGACCCAAAAACTGTCATACGCAGGTACAGAACAGAATCGAATGCTTCTTGATCTTCCGCATAGACGACCTTGTCTCCAACACATCGTTCCACCTTACCCCAGACCGGAAATGCTTCTCATCCTACTCAGCCGGTGACCACGGCTGTGTCCGGATGGGGAATGAAGGTACATGCCGAATTGTCGGCATAGGAGACGTGTGGCTGTAAACACCAACCGGATGCAAGTTGCTGCTGAAGGATGTCCGACACGTTCCGGAGGTTCGTCTGAACCTGATATCAGTCGGTCGGCAAGATGATGAAGGCTACATGGGTAGCATCCGGAACAGTGTCATGAAGTTCAGCAAAGGGAGCCTGATTGTGGCTCGGGCCCGGAAGGTCAACACAATGTACCTGTTGAATGCCCGGTTATGTCCGGAAGAAGTGAATGTGGCATCTGACACTGCCGGTGAGCTGTGGCACAAGAGACTGTGTCATATGAGCGAGAAGGGGATGAAGAGGCTTGCAGACGACAACCTCATTCCCGTGAAGAACGTGCACTTAGAGAAGTGCACTGATTGTCTGGCCGGTAAGCTGAACCGGACCTCCTTCCGACCAAGGCAACCGATGAGACGTAATGCACCACTGGAGTTGGTGCATACGGATGTGTGTCAAGTAGACACGAAGTCACATGCCGGAGCACAATACTTCGTGACATTCATAGATGACCACAACCGGAAGCTGTGGGCCACACCATTGAAGACGAAGGATCAGGTGTTATCCGTCTTCAAAGAGCTCCACGCGAGAGTGGAAAGAGAAAACGGTCGGAAGCTGAAGGCGGTTCGAGCAGATAACAGAGGAGAATACCGGGGGCAGTTCGAGAGGTACTGCCACTCGAAGGGAATCCGGCTCGAATTTACCATGCCGAAGACGCCGGAACTAAACGGACTGGCCGAGAGGATGAACCAGACCATAATGGAGAGGGTCCGGAGTATGCTAGCGCATGCAAAACTACCCAAGAAGTTTTGGGTTGAGGCATTGTCGACGGCGACATACGTGATAAATAGATCACCCTCAGTACCCTTGGATGGAGACACGCCACAAAGAGTATGGACCGGTAAAGAAGTATCCTACCGGCATCTGAAGGTGTTCGGGTGTCTCGCATACATGCATGTAGCAAAGGACCGGAGAGGAAAGTTAGATCCAAAGACCCGGCCATGCATATTCCTCGGTTACGGTGACGATGAGTTCGGCTACCGAGTGTGGGACCCGGTCGACAAGAAGGTATTCCGGAGTCGAGATATTATCTTCATGGAGGATAAGACACTCGCCGACTGGGAGTCGGAGAAGAAGATAATGAACTCCGAGTCGACCGGTAAGGACCGACTCTACGATGAGCAGACCCAACCGGCGAGAGACCGGTTAGCACTCGAAGAACCAGCCGGATACGGTGACGATACCAAACCGGCAGAAGAAGAAGTAGAGGAAGCCGAAACCGGAACCGGCCAAGACCCCGAACCGGATTCGGATGAAGAGCAGATGGAGGACCCGGTCACCGAAGCCCAGAGACGGAGATATCCTCTCAGAGAGAGAAGGGCCCCCCGGAGATTTCCGGATGCAGAGCATGTTCTGCTGACCGATGAGGGGAGCCGGAAAGCTTCAAAGAAGCGAAGGATGACACCCACAACCGAAAATGGTTAAGTGCCATGCAGGACGAGATGGATTCCCTGCATGAGAACCATACGTACGAATTGGTGGAGTTGCCGAAAGGAAAGCGGGCACTCTGAAACAAGTGGGTATACAAGTTGAAACCGGGAGATGCCGGCAACCCCCCGAGATACAAAGCCAGGATCGTGGTGAAGGGGTTCCAGCAGAAGAAGGGCGTGGACTTCGACGAGATATTTGCCCCAGTAGTAAAGATGACCTCCATCCGGACGGTGCTGAGTATAGCGGCAAGCATGGACCTTGAGGTAGAGCAGCTGGACGTGAAGACGGCATTCCTTCAAGGCGACCTCGAAGAGGAGATCTACATGCAGCAACCGGAGGGATTTGTGGAGAAAGGGAAGGAGCACCTGGTATGCCGGCTGAAGAAGAGCCTGTACAGACTAAAGCAGGCTCACCGAAATTGGTACCGGAAGTTCGATTCCTTCATGACCGATCAAGGGTACCACAAGACGCAGGCCGATCACTGCGTGTTTGTGAAGAAGTTTGAAGGAGGCGACTTCCTAATACTCCTTCTGTACGTGGATGACATGTTGATAGTCGGACGTGACCAAGTCAAAATACGGATGCTGAAGAAGGCTCTCAACCGGACCTTCTCAATGAAAGACTTGGGTTCGGCAAGACAGATGTTGGGGATGCACATCATTCGGGACCGGTCAAAGAAGCAATTATGGCTGTCACAGGAGAAGTACGTGACAAAGGTGCTTCACCGGTTCAACATGTCAGAAGCGAAACCGGTCGGATCGACACTTTCGTCAAACTGCAGGCTATCCGGTAAGCAAAGCCCGAAGACGAAAGCAGAGAAGGCGGATATGATGAAGATTCCATATGCCTCTACCGTCAGGAGCTTGATGTACGCAATGGTGTGTACCTGACCGGATATAGGATACGAAGTCGGAGTGGTGAGCCGGTTCATGAGCAATCCCGGCAAGGAGCACTGGAACGCTGTCAAATGGATACTCCGATATTTGAAGGGCACTTCAAATATGTGTCTCCGATTCGGCTCCGGAAAACCTCAACTTGACAGTTTCACCGATTCGGACATGTTGGCTGATGTGGATACCAGCCAGTCTACATCCGGGTATGTAATGATGTATGCAGGGGGAGCCGTTTCGTGGCAGTCGAGGCTGCAGAAGACGGTTGCATTGTCAACCACGGAGGCGGAGTACATGGCAGCTGTGGAAGCCGGCAAGGAAATATTATGGATGAAGGACTTCATCGGAGAGCTTGGTATCCGGCAAGAGGAATACCGACTCTATTGCGACAGTCAAAGTGCCATCCACCTTGCTAAGAATGCGGCCTACCATTCCCAGACGAAGCATATCCAGCGGAGGTATCACTGGATCCGGGAAAGAGTATATGACCAGGAGTTCGCACTGACGAAGATCCACACGGCCGAGAACGGGTCAGATATGCGGACCAAAGTGCTGACACCCGACAAGCTGGACGCATGCCGGAAGAGGATCGGACTGGTAAGGCACCCCATGCCGGAGTGAAGGGGGAGTTTGTTGGGACACAGGTCCCTCCGGATGGGAAGGGAGAAGAATAGTGCTGATGAACAAGCTAGGCCGAGACCGAAACCGGATGAGTACCGGGCTACGGAGAGCCGGATGGTGCAAGCCCGGTGAGAACCGGATGAGGAGTACCCGGCTACGGAGAGCCGGATGGTGCAGGCCCGGTGAGAACCGGATGAGGAGTACCCGGCTACGGAGAGCCGGATGGTGCAGGCCCGGTGAGAACCGGATGAGGAGTACCCGGCTACGGAGAGCCGGATGACGCAGACCTGGTGAGAACCGGAGGAAGAGACATATTCGTAAATATGTTTCGGAGAGCCCATCGAGGCTACATTTGTAAATAGCAGAAAAGTCATATTAGTATAAATACGACTTAGGGCAAACTTGTGTAATAGTAGTTGTTATCATTCTTGTTGGCGCAAGAAGAAGAGTGAGCACGTAACAGTGTACAGAGAGAGAGAGAGAGAAAGAGGTCGCTGCCTCTGTTGTAACCGCCGCCTGTGGCGAAGATCGTGAGCACGAGGTCGTTGCCTCCGTGAACTCACTGTTTTGTACATTCCAACATAGTGATAGTTTGCAGCTTGTGGGCTGCCGTGGTTTTTCCCCTTTTGGGTTTTCCACGTAAAGATCCTGTGTACTTTTTCTCTCCTTTGTGTCGCGTGTTTTCCGTTTCCTGTTTTTCTGTGTATGAAAGAATCTCGGTTGTGGCCGAGCGTTGCGCAAAGGGAGCGTTGAGTTCCCGTCACATAATACACTGGCCGGTACCATTTCGGTGCTGTAAGTTGCATAAGCGCACTCCCAATTGCAATGTCGGACACGTCAACGAACACATGGAACTCTTTAGACCAATCCGGAGGTTACACCACCGACGCTGGTGACAATAGTACTTTTAGTGCCCGGTAAGCCTTGTCTTCTGTGTCCGTCCATTGGAACGGTGTCCGATGTACCGCATCATGCAATGTTGTAGCTAGGTCTGCCAGATACCGGAGCATTCAGCTATGCCACCGAATTTGACCTATGAACCGGCTTAATTCCTTTGCCATGGTTGGTGCCGGTGCCTCCAAAATAGCTTTGACCTTGTCCAGATCCACTACAATACCGTCCTTGCTCATGATGTGGCCAAGTAACGCTCCGCTGGACACTCCGAACACGCATTTTTCCGGGTTCATGCTTAGCCGGTAAACCCTACATTTCTCCAGACATAGTCGGAGGTGCTGAAGGTGATCCCCTTCCTGGCTATAAACATCGAAGTCGTCGAAGAACGCCTGCATGAATGCCGGAATGAATTCTCCGAAAATCTCCATGATGATCCGTTGGAAGGTTGCCGGCACCGTTTTCAATCTGAACATCATAACTACGGCAACAAAGACTCCCCATTTGGTTAGAAAAGCGGTTTTCTCCTTGTCGTCGGGGTGCATCCGGATCTGATTATAGCCGTTGAAACCATCCAGAAAACTGTACACCTCATGACCGGCGACCGCATCCAAGACTCCATCCGTGAATGGAAGTGGAAAGGCGTCTGTTACTGTAGCCGCATTCAATTTCCGGTAGTCGACGCAAACTCTTATCTTACCGTTCTTTTTCGGTACTACGACTATCGGACTGAGCCATGTGGCTTTCTTTACGGGTCGGATGAAGCCAACCCTTAGCAACTTGTCGATTTCTTCTTTGACTTTTGCTGCGTAATTCGGGTCATCCGGTAACGCCGATGCGCTACCGGTTTGGCGTCTTTACTCAGATGTATCTGGTGTTGATACAACTGATGATCGAGTCCCCGCACGTCCTCATAGGACCAGGCGAACACATTGCGAAATTCTTTTAGGAGTGTCATCATTGTCGTTTTGTTCTCCGGGGTCATTTCCTCGGCAATGTGAACCGGTCTTGCGTCCTCTGTGGTACCTAGGTTTACCTCTTCTAATTGGGATGCTTTTACGCGCTACGACACTGCCATTTCTCTTTCGAGCGCCTCCTGTGCTTGCCGTAACTCCCGGATTGCTTCTTTATCTGGTTCTTTGTCGGTCCCGTTCGGTTGCAGTATGTATGGTGATACTGCTTCGGCTACATCAATTTCGAACAGTGGTACGATCTTTGGATTTTCCTGTAAGTATTGATCGACCTCTTCGTCCGCCAATCCTTCTAGCATGTTGACACATTCCGTATATAGTGGCGTCAATTCCTTGCCAGTACCCGACCGTGGTTGAGTCGGTACTCGCACTTTCGCTTCTCCACGTCGGAACGAATTATATTCTTCCTCCAGTTTTGCTTGATGTGTGTTGTTTTTAACCAAGGGTGTCCCAACAATAGTGGATAAGCTCCTTGAGCCTGTAGCTGGAGAACTACTGCCGAAATGCGAAATGTGTGACCCCCAATGGTCACTTCCAGATCACGTATTAATCCAGTCGGCCGTACTGAGCTTGTGTCCGCCATCCGAAGCCAAAACGGGCATGGTTCCCAGTCATGGATTCCTAGAGTGTTACATGTTCGGAGGCTGATCACGTTCACGCCGGATCCTCCATTGATAATCGTGTTGGGTAGCTCTTTGCCTTTCACGATGGTTGTGATTGCCGGACTGCTCATGTCTACTACCATCGGTCCTTCCCCCAGATTTGAAAAGAACGCCGGAGCCGGTGGTGTGTCGGCTTTCGTCATTCTTGTCTTCAGTTCTTCCGTGAAGCGTGGTACCAGTTGCAATAGCCGGCCTAACGGCATCGTTATTTGGCATTCTTGTAACGCCTACCATGTTGGGTTTTCGGGTTGCCCTATGTCGGTGAGCTCTTCGACATTCTCCTTTTGTTGTTCGAGCTCTTCCACATTCCGCTTGTTTGCCTTCTACACCCATTCGGTTGCCTGCTTCCAGATGGATGCTTGAGTTTCCCACTCTGTGGCTTTGCCTTTTGACCTTGTAGTGACTTGTTGTAAGTCCGCGACTTCCGCAACTACCATGTTCACCGTTGGTCGCTTGTCGTAGCTCTTCACCGGACATTGGTTACTATAGTGGCCTTCTTGCCGGAAATAATAGCAGTACGCCTTCCGGGTGTTGCTGGATTCGGCGTTTGTGCCCGCACCCGGTTGAGGTCCTGTAGTAAGTGCTTGGTTTTGGTCCGGTTGGCTGCTTGGAGCGCCCTTTTCCGGTTCCCGTGGATGACCCCCCTTTTTGTTGAAATGACGTTTCTTGTTGAAATTCTTTTTGTTTCGGTAACCTTGACGGGGCCGATCGTCATATTTTCCATAGTCGTCTCGTCGTTGGTTATAACCAGGGGAGTGATCCCAGTTGTATCTCTCGTACCATCCATTATAGTCCCGGTATCTATCCTGTCTGTCATACGGGTCATAAGTGTCTCTTCGATCGTTGTACCAGACATCTTGTGCCAGCCGGTAGCGTCTCACTGCCAACGTTCTTCTTCTTCCTCCTGGTTGCTTCGTGGTTCAATTTGCCGGACCGGTGGTGCTTGCCGATTTAACAAGTTATACTCACACCGTTCCATTGTGTGACTTCTGGAGTGGCAGAACAAGCATTGGGAACACATGGTGCATTCCAGCGCCGAATGTCCGGCATTCAGGCATGTCGTACATTGAATTGCTTGCTGGAAGCGGACGTTCTCATCTATTGGTAGTGCACGTTGAAGTGCGCCTAGGGTTAGCCATGAACTTGATTTTTCCATTTCCCAAACTCGGTCGATCACTTGATCTATGTTGTTGATGTAGAAATCAATGACGGCACACACCGTTCGTAAGGGTTCCCGGAGTGCTGCTAAGAATATGGCCTTTGTTTCTTCCTCCGGTGGTGCCCAGCTGAGCTCACTGTGCATCCGCTGGAACCGGATGACAAACTGTTGAACGTTCTCCATTGGTTCCTGCTGGATAATGTAAAATAGGCCTACCATTTCCCGTTGGTCCATCTCCTTGTGAAAGAAATGCAAGAATTTAGTCTTTAATGGTTCAAACGTGGGGATGGTGCTGGGATCTTGTGTTTGGTGCCATCTGGCGGCCAGTCCCTCCAGGGTCATGCCGAACTCTGCCATTTTTGAGCGTTCCTCTTCGGCCGCATTTAAGTGTTGGGACACATGGTTTGCCTCCTAGGTCTGCTGAAACACATGAACGTGGGCTTCCGTGTCCAGATCATCCCGGTATTTGGGATATTTGAACGGCATATCGTCGTCTGGTGTTGGTACGCGGGCTGGTGGTGCCGGTGGTCTTTCCTCCTCCTCTATTGGCGTCGGAGGTCTTTCCTCCTCCTCTGTCGGCATTAGAGGTCTTTCCCGCTCCTCTGTCGGCATCGGAGGTTTTTCCTGCTCCTCTTTCGGTGTAGGAGGCCTCTCCTCCTCGACTTCCGGTGTCAAAGGTCTCTCTTCCTCGACTTTTGGTTCCGGAGTGCGCTCGACTTCCGATGCCGGAGGTTCCAGGCTTGTCAATTCTGGTTCCGGTGTTGGCAAGGTATCCGACTCCTCGTCCTCCGGTCCGTCTGGGGTATCGTTACTGCTACGGTAGTTCGTATGCGTGTTGTATTCCCCTTCCGAACCTGATTCAAAAGCCAAAAATGCTTCAGATTCGCCTTCGCCCGTTGCCAATGCCTAGAGAAGGGATTTCGCTTCCCGGAGGCTGCTTAGGTTGCTTCCTTCGTCCGGGTAGTCGGGTAGTCGTTTTGTTGTAAACGAAGTGACTCCTTGGCCACTCTCCGGATCACCTTGGAAAATGAGTGATCTACTCTGATTTCTTCTGCCGCTTGTTGGAAAGCCTCTCGCTTCCTCAGCTGTTCAGTAAGTCTCCTTGCTCGCTCTGTAACCGGGTTGTTCGTTGGTCTAGTCATCCATTCCCGCCAATGTCCGCTGCGATTGGGCAGGAATCGTGGTCGCCAAAAACTGTGTTATTCCTTAGGACCGGACAATGGCCTAACACAAGGTGTCTATGGCAGACACTTCACCAAAGGGGTGCTACGGCGAGATAACTTAAGACTCAACGATTAATCAGACTTTAATTGGTTACTTAGCAATATGGCATTAGACTTGATACATGCGTATGATAGAACAATTAGCACAGAACGGTAATCAACACTTAAAGATAAAACAAGAAGCTCTATTAATTATCCGTCCAAGTTTTACATTGTAACCGGGCCTTTATATAGGTCACCGGTGCTGAGTACAAAACGGTGCCAACCGGCACCTGTTCGGAACCGGTCCAGATCCGGATCGGCATACCGATTCCGGTCCGTCCATTCACGTCTCATAAACTACTTAATTATAATAGATTCTGAATATATAATCCCTTTCACATTCTGGTCTTTAACTCCTTTGCCAGCCAAGTAACAGTGATTTATCACAGAGGGTGTGTGTTGGGAAATAGGTTCGTCCGGATGAGAACTAGACGAGCTAGATCAGATGGGGAGAAGGAAGGAACCGGACCGGATGGATCCGGAAGGAGTTCGGCCAGATCCGGTATGAACCAGCAAATAGGAACATATTAGTAAATATGTTCAGATGTGACCATTGAGGTCATATTTGTAAATAGCCCCAAATTTATATAAGTATATGTTGAGAATCGAACTCAACTTCCCATAGGGACAATGTTCACACTAGTCAGTGAACAACTTACTAGGATAGATTTGTAATTAGTAGAAAGGGCATTTGACCTAGACTAGTAGGTATTTAAACCAACCTTTTGTAACTGAGTAACTGTTGGAGGTAATATACAGTTTCTTGTTTTAGAGCTCTCTCTCTCTCTATTGCATCACGTGCACACACACTCACACACATGGCTCACTTTCGTTGCATAACACCATCTACGCCTTTCTTTCTTCACATGGTATCAAAGCGTGTGGTTAACCGATCAAGCTTAATTGAATGTGTTGTGCTACGCACCGACAAACAATAGAACCAGTTCAAAAACATAGAAGAAATAATCATGAATACTCAGATAGGAAGCGTTCTTCCCACCGAGAAGCTCAATAGAACAAACTTCACATCTTGGGAGTACAAGATGCATCAGTACCTTGTCGGACAAGGTTACTGGAGCTACATCGAGGGAGCTCACGAAATGCAACCCAACCTGACACACGTCGACTACCTAGCATGGGAGCAGGCCGTGAGTCGTGTGTGTATTGCCTTGCGTCATGCATTGATGACCACATGCTTGACTATATTCGAGATTCGAAAACGCTGAAAGAAGCCTGGGGAAATCTAAAGAAGATTTTTTCGGCCAATACAGCTGCAAGAAAGCTCCAACTTCGACAGGAGCTAAACAACATGCAACAGAGGGATATGTCGATCACCGACTATACCTGGAAGACCAAGAAGCTATGTGATGCCCTCGTATCGATCAATGTCATCATCGACGATGACAAAATGTTGAAAATATGCCTCGGCAGTTTAGCACCGCACTTTGGCGCAATCAGGTCGGCCATTCTCGCAAGGGAGAACCCACCTTCCTTTTTCAACCTTAAATCAATATTATTGGTGGAAGAAAACCATGCCCAACAAAGGAGCAGCAATGCACCGGATGGTCAGTTGCTTTACTCACAATTGGATGATAGAAGGGCGACAGGGTCAGTCGACCCGAGAATGCAGCTCACACCAATGGCAAGACGATAGGAACAATTCCAGGGAATTCAGCAGATGGGGGAGTCATTATGCTGAACCAAGCCTTAGCAACAACCTGATCAAATGCGGGTATTGTGGAAATCTCAACCACTATGAAGAAGAGTGCCAAAAGAAGAAGCGAGAGTTGGGGTTGACTAGTCGACAACTTACGAATTACGCCTCAAATTCCGACTACGATGATAGTGGCGGAATGTTTATGATGAGGCACAAAGCGCATTTGATGTCGACCTCAAGGTGAGACAAGCACCTTAACCTCAGACAATGTGTAGTTTGTTGACATGAGAGCATCCAATCATTGGATGTCTCATGAAGATTGGTTCCGAGAATTACGAATGCCCGATGCACCTGGTTATGTCGAAACAGGCGATGACATGACTCATTCAAAAATGAAGTCGAAAAAGCCACGGGTTAGCACATACGCTGCCTTCAATCGAATGGAGGCAAAGAATATTTCTCGAATGAGTTTACAACATATCTATGAAAGGAAGGAATACAACAAGAATTCTCATGCCAGCACACACCTCAACAAAACGGTGCAGCCAAACGAAAGAATCGACATATAATAAAGGTTGCACTGGCTATGATGAACAAAAAGAACCTGTTGGAATCGTACTGGGCAAAGGCGGCTAACACATTCATATATCTAATGAATAGGTGTACAACCTCGGGGGTACATGACGTAACCCCACATGAGAAGTTCTTTGGAAGGAAGCCAAACCTCTCACATGTTAGATTTTTCGGCTCCCTTGCATACATGCACATCCTTGACAAGAAGCGACAAAAGCTCGACCCAAAGTCAGAGAAATGTAATCCTCGTAGGACACTCATTGAAGCAAAAGGGGTATAAGTGCTATAACCCCTCTACTCTAAAGGTTCGTGTGAGTCGAGATGTCATTTTCGACGAGTCAACATCCTGGTACGCACCAAAGACAACTTCAACCTTGACTCAGTTCAACCCAGAATCAGCCGAACAAGACATACAAGAGGAAGATCGACTCAAACACATGTACGATGACAGCCTGCTTACAACAAGGCTGAGTGGTCCACAAGATCCTCCGGGTGATCACAACACATCTCAGCCAACTCCGAAGCTAGACAAGGGGAAGGCCAAAATGCCAGAATATGAAGACCTGATGGACAATGTGTCAACTCAGTCCCTCGACAGTGAGTTTGAAGGCCTCGACATCCAGACAAATGGAGAAAAGAAAGTAGTAGTCTCTGCGAACGAGAAGTTATGCCGATCTACTTGTGAAAAGAAACCTATAAGCCGATTCAGCTACGATGAGTACATGGCATATCATTACGCCTTTATGATGATGGTAGCAACTGTCTGAAAGCTGAAAACATTTTCTGAGTCCATGAAGGACTCACAATGGGTCGGCGTGATGAATGAAGAAATGCTGGCATTGTGCAAAAACGAGACATGGGACCTTGTTCCCCATTCACCTCATAGGAAAGCGATTGGTTGTCGATGGATCTATAAGGTCAAATACAATGACGATGGCACAGTAAATTGTTTCAAAGCATGACTCATCACAAAAGGATACACACAAATGCACAGAGTCGATTATGAGGAGACCTTTGCCCTGGTGGCAAAGATGATGACTATGGGGACCGTAATTGCAGTCGCAATTGCGAAAGGTTGGCATCTCCACCAAATGGATGTAAAGAACTCCTTCCTCCAAGGCGAACTAGAAGAGGTCTTCATGATTAAACCCCCGGTTTCGAATCGAAAAATCATCCGAAAGAAGTATGTAGACTAAAGAAGCCACTCTATGGCCTGAAGCGAGCACCACGTGCTTGACATTCTAAGATTATTCACTATCTTCATCAAATTCTCTTTCGAATGTCGAAATCGGATAACTCCTTGTACATCTGAAATGAGTCGAACAACCTGATTGTCATCATCTTGTACGTGGATGATCTGGTCATCGGGGGAAAGCATCTCGTTGAGATTAATAAGGTAAAATCACTCCTAGCCTGCAAATTTGAAATGAAAGATATGCATGAGCTCCATTACTTCCTTGGCATTGAAGTAATTTGAACACCATTCAGGATACTAATCTCACAACGACACTACATTCTCAACTTACTCTATAAGTTCGGAATGACTAAGTGCAAACTTGTGTCTACCCCTCTCGATCGTAATCTCAAGATCAATGTTGATTCAGGACCAACAGAGTGTGATCTGACTCAATATCGACAACTGATCGGTAGCCTAATATATCTAACCATCACACGACCCGATCTCAGCGAGGTCGTTTGGCTCAAATGCATTTTGAAGGATCTGGGCGCTCCCCTCATGGATCCAGGCCGCTTATACTGTGACAACATGAACAATATCTATTTGGCTCAGAACCCGATCTTCCACGTGCACAAAATACATATCTAAGTGCACTACCACTTCATCCATGAGCGCGTTTAGTCTGGAGATGTCGATTTACAAAATATTACCACAAATCTACAAATTGCTGACATCTTCACTAAGGCCTTAGGAGTCGACAAGCTCGGCCAATTTACGACGGACCTTGCTCTCACGTCATCTACATTGCCAAGCTTGAGCGAGAGTACCGAAAATATTGAAAAATATAAGTAATTGCTGACCACCAGACAACAAAGCCGAAAACCAATTCAGATATCCGGGCAAAAAACGAAAGCCGATTCCGCCGAATCGAAGTTTTCAAAGAGTGAATTGAAACAACTTTTTGGCGTTCAGAGGTTGTGTTTGAAGGGGCGTGTTAAGAATAGAACTCAACTTCCCATAAGGACAGTGATCACACTTGTCAGTGGACAACTTACTGGATAGATTTGTAATTAGTAGAAAGGGCATTTGAGCTAGACTAGTTGGTATTTAAACCAACCTTTTGTAACTGAGTAATTGTCGGAGGTAATATACCATTTTCTTGTTTTAGAGCTCTCTCTTTCTCTCTATTGCATCATGTGCACACACACTCACACACAAGGCTCACTTCCGCTGCATAGCACCATCTATGCTTTTGTTTCTTCACTATATAAATATAACTAGGGCAACACTATTAGTTGTAGACTGATCATCATTGTAGTTGTTTTGTTGTATTGTTGTATAGAGACAGAGACACTGAAAGAAATACAAAAAGCTTTTTTGTTGTAACCGTCGGTTGGCGAAGATAAAGCTCAAGGTTGTTGCCTTTGAGTCTCACATTGTTGTACCTCTCCTCCATAGTGATCCTATTCGGTGTTCCAAGAACTCCCTTGGTTTTTCCCTATTAGGGTTTTCCACATTAATACTTCATGTCATCTTATTTTCTATTTTCTTCCATTGAAGAGAGTGACACTCCGTTGTGGCCAAGCAATATTCCGCACAACCTCGTATCAGAGCATGGAAGATCCATTCGGCGGTATGTTCAAGCTCACCGGCTCCAACTACTCAGTGTAGAAGTTGAAGGTGAGGGACATGCTCATAGTTAAAAATCTTTGGCTACCGGTACAGTTCGGGGACAAAAGACCAGACAACATTGACGCATCAACATGGGAGATGATGCATATGAAGAAGAAAACCTATATTCAATGCTTCATTGACATGAGCCTGTACAACAACTTCAATGAAGAGAGTAAGGCTCATGAAGTCTGGGAGAAGATAGGGGCATCATGTTTGAGAACAAGAATGTCGTAAATCGAGTCTTGGTCTTCCGGAAGTTAGTGAGACTCAAATATCAAGACGGCTCCAGTATGGTAGAGCACAAGAATGCCTTCCAAGGGCTGATAAACCAAACAACCTCGTTGGAAGTACCTCTGGCCGACGAGGTACTCGCGTTGTTGTTGCTCAGTTCCCTCCCGGATAGTTGGGAGACGCTAGTTGTCACCTTGGGCAACACCGGGCCAAAAGGAAAACATCTATCCCTAGCAAGGGTAAAATCAAGCTTGTTGGATGAAGAAGCTCACCGGAAGGACTGAGAGTCCGAAACCAATCCGAAGGCCTCAGTTACTGAAGATGACAATAACCAGGGAAGAGGCCGGCATCGAAGTCCCTAGAACCAGGAGAAATCGGGGACGAGGTCGAAGTCAAGGGGGAGGCCCACTTGCCTTTATTGCGAAAAGTTGGGGCCCTTCTAGAAGAATTGCCAACATTTCCTGACAGTTCCTGACTGTTTGAACCGATTTCTTCTCCTTCCTTTCCTTCATACTAATCCTCTTATCCTCCCTAGTAAAATGGCAATTGTTAGCGCTCAGGAATACCAATATGTTTTCTCGGAGCTCCAATGCTTAAAGGAGAAGTTTGTAGCACTAGAACAAGGAAATCACCTTTTGTTGGGGGATCTTCAACAAATAGTGTTTGAAAAACAACAACACGAGGGGAGCTCACGTTACGTGTACAACAACTTGAAGCAACTATTATATCACTACAAGGACAAGGATCAAGCACACAAGGGATTCACAAAGAACCCAAGATTGGTCTTCCTACAAAATTTGATGGGACCCGATCACAATTTAGAGGTTTTCTTAATCAGGTATGTTTAGTTATTCAAATGCATCCTTCTCGATATCCCACCGATGCATCACGAGTGGGACTAGTAGGCACTCTACTTAGTGGCACGACTTTGGCATGGTTCGACCCCCTATTAGAATAAAGCTCTCCCTTGTTAAATAATTTCGAAGAGTTTATTACCGAGTTTAAAGCTTGTTTTGGAGATACCGACAGCGTTAGGATGACAATAACAAAATCCAAAGATTGTGCCAAGCTGAACGGCCGGCCTCGGCTTATGTTGCAGATTTTCATCTTCTCGCCACCGATATTCCCTGGGATGACCAAGCATTAATGGAGAAATTTCATTTTGGCCTACGTAATGATGTTAAGGATTTACTCTTAACCTTCCCTGAAGAGCCAAAGTCATTCAAAGAAGCAATCAGTCGCGCGGTACGATGCGACAATGTTGTCCACCAGACCTAACGCTTAGACGAGTAGAATATATTATTAGAAGAATTAAAGAAATGCATGTCACGGTTCATGCTAGGAGCAGACTAAAAGCCCTATGTATATAAAGGGCGGAAATCCTCTGTAAAGGGGAGCATGTATTTTTTGGAGCTACCTTTTGTAATATAGTATTATCTTCTCTGATTCCTGTGTCTGTGTAAGTCGTCTACTGCTTCGGTGTAGTACTCTATTGGTAATTGTGGGCTAGTAAGTGTAGGGTAAGTGTGTATATGAGATTACGCATTGGTGAGCTTTGGTTGTAGCCGTTTCCCTTCACGTGCAGACGATACGCTTCGCTTTGTAAGCCTCTTATGCTTCGCGCACCTACCGATCTATTCCTTGCACCGCAATCACCTTGAAGTCTACCTTGAAGGACTGAGAGTAGACACTGTTCCTAATCAATAACACTTTAGGCAGACATGGTGGATTTGTGGTTCAGCACAGACTAGCAGCAAGGTATGGATGACTAGCCATAGACGAGCTAGAGAACTGACCCGACAAGATCGACCACTAACGAGGTTTATCACTCGCGAAACAAAAGAGTGTGCTAAGCAAAAACCTCACCTCAGCGACCACGACTGCTCCTTTCAGGAGTACACGATAGACTCCACACTCACAGAATAGCGCGACATCGACCACGAAGCCTTGTCGCCACACGACCAAGGTAGTGCGATTAAACGCCACAATAGTCCACATTGCGCCAAGGTGAGTGGCTAGCCTCGGCTTATGCTGCAGATTTTCATCTTCTCGCCACTAATATTCCCTCGGATGACTAGGCATTAATGGAGCAATTTCGTTTTGGCCTACGTAATGATGTTAAGGATTTACTCTAAACCTTCCCCGAAGAGCCAAAGTCATTGACAGAAGCAATCAGTCACGCAGTGCGATGCGACAATGTTGTCCGCCGGACCTAACACTTAGACGAGTAGAATATATTATTAGAAGCGTTAAAGAAACGCATGTAACGGTTCACGCTAGGAGCGTAACGGACTAAAAGCCCTGTGTATATAAAGGGCGGAAATCCTCTGTAAAGGGGAGCGTGTATTTTTGGGAGCTACCTTTTGTAATATAGTACTATCTTCTCTGATTCCCATGTCTGTGTAAGTTGTCAACTGCTTTGGTGTAGTACCCTGTTGGTAACTGTGGGCTAGTAAGCGTAGGGTAAATGTGTACATGAGATCACGCACTGGTGAACTTTGGTTGTAGTCGTCTCCCTTCATGTCCAGATGATACGCTTTGCTTTGTAAGCTTGTTACGCTTCGCACACCTACGGATCCATTCCTTGCACCGCAATCACCTTTAAGTCTACCTCGAAGAATTGAGAGTAGACAGTGTTCCTAATCCGTAACAAACAACCGCATTTTCGAACGACATTCGAAATTTCAGTTCTAGATGCCAAGGACAAGATCAGAGCCCATGTACGCCTCAGTGGTAGAAAAACCTTTTTCAAGGGAGTCATATAATGCGTCTCCAGCAAATACTCCAACTCTGATGGAAATCGACACCACACGTTGTCACGGGCCATTATCGGAAGAGGAAAAACAACGACTAGGGTATATCGTAATGAATTGTCCTCATAGGCCAAGAAGACAAGTAAACCAAATAGTCGCTAGTAATAATTGTTCTAATCATGAGTCTATTTTAATAGGAATATCTGATAGTTCTAATAGTACTAATACCCCAAGTCAATCGAACAAATTTGATGTCCTTAGTCAGTTAGAAGAAGATTTAAACGACTAAGTCCAGCCAAAATAGGAGCCATTTGGTTGGACAGCCCTAGATCTGTCCAGTCCATTAGTGGTTCCATTCCGTCTAAGCAAGTTAGCAATGTGTTCTTAGCTCAAGTAACCATTAGTACTAAAACTACCCCTCTAGTACATGTCTTAGCACTCCTAGATTCCGGAGCTAATTCTTGCTTCATGGATAGGAATTTTTCCTAAGCTCATCAGATATCCCTAAGCAAACTCCCGTGTTTAGCCTCTGTAGTAGTCATTGATGGTCATCCCATTGCTTCCGAAAATATCATAGAAGAGTCAGAGCAAGTTAACATTGCCCTAGATAACTTAGCATGTGTAGTATCATTTAATATAATTAGTATCCCAGAACATCCCATTGTTTTGGGATTACCATGGTTCAAATTACATAACCCAGGCATAGATTGGAGAACAAGAGAAATCCGGTATCGACAAACTTGAGGATCTACTCATAAGATTGTAACCATTTCGCTACATCAGTTGTGCGAGAAAGGACGCAAGGAAGAAATGTTTCTCTTCACAGTATCAGTAAAACCCTCCAACACCACTAAAGAGGAGTCCACCATTCAACTTCCAAAGAAGTATCGCCATTATGCCGATGTGTTCGATAAAGTACAAGCCAATACGCTTTTTCACCATTGACTGTATGATTGCCCCATTGATTTACAACTGGGAAAAGAGCCACCATGGGGACTGATCTACAACTTGTCACCAACCGAGCTAGAAGTCCTTTGAGCCTATATAGAGGAGAATTTGGCAAATGGTTTCATTCGACATTCGAAATCTCAAGCCGGCACACCCATTTTCTTCGTCAAGAAAAAGGATGGATCACTATGTCTCGTCGCAGATTTTCGTGGCTTGAATAAGGTCACCATGAGGAATAGGTATGCACTTCCCCTTATTTCAAGTCTTTTAGAACGGATCAATGGTGCAAGGTTCTTCACAAATATTGACTTACGAGGAGCATATAACCTCGTACGGATCTGACCAGGAGATGAATGGAAGACCGCGTTTCGCACTAGATATGGGCACTTCGAATATACGGTCATCCCATTCTGTCTCACTAATGCGCCAACAGTCTTCCAGCACATGGCAAATGATATATTCCGAGATCTCTTCGATGATTGTTTGATCATCTATTTGGATGATCTACTGGTTTATTCGAAGACCGAAGAAGAGCATGATTCTCATGTACTGTTAGTACTAAAATGACTTCGAGAACATGATCTTTATGCAAAGCTGGAAAAATGTAGTTTCGGGTGCAACTAAGTGGAATTTTTGGGCTATGTCATCTCCTCGGAAGGCATCTCCATGGATCCTGCTAAGCTCAAAATGATGGTAGAGTGGCAGACTCCACATTCGTTGCGAGATGTGCAATGCTTTTTAGGCTTTTCCAATTTCTATCGCAAATTTATACCGGATTACTCAAAGCTTGTTCTGTCTCTCACACAGCTTACCAGGAAGGGACAATCGTTCGTTTGTTCTAAAGAAGCAGACATGGCGTTTGAGAGTCTTAAGAAGGCATTTACATCAGCTCCTATTCCAGCTCATGTTGATCTAGAAAAACCATTCATCATTGAAGCAGACACGTCAGATTTCGCCTTGGGTAGCATTCTCCTGTCTTAACAAGGTGATGATGAAAAGCTACATCTTATGGCTTTCCACTCACCCAAGTTTGACGCCACCGAAATCAACTATGAAATTCATGATAAGGAGCTATTAGCAATAGTTGACTCTTTTACGCAATGGAGGCATTTTCTAGAGGGGTCTTCTCATCAAGTCACTGTATTCAGTGATCACAAAAACCTTGCCTACTTTTAGAATGCTTGTGCGTTACATCGACGTCAAGATCGGTGGGCCCAATTCCTCACTCGTTTCGACTTCGAAATTACATATCGTTCGGGGAAGTAACAAGGGAAGGCAGATGCATTATCACAGCGCTCGTATCTAGCACCGCGTCCCAACGAGCTGGCTTTTGATAACCAAAAGCAACTAATACTGGGACCGACACAAATACAAGTCGTAGGTCTTCGGTATGCCCTTAGATTCCCACATTATGGATACCATACATGAGGACATGAAGAGAGTTCTTTCACCCAATCCATTCTAGCACAAATTGATCCCTCTCGAACATCTTGTTCACAATTGCAACAACCAGGTACGGACTATCGACAATTCAAATGTCATGATGTATTACTATTCTTTAAGAAA
Source organism: Azolla caroliniana (assembly GCF_043228905.1). NCBI lineage: Eukaryota > Viridiplantae > Streptophyta > Polypodiopsida > Salviniales > Salviniaceae > Azolla > Azolla caroliniana. The sequence goes on from NW_028230453.1 coordinate 12,076,810, forward strand.
CTCTTGTATGTTCCTAATGGTATTTGTCAGCTTCAAGTAGTCCAAAACTGTCATGACACATATACAACTGGGCATTTTGGTCGTACTAAAACATTAGATTTAGTACAACAATCATTCTGGTGGCCCCATATATGACAATTTGTCGAAGATTTTGTTCGGACTTGTGATACATGTTGCAGAGCAAAAATGCCAAGGCATTATCCATATGGTTTATTAGAACCATTACCAATTCCAAACAAGCCATGGCAATCCATTGCTCTAGATTTCATCACAAATCTTCCGATTTCTAAGGGATTCGATGCGATCTTAATAGTAGTAGATTGATATACAAAGATGGCCCATTTCCTGCCATGTACTAGGGAAATCTCCAGTGAAGAAACCGCCGAAACTATCATGCGTGAAGTATGTCGGCATCATGGCCTTCCCGATAGTATCATAAGCGACCGTGGACCCCAGTTCGTCTCGAAGTTCTGGAAGCACCTCTTTTAAATGCTTAAGGTCACTTGTAACCTCTCCTCCGGCTACCACCCACAAACAGACGGCCAAGCAGAATGAACAAATCAAACGCTGGAGCAGTATCTCCGTTGTTTTCTAAGCTATCATCAAGATGACTGGGCGGATATTCTCCACTTCGCCGATTTTGCGTATAATAACTCTGTCCACTCATTGACAAAGGTTACACCATTTTATGCTTATACAGGTTGTCACCCCCGGTGGTGTGGATTTGAAACTCTAGAGCTACCCACAAATCCTTGCATAGAGGATCGTTTGGGGCGGTTACGCAAGATACAAGTGGATTTATCTATTCATCTAAAGCACGCTCAACAAACACACAAGGTTTACACAGATCGTCGTCCCCTTCCATATAGTTTTCACATTGGCGATCGAGTATGGCTACTACGACGACACATCAAGACTGCTCGCCCATTCGAGAAGTTGGATTATCGGTGAATAGGTCCTTTCTGTATTATGGGAAAAATTAATGATGTCGCTTTTTGTCTCGATCTACCTCCGCAACTTCGGATACATCTTGTGTTTTCATAGTTCTCTCCTTGAACCCTATCAAGACAGCACCATCCCAGGTCGTATTAAACAACCTTCCCCCCTGATCGAACTTGAAGATGGACCTGAGTACGAGGTTGCCGTCATCCTCGATTCCAAGATTGTTCGCAACAAGCTCTACTATTTAGTCAATTGGCTAGGATATAGTCTCAATGAACATACTTGGGAACCGATAGAGAATGTGACCAATGCTCGTGCTCTTCTTGAAGACTTTCATCGTCAATATCCAGACAAACCGGGTCCTCAATCCAAAACGACTCGTGACCCTCGTCGTTTTAAAAGGGGGGATAGTGTCATAATATAGCAAGACTCGAACCCATGACCTTATATTACATGGGTCAAACTCTTACCATTAGGTTATGTATTTATTGTAATACGAAAGGTATTATTTTCATTTAAGTTTTACTATAGAAAATTAATGTATATTCCAGATTTCTCACGAACATTCTAGAAACATCAGGAGTAATCCTGAGAACACTATAAAAGGAGGCACAAAGCATTATTTCGAACCAAATCGGTTCAACGCCAGTCTTAAGCCTCATAGCTATTCTTGTACTTACTCTTCATATAATATAATATATCTTTTGTTATCATCATTCTCCCTCTCTCTCTCCTTCTCTCGTGAGTTCTGCACCCTTTTCTCTCTCTTAGTACTAATTTGCATGTCTTAGTACTAATTCCCTCTCTGTCTTAGTATTGTTCCTGACAGTATAGAGTGACCAAAGGAAGAGAGAAGAAGAACCAATTGATTGTTCTGTGTATTGTATCTCTATGAGAACGAAGGAATAAAGCTTTCCATTAAAGCCGACTCTATGTAAGTCTCTGCTTATTCTATTTTCTATTTGTGTTTTTTGTTGTTCATAATCGACAATAGATCCATACACATTTCCGCAAAACGCACTCGTTGTGAACAACTGGTATCAAAGAGAACCTATGTTGTTCGGCGGAAATAGACAACAAAAGAAGAAGCTGAAAGAAAAGACCAAGTCAGAAATCTCAAGCTCACAGAAAGAATATGGCTTCAACATCTGGAACAGGAGTTGAAATTAGAAAATTCGATGGCAAAAACTTTGCCCTATGAAAGGAGATGATGCAGGATGTGTTGATCATCCAAAGACAGGTCGAGGCCATTCGGAATAGCGAAAAACCTGCTTCAATGACAGCAGAGGAGTGGAGATCAATGGACGAAATCGCATGCTCCACCATCCGAATGCATCTGGCTGAAAACGTCTATTTCAGCATGGCAAAAGAAACAAGAACATTCTCATTGTGGGAGAAGCTACAAGCCGTCTATGAAAAGAAGTCCTCATCTTCGAAATTGATTTTGATCAAACAACTGTTCAATATGAAGATGAAAGAGACTGATCCGGCAACCTCTCACTTCAACACCTTCAGTTGGGTGTTGTCAGAGCTCTCGTCACAAGGGATCAACTTAAAAGAAGAAGTGAATTCCCTTGCCCTCATATCGAGCGTGTCGACGAGCTGGGAGGTATTCTGCATGACATACGCCAATAGCCGACCGATCCTAAACTTGGACGAAACAATCAACCAAGTCCTCATAGAGGACATCAGGTGAAAATGGATGGGACTAACCATCGATGAGTCGGCAGAAGCCCATCACTCAACCCAGTCATTCGACCGAAAGAACAAGCCGACACAACCGGTCGACACTACAGCCGATTGAAAACGAGGGAAGACCCACAACGGTCAAAGTCAAAAACGGGCCGATCAAGCGAGTACTGCACACACTGCAGGAAAGTTGCCCACGATGTTTCCGACTGATGATCAATGAAGAGAAAAGAGAGTGGTCGGGGATCTGAGCGGAATCGGGGACATTCCGATTCGGACCACTCTCCAGTCGGCAACTAGATCAATGTTGCCGACACCCGATCTGGAGAAATCCTCTCCTTAGAGGACTCAATGATCAAAGAAGTCCTCTATAGTGCACAAGTTGCATACACGTGGCTACTAGACTCTGGTGCCACATTTCACGTGACCCTCAACATTGAATGGTTCTCAAACTATTCAGTCGACGCCAACGGCACAGTCCACTAGGAAACATGCAGGAGTGCAAGATCGCCGGAACCGGGGAGGTTCCCATCAGATTGCCAAATGGCAACACAATAACCTTGCACCAAGTTCGGCACGTACCTGATCTAAAGAGGAGTCTGGTCTCCATCGACATGTTAACCGAAGACGGGTATAGAATGACTCTATACAAGTCGACATGGGTGATCAGCTAAGGAAACCTCAAGATCGGTAGTAGGTACAAGTATAATAATCTATAGCCATTGATGACGATCAACCCTGAAGGGGCCGTGAACGTAGCCGAGAAAACCAACCCAAACTTATGGCATGGCCGACTTGGCCACATGTCTCAAGCCAGACTTGATCGGCTGATGTCGGTTGGCTACATCCCAAAACTCCAAGCGAAGACAGACTTCTACGAGCATTGTCGATACAAGAAACTGTTAGGAAACAGGTCCCTCCGGAAAAACCGGACGTGGAGTACTTGGCAACGGAAGACCCGGTGAGAACCGGATGTGGAGTACCCGGCTACGGAAGACCCGGTGAGAACCGGATGACGTGTACCCGGCTGGCGCCAGATGAAGCAGGCCCGGTGAGGAGTGCTCACCGGATGAAGGGACATATTCGTAAATATGTTTCTGAGAGTCCATCGAGGCTATATTTGTAAATAGCCGAAAGGTCATATTAGTATAAATATGACTTAGGGCAAACTTAGTACTGTTGTGTGGTCATTCTTGTTGGTGCAAGATTAGAGCGTGTAACTATGTATAGAGAGAGTGAGAGAGTGGAAGAGGTCGTTGCTTCTGTTGTAACCGCCGCCTGCAGCGAAGATAGCAAGCTCGAGGTTGTTGCTTCGGTGCTTTACTATTGTACATTCTGATATAGTGATAGTTTGCAGTCTGTGGGCTGTCGTGGTTTTTTCCCTAGTTTGGGGTTTTCCACGTTAACATCTTGTGTACTCTTCTCTTCACTGTGTCGTGCAATCATTACCCGTTTTTTGTGTTTTATCCTATGCTCGGTTGTGGCCGAGCATTGTTCAGCAAGAGCGTGTGTTCCTGTCAGAAATACACCAGAAGTCTGCACACTCTTCACTACGAGACGGTATGACAACACCTAGAGCTCATGCACACAAACATATGTGGGCCCATGCCAGAGCGATCACTAGGAGACTCCCGGTACTTCATCACCTTTGTAGATGACTGTACACGGAAAGACTGGGCATACTCCACCAAGTCCAAAGACGAAGCGCTCGAGGTCTTCACTCGATGGATATTTAAAGTGGAGAACCAGTCGAGATACAGAGTGAAGATACTCCGATCCGACAAGGAGGTGAGTACACCTCCAGAGCCTTCAATCAGTACCTGTCCAACAAAGGGATCCGGCACCAAAAGACCATTCCTTACACACCCATGCAAGATGGGGTGGCTGAACGGATCAACCGAACGATCTAGGAGAGGGCGATGGCAATGCCCCAGCAAGTCGGACTGAAGCTGGAATTCGGGGCTAAGGCATTGCAGACGGCAATGTACCTGATAAATCTGGCGCCATCAAGAGCAATCAAGCTCGAAGTGCCACAGGCACTATCGTCAGGCAAACAGTCGACCTACGATAGGCTCCGTATATTCAGATGCGAACCCTACGCATTCATCCCCAGGGACGAAAGGACAAAGTTAGCACCCCATGCAACAAAGTGCATATTTCGTAAGTATAGAACCAATGGGGACTTAGGCTACTGGTTATAGGACCCTGAGAACCGGAAATTGATCCGGAGCAGCGACGTAGTCTTCAATGAAGAATCTATCTTCTCTCAGCGGAACCAACAGAAAACAATTGGTAAGAAGGTATCCTTCGAAGATGACAGCACTGTCATAGAAAGACCGACCCTCCGGGCCGAATAAGAGACTCGACAAATAGCCGAACTCCAACAAGCTGACAACTTCCCTATCGACACCAAATCGGCAATAAGTCCTATCATCGAACTCAAAGACAAAGTCATCAAAGACACAACCGAATCGACAAGGATCGATAAAGGAAAAGTCACCAAGACACAAGTCAAAAAAGAGTCGACGACAATCACAGGGGAGGATAACCAGACACTGCCGAAATCCCAATCTAGGGGCGGGACACCTAACAAGACTCCTGATATAGATGGTTCAACTAATACCGATTGACCAACAGAGCTAATCGAAGGATCTGAACTAAACATCTCGGCTCCTAGGAGATCTGGACGAGCTCGAAGGCAAACAGAGTTCTATCAATCAGGCCTCGACTACGTCAACTACACGAATGTAGGCAAATCAAGCACATATGAAGAAGCTATGGCTGCACCGAACACCAAAACATGGCTACAATACATGAAATCCGAAATGGACTCAATTCATTAGAATCAAACATGGGAGCTGGTCGCACTACCAGTTGGAAGGAAGTCGCTACCTTGCAAATGGGTTTTCCGATACAAGTATGTATCCGACTCAAAGAAACCCAAGTACAAAGCTCGGCTTGTCGCGAAAGGATTCAAACAGGAATACGGGGTTGACTATGACAATATATTCTAACCAGTAGTCAAGATTACCACACTCCGACTCCTACCAGGAGTCATGGCGACAAAAGATCTATAACGCGAGCAAATGGACGTAAAGACGGCATTCCTACATGGAGATCTGGAAGAAGACATATACATGTCTCAACATGCAGGGTTCATGGCGACGGGGGAAGATAGTCACCTCGTATGCAGGCTGAAGAAAAGTCTATATGGCCTGAAACAAGCGTCAAGGATGTGGTACCAGAAATTTAATTCCTACATACGGCAGCTTGGATACAACCGATCAGACTCCGACCTATGCATGTATGTTTGGCAACTGGCCGACGAGTCCAGGATCTATCTGATCCTATACATCGATGACATGTTGATTGCAGGGAGCAATGAAGCAGATATTGGTAATCTGATGAAGGAAATAGGACAAGCCCGACACATATTGGGCATGAGGATAGAGCGAAATCGGATGACCAAGACTCTCCGACTCTCCCAGTTTGAATACATACGCAAGGTGCTGAAGCGCTTCAACATGAAGAATGTGAAGCCAGCACCAACACCACTTCCGACTTTGATCAGACTATCGGACAGAGACTCTCCTTCGACAGACAAGGAAAGAGAGCTTAATGGAATAAAACCCTACGTATCTGCAGTAGGAAGTATCATGTACACAATGGTGGCGGCCCGACCTAGCCTATGTGGTAGGGGTGGTCAGCCAGTACATGTCACACCTAGGAAAAAAGCATTGAGAGGCCATCAAGCACATCCTTACGGAAATTGACAAAGCAAGTGGTGTACCATCCAGTTCAACTAAACGATATGTCGCATTATCTTCCACTTTCTTCACCACATATGGTGCAAACCATCGTTGTGAAAATTTTCGAGCCATACTATGTTGGTTGTCTAGGCTACTGTCGTAGACCAACACCCAATCTCCTTCAACGATTTTCCTCGGACGAAGTCGATGTCGTTTGTCAAAGTCTTTCTTGTTCTTCAACCTTGCATTCTTTAGCCATGCTTTAGCCACTTCTATATCTTCTGACTTTCGCTCCAACTGTCGAATCCTTAACGCTAGAAGATCTTCTCTGCTTATCTCATCTTTCCATGGCAATGCCGACCATGAAACAATACTTTGTTCCACTGGCATTATCGGCTTCTGTCCAAATATGAGCTCTATCGACATGTATCTCGTCATCGTGCTATGAGTAGTCCTGTCAGCCCATAGTGCAAATGGCAGTAGATGCAACCATTCTCCTATTTTCCCATGGCAAGCTTTTACTAAAGCCTTCACAATCGGTCGTGTCCCCATTCCACTTTCCCATTCGCTTCCGGATTATACGTTGTGGTAAGAGTTAACTTGATTCCCATCCCGGAGAAGAATTCTCTGGCTTCATTGGCATCTAGCTCGCCTCTATAAGCCACTACCTTGCCGACGCATCCATATCTGCAAATAACATCTTCAAGAAGGAATCTGCATACTGATGATGTCTCCTTAGTTCTCAATGCTCGCCCTTCAACTTGATTGGTAGGATCCTCTCTCGCGAGCATAAGATACCTCATCTACCATCGCCCTATTGGCATCATTACAATGTCCACCATCCACTTGTAATGCATAGACAATGGGTAAGTCGGATGAAGTTCATCTCGATGGAGAACATTCGAAAACATCTAGCATTCCTTACATGTTTCCACGTAAGCTGCTACATCCTTGTAGATGCCCAGCCACCAATATTTCTTCTTAAGCTTCGCGAACGTAGCCCATATTCCTTGATGGCCTACAAATACACTATCATGAAATTCGGACATCAGTTTTTGTTGGTCTTCCAGCTTGTGTCATGGACACACCAAGCACGGACTAGGACGGAGCACAAATGACAAGGCTACGAGGAACTTAAGAAGCGAGGAACAACATAAGAGAATGAAGGCAGAGATGAAGAAGGAGACAAGATGGAATGAAACGAAAATACTAGATTGATGTAGAGTTAAATCCCTTGAAAGGGACCAAGGATGTTACAAGTATTTATACAATTTCTGAGATTGAATATCTCTAGAATATATTGAGAAATATCTCAAGAATATACCCGTTTAGAATATACTAACGACTAGAATATTCTTGAATGTACTATACACTAGATTCTACAATATATACACGTTCACAATTGAATGTGGACAATTCACAAGAGTTTCCATATGGTTAACACAACACAATATGTGTTGTGTGTGTTAAAAGTCAAAGGTTTGACCCTTGAATGTGACATTATCCCCTCTCTTACGTCGCCTTCCCAAACCGGTTCTTGCCTTAAGGGGATATTGTTGATGAAAATCTTAGACCACCTCCAAAGTATTTTGTAAATCCTAGACAAGGAATAACCCTTCCAGAAGACGACGTATTGAACACCAACGGGCATGAGCGACCATGTGTGGTCCTCGACCAGAACTGGAACACAAATACCAATGGGTGTGAGCGACCATGTGCGGTCCTCATGGGGAGCATGAACACCAACGGGCATGAGCGACCATGTGTGGTTCTCGTCGGGAACTGGAACACGAATACCAATAGGTGTGAGTGACCATGTGTGGTCCTCACGGGGAAATAAACACGAACGAGCGAGAGAGACCATGCGGCCCTCACCAAGAACTAGAACACGAACGGACGTGAGTGACCATGTGGCCCTCACCGAGAACTAAACACAAACGGAAGTGAGTGACCATGCGGCCCTCACCGAGAACTGGAACAACAACGGGCGAAGGAGTGCAAGTGAAGTGGTCGACTCGACTTCTTCTATTATGAGAGGGTAAATAGTCGAGGTTGACCCAAGACACGGCACAAACGGTAGCGCTAGCAAAAAACCCACGGGATCCCTACTAGGAAAGTGAGCAGTTGTGACCCCCACCGAAACTAGAAGGTGAGCGATCGAAATCGGTCCTCGCCAACAAAAAGTGGCGCGAGACTTGATCTATAACGAAAATGCAGTGCAAGCGAGCAATGATTTGATCCCCACCTAGAAAGTGAGCGGTTGTGACCCCCCACCAGAACTGGGAAGGTGAGCGATCGAAAGCACTCCTCACCAAAACCGTGATGAAAAATGATACCTAAAAATGATGACAAGTAGTGTTGAGGACGACGATGGTGGGCGAAGAGGTGCTAAAAATGATGACGTCGAAGACAAGGATGTTGATGACGATAACTTTGGAGGCAAGGACGGTGATGACAGTAACTCTAGAAGCAAAAGCAATGACGAAGACAGGTGGTGCTCCCAGTTGGAAGAGATTCAAACTGTCACGGACACACCAAGTGCAAACTCGGATGGAGCATGAATGATAAGGCTACGAGGAACTTCAGAAGCTAGGAACGACATAAGAGAATGAAGACAAAGATGAAGAAGGATAAAAGATGGAATGAAACGAGAATACTAGATTGATGTGTTAATGACTGGTGTTAAATCCCTTAAAAGGAACCAAGGAGATTAGTAGTATTTATACAAGTTCTGAGATTGAATATCTCTAGAATATACCCAACAAATATCTCTAGAATATACCTGTCTAGAATACACCATAGAATATTTCTATCTAATATACTAAAGGCTCTAGAATATTCTGGAATGTACTATATGTTCGAATAATAGTAAATTTTTATACACACGTACATGCTCATATTGAAATGGTTAGGCATGATATCTTATAGATGTGAGGTTGTAGGTCCAATCCTCACTAACTACATATTGGATGTCAATGTGTTGTGAAAGCTTGTAGACAACTCTCATTGGAGTCCTATTCTTCTTTTTCGCATGCCTCCAAAGAGCTCCATCCTTAAGAAAATACTTGTACGGCTTCTTCTGAATTCAGTGGAAGCCTTCCGTCGACCAGGAATCATCACTTTGGGAGAACTCAAGTATTTCCCGATTTCCACGAATTCGCCTTCGTAGTCTTCTTCTATGAAAGTAGTCAACACCCGAGCATAGGAACTTGTAAAGAAATCCAAGCCAACATCCTCTTCATCAGAATGTCGACCTTCTTCTCCGTCGTATCTTGCTCATGATAACATGTCTGCAACGACATTACGCTTCCCAGCTACATGACGGATCTCCGAGTTGTGTCACGTTCTAGACTCAAACCTCTGACTTTTAACACACACACAATACATTGTGTTGTGTTAAACATATGAAAACTCTTGTGAATTGTCCACATTCGCTTGTGAACTTGTATATATTGTGTAGTCTAGTGTATAGTACATTCGAGAATATTCTAGTCGTTAGTATATTCTAGATTTATTCTATGGTATATTCTAAACGGGTATATTCTCGAGATATTTCTCGAGTATATTCTAGAGATATTCAATCTCGGAAATTGTATAAATGCTTGTAACATCATTGGTCCCTTTCAAGGGATTCAACACCAACCATTGACACATCAATCTAGTATTCTCGTTTCGCCTCATCTTTGTTTCCTTGATCTTTATTTCTGTCTTCATGTCCTCATGTCGCTCACAACATCTAGAGTTCCTAGCCTCGTCACATCTAGCTCCAAGTTCATCCATCGCTCGTAGCCCCATCATCTGTACTCCGTCCTAGTCCGCGGTTGGTGTGTCCGTGAGAGTTTGAATCCCTTCCAACTGGGAGCACCACTGTTAGGAACAGTACTAAGACAGAGAGGTATTGTCAGGAACAATACTAAGACAAAGAAGGAATTAGTACTAAAAGATGAGGATTAGTACTAAGGGAGGTGTAGAACTCTCGAGTGAAGGAAAGAGTGAGTGAGTGTGAGAGAGAGAGAGAATGATGATAGCAAAAGATATATATTATGTGAAGAGAATATAGAATAGTAGCTAGGAGGCTTAAGACTGGTGTTGAACCGATTTGGTTCGAAATAATGCCTTGTGCCTCCTTTTATAGTATTCTCAGGAGTACTCCTCAAGTTTCTATAGTAAAAGCTAAATAAAAATAATATCCTTCTTATTACAACATATAGTCTAATGGTCAAGAGCTCAACCCATGTAACATAAGTGCATGGGTTCGAGTCTTGCCATATCATGATACTATCCCCCTTTTAAAACGACAAGCGTCATGAGTCTTTTTGGATTGAGGACTTGATTTGTCTAGATATTGACGATGGAAATCTTCAAGAAGAGCACAAGCATTGGTCACATTCTCTATTGGTTCCCAAGTACGCTTGTTGGGACTATATCCTAGCCAATCAACTAAATAGTAGAGCTTGTTGCGAACAATCTTGGAATTGAGGATGGCGGCAACATCATACTTAGGTCCATCTTCAAGTTCGATCAGGGGTGGAGGTTGTTTAATACGACCTGGGATGGTGTTGTCTTGATAAGGTTCGAGGATAGAACTATGAAACACTAGATGTATCCAAAGTTCTGGAGGTAGATCGAGATGAAAAGCGACATCATTAATATGGGAAGGACCTATTCGCCGATAATCCAACTTCTCGCATGGGCAAGTAGTCTTGATGTGTCATCGTAGTAGCCATACCCGATCTCCAATGTTAAAATTGGATGGAAGCCAATGACGATCCGCGTAAACCTTGTGTAATTGTTGAGCTTGATGTAGATGAGTAGATAAATCCGCTTGTATCTTGTGTAACCGCTCCAAATGATCCTTTGCGCAAGGATTTGTGGGTAACTCTGGGGTTTCAAATACACACCACCGAGGCTGACAACCCGTATAAGCACAAAATGGTGTAACTTTTGTCGATGACTGGACAGAGTTATTATAAGCAAATTCGGCGAAGTGGAGAATATCCGCCCAGTTATCTTGATGATAGCTTAGAAAGCACCGAATATACTGCTCCAGCATTTGATTTGTTCGTTCTGCTTGGCCATCTGTTTGCGGGTGGTAACCGGAGGAGAGGTTACAAGTGACCTTGAGCATTTTAAAGAGGTGCTTCCAGAATTTCGAGACGAACTGGGGTCCACGGTCACTGATGATACTATCGAGAAGGCCATGATGCCAACATACTTCACGCATGACAGTTTCGGTAGTTTCCTCATTGAAGATTTCCTTAGTACATGGCAAGAAATGGGCCATCTTCGTATATCAATCTACTACTGTTAAGATCGCATCGAATCCCTTAGAGACCGGAAGATCTGTAATGAAATCTAGAGCAATGGATTGCCATGGCTTGCTTGGAATTGGTAATGGTTCTAATAAACCATATGGATGATGCCTTGGCATTTTTTCTCTGCAACATATATCACAAGTCTGAACAAAATCTTCGACAAATTGTCGCATATGGGGCCACCAGAATGATCGTTGTACTAAATCTAATGTTTTAGTACTACCAAAATGCCCAGCAGTATATGTGTCATGACAGTTTTAGACTACTTGAAGGTGACAAGAACCATTAGGAACATACAAGAGTTTCTTAAAGAATAGTAATACATCATGACATTCGAATTGTCGATAGTCCGTACCTGGTTGTTGCGTCTGTGAACAAGATGCTCGAGAGGGATCAATTTGTGCTAGAGTGCCTTGGGCGAAAGCATTTGTCTTCAAGTCCTCACATATGGTATTGATAACGTGGGAATCCCAGGGCATACCGAAGACCTACGTTACTTGCAGTCGTGCTGGTTCTAGGATTACTTGCTTTTGGTTATCGAAAGTTGGTTCGCCAGGACGCGGTGCTAGATACGAGCGTCGTGATAATGCATTTGCCTTCCCTTATTGCTTCCCCGGACGATATGTAATTTTGAAGTCGAAGCGAGTGAGGAATTGGGCTCACTGAGCTTGACATCGATTTAATACACGAGCATTCTGAAAGTAGGCAAGGTTTTTGTGATCATTGAATACGGTGACTTGATGAGAAGATCCCTTTAGAAAATGCCTCCATTGCGTAAAAGAGTCAATTATTGCTAATAGCTCCTTATCATGAATTTCATAGTTGATTTTGGCGGCGTCAAACTTGCGTGAGTGAAAAGCCACATGATGGAGCTTTTCATCATCGCCTTGTTGTGACAGAATGCTACCCAAGGCGAAATCCGACGCGTCTACTTCGATGATGAATGGTTTTTCTAGATCAACATGAGCCAGAATAGAAGCTGATATAAATACCTTCTTAAGATTCTCAAAAGCCATGTCTGCTTCCTCTGACCAAACGAACGATTGTCCCTTCCTGGTGAGCTACGTGAGAGGTAGAACAAGCTTTGAGTAATCCTGTATAAACTTGCGGTAGAAATTGGCAAAGCCTAAAAAGCATTGCACATCTCGCAATGAACGCGTAGTCTGCCACTCTATCACCGTTTTGATCTTAGCTGGATCCATGGAGATGCCTTTTGAGGAAATGACATAGCCCAGAAATTCTACCTGGTTGCACTCGAAACTACATTTTTCCAGCTTTGCATAAAGACCATGTTCTCAAAGTCGTTTTAGTACTAATAGTACATGAGAATTATGCTCTTCTTGGGTCTTCGAATAAACCAATAGATCATCCAAATAGATGAACAAACAAACATCCAAGAGATCTCGGAATATATCATTTGCCATGTGTTGGAAGACTGTTGGCACATTAATGAGGTCGAATGGCATGACCGTATACTCGAAGTGCCTATATCTGGTGCGAAATGTGGTCTTCCATTCATCTCTTGGTCAAATCTGTACGAGGTTATATGCTCCTCGTAAGTCCATCTTTGTGAAGAACCTTGCACTATTTATTCGTTCTAAAAGATTTGAGATAAGGGGAAGTGCATACCTATTCCTGATGGTGACCTTATTCAAGCCACGATAATCTACGACGAGACGAAGTGATCCATCCTTTTTCTTGACGAAGAAAATGGGTGTGTTGGCTGGAGATTTCGAATGTCGAATGAAACCATTTGCCAAATTCTCCTCTATATAGGTTGGAAGAACTTCTAGCTCAGTTGGTGAAAAATTGTAGATCAATCCCCATGGTGGCTCTTTTCCCAGTTGTAAATCGTTGGGGCAATCATACAGTCGATGGTGAGGAAGCGTATTGGCTTGTACTTTATCAAACACATCGGCATAATGATGATACTTCTCTGGAAGTTGAACGGTGGACTCCTCTTTAGTGGTGTTGGAAGGTTTTACTGATACTGCGAAGAGAAACATTTCTTCCTTGCGTCCTTCCTCGCGCAACTGATGTAGCGAAATGGTTGCAATCTTATGAGTAGGTCCTCGGGTTTGTGGATACTAGATTTCCCTTGTTCTCCAATCTATGCCTGGGTTATGTAATTCGAACCATGGTAATCCCAAAACAATGGGATGTTCTGGGATACTAATTATATACTACACACGCTAAATTATCTAGGACAATATTAACGAGCTCTGACTCTTCTATGATATTTCCAGAAGCAATAGGACGACCATCAATGACTACTATAGAGGCTGGACACGAGAGTTTTCTTAGGGAAATCTGATGAGCTTGGGCAAAATTCCTATCCATGACGCAAGAATTAGCTCCAAAATCTAGGAGTGCTGAGACATGTACTGGAGAGGTATTGGAGAGGTACTTTTAGTACTAACTATTACTTGGGCTAAGAACACATTGCTAACTTGCTTAGAGGGAATGGAACCACTAATGGGCTGCACAAATCTAGGGCTGTCCAACCAAACGTCTCCTATTTTGGTTGGACATAGTCGTTTAACTCTTCTTCTAACTGACTAAGGACATCAAATTTGTTCAATAGATTTGGGCTATTAGTACTATTGGGACTGTCAGATATTCCTACTGAAATAGACTCGGGTTTAGTACAATTAGAACTAGCAACTATTTGGTTCACCTGTCTTTTTGGCCTATGGGACAGTTCACTGCAGTATGCCCTGGTCCACCGCAATAAAGACATAGTCAATTTGCTCGGCGTCACTGCTTTTCTTCTTCCGATAATGGTCCGCGATGACGTGTAGTGTCAATTTCCATCGGAGTTGGAGTATTCACAGGAGACGCATTATATGACTCCCTTGAAAAAGGTTTTGCTACCACTGAGGCGTAGGTGGGCTCTGATCTTGCCCTTGGCATCTGGAACTGATGTTCCGAATGTCGTTCGAAAAGACGGTTGTCGCATCTCACCGTGCGACTGATTGCTTCTGTCAATGACTTTGGTTCTTCGGGGAAGGTCAAGAGTAAATTCTTGACATCATTATGTAGACCATAACGAAATTGCTCCATAAGTGCTTGGTCATCCCATGGGATATCGGAGGCAAGTAGGCGGAAATCTGCAGCGTATGCGGAGGCTAGACGATCACCTTGACGTAATCGTCGGATTTTGTTGATTGTTGTCCTTATGCTATCAATATCTCCAAAACAAGCTTTAAACTCACTTAAAACCTTTTCAAAATTGTTTAGTAAAGGAGATTCCTTTTCTAACAACGGAGCGAACCATGCCAAAACTGAGCCACTTAACAACGTGCCTACTAAACCCACTTGTGATGCATCGGTGGGATATCGGGAAGGATGCATTAACCATACCTGATTAAGGGATTCTTTAAACTGCGATCATGTTCCATCTAATTTCATGGGAAGGCTGATCTTGGGTTCTTTATGAACCCCTTGCGTATTGGGTCCTTGTTGTTGCATCGCGACTAGGGTTGCTTCGAGTTGTTCCATGTGTAACGCTAGTTCCCCATGTTGTTGTTGCGTCTACTGCTTCTCTAAGGAGATTTGTTGAAGCTCCCCCAACAACCATTGATTTTCTTGTTCCAATGCGAGAAACTTCTCTTTCAAGCATTGCAACTCCGAAAAAATGGATTGATATTCTTGAGCGCTAATAGTTGCCATAGTATGAGAGGAAAGAGGAATAAGAGATTAGTTTGAAGGGAGGGAGAAGTAAGAAGATAAATGAGGAGAAGGAAGGAGACGAAATTGGTTCAAACTGTCAAGAACAGTTCTAAGACAGAGAAGTACTATTAGGAACAGTACTAAGATAGAGAAGGAATTAGTACTAAAAGATGAGGATTAGTACTAAGGGAGGTGTAGAACTCTCCAGAGAAGGAAGGAGTGAGTGAGTGAGTGAGAGAGAGAGAATGATGATAACAAAAGATATATATTATGTTAAGAGAATATACCATAGTAGCTAGGAGGCTTAAGACTAGCGTTAAACTGATTTGGTACGAAATAATGCCTTGTGCCTCCTTTTATAGTGTTCTCAAGAGACTCCTGAAGTTTCTAGAATGTTCTAGAGAAATCTGGAATATACATCAATTTTCTATAGTAAAACTTAAATGAAAATAATTTTTTTGTATTACAACATATAGTCTAATGGTCAAGAGCTCGACCCATGTAACATAAGGTCATGGGTTCGAGTCTTGCCATATCATGACAACCACTTGTTTTTGTCATCGCCTTTGCTTCTAGAGTTACCATCATCACCGTCCTTGCTTCCGGAGTTACCATCATCAACATCCTTGTCTTCGACTTCATCATTTTCAGCACCCCATCGCCCAACCATCATCGTCATCAACACTACTTGTCATCATTTTTAGGTATCATTTTGCATCACGGTTTTGGTGAGGAATGCTTTCGATTGCTCACCTTCCCAGTTCTGGTGGGGGTCACAACCGCTCACTTTCCAAGTGGGGATCAGATCATTGCTCGCTTGCACTGCATTTCCATTATAGTTCAAGTATCGGATCACTTTCTGTTGGCGAGGACTGATTTCGATTGCTCACCTTCTAGTTTCGGTGGGGGTCACCACCGCTCACTTTCTTGGTGGGGATCACGTGGGTTTCTCACTAGTGCTACCGTTTGTGCAGTGCCTTGGGTCAACCTCGACTATTTACCCTCTCATAATAGAAGAATTCGAGTCGACTACTTCACTTGCACTCCTTCACCTGTTGTTGTTCCAGTTCTCGGTGAGGGGTGGATGTCGTGAAGAAAACCGTCCCCAGGCGCAAACCGTGTACAGCGTGTGTGAACCGGCCCTTACACGTGGGCACGCCCCTTGTTGTATAGTAGATAGGTAGGCGCAAAGGTCGAATCCTAGGTAGCAATATTCTATAGAGAGAATTAATGTGATGTAAACGGGTGAAACGGCCTCCCTCCTTGAGCTATAAAAGAGAGGGAGAAGGGGAGAGAAGGTATCGCGCGCTAGAGGGGACGAAGTGGTGTCGGACTGGGACCGAACTCTTCTTCTCTGTCGTTCTCCATAGCTTTTGTTTTGCGCAGGTTATCAGGAGGCTGATTCTGCTCCGTGGAACGCCCGTGTGCTTCCGGCAGAATCTCCATCTTGCTCCCCTGTGTGTGTGGGTGATCAGGCATCGGCATCCATCTCGCCGACCTGATCTGTTGTAACCGTTCGAGTCGTCTGCATACATACAAATACATACGTATATTTATATACATACTCTAGTGTTCTCAACTCGTGTCTCCTGTGTTGTTGGGCCGCGTCCCCGTGCGCTTCTTTGTCTATACGTGTGTGAGCGTCTCTCTCTCTCTCTCTCTCCCTTTTCTCACCGATTCCTCGGTCCAAGACCCCAGTGTTCCCGCCTTGTTCTCCACGCACGCGCGTAACAACGCGACATCTTTTGGTGAACCCGACGTGAAAAGGCGGCAGAGGAGTAGAAGATGAGGGGGTCAGACCTCGCAGAAGCCATGGCTTCAGCTGTGGACCGTATAGTGAGTGCGCGCGAAGGCACCGGCGCCCTTGATAGGGCAATCGAGGCGGTTGTCGGTACCATCGGCCGGTTTAGTGGGAAGGATGCCATGAGCTACTTGGCATCCTACCGAGCTGAGATGGTAATGAGGGACATTCCGGAAGAGAGGCGTCTAGCCGGATTCCCTCGAGTGGCGATGCCGGGCATCCATACGGAGGTGCTCGAGGTACGGGCCGAGAGCCGGACCTAGGAGGAGTTCGAAGGTCGGCTCCTCGAAAAATACGGACTTTCGAAGCGGGACTTCATGGAGTGGGTGGAGACCCCCGACAAAGGAAGGAACGCGTCGGTGCTCCTCCGGGAGTTTGAGGAACGCTTCGCGCGCCTCTCGGTGCTTGACCGGACCATTCTGGACACAAGTCGTGTCCTATTGTTTGTTAAGTCAATTGACGAGCGGGATCAGGAGCAAGTAGGCCTCCTATTGGAGACTGATGACGGGCTGACGGCCGACTGGGCCGTGGTGAAGAGGGTCTGTGGCCGTTTCGACAAACGACGGGAATGGGTTGACAAAGGATCGATAGGGGCGGGCTCTATCGTAGCAAGGAAGCTCGAGCCAACACCACCAACGCGAAGGGAAGAGACCCGAGATTGGCTCGAGACCGGGTCGGCTTCGACCGGCATGGTCAAGGGCTCGACCGGGGGAGCAGCTCTGGAGGAACTGACGCGGATGGTAAAGGATCTCCAGATCGCCCAGGCACGGAGGGATGGTGGCGAACAGGCCCGTGACCGACGACCTCTGGCTAAAAACAGGTGCATGTGGTATGACGCGGTTGGCCACATCCGGAAGGACTGCGGGGACTTCGCCGAGGCGATGAGAAGCAACGTGGTGTACTTGTGGAACGGTCGGGTGCACGCCAACGAGACCCGAAGGGCCCTGAACCTGAACGTCGGGCGAGGGGGTATGAAAAGGTTGATGGAGGAGGAGGCGGCTCATCACACGGAGATCGTCCACTACTCGGCGTCAACTGGTATTCGGGTCGGAGGTGGTGAGGCCCCGAAGACGAACAAAGCCGGGTTCTGGCCGACGATGCTAGAAGGCCTCGCCGGTGCACGACTAAGGAAAGAAGAGGCGGACCGCGCGGAAAAACGGGTCCGGGAGGTAACTGGGTGGAGTGACCCGGTGGAAGAAAAGACGGGCTTCGTCGAAGCCGCTTGTCAAAACTACGAGGCTCTGGTGGAGGACAAGCGGGTAGGAAAAACCGGAGGGGCCGGGCCCTCGCAACGGTATGAAACTCGATTCGGGCAAAGGCGGAATGAGGCCAGTGTAACCGGCGCCCAGGATAATCCCAAGAGGGGCGGGTACCGGCAGAGCACAGAAATCGAAAGATCCACGGACTTGCAAAAGGTCCTGGAAGAACGAATCCTCGACAGCAAGGTGGAACTGTCGCTGAGGGAAGTGCTCGGGATCGCCAAGAAAGAGTTCCACGACTCCATCGTAGACTTGGTGAAGAGGAAGAGGCTGTCGACGGAGACAGAACCGGAGAAGCCGGTGGAGGTGCGGACGACGCACATAGAGGACATGGCGCTGGAAGACGAGTTGGCGGAGAGCCACTATTCGAGGCCGCACTGGGCCAGAGCGACCACGGAGACCCCCGTGAAGATCGGAGATGTTCATGAACCAGTGGTGGCGTTGGTGGACCATGGTTCGGAAATCAATTTGATGTCCATGGACTTCTACAAGAAGGGGAAATGGCCGATCAACACCAAGCACAGGTGGAAAATACGGGCAGCGACGCGTGCCACCGAAGAACTGCATGGAGCCTGCCCGAATGTACGAGTAAAGATCGGCGATGTCGAGATTGACCAGCACTTCTTCGTGCAGGAGACGTCCTCACATCTGGTTATACTAGGAGAACCGTACATCATGGCAGCACAGATGGAGACCAAGGTGTTGGACAACGGCTCGGCCTATGCAAGGGTCAAGAGCCAGGATGAGCGTCACTCGGTCCAGTTCCTGACAGTGAGACCGAACCATGAACGAAACCGCGAGACCCTCGGGGGCGAAAGCCGAGAGGATTTTAAGAGAGGGCTATCAAAGCATGGGGCAGCGATAGTCCGGACACTCCGGAAAAACCCCACAAGTGTACGATAGCGAAGAAGACCTGTACTATAAGTAGGAAATTTTGGTTCTCCGACAACGGAGGGTGTACGATAGTCGACGTCGTTGGCCGGAAGAAGAAAAGGGCGGAGGAGCGACTTCGGGCATGTGGTATCCTCGGCCCTGGAGAGGAAATCAACGGAGCCATGGAGGGCGGTCTCTTTCGACGATACCTTGGGGAAGCTGCGAGAGGTAGTCGGAGGAGTCCTTAAAGAGGACTGGACGATTCCGGTATGTTCGAAAAGGATGTATGAAGTCATCACAGACTTCAGTAGAGGGCTCGAGTCGGATCGGACAGCCCGGGTGGACACGAGGTACAAGACTGTGGACCGGAAGGTGAGGCCACTCGCGGCTCCCTTGCCGAAGGGCAGCGAGTTGCGAATAAAAGGGGTTGCGTCGGACCCGAGTTTACGAAATCCGGCCCGCATAGGACACACGTTCACCGACATAACGCTACGTGAGCTCAAAATCGGTGGGGGCGGCTTCGTACTGCTGGCGGAAGAGGACCGTTTTCGGGGAATGCTCGGAAGGCACGGGAAGGCTTTCGCATTCTCACCGGAGGAGATCGGGTGCGTAGACCCGACAGTCGTGGAACCGATGGTGATATTCACGGTACCCCATGTGCCGTGGAGTCTCAAACCGATTCCAGTACCCAGAGCTCACATCCCGAAGCTGATGGAGCTGTTAAAGCAGAAGGTTGAGATGGGCATCCTCGAACCGTCGAGTGCCCCATACTCGAATCGATGGTTTACCGTGCCGAAGAAGGACGGCACGCTGCGCTTTATTCAAGACCTGCAGCCAGTCAACAAGGTGACCATTCGAAACGCAGGAATCGGACCGACAATAGACGAGTTCGCGGAGGCCTTCGCCGGAAGGTCGATTTACTCGGTTGGTGATCTCTACTCGGGGTACGATCAGTTCCAGCTAGCCATAGAGAGCAGAGACATCACGACAATGCGAACTCCTCTCGGCCTAGTATGGATGTGTACCCTACCGCAAGGAGGGACGAACTCGGTGGCTCACATGGTGAACGCAATGAACAAGGTGCTGAGGGATTGTATCCCGGACATCACCATGCCGTTTTTGGATGACGTCCCGATCAAGGGATGCCCGGTGGAGGAAAAGGACGAGACGATCGGACCGGACGGATGCCGGAAATTCGTGGCGACACACATCGATGACTGCGAGAAGGTGCTGCAAAGGTTAGAGGGCGCGAGGCTCACCTTCTTCGGGGAAAAATCGGCCTTCGGGCAATCAAAGATCATGGTCATCGGACACCTATGCGGGTCGTACGGCCGGAAACCGTCTCCGGCTAAGGTAGAAGCCATCTCCGCGATGAAGCACGACTGTAACTCGGTCACGGAGGTCCGGAGGTTCTTGGGAGCATGCGCGTTCTACCACATATGGATCCCGCATTACGCCCACGTCGCGGAGTCGTTATACGGGTTGCTGAAAAAGGGGCGAAGATTTGAGTGGAGAGACGAGTATACGGAGTCTGTCCGAAAGATGAAGGGAGCACTTGCCGCAGCTCTGGCGCTCCGAAAGGCTGTCCACGGAAAGAACACTCCAATTTACGTAACGGTAGACACGAGTCCGACCGGGATCGGATGGGTCGTCAACCAAGAGGACGAGGACGGCATGCGTTTCCCGATCCGGTTCGGCGCGAAGGTCCTCAGCGAGCGACAGCGAGGATACGCCCAGGTTAAACGCAAGCTCTGGGGTATCGTTTCAGCGGTAAAGGACGATAAAGACTACCTGATCGGGACAGAGGTAATTATCGAGATGGACTGCCTGCCAATTCTTGGCATGGTTTCCGGATGCGCGACGCCGGACCTGGCAATGCTCAGGTGGATAGCGTACATCAAGTCCCTGAATCCGGAAATACGACACATTTCCGGGAAAGACAATGCCATGGCCGACATGCTTTCAAGGGCGAGGTTCGAAAACGAGGGCGGCATGGTTTCGGAGGACGAGGAAGTCGGCGTGGACTTCTTCGAGGCAGCTTACGTAACAACTGGCAGGGAATGCACTCCAACGCTTAACGATTTCGACGAGAGCAAGTACAACGGGGAGTGGCTGCAGATCGGCGGGTTCCTGAAAACAATGACACTGGACGCGGCATGGACAAAGGATGAGGCCAACCAGATTCGGAAGAAAGCGTACCGATTCTTTCTCCGGGACGGGTACATATGGAAGCACCCGAAGAAGGAGGAACAAGAGGATTTGCTAGCAGCGTACCACGATAGTCCTTGGGCTGGACACCGTGGAACGTGGGCCATGTTCGAAAAGCTAAAGGGGAAGTACTGGTGGCTGGGACTATACCGGGACGCGCATCGGTTCGTGACAACTTGCGAAAGCTGTCAGGTGCACTCCATGATCCGACACCGGGACGAGCTTCACCCGACCTACCCTCCGACCGTCCACTTCAAGTGGATGGTGGATTTGGTGACGATGCCAATGGGGGTAGGACAGATGCAGTATCTGGTGTTGGCTCGGGAGGATCTAACAAACCAAGTTGAAGGCCGAGCCCTGCAGAACAAGACGACTATAGTCATGTGCCGGTTTTTGATTGAGGACGTGGTATGTCGATACGGGTGCGTAGGGATGATCGTGGCTGACCGTGGTGAGTTGGACGCAGAAGAGGCCGAAGAGATGTTCGACCGGCTAGGAGTCAAACTTTCGCTCACCACAACGTACAATCCGGAGGCGAACGGGAAGGTAGAGCGCGGACACGGGCCGATTGTCAAAGCACTAGTACGGGCGTGCGGAGGCCAAGTCGGGAACTGGCCACGGTTGCTGCCTTATGCCTTGTGGGCGGACCGGACTACGCACAGTTCGGTAACCGAGTTCATGCCGGCAGAGCTTATGTTCGGATAGAAGCCGATCATGCCAACAGAGCGAACGATCTCCTCGTGGGCCACGGTGGACTGGAAGGATGAGATGAGCCAGGAGGAACTGTTGGCGGCACGGATTCGACAGCTCGAATGGAGGCCGGAGGACGTAGAGCGAGCCGCGGAGAAACTTCGGGTAGCGAGGATAAGAAACAAAGCCCGGTTCAACCGAACGCACCGGCTCCGGCCAAGGAAGATCGAGGAAGGCAACTGGGTCCTCGTCTACGACAGCAGCCTCGACAATCAGCATAGGGCCACGCGGAAGTTTGCGAGGAGGTGGTTCGGGCCTTACGTAGTAACGGGCGCCAAACACAATGGGACGTACCATCTCACGGAGCTCGACGGTACGAGAATGGCGATACCGGTAGCGGGGAAGAGGATCAAAGCGTTCAAGAAACGACACGACGGTGAGCCGGAGCTAGGGGGCATGGACAGCAACGACGAGGAGCCCGAGGCGGAGGACGAAGCAGTAAACGAGGAATAAAAGCAAGGACCGGTTTTCTCCCGTAGGGACCCAATTTTGGCGCATACCGGAGGATGCGCGGTTAGGTGGGGGTGGATGTCGTGAAGAAAACCGTCCCCAGGCGCAAACTGTATACAATGTGTGTGAACCGGCCCTTACACGTGGGCACGCCCCTTGCTGTATAGTAGATAGGTAGGTGCAAAGGTCGAATCCTAGGTAGCAATATTCTATAGAGAGAATTAATGTGATGTAAACGGGTGAAACGGCCTCCCTCCTTGAGCTATAAAAGAGAGGGAGACGGGGAGAGAAGGTATCGCGCGCTAGAGGGGACGAAGTGGTGTCGGACTGGGACCGAACTCTTCTTCTCTGTCGTTCTCCATAGCTTTCTTTTGCGCAGGTTATCAGGAGGCTGATTCTGCTCCGTGGAACGCCCGTGTGCTTCCGGCAGAATCTCCATCTTGCTCCCCTGTGTGCGTGGGTGATCAGGCGTCGGCATCCATCTCGCCAACCTGATCCGCTGTAACCGTTCGAGTCGTCTGCATACATACAAATACATACGTATATTTATATACATACTCTAGTGTTCTCAACTCGTGTCTCCTGTGTTGTTGGGCTGCGTCCCTGTGCGCTTCTTTGTCTATACATGTGTGAGCGTCTCTCTCTCTCTCTCTCCCTTTTCTCACCTATTCCTCGGTCCAAGACCCCAGTGTTCCCGCCTTGTTCTCCACGCACGCGCGTAACAACGCGACAGCATGGTCGTTTAGGTCCGTTCATGTTCAGTTCTCGGTGAGGGCCACATGGTCGCTCACGTCCGTCCATGTTCCAATTCTCGATGAGGGCCGCACGGTCGCTCATGCCCGTTTGTGTTCAGTTCTCGGTGAGGGCCGCATGGTCGCTCACGCCTGTTAGTGTTTTCGATGAGGACCGCACATGGTCACTCATGTTCTAGTTCCCGATGAGGGCCACACATGGTCGCTCACGTCTGTTTGTGTTCCAGTTCTTGGTGAGGGCCGCATGGTCGCTCATGCCCGTTCGTGTTCAGTTCTCGGTGAGGGCCGCATGGTCGCTCACGTCCGTTCATGTTCCAGTTCTCGTTGAGGGCCGCATGGTCGCTCATGCCCGTTGGCATTCGTCTTCCAACTCTCGGCGAGGACCGACATGGTCTCTCATGCCCGTTGGTGTTCGTGTTCCCTATGAGGACCACACATGGT
Source organism: Azolla caroliniana (assembly GCF_043228905.1). NCBI lineage: Eukaryota > Viridiplantae > Streptophyta > Polypodiopsida > Salviniales > Salviniaceae > Azolla > Azolla caroliniana. Next base: position 12,100,711 of record NW_028230453.1, read on the forward strand.
CATTCACTCCAGCTATTGTTCGTGTTCCAAATCCCGGCGAGGACCAACATGGTCGTTCATGTTCCAACTCTCGGTGGGGACCGACATGGTCTCTCATGCCCGTTGGTGTTCATGTTTCCCGTGAGGACCACACATGGTCACTCACGCCTGTTGGTATTCGTGTTCCAATTCCTGACGAGGACCGCACATGGTCGCTTATGCCTGTTGGTGTTCAATACCTCGTCTTTTGGAAGGGTTACTCCTTGTCTAGGATTTACAAAATACTTTGGAGGTGGTCTAAGATTTTCATGAACAGTATCCCCTTAAGCCAACCCTCGGTTTGGGAAGGCGATGAAAGAGGGAGAGCTTTGATATTTTGGTCGAATTTTCTTCATAGGGAGCTCATGCTTGGGATCCATAGACCTAATGCATAATTAAAATGAAAGACTTAGGAAATGGGCACTAAGAGTTCTAGAAAGAGTTCATTAGGTTATTTGTGCGCCTAAAACCGGCCATTTAGCTAAAAAAATTCTTTGCATGGCACCTAAAACCTAAACCTAAAAAGCATTGATTTATCCAATATTATAGGTCCATAATATTGTAAACTGGGGCACATGTGTGCCTATCGAGTTGGTACACATATGTGCCCCGACTCAATACTAGGTATTGAGTCAGGGCAGATACGTGTACTAACTCGTTACTTATTCCACATATGTGGAGCAACTCAATACCAAGTATCGAGTTGGTATACATATGGGCACCAACTCGATACTTGGTATCTAGGGCTCACTATTGCCAGCAAGCAGATTATGATGTAATTACAACGGTGTCCGTATAGATTAGGGTTTCCTACTTGGAATCTGTTCAGGACATCTTCTTGTACGACATGGCTGCGTGTTGTCTACTGTTGTGTGTGATCCTCTACCGCTATTTGCGCAACGGTGGTGGTCGATTGATTGTTAGTCTTTGGTGGTCACTCGCTCGTGTTCTCTCACTCTCGCTTGCTCTATCCTTTTCTCTCACGCTCTATGGGGAAAAAAGAAAATGTGTGGCTATATATAGGGCATAGAAAATTAGGTAATGTTAGTAAAAAATTGACCACAGTTAGTTATATAGTTACATAGTTACATAGTTAGTTGACCACTAGGTAAAATACGTACATAGTTACATACTTAGTTATATACTTATAATTACATATAGTTATAATGTAAATATTTATATATATGATTATATATATTTAAACAGATATTTTTATGATTGCATTTTTATAATTATATGTATGTGTTTACCTTCAGGCATTTGTTATATGCTCTCTTAGATTGTTCAAGAGCACCTCATTTGAACAACAATGAGTCGTTTGAGAGGATCTTCTGAGTTTGTGAGAATGAGCCATAACTCACCATTTTCAGTGGATGAATATCCTATGTCGATAGATTCACCTTTTTCTATCGAAGAATATCGCAATAGGACACCAAATACTCAATCACCACCAACTATCACCCTAAGTCATGAGTTCTCAATTGATGAGTACGACTACAATGAGGATTTAACCAATGAAGAGAATGACATTCAAGTTGCCACAAGTGTTGTTGGTGTTGCACATACCGAAGTAAACGAACGAAATGAGGCAACAAATGTATGTGTAGAAGAGATCCAGTCGGCAAGCCCTATGCATTTTAGGAGGGTTCCACGTCAAAACAATCAAGAAAGGTTTGCCCGTGTGACATTCAAGAACCAACTCGGAGTAGATGTCGGTAAAGAATGTTGTGCACGTGGGTGCATGTCTGCTATTGGAAAGGATAAGTTGCAGCCATTAAGGCGATACTATTTCTCACTCATTGGTGATGAGCAAGACACTTGTCTTATGACACACATGCAGATGGTGAAGGACATATGGCCAGACATCAAGATCTCTTTTGAGTATTATCTCTTCACTGCACAACAATGTTGTAGAGTTGCACAACCCTAAAACCTAAATTTGTTCTTCTATATTAGTTGAGCTGAAACTCTAATTGATATGAAGAGGTTATTGTGAATTGCCCCACCACTTTATGGAGTATGTATATCTACATCTAAGGATTGGATGATAATTACTTCATGAATGAGTGGGAAAAGAGAGCCTTATAGTGGGTCATCTTCCTAACAAGAGGTGTGGTGTGGATAATCTACATTCTTTTGCTATCCAATTTCACGACATCAATTTAGATAAGTGCTTCTTTGTTACTGTTTGATTGTGGAAAATCTAAGCTATAATGGAATAGAGAAAGTGTGTGGACTTGTATGTCAAGTGGTCAAAACTATACTTACATTTTAGTGTACATTGTTATTATTATTATTATTTTGGGTGGCTTCTAAATTTGTTGGGTATAATTCAAGTGAAGCCTAAATCACAATTGGGGCTACCCCATCTCAACTTGTCATAGGATACATGTGCATGTGCGTTGAGGTAAAAAGCAAAAGGGTTTTGAACTAGGAAATATCCATGATCATACACTAACTAGTGCCTAAACGAAACAAAACTGTTTAGCAAAACAAGTTAACAATTCGGGGCCTTGACAAAACTGAGATAAAAGAGTTATGAGTTGAGGTGGATAGAACCTCGTATAATTGTGAAATCTACAGAAATCACGTGTTAGAGTATTCGAGAGCTTGGTGACGAAGGGAACATTTTTGTTTGGTTTGTTTTCGCTTAGCCTACGAAGAACACCGAAAGCGTTGTTAAAGAAGAAGATGAAGAACAAAAAGATGGGGAGCTCTATGGAACACTACTTCCAAGTGTTTTATGTTTTTTTGGGGGGGGGGGGGGGGGGGGGGCGCAGCCTAGGATATGCAAATGCAATATGTATGTATGTATGTATGTATGTATGTATGTATGCAGTGGGAAGTATGGAAGAGTGAGTAAGAGGAGGAAGGAAGACGATCGAGCCTCTTCTCTTTTAAAAAAAGCCCATCCCTCTCCTTTCCCATTCCCTTTGAAAGTGCACAAGGTTGATCATCGGTCGCTCAGATTTGAAAAATTTGGCTAATTTTAGTAAATATATGTATGTATATCATATGTATGTATTCTTAATTATGTACATACTTAATACATAAATACCATATACATAAGTAAATCTTTCCCCTTCCCCCTTCCTTCGTGTCCCTTCGGATGCTCCTAAGCGTCATTCATATACATACATACACATATTTGGGAAGGCTTTGATTTGATTCTGTGGCGATGGTGGAGACGATGGAAGATCATCAGGTCTCACCACGCGTAACCGCAGGAAATGTGTCGGCATTGACCAATTCTGTGTCCGCCAGCGCTAGTGATCAGACGAAGAACTTGTCATCGGGTCATGATGTGGAAGTATGCGAAGATGTGATGGTGGAGGAGCAGTCCCATTGGAACCAGACTGCTGGGGTCCTTCGGTCTCATCCATTCCTACACCATGTTAACTATTACACCAACTGGTACAACAATTCTCATCAGATCCTGCTTCACGAATCACGCCCTTCGATTAAGCCACAAGCTCTCACCGCCATCACCTGCGCATATGGAAATTCTATGGCTCCTAAACTTGTAAGTTTTCTAGACTTTCTCTCTCTCTCTCTCTCTCACACACACACACACACACACACACACACACACACACACACATCTTGTTAGCTGTCATGGATTTCGTTTTTTTATTGTACATAAAACAAATGGTGCGGTGTAACAAAAAGATGTTTATTTGCTCCATTCAACCCCAAGTACTAGAAGATAGATGTTTAACTTATCACATTGCAAGGAAAACACATGAAAGATTTGGAAAGGAATTGCTGCACTATGTATATTTTCATGTAATATAAGAAGATGGAAGAAGACCTTAAAATGTTTCTAACAGTATGACAAATATTTTAGAGCAGAGTCTTTTGGAATTTAAAGATTGAATTTAGCATCTTTAAGATGCATGTAGTGTGTGTGCTATATGTATGAAAGGTCAAAAAACAAGCAAATTATAATGTGTGAGAAATGAGAATAAACTCATGCAAAATAAGATTTAGGAAATAATTTTAGGCATCAGTCCCTACTAGTACTATGCATCTCAGATTTAAGTTATTTATATGATTTGTTTTAGTAGGTGAAATGCTTAGAAGATTCAAATCTTCATGTGCGCCAAAAGGCTTTACTATGGATAAATGAGCTTGCTGCAACAGCCGAAGGACGGGCTCACTGCATAAAAGCAGGTTTGAGCATGTTAATAGTCGTTGATTAAAAATTTGAATGCTCATGAGAAACAACTTTTCCTTTGTGTATTTCCTTTCCTAATTATTTCTAATTCCCTACTTATATCTTAATACAGGAATGCTGGAAGCGCTTTCCAAACACTTTCATGAGGAAGATTTATTTATAAAGCAATTAATTGCAGTTGCTGCTGGTCATTTTGCTGGTAACTTACCGGGAACTTATTCTTTCACAGAGGAAGCATACTACTCTTGCTCTCTATGTGAAATTCATAGCTTAGATTCAACCATTAGACTTACTTCTTTTGCAATCTTTAAGAAATTTACACCTAATTCAACAGCGAAAACTTATTTTCATTCAAAATATTCTTTCATTGACAATGTAGGTATGCAGGATGCATGTGTAACAATGAGTCATCTCGGGATGATCAAGTGGCTTTTACGAATGGTAAGATGCCATCATTATATAGTTGTGGAATTTCTGATGTAATTTACTGGCTCATTAGTTTCAATGATCAATCAGATGTCTCTTTTGAAATTGAGATGTGATAACATGCCAAATTTTAAAAATGATTCCCAACAATTTGAATATACATTTTTGCTTATGCTTTGGTCTTGGTTGAAATCATTGGTGACCTTGGGAAAGTTTATAAATACCTACATATATTTTGAAAGTTCACATTCCAAAATTATTTCAATGTAAATCAATCATGCCCATGTTAGTACTTATTTTACTGTGTATTTACATCAAACAAGTTTTCTTAGGTTTCATCAACTGATGATAAGCTGAGAGAGTCTTCTTTGAGATCTTTATTGAATGCGACTTTCAATGAAATTGGTGAGATCAATGTTTTTCCTTTCATTGAAGAACTTGAAGTGATACAAACCTCCAAACATATGATTACATTATTACCATTCTAGTCTTCTTTGGATTTCCCATAAATTGATTCTCGTGACGGAATTTTCTGCATCTTCTCTATATTTCCATTGCCATAAAACACAAGGGCACTTGAGTTGGTTCATTTTGATATTTGGGGGAAGAGCTCAGAAATATGCTTTCAATAATTTTGTAGTTAAAAAATATGAATAAACAATGTGATCATTATGGGGTTGCGAGGAGATTAATGTAGCTGTTAAGGTACGAATAAAAAGAATTGATGTAGATAAAAAGAGTATAATGATGGGCTTATGATAGGTTAACTGGAACAAGAAGAACCCTTTGCCCTAAACTGGTTTTCGAAGAACACGGACTCAAATTTTGAGTTCTTGAGGTTAATTATTACAAGTTCTTATAAATAGTTATTTCAAGTTCTTGCGATGTAGTTATTTTCTTACAAATTTAGTATAATATGAGGAGACCATTTGTTAGATATGAAAATTTCATATATTTCTTATTACTTTTTCAATACGTGGAACATGGTGGTCTCTGTAAGTTCGAAGCTTATTAAAATTTCATGTCATTGGAAAGTGTTTAAAGAGCATCTTCCTAATGCAGCCTGAACCTTAGCTTCTCTTTTCTACCCATGATACCCTCTCGATCATCAGTCTCTTGTCTTGCTTGTCCTAGATTTTCTGTTCCTGGAATGTCTACACTTGCATTTATTGATACTCTACACTTGACACTTTGACCAGCCACAATGAACTATATGTGAGGCCGGATGATGTGGAAAATAATTCACGCCTCAGTTATTTGAGGAAACAATCCCAACATTCTGTAATTATGATTTAACATGAAGAACAACCCTTAATTTGTCTGGATGTCTGAATAATAAGTTCAATCACAAATCTGAATCATTCTGAGTTTTCTATCCAATCTGGTTAGAAAACACAAGACATTTGAATGCAAGACAATTTCTCTAACAAGTCTCCTGCCCAGACCAAGTATTAGATTTCACTTTCATGGCTTTGCGCTGTGACCAACACACTATTGCACTAAGCTCCATTACTCTGATTCCATCCTGCAGCCCCTATCTATATGTTCAGCACCATCACAACCCATAAATGTGTCTTTTGCCTCCTTGTCTAGTGCTGACATAGAAGTTTTGCCCAGTGCTAGCCATGATCCACTACTATTGCCAATTCATTGGGTTTCATTGCTGCAGCTCTGAAGCATATGGTGGAGAAGTACTCCGCCCTGTTTAGGTGCTGTATGATTTTCATTGGAATGGTTTTTTTTAAGCAGTTTGTATAATAACTCTGAAAATGTCTCTCTTACATTTATAGTAAACAAATTCGTTCTGATTTCCTGAATTATAAATTTTTTCTGTTCATGTTTTTTACAGTGAGGCTTGAATTGGTTCATGGAGAACTCATATTGGATTTCATAATGAAAATGTCGAGGGAGATTGTTTGTGATAGATGTGCCACACTAGGACTTAAGATTCTCCGAAGATGTCTTGCAGGAGGCACAGATAAACTTGCAATATCCAAGCTGCTATATATCAATGCGATTCCGACAGTTTTGGATCTCTTGAAATCTACTAATGAAGAGTTGCAAGAATCATCATTATGGATTCTTGGCCTTCTGAGGTAAAAATTTGAAAGTGTTTGCCATGTTCTGTCACTTTGCTCCTATTTTGAGACTATTGTTTTTGGCCATCTTTATATCTTACTTATTAGCTAATCTTATGATATCATTGTATAATAGATAATGAAGTTCATAGGCAATTTGTGAAAGAGCTTCAATAGGCTGTATATATTTTAAAATAGACAAATATTGAGAAATTAACTTGGCAGTGGCCCTTTTCAGTATGGATAATGAAGGAAAGTCACAAGCCCAAAGCAGCCTGGGGATAGATGCTTGCTTAAAGTTCTTAAAGGATGACAATTTGTTGCTTCAAACTGCTGCTACCTCAGCACTAATGAGGTAATAAAATCTACTATCCATTATATCTAATGTCTGTAAGAAATGAATTTAAATGCGTTCATGTCAATAGAAGGCCAAATTGTCAAAACCAAGTTACAACCATCATTTGATAGATCATACGTATGAAGAGTGAGGAATATGTCTTAGTTGCTTATGCATTCTACTGTTTTAAAGACAGAATTCATCGTATAGTTGTGTATAGGTTTTATCTGAAGTTTTGCACTACGACATTCTTATTATGGTTTAATTCTTTATATACCAATTGATTTGGGAGTAAAATAATTGATTTAATTTTGGCATTGTTCAACTCCATGGTAAAATAATTTGTTTCTTTGTTTCTAAACGTTCCTTGCACCTCTTATGAGAACATATGTGTGATACATCCACTTATATGCACCTGTTATGTAAATGCATAGCTTGTGATACTGAGAACCCCATTTTGGAGTCCTGGCTACCTGATTGTATAGGTATCTGGATAATTTACAGAAATAAGGTTATGTTACCTTTAAGCTTCGTTGTAAGTTGGATTTTTTCCTGTATAAAGAAAATGGTTTTATGTGAGGTTTATATCAGAAAATACAAGACAATACTGACAGGTTACCAGTTTCTTATTGTCATGTTTCTACCAAACTTTTTCAATGCATAAGTCATGCATGAATTTCTGTTATTCCTTTATAAGGACATCTAGGATGAATCTGCATATGGACATCATCAGACCCTGTCTTTATTCACACTGCTAGGGGAGACTCTGGATATATTTCCTTTTGATGAGAAATATGATCATTGAAGATAGACATGTAAGTAGTTTCTAGCATTGTGTAATGATGTCACTGCCATTCTCACATAGTCCGAGGTGAGATTCATTCTATCTTATTATTGCTAACCAGAATATATGGCATGCCTTGCTGTTTACACCTTGATGACTCAGTGAGATACGTTTCCTGTTGCACCAAGGGCAGCATGAAAAGAAGGAAAGTTTTCTCTCTTTTTCGGGGATATGATGTGGCAGAATTTTTCACGTGGTCTGGTATATTTGTTTATTTTGAGGCCGTTGGGGAGCACATCCATATATTACATCCTCCTGTTCGATTTGTAATCCTGCACATCCAAATATTACATCCTCCTGTTCTATTTGTAATCCAGAGCTACCTTTATTAGATTAGTTCACACATATCATCGGTTGTTTTCCAAGCATTCTTGGATGTTTGAGGACATGTCAAAATGAATGGAGACCATAAAAGATCAGAGAGATGGTGGTCTAATGTGTTGGATGCATGATGGCATCCTGATCATCCTGTTAAGGGTAAATCCATTGTAAATCCTGTTAAGGATCATCCTGATTGTAGCAGATTACCTATGGAAAAATAGAACATTTTTCCTGGTTGGTGCTTTTTCTCCAGGGCGGCTTCCTAAGCTATGATTCGTTGGGCGGTTCTCTATCTGTGTAGAGGGCATAATCTGTGTTTGGCTATCGACTCAAATTACAAGTGGTGACGACTAAACTGTACAGTCATGCCGTAAATCACTATCCTTCACCATTTCCCTGGTTGGAACGAATGAGTTTCTTTGCTGTCCAACTAACTGGAACATCTAGACATTTATTTTAGCCATACAGACCATGATGAAAGGAGTTAATTTATCCTCATTTCAGCGGTTCTTTCCACAAGCAAGCACACTGATTGTCATCCTACTTGAGCGTATGGCATAATTGGAGGACTTGTAATGCATTCCTTTTGGTGCTCAACATGGTGCTGCTAATCATGCCTAGCATTAGAAAGGCATATCATAAAAGGAAGTGCCTTTGTTATTACCTCATTCGACTTGTCTGTCTCCCATCTGGCTCTTACACCTTTGGGCAGTGCCTTTTAGTATGCCTTTTCTTCAAGTGTTACTGCTTTTGTGAAAGTCTATTTTAGGTTGTATAATCCCTTATGTAAAGAGACAAATAGATTGCTGATGAACAGAAAAGTGTTTATTAATAATGTTCTATATCTGTAAATAGAAGAGTGAGAGACTGATTGATCAAACTTTCCTTTGTTGCAGTTTGACTATAAATATCAAGGCAAAGAAAGATTTTATTGCTAGAGATGGGATACCTTCACTAGTTCCTTATATTGATTCAAGTTGTAAAATTCTCTCATTCAATTCTTTGCAGGTAATATCTGCTAGATATGTTACTCCTAATTTCATGTGGATACATGATCGTAATGCCTTAAGTTCTTGGTTTACAGTTGACTGCAAACATTGCAGAAGATCCCAATGGGAGATATCAATTTCAAAATCAAATAGTGAAGGTGCATCATCTCTTGGATCGATCCCATTCAGAGATCCAAAAGAGATTTTCTAAAGCTGCATTGCGGCAATTGAAATTTAAGCATAGGCCATACAGCTGAAATAGAATTATGTTTCTCATGCTCTTTAATGCTTATTTCATTAAAACTGGTCGGGAAGAGGTATAGAAAAACACAATTGTTTCCCTACAACCATAGTTATCTTTTAGCTGAGGTAAATGTATAAGAACAATTAGCCTTAATAGTAAATGAATTTAAAGTTTTGGTGGAAATGTTATTAAAAGAATAGTAAAAGCTTGTTGATTTTAGATACTGTACATGCCCCATTTCCCCATTGGATAAAAAATTGTAATCTTTTATATTTTGCATACCACACACCTCCCATTGATAAATCATATATGTGTGTTTGAATTTTGAAATGTGCTTATTAAGCTTTCGAATGTAGTTGCATTGGCATTGATTTTTGAAATGCATAATGTTAATCAAATGCAGTGCAGTGCATAACATAATTGAAGTAATAACAATGAATAAGAATGTAAGAGGCTACCATGTGTTTTTTTATCACAAATATCTATCATTATTGAAGGGTTTAGGGTTTAGGAGCTGTTTAGAACCCATTAAGTCTGAGATCAAAAGTGAAATCTCATTTATGCTTCAGTAGAGCATTAACTCTTACAATTAAGATGTGAAGAGCAAAACCTCATTTATGTTCATTCTACCTCATATATCCATTCAAGCATATTGCTATGTAGAAACTTACTGAATGGAACTTCTTTGCTTGCATATAGGCAAAAATTTGAATGAACTAAACTAAGAAGAGCGAGGTAGGAAACTTGAGCACTTTGAACAAAAGTGCTTGTCAATTGTGAGAATGAGTGAGAATTAAAACTAGTGTGTACAAAGTGATTCTCTTTAAGCATTGATATAGTGTATCAAAACTAGCAAGTATAAATAGAATAGAATATCATAAACCGATACAATCAAGGTAGATTGATGGCAACAGAGACATAGAACAATGAGAAACAAAACACAACAAGAACGCAAGAGAGAGAGATGTTGGGCACACGATGAACTATATTTCAACCACGTTCAACGAGCTTACAAGGTCAACTTATATACTTACTAACTTAGGGAAACTTCCCTTCTCACTATTTACATAAATAACATAGGGAGACTGTGTGAACACGTCCATTAGAGACCCGCATTCAACAGTAGCCAGCATCTGGTCATGCACACAAGATGTGCGATAGTACAACACTCTGCTCACTGCTCGTTCCCATACCGGAAACTCCTTGTGTGACGGCTCCGACGCTACCTCGTTTGCTCCTTCGACATAACTCCAATAATCACGCCCCAACAGGTACTGGTGCATCTTGTAGGACCAAGATGCGTAGTTGCTTCTGTCGAGCTTCTCTGTTAGAAGCGAGCTTGCCATGCTTCTATCCATTTCCTCTTCTGTCTGTTTTTATCGATTATTAGGGTTTGTCTGTGCTACAACTCTTGTCAGTAGCAGAGGATTCTCAACCCTCGCACTCTTATACCATGTGAAAGTTAATGCGCGGAAGCTCATAGACACAACTGGCTTTGTCAGATAGCAATAGAAAACATAATGAAGGTTTAATGGAAAGCTTCAAAATACACAGAGAATACATGAGAGAGACCAAGAGAGTAGAACACAACTTTAATTTCAAAATAATGAACACTCTGTTAACTCTGTACATACAATGTGCTAAGTGAGCACTTTTATACAAGTCCTTAAAAGGACTGACATAAGTACTGACTAGTACTTCAATGCTCGTACTGAGCCATGACACAAACTCCCAAAAGATATGCTCTAACGGCCTATTGGTTACACACTGTTCCGGATACCGATCCGACTCCCTATTCCAGATACTGATCTAGCTCTCCGTTCTGGACACCGATCTGGGCCTACTCGATCGGTCTTCATCCGATCCGGCCAATGTTGAGCTTGCTCACGTAACAAGATTCATCAAAGACGACATCGCGGCTCACCCGCACTTGCTTCGGTTAGGGATTATAGCACTTGTACCCCTTCTACTCATGCGAGTGGTCCACCAAGATACACTTCTCAGCCTTGGCATATAGATTCTTCCATCTCTCGTCTAGTATATGCACATATGCAATGCTATCAAACAGCCTGAGTTGTGCCAAATTCGGTTTCCGCCTGAAATAGAGCTCGTGCGACGACACCTTTGCTCCGAAGGTAGATATCTTATTCTGTATCTAGAAGGTCATCCAGATCACTTCGGCCCAATAGCTTCTGCTCTCCTCCAGCATCGCCCTAGCCGCTTCTACGAGTGTCCGGTTCTATCTCTCGACAACGCCGTTCTGCTCCGGTGCGTATCTACAAGAGAATTCACATTGAATTCCCTCCTTCTATAGATAGCTCAAGAACTGGTAAAAAAAGTACTATTTTCCGCCATCGAACCTTCGCCACTTTATCTTTCTTCGGGTGAACAAACCTGAAGATAGATCGAGGATCCAGCGAGAAGCACAGGAGCAAGTAGGATTGGAAAGTAGACGATCGACCCAAGGCCAAGAGTCAGAATCAAACATGAGCCGATCCAAACAAACGAGCCAATTTGGACACAAGTCGATTCGACGGACTAACACAAGCCGAGCCATATGACATACGATCTGGATAACTAGCCGAATCAGGCTAGATCCCAACGTTATTGTCGAATACAGGTGTCTAATGGACGTATTCACATTTGGGACTTCTTGTAAACATTAGGTTTAGGCTATTTATGTAAATAGTGAGAAGGTCAGTTGCCCTAAGTCAGTCAGTATATAAACTGACTTTGTAACCTAGTTTTGAAGTGGTTAACACAATTCATCTTGTGCCTAACGTATGTCTCTCTCTGGCATTATGGTTGCGTCTCGCTTTTTGTTGATGTTGCTTAGACTCATCAATCTACCTTGCATTTATCTGTTTTATGATCTTCTATCTAGAAGAGTGTTAATTAGTTCCACACTAGACGGCCACGTTCCCAACATCTTGTATCCGAGCTTGGTGTTCTCGATTCTGTTGTCGCCGCCTACTTTGTCTCCATCATCAACTCTTCCTCTCTACAACCTTGAAGACCTCCATTGGCAACTCCTGACAATATCATATTTGACGAAAAGAGACAACTGAAGGTTTGCACCCCATTGTTTGAAACCACTCTTGAAGTAAGTCAGTAAGCTGCACTTCAACTTTGTGATTATCGTCGTTAGGAGTGAGACCCTTCTCTTGATCAAGCCACACTTGCGCTTCATCTGGATAGGCGAAAATCGAATAGGTCATCCGACGCTATTCACTCACTCACCATAACAACTTGAAGCGAAGTCGGCTCCAGGGAACAACCCCAATCTGTGTTTCATTCAATTGAACGACATTAGGGAGGACCAATCGACTACGTCCCTCTCATTGTTGTAGTCACCCGAAATAGGATCGGCCTGGATAATCGGCACAAAAATTTGTAATCGTTATTTCAAAAGCGGAAAAATTCGGATCCAGTTCAACTAGGCCGATTAGTCGTAGTCACTCTGGATCGAATCTCGCAACATTTGAAATCCTATTGGCTAATTGGCACGTTCATGTTCAATTCGGCTAAGTCAATCGATTGTAACCACCTCGAACAGAATCTGCCAACAACTTGAAATTAGTTAAACTTGTGTTCGAATCCGACTAGAACAATTCGGGTGAGCTAGTCGGTTGCACCCAACCACCGTTCGTAGTTGACCCCGAACAAAGTTCAGCCTACCGACACTGATGGCATCAACATCCAACTCATCAGAGATGAGTCTGAGGAAGTTCGACGGATCGAACTTCAACTTCTGGAAGGAGCAAATGCAAGACTACCTGATTGTCAAGGGGCAAATCGACCCCATCGAAAACAAAAATTCTCCAGAAGGATACAAGCCGCTTGAATGGGAGAAGCTCGATAGAATCAATTGAGCCACCATTTGGATGCACCTATCTGAGTCTGTGTACTTCATGGTGCAATCATGTTCGACTGCCTTTAAACTATGGAAGACATTGTCAGACACTTATGAGAAGAAGTAGCCACCACCAAGATATATCTAATTCGGTGCCTTTATAATGTTTGGATGAAAGAATCTGACTCAGTCTAGGCACACCTGAACGAGTACGAAAGCTTAAGTTCCCAAATTGCAGCTCAGGGGACGACTATCGAGGATGAACTAAGAGCAATGTTGCTTATGAGTAGTCTCCCCCCTTCGTGGGAAACTTTCATTACAACTGTGTGCAATGAGTTGGCTGCTGCCATTACGTACTCAGTCACGAACGCAATTCTGATTGAAGTAGCTCGAAGAAAATCGTTTGCGAAAGATTCGGCCAACAATGCTTACGTAGTACAAGATTCGACAGACCGATTGAACAGCCGAGGAAGAGGTTCTTCACGGCAGCCGAACAACCAGCGAAGTCGGAGCAAGTCTCGGGATAATCGAGTTTGCAATTATTGCAAGAAACCTGGACACAAAAGCCGATTGTCGTGCACTCAAGGCCAAAAACGATAAGGCTCAGTGAGTTGATCAGAAGAGTGGCTGGCATGAGGTCAACTACGTCGGCTCTTCAGCCGAAGTATGGTCAAACGACCCGAACATTCTATCCATTGAAAACCCAGTCGAATTAGAATGTTTGCTTACAACTGAGGAATCGAGCACATGGCTCCTGGATTCGGGTGCGCCCTTTCATGTGACCCCTCATGGATCCTAATTTCGGCAATACTTAACCCGACATTCCGACTCAGTTCGAGTCGGAAATTTGCAGCATTGCACGATTATTGGAATCGGCACAAAGGAGCTCAACCTTCTGGGTGGGTCCACATTGGTACTACATAATGTCTGACATGTACCTGAGCTCTCAAGACCTTTGATCTCAATCAGGCAATTGGATGAAGACGACATCTATTATGTACACATAACGTTGGTGAGGGTAGGTCACTAATATTTACATTAGTGAAGGGTATGTTCACTAATGTTAGAAAGGGGCTAATGTGATTGGATAGAAGGAATGATAGGTGCATGCACTATCATGATTTCGGCAACCAATGAATGGAGACCCTTTTAGAAAGGCACATCTATTCAAGGGGCCTAGAAAAAGGTATAAATATGAGGCTTAGCCACCCTCATAAGGACATTACGTCGGAAGGCTGCTGTCTTAGACACTCGTGGTGCGGGCTAGGCTTTTGTCTTGATGATCGTGTTTATCTCTTCCAAGGTATTAGTCATCCTAATATCCGGCGGTATGGGACGTCGGTGGTAGGTTTGCTATGTCTAGATCATAGCTCGGGGGTGGTTGGGTGGAACAGGTTCTTCTATCCATTCTATTTTCCTTTTTCGACTTTAGTTTAGTCTATTGATTAGTAATAGACTCTTAATAGCGGTATCAGAGCATGTACTAACAATTTTTTTTTGTTATTTTGATGTTTTTTGTGTGTGAGAGAAGGGGATCTAACAAAGCTCGTCTTGCTCTTCACGGGATCAAAACAACATTTTTAACCCAGTATTCTTCGTTCTCGATCTCTCTTTTCTTTTCTATGATGCTTTCTACTTGGTCATATGGAAGTGGTATTACATTTTCTTTTCTTTTCTTTCTTCTTTCTCCCATGATATGATGTTAATCTACTTATGCATTGGGTCGAGCGTGTTTGCACTAATCGCACACGCTCAACTCATGGCCCTTTTACATATTGCGATTTATCTCCCACTCTCCCTTGTCTTGAGCCATCTCTTACAGTAATAATTATTCTTGTGCATCGGGTCGAGCGTGTTTGCCTTAATCACACACGCTCACCTCATGACCCTTTTGTATATGATGTTGAGTATGACACCCTTCCCTTTATTGAGCCATCACTTGGGCGATTCTATGGGATGTTGTGGTCTTAAACGAGGTGTATGTTGCCTACCTATGCCACTCTACTCCCTATTGAGCTATCACTTGGCCGATTCTATGGGATGTGGTGGTCTTGAGGGGGTGCATGTCAACTACCTTAGGGTTTCATACCTTAGGGCATGCTTAATGTTCATACACCTAATTGATTATTATTCTAATTAAATTTCTAATTACACAAATTTTTGTTTTACTTTGGTATGATTTTCTGGTAATTGTCATTTACCCACCCACAATTAACTCTCATTTTCCCCTTCCTTTTACATGTTTAAAGTATTTATGTGTGTTTACCTATGATGTAACACTTCCGTGTAGACTATTTTTTCGTATTGAGTGGGCATCATGCCGTTTTTTGAACAATTTT
This sequence comes from Azolla caroliniana, assembly GCF_043228905.1. Classification (NCBI taxonomy): domain Eukaryota; kingdom Viridiplantae; phylum Streptophyta; class Polypodiopsida; order Salviniales; family Salviniaceae; genus Azolla; species Azolla caroliniana. The sequence continues at coordinate 12,116,337 of NW_028230453.1, forward strand.
TTTCCAACGGCTCATCTAGGTTTAACTCATATTATCGAGCCTTACAACTCGAGTAAAACCACATGAGTTCCCCTATTGATGTTTTACTCATAGATTTGAGTACTACATCTTTGCTCACAACACTACCACGACTTGTATCAATTTGTGGCTTATCCCACAATTGTGCAAATTACAACCACCATATTGGGATGGATAGGTGCATACATCACAAATCCATTTATTGGTGGTATTTTTGTTTAGTAGACAACGCATGGTTTTTGAACCTTGTTTTCGTCACTTCTTAACTCTTATTATCAGAACCAAGGATAAAAGATAGAGTGATGGAAGAAGGATAGAGAAGAATGGATGTATAAGATAGAGAAAGAAAGAGAATGGATACAAGATATGTAATGAGAGCTAAAGATTGGTGTTGCTTCGAATTGATTTGAGAATACATGTATGCGCTTATTTATAGGTTCCTATAGAATAGCTTAGAGATTTCTAGAATGTTCTAGAATGTTCTAGACCTAGAATGCTTTAGGACATTCTAGAACATTCTAGAATAATCTAGAGTTTTTACAATAATCAATGTAATACAAGAAGTAGCTTTTATTGTTTCATATAACAATAAGCTATCTTAATGGTTGAGGTTTTCAAGTATGAATTACAAGGTTCGAGGTTCAAGTCCGGGTGACGCCATAATGGTCATGTGTTCATGACACTATCCCTCCTTCGAGAACGCCGAGTGGAAGTCGGCGTTAACATTGTTGGGTCGGGCTTGTTTGGATAGTGACGATGGAAGTCGTTGACCAGAGCTTCAGCATTACAAACGTTATCGATGGGTTCCCAAGTGCGATCACTCGGAGGATAACCAAGCCAATCAACTAGATAATAAAGCTTATTGCGCACAATCTTAGAATCGAGAATAACAGCTACCTCGTATTCGGGGCCGTCCACAAGTTGTACAAAAGGAGGTGGTGGCACGACACGATCAGGAATTAAAGAGGTGTGGCAAGGTTCCAAAAGAGAGCTATGAAAGACAGGGTGAAGCCGCATATGTGCAGGAAGGTTAAGACGAAATGTTGCATCATTAATTTGCGCCGTGATGACAAAAGGACCTAAGCGTTGATAGTCAAGCTTAGCACACGGTCGGGTAGTCTTGATGTGACGACGAAGCAACCATACATAGTCACCAACCTTAAACGGAGACTTAAGACGATGTCGACCGGCATTGGTCTTATGGTTTGCTTGCGCTTTCTGAAGATGTGACGATAACTCGAACTGGATTTGTTGTAGTCGGTGGAGGTGATGCGCCGCACTAGGGTTTCGTGACACCTCGGGAAGATCCAGTATACACCATCGAGGGTGGTTGCCGGTGTAGGCAAAGAAAGGTGTAACTTTGATAGAAGAGTGGACCGTGTTGTTGTATGCAAACTCAGCAAGATGTAAAATTTTACTCCAATCATCTTGTTGATAACTAATGAAACATCGAAGATATTGCTCGAGCGTCTGATTTGTGCGCTCTGTTTGTCCGTCAGTTTGTGGATGATAAGCCGAAGAGAGTTTGCAAGAGATTTTGAGGCCTGCCCATAGGTGCTTCCAAAAGTGTGAGATAAATTGAGGACCTCGATCGCTAATAATATCATTCGGGAGACCATGATGGCGAAACACTTCACGCATAATGAGATCTGCAGTTTCTTCACTATTGATGGTCTTTACACATGGTACAAAATGTGCCATCTTGGTGAACCGATCCACTACTGTTAAAATAGTATCAAAGCCTTTGGAAGGTGGCAGATCCGTAATGAAATCCATAGAAATAGACTGCCATGGCTTGTTGGGAGGGGGTAATGGTTGTAGTAAGCCATAAGGGTGATGCCAGGGTATTTTGGCGCGACAGCAGGTGTCACAAGTGCGAACATAATCTTCGACAAATTTTTGCAAGTGAGGCCACCAAAATGAACGTTTCACTAGCTCAATGGTCTTGGAAATACCAAAATGTCCAGCCATGGGGGCATCATGACAATGTTCCAACACTTGAAGTCGGGGTGATCCGTCGGGGACGTAAAGGAGATTCTTGTAGAGGAGTAAACCATCTTGCCACTTGAAGTCCTGATAATGTTGAGATGACCCTGGCAATGTGGAACAAGATGGACGACTTGAACCACAGTGGGCTAAGACATCCTTAGCAAAATCATCCGAATGAAGTTGTTGCCGAATAGTGTCAAGAAGGGTAGAATCAAGTGGTGTGGCATAAATTGTTGTTACCTGTAGCTTTGATGGCCCGAGGAGAGTTTGCTTTTGATTGTCAAAGGCCGGATCTCCAGGTCGAAGTGCTAGATACGAACGCCGAGACAGAGCATCTGCTTTCCCTTGTTGTTTTTCAGGGCGAAAAATGATCTTGAAATCGAAACGCGTTAGGAATTGGGCCCACCGAGCTTGTCTTCTATTTAATACTCGAGCTGTTTGAAAATATGTGAGATTTTTGTGATCACTATAAATGATAATCTGATGAGGTGATCCTTCTAGAAAATGACGCCATTGCTCGAATGAGTCGACCACAGCTAGTAACTCCTTGTCATGCACCTCATAGTTTATCTCCGAAACAGTAAACTTTCTCGAGTGAAACGCGACTGGATGTATCTGCCCGTCCTCGCCTGGTTGCGATAGGATACTCCCCAATGCAAAGTCTGATGCATCCGCCTCAATAGTAAATGGCTTTTCAGGATCAATATGTGCTAGGATGGGTGCTGATGTGAATGCCTCTTTTAGCTGTGTAAAAGCCTTGTCCGCTTCGATACTCCAAAAAAATGCTTGATTTTTCTTGGTGAGTTGAGTAAGGGGCAACACAATGCTTGAATAATTATGTATGAATTTGTGATAGAAGTTCGCAAATCCGAGGAAACACTGGACATCCCGAACTGAGCATGGGGGTTTCCATTCCAATATTGTTTGGACTTTTGCCAGGTCCATGAAAACACCCTGGGATGAAATAGTGTATCCCAAAAATTTGACTTGTTTGCAATCAAAACTGCATTTCTCAAGTTTGGCGTAAAGACCATACTTCCTTAGGCGTTCAAGTACTTGCCGCACATGTATATCATGCTCCCCCTGTGTTTTAGAGTAAATCAATAGATAATCTAGGTAGATGATTAGAAAAATATCCAAGAAATCCCGGAAGATGTCATTTGCCATATGTTGGAATTCGACAGGTGCATTTGTGAGCCCGAAAGGCATGACTGTATACTCGAAATGACCATACCGAGTACGAAATGTTGTTTTCCACTCATCTCCCGGCCGAATTCGAACAAGATTATATGCACCCCTTAGATCAATTTTGGTAAAATGCTTTGCCCCACCAATGCGTTCTAAGAGATTGGAGATTAAAGGTAAAGCATACCTATTCCTTATGGTGACTTTATTTAAGCCTTGATAGTCCACGACCAAACGAAGGGAGCCATCCTTTTTCTTCACAAAAAAGATAGGAGCACCAGCTGGAGACTTTGAATGTCGAATAAACCCATGTGCAAGATTTTCCTCGATGTATTCTCGAAGAACCTCAAGCTCAGTGGGTGATAAATTGTAAATCGGACCCCACGGAGGCTCTTTTCCTGGTTGGAGATCAATAGGACAGTCGTACGGCCGATGCTTTGGAAGAACACTAGCTTTGACTTTGTCGAAAACATCATCATAGTCTTGATATTTTTTGGGAATTTGGATGTCTGAATTCCCTTGAGTGACACTAGAAGGTGTCACTGATACTGCAAATAAGAAAAGGTCCTCCTTGCCTCCCACTTGGTGCAATTGTTGCAATGTGATGGCTGAAATTTGATGAGAAGGATATGGTGCATCGGTAGAACTATATACTTTGGGAGGATAATCCCGAGTTCGATCCTTGACAATGATATTTTCTGCTAAAGGGCACCTAATTTCTCACTTCCTCCAATCGATTCTAGGGTTATGTAGCTCGAACCATGGCAAACCGAGGACAATTGGATGCTCAGGACTACGGATTATGTTAAAGGAAACTACACATCCTAAATCACCCAAGAGTATGTGTATTGGCTCAGACTCTTCAAATATCTTCCCGGAAGCTATGGGGCGTCCATCAATCACTACTACGGAAACTGGACAAGGAAGTGTATGCAAGGATATTTGGTGTTTTTGGGCAAAATCTCTATCCATGAAACAAGAATTGGCTCCAGTATCTAAGAGGGCTTGGACTTGAAGTTGACAACTGGGTGTCCTAACTTGTACTAGGGCTGAGAAGACTCTACTAACATGCTTGGAAGAAATGGAACCCACACTAGGTTGTACATATCTAGGGTTGTCCAACCAAATGGCTCCTATTTTGGCCGGACTTATTCGTTTGACTCCTCTTCTAATTGGCTTAGGACTACAAATTTATTGGACAAGGGTGGATTATTCATAATATTAGATTCACTAACTACTTCTAAAATGTTGGACTCATTTTTATTGTCATAGTGAATTTGATTTACCTGACGTCTCGGCCTACGGGAGCAATGAATGGCTATATGTCCTGGACCTCCACAATATAAGCACAGATGGTTTGCTCGACGACGTTGCTTCTCTTCGTCTAACAACGGTCCTCGTCGTTGAGTCATATCGATCTCCATGGGTGTAGGACTATCCATTGGGACTGGACTACGTGTTTGCCTTGGAGTTGGAGCAGGGCTATACATTTGCCTTGGGGATGATTGCGCCGTTATTGATGCATAAGTTGGTGTGAATCTAGATCTTGTTATTTGTTGTTGTCGCTCACATCGACGCTCAAAAAGGCGATTATCACACCGTATTGCTCGACTAATTGCTTCTGTAAGTGACCTTGGATCCTCGGGGAAGGTAAGAAGTAAGTCTTTGACATCACTACGAAGGCCTGAACGGAATTGCTCCATTAGGGCTTGTTCATCCCAAGGAATATCGCTTGCGATGAGACGGAAATTGGCAGCATATGTTGAAGCTGGTTGATCACCTTGACGAAGTGTACGAATCTTGTTGATAGCTGTTCTCGCCCCATCAGTATCTCCGAAACAAGCCTTAAATTCCTCGAAATTATTCAGTAGAGGAGAATTGGTCTCTAGCAATGGAGCAAACCACGACAACGCTATGCCAGTCAATAAAGTGCCCACTAGCCCGACTCGTGATGCATCTGTTGGATAATGTGCGGGATGCATTTGAATCACCAACCGTACTTGATTCAAAAAACCTCGGAAATGCGCCCTCGACCCATCAAATTTAGCTGGGAGGCTAATTTTGGGCTCCTTGATAAGTCCCTGACCTTCAACCCTTTGTTGTTGTAACACGACGATTGTCGACTCTAACTGTTGCACTCGTTGCGTGAACTCCTCTTGTTGTTGTTGCTTCTCTATAGTAACCTTTTGTAGATCCCCAAGTAGACGTTGATTCTCTACTTCAAGAGATGTGAACTTGGATTTAAGGTTCTCCATTTTTGCAACAAGGGTGAGATATTCTTCTGAGTTAATGGCAGCCATGGTTTCAGGATGGTTACAAAGGCGGATAAGAGAGAGAGAGAGAGTGAGAGAATTCGAATCAAACTGTCAGAACCAAGGATAAAAGATAGAGTGATGGAAGAAGGATAGAGAAGAATGGATGTATAAGATAGAGAAAGAAAGAGAATGGATACAAGATATGTAATGAGAGCTAAAGACTGGTGTTGATTCGAATTGATTTGAGAATACATGTATACGCTTATTTATAGGTTCCTATAGAATAGCTTAGAGATTTCTAGAATGTTCTAGAATGTTCTAGACCTAGAATGCTTTAGGACATTCTAGAACATTCTAGAATAATCTAGAGTTTTTACAATAGTCAATGTAATACAAGAAGTAGCTTTTATTGTTTCATATAACAATAAGCTATCTTAATGGTTGAGGTTTTCAAGTATGAATTACAAGGTTCGAGGTTCAAGTCCGGGTGACGCCATAATGGTCATGTGTTCATGACACTTATAGGTAGTGACTTATTTTTCTCTTTTTTTCATAACATTTGCTTGCTACTTGCAAGACTAGAATATTACTTGCGAGAGCACTTGTTTTTTCACGTAATACACTTTCTCGACCATATCAATACATGTTGGGTTGGCATTCTAATATAAGGCTAACTAGGAAACTACATTGATGTTAGAACCATGGTTGAGCCTCGGGGAGCCGCCATGATTATTCAAGATAGAGATCCAAGAAAGACATCTTAGCTATGTTTTCTCCCATGGTTTTTAAAACACCATAGTGTTACCATAGTTATCGGATCTCGAATCACATCTCATGTCTAGAGGGGTAAAGACGTGAGATGCTTTCTTGTTAAAGTTCTTACAATCAAAATTTCAAGCATTCATTTTGCTTGTGTATTTTTTGAACCTCCTTATTTATATTGTATACCCACAACTTGCATCATGGAACAAGTTTTGAATGTTGTTGGAGCGATCTCTCCGACCAATACCTCTCAACTCCAATCTGCATCTCACACACAAGCTAAGATCACTATTTAGCAATTGCTCACTACTATCTTGAATCAATTAGCCGAAATGAGGCAAGCCAATATGGCATTGGAAAAGAAATTCCAAGAATTGACTATTGAGTCGAAGAAAGAAGGTGAACTGTCTTTCGTAATAACGCCATTCAAGGGAGAAAAGAAAGAAAGAATCGAGGAGGCCATTAGCACTTGGCTTGGTCGTTGGGAGTCTCACTTTGAGCTCCACCCCAAGCCCGATGTTGTAAAAATTGGTTATGTCGGCCGTGAGTTACGTGGCCAAGCTGCTGCTTGGTGGCATGGCCTAAGGACTACAAAGAACTTACCCACAACTTGGGAAAGTTTCGTTGTTTTTAAGAAACAATTTTTGCAGCCATCTTCTCAAACTGAACAAGCGCAACACTTGCTCACATTGTCGAGTAAGCCATTTACCTCTCTCGTGGATTATGTGCAACATGCTCGGACCTAGATCCAAAAATCGGGACTTACAAGTGAGAAATGGTTTGTTGCTTGCTTTTTGAATGGTATTCCCAATGGGTATTACCATTGGATTGTCCATGACAAGGACCCCACAACTTTCGAGATAGGACTTCCAAGAAAAACCACAATAAACCTGAGTTCGCCAAAACTTCGAATGTCAAGTTCATTGGGAAACATAACCAATCCAGTGACACTCTTGACCGCGACTCCAAGAAACCGAACCTCTTCTGTGCATATTGCAAGAAGCGAGGCCACACAAAGGATGCCTATCGTTGTCTTGAGAGGAAGTCAATGAACACCCATCCTCAAGACAAATCTACGAGTCACACAGGTGACTCTTTTGATGTTGATGAAGTTCATAGCAACCACTTAAGTTCATGTGAATACACTTTTCCTTCACATTTACTTGGACCTAATGATTTACTCCGAGCAATCGGGTATATCAATGGAAAACAAGCACATTTCTTGTTTGATTCCGGTAGTTCTCACAATTTTCTTAATGATCACTTTGTGCAACAAATGGAACTCCACATAAAGGCAAGTGATCATATCTATCAAGTTCACATGGCAAATGGAAGCATTCAATACATCAGTGGCATTGTTTGTTAACTGCCAATTCAAATAGATACCTATTTGGAGAAGCTAGACTTTCATGTTATGAAACTATAATCCGCAAATGTCATTTTAGGATACCCTTAGTTTTCTAATAAAAACCCTTCTTTGTCCATTGATTGGGTTAATCACTCAATCGCATTTGAACTTAATAATTGTAAACATTTTATTCAATGTTTCAAACTTCCTTCTCGTTCACTTGTGTCTTCTAAATCTTTAAGTGAGTATTCTAGTTCATTAATTTATTCATGTGTAATTGATCCTGCGCTTCAATTTTATTATTTTAATATTGACGCCACACAATTACCACATTATGAACAACGATTACTCAACTCTATTTTAGACGATTTTCAAGATGTGTTTCCTAACGAATTGCTGCTTACTTTAGCACCAAAACGTAATGTGGACTATCATATTGAACTCATTCCCGGGGCTGCCCCTGTGAGCATTCCACCTTACCGACTTAGTCTATTAGAAGAGGATGAGATCACTAAACAACTTAAGGAATACTTGAGTATGGGCCACATTAGGTATAGTAAATCACCTTGGGGTGCACCAGTTCTATTAGTTAAGAAGAAGGAAGGTTCATGGCAAATGTGTATCAATTATCACCGTTTGAATAAAATGACAATTAAAAATGCATATTCGTTACCTCGTGCCAATGATTTGATTGATCGTTTGCATGGGGCCTGATATTTTACGAAAATTGACTTACGAACAGGTTATCATCAGATTCTCATTGTCGAGGATGATATTCCTAAAACTGCTTTTCATACGCGCTATGGCCATTATGAGTTTTTAGTCATGCCTTTCGGATTACCTAATGCTCCAGCCACATTCCAACAAGCGAAGAATGACGGTTTCCGAGATCAACTCGGTGATTTTGTTGTAGTCTTCTTGGATGATATTTTGATATATAGCCGTACCTTGCAAGATCATGTTCAACATGTTCAATTTGTTTTGAAAAAGTTCCATGACAACTCTTTCTATGCAAAACATTGAAAATGTGATTTTTTCCAAAAATCTATTGTGTACCTAAGTCATTTAATTACAGAAAATTGCGTTGAAATTGAACCTTCTTTCATTCAAAGTAATATTTGTGAATTGCAATCATTCTTAGGGTTTGTTGGAGTTTTACGAAAATCAATTCGTAACTATTCCAAATTGACTACACCATTAACTGACCTTTTAAAAGGTCATCCATGTAAGTCTGTCAAACTGATTGCATGGAATGAACAACTTGACAAATCATTTGAGACACTCAAAGAGCATGTGTGTCAGGCTCCCACTCTTCTATTACCGGACCCTTCTAAGCCTTTCTAAATCGAAACCGATGCTAGTAGTTATGCTATTGGTGTCGTTCTTTATCAAGGCGGTCACCCTATTGCTTTTGAAAGTAAGAAGCTTGATGCTACTCAATCTCGGTATTCGGTTCAAGAGAAAGAGTTGTTTGCGGTAATACAAGCACTTAAAACATAGAGGCACTATCTCTATGGAAATAAATTTGTGGTTACAACAGACCATCAATCATTGAAGTATTTTTATGACCAACCAAAACTTGTTGGTCGTAAAGGCCGTTGGGATAACCTTATGCAAGATTTTGATTTTTCCATACGGTATCGCAAGGGTTCTATGAACACCGTTGCAAATGCTCTTAGTCACATTAAAGAAGTTAACATGCTTAGCTTCACGGAAATAAAATCTAAACTTTTAGATCACCTTCGAGGGAAATACCTTGATGACAGTTATTTCTCAAAATATTGGACGAAAGCCGAATCTGGTTTAGATATTGTTACTAGCACCCTACCCTCAAAGGCGACCTTTCACATTACAAACGGTTTGCTCTATCGTAGTGGAAAGGTCTGTGTTCCAGATTTACCAAACGTAAACCAGAAAATTCTTCATGAATGTCATGATACACCATATGTGGGTCATCCTCGAATACAATGCACACTCATTCTCATCTCAAGTACTTTTTTTCTGGCCTAAGATGCGCTCTTATGTGCATAAATACGTAACTCAATGCTTACAATCTCAAATTAATAAGTCGGAACAACTTAAAGCTGATGGTCTTTTACATCCCTTAGATATTCCCAACAACAAATGGGAAAGTATCTGGATAGATTTTATTGTTAGTTTACCTCGTACACAGAGGGGTCATGATGCCATTTGGGTTGTCATTGACAAACTAACAAAATTGGCTAGATTTATTCCTACCAAAACCATGGTAACCACTCAACAATTGGCTTATCAATTTGTTGATGAGTTATTTCTTTTTTATGGATTACCGATGGATATTGTTAGTGATCGAGATTCCATATTTACAAGTGACTTTTGGACTCAAGTCTTTAAGAAACTAGAAACTACGTTGAGCATGAGTTCCGTACATCATCCTCAGTCTGATGGACAAACTGAATGAGTTAATCAAATTAATGAGGACATGCTTGGAGCTTATGTAGCAAAAACCCCTTCTAATTAGGAGCAATACCTTCCTATCTTAGAATTTGCCTATAATAGCTCCAAACATACATCCACAGGATATAGTCCTTTTATGTTGATGTATGATTTTCCTTACAAACCTCATGTTCTTGAACGAATTCTTGATTCTCCTACTAAATGTTTACATTCTAAAGAGATTCGGCTATTCAAGATCAAACGGATGGATAAACCTATTGATGATGCCACATGGGAACGCGAGCATACTCTTAAGGCACAATTTCCTAACTTCATATTGCAAGAATGCAATCTTTTAAAGAACGGGAGTATGTTATGTACACATAACGTTGGTGAGGGTAGGTCACTAATATTTACATTAGTGAAGGGCATGTTCACTAATGTTAAAAAGGGGCTAATGTGATTGGATAGAAGGAGTGTTATCTCCATTCATGATTTGGGCAGCCAATGAATGGAGACCCTTTTAGAAAGGCACATCTATTCAAGGGGCCTAGGAAAAGGTATAAATATAAGGCTTAGCTACCCTCTTAAGGACCTTACGTCAGAAGGTTGCTGTCTTAGACACCGGTGGTGCGGGCTAGGCTTTCTTCTCGACAATCATGTTTATCTCTTCCAAGGTATTAGTCATCCTAATATCCGGCGATATAGGATGTCGGTGGTAGGTTTGCTATGTCTAGATCATAGCTCGGGGGTGGTCAGGTGGAACGGATTCTTCTATCCATTCAATTTTCCTTCTTTTACTTTAATTTGGTCTATATATTAGTAATAGACTCTTAACAACATCCATGTCGGCTTCTCATCAGGAGGGTGGACACTCCACATGGGAAACCTCCTACTTGCTCAAGGACCGAAAGTACACTCGTTGTACCCGTTGTACGTCACACTCAGACATGGTGACTTATTCTTGGTCGACATTCTCGTGTCATCACTATGACACGGACACCTCAGCAAGGCCGGCATCACGCATTTATCCAGAGTTGGATACATCCCTAAACTCTCGTTCTCTGATCATCAGTTCTACGAGCATTGCCAGTACGGCAAACAGATAGCCGCATCACATCTAACATCAACACCAAGAGAATTGAATCCACTCGATTTGTTCCACTTGGAGTTTGTGGCCCTATGCCACATCAGTCTCTCAGTGGTGCTCTCTACTTCGTCAGCTTTATTGACAACTCTATTATCGCTAAGGCCAGACAATGGCCTAACACAGGGTGTCCCCTTGAGACACTTCACCAAAGGGGTGTTGCGGTGAGATAGGGTTAGACCGACTATTAACGAAACCTTAATGGTTTACTAGCGGCAATATCATTAGTCACAATACACGCGTAGGATAAATGACACTTAGCACAGAACGGTAATTAACAATGATTAAGATACAGAACAACGACGCTCTATTAATTATCTAATTATTACAATCTAGCCAGGCCTTTTTATAGGTCTCTGGCCTTAGGTACAAACCGGTGCCAACCGACAACCGGCTACAAACCGGTCCAGATCCGGATCGACATACTGATTCCATGTCCTTCCGTTCGCTTCTCAAATCATAATAATTCTATATAAATATATAATTAGCTCCCCGTTCTTAATTATCCCCTCGTTTCCCATTCTGGACTTCCCTTGCCGGCCGGCTAACACATGGCACACCCGTGGGACAGTACCTTGGTTGTCGAATCCCACTATCCGGCCTTCATTCATCCTCCAAAATGTCCAGAATACTTTGATCTAAGGGTTCAAATGGTTCCTTGGCAAGCTGTTCTATCGTCTGTTGTTGTTGTTCCCCCTCCTGTTGTTCCTACAGCTGGGCAGCTCCTCTTGCCGCTGCTCCGGCTCTGGCTGTGGTTGCTGCTGGTTGACATCCGTCGCCTGCAACTCCGTCCGTCTGACCGATTCTTCCTCCTTTTCCGGCTCACCCGGCCTTGGCGTCTCCATCGGTCTCACCAACTCTGTCTCCATTTCCGGCTCAATTGATCTTACCGGCTCTTCCTCCTTTTCTAGCTCAACTGGCCTTGGCGTCTCGTGGTTCTGTTGTCCGGCGTGCCCTGGTGCTTGCCGATGACCTTCCTCTAGTGGCTCCTCTTGAGTACTATCTGGTTGGCTTACCCCGGCTGTAACCGACGTTTGTCCTCATCACTTATGCTAATCGCCGCAGTTTTCTTGGCCACTTCTTGCTGTCGCGGTTCCTGCTCGTACTTCTTGAAGCGGAGTTGGTTGTCCAACTGGTCATCATCCAGATGTGTCACCAACTGGCGTATCGCCACTCTCTACTCATCAACCAAGGATAGGAAATCATCTGATAGTTCATCCTTTATTGTTTCAATGCTTTCTCTATCCAGGATGTAAACTTCGTCGCCTTCCTTCCGCCTGTCTTCCGCATCTGCCCGCAGCAACTGTAGCTTGGTTGCCTGCTTAGCCCATTTCGACCACCACTGTACTGAGCTTTCTTCCACCAATTGCTTCGTTTGATTCTTCCATGCCAGTACAATGTCCCGGATCCGCCCCAGTCCCATCTTCGACTTGTTTTCCGCGGCGTGTTTTTCGTCCTTCAATTGTTTGATCAGGCTTGCGATTGCCACTTCTTGGCTTCTATAGTGCATGAGTTGGGTTTGATATGTCGTCTGAACTCTGTTCAGAGCCATTATAGCGCGCTCCGTTTCCGCATGGTGCTGCACTTGCAGGTCCAGTCGCTCTTTCATTGTTGCCGCCAATTGTTTCGCTTGTTCGGCTCCCTTTGACTGCTCTTCCATCAGTGCCATTGTCAACCGGTTAACTTCCTCCCGGATTTCTCTGCACTTTTCCTGGTGCCGGTCACTTTCGGTAGTCAATTTCTTATGATCGGCATCCAAATGCTTATAATCCCAGTGTAGTCTGTCGAAGTCATCGGTTTTCTGTTTGAGCTTTTGATTTATAAGCCGGCGAGCGCGGTCCTCACGGTCTTTTTGTTGTCAGAGCTCTTCTTTGAGGCGCTCAATCTCCACTTCCACCGTCCTCCGGAGTTTCTCTTTTTCTTGCAGAAGTTTGTCTTTCTCTTCTTTCAGTTGGTCATACGCTTGATGACCTCTTCTTAGGCTTTCCTCTATTCGGCAGAGAATGTCCTCCACCGCTTTTTTCAATTCTCGTTCCCTGGCTCGTAAGGCTTCTTGTGTTGCTAGGTCTTCCCTTAGTGTGGCAAGCTCCTGTGCTGACGAGTCATGAGTATCTGGGCCCGCCACCGTCACCGGGGTTTGGTCGTTCTGTCGAGTTATTGGGGCCACTGATTTTGATTGTTGTGGTCCTTCTATGACCACTTGGCCATGTTTGTTCTAGCCTTCTCTATGTCTTCTTCCATGCTCCGGATTCTTGACCGGGCCATCTCTAATTCCTCGGTTGTGGCTAGCAACCGGGCTTCCTGCGCTTTCTCTTCCACTTCTAACTGGCCGACAACACCAGTCACTTGTTCTGTCACCCAACAGAGCCATCGATTGCCAGTGCCTTGTGGTCGTGCCGGTTCTGGTGGTGGGATGGCGTTTCCACTGGTCACAAGCCTACTATTGACGGTTACATCAACCAGCCGCTCCCGTTCTGGCTATTGCTATTGTGGCGGTGATGCCAGCAATTCAATGACCAGTTCTTGATTCACCGGTACTGTTGTGTCCTGGACCGCTAGTTCTACGATGTCCTGTTGCAGCCCTTGCTCCGTCCCCGAGTCTTGTTGAGCCCATTCTGCCGCCTTCCTCGGTTGCGGCTCCTCAGGGGAGGGTTCCCGTCTATTGTCCTCCGTTAGCCTTGATGTTCCCCCTTCGTGGCCCTTTTCTCTTGTTTGGCGACGCCGTAGCATCGTCTCGGTCGGCTCGTCTTCCTGTTGTTCTTCTTCCAGGGTCTTGTTGTTGATTACCACCACCAAGGGGTCCTACCCCTGCGTTTTCTCCAGTTGCTGCTCTACTTATTGTTCCGTCAAGCGCAACTTGATTTTCAACGGTCCCCCCGAGGTGTCCATCGATGCCTCCTTCTCAGCCAGCCGCTTCCGATTAGGCCGTTCCTTCACTTGGGTAGCCAAGAGTTGCTACCGTTTTGAAGTTGTTTTGGGGGTCGATTCGGTCGGTCTTCCCCTCTTTCTTTGTTTTGTGGGCTCCACCAGTGGTGCTAACAAAGTGAGCCATTGCGCCACTGTTGTCCACATCTTTTTGCCATCTTTTATCGAGCTGATGGCAGCGCTCAGGCCGTCGGCAATCATTACCGGCCAATCCACTTGTACTCCCTCGTAGGTGACTATGATTAGACCGGCTCTATTCTTGGGCATCGCCGGTGGTCGGGGGTACACATGGCCATACTCGTGGAGTACCCGAGCAATTTCCCGAAACAAGAGATCTTCACCGTCTTGCGTTCGGTACGCCTTGCTGCCCAAAGTTATTCCCCAAAATACCTCGTCCGCTGCTCCGGCGAAGGGTTGTCAATCGAGTAGATTCCTCCTTCCGGTAGGCCGGTCATGGCTCAGATGGCCTCCTTGGTGATGACCTCCGTGTCAATGTTTTTAACAACATTTTCTACGTCTCCATGTGGCGGTGCTTCGACTATCCGCAAGAATCCCTCCAGACCGTGGTGCTTCAGCCATTTCTTAGCCGCTTTTGAGAGTACCATGCATTCCATGTCGTCTTTGGAGTCAGTAGGTTGTGGTAAGATGCGTGCGCTTGCGTGCTCTCGTTTGATCACTCGTAATCGCCTGTGGACGGTGAGATCTCTGCGTTCGCGAAATGAAAGGGACTCTGTGCAGCGTGGGTTTTCTTTCTCCATGCGTGGCGCCTTTTCTTGATTCCCGCGCATGCACTTCTTGTACTAATATAGCAGTCGGTTGACACGTGGTGTGCCTATCTTTAAAAGATTTAATTAGTCACCCACCACACCTTTTCAAAGTGCCCGTTCGCTCTTCCCCTCTCTATGATGACTTTTCTTTTTCTTTTCTTTTTTTCTTTTTTTTCTTTTTTTTAAGAATTGAGTTTGAGTTATCCGGAAGCACCGGGTCCATATCCCGGTTTTTCCCCATATTTACTTTTGCCGATAACCTGTTTGTTGTTATCCCGTAACACCGGCTTTGCCTGCCTGTCGGGTAATTTTTCCCTGCTTCCTATTGTTGTATCAGCCTCCGTCGGTTTGAACGGGTTCTATGGCATCGGTCCACAATATGATTTAAGTTGAAACCCATTGACCCATTTGCCCATTATCTCACCGGCAAGTGTTCCGAGCTGGTATGAACCGTTGAATTCCCGTGTTATCCAATATGGTCCGGTCCACCGAAACCGTAGCTTTCCCGGCATCTGACCCATTCGGGTCTGGAACACGAGTACCGGCTTGCTGATCCCGAACATCGTCTCATTGCCCTTCTGGTGCCGATCGACAAACGCCTTCCTTCATCGCTGCTCCAGCTCCAACTGCATGAGACTTGCTATCTGATGTTCCTCGAGTTCACATAATGCGGCTAACCGGATCTTTTCCGATTCCTTTTCACTTAGTCGTTCTCTAACCTGTATCCGCAAACTCGGAACCTGAAATTCAATCGGCATTACTGCTTCAAGTCCAAATGCTAACCGGAATGGTGTTGAACGGATACTCGTTTTGTATGCCGTCCGGTATGCCCATAGCACACTATGCAGCTTGGTGTCCCAATCAGTCCGGTTTTCATTAACGATCTTTTGCAGGATGTTTTGGAGCATTTTGTTCGTGGATTCGGCCAGGCCATTGGCCTGTGGATAGTAAGGGGTACTACGCTTGTGTACTAGTGCATAAAATGTTGTTAAGCTCTCCACTACCTGACCGAGAAAATGTCTGCCTTGGTCGTTAATTAACTCGATCGGGCATCCATACCGGCACCAGATGTACTCATATAAGAACTTTGCCATTGAAACTGCAGTGTTGTCCCGGAACGCCTTGGCTTCTAACCACTTGGTGCAATAATCGGTGGCGACTATGACATATCTGTTGCCGGTTCTCATTGTCAGAGGTTTAAACGGCCCAACAAAATCCAGCCCCCATTTCTGAAATGGTTCTAAGGGTAGCACCGGCTGGTGAGGCATCCTTGCATGTTCTGTTGGTTGGCCCATCCGTTGACATAAATCACAGACTTTCGAATACCAAACCAAGTCCTTCAGTGTCGTCGGCCACCATAGGCCACTGTGCCATATCTTTCTTGCCGTAGCGTCCCCAACATAGTGCCCTCTAGCAACGCCGCAGTGCGCTTCTTGTAATATTGTGTCCTTTTCATCGCTTCTCACTACTTGCCACCATATGCCATCTGCGCCTTTGTGGTACAGGGTGTCCTGTAGTAGACAAAAATGTCGGCTTTGTACCGCTAACCGCTTCCGCTCATCCCGGTTCATCTCCTCCAATGGAAGTCCCGTGCTTAGGAATTGATGCATGGTGGTTAGCCATTAGTCTTTGTCAACTACTATACTATCGGCTGCCGTTTCGACTGTTACTTTAAACAACTCAGCATCCGAAAATTCATCCGGGACTCCGTCGCCGGTCTCACCGGAGTCTAACTGGCTCAGATAATCGGCAACCGCGTGCTGTATTCCCGGCCGGTGATATATTTCGAACTCGAATTCTTGTAGCAACAATGTCCATCGGGCCAGCTTGCCGGTGAGTGATGCCTTTGAGACCAAATATAACAAGGCTGAGTGGTCGACATGGAAACAAAATTTCCTTCCCAATAAATAGTGCCTGAACTTGGTAACACTGTAAATCATCCCTAAGGCTTCTCTTTCCGTTGTTGAATAATTCCGTTCTGCTTGGGATAGGTTCTAGTTCCGTTAGTTGCATTAGTGCACTGCCGATCGCTATGTCGGACGCATCCACAAACACGTGGAATTCTTTTGACCAATCCGATGGTTGCACTACCAGTGCTTGTGATAGCAGTACTTTCAGTGCCCAGTAAGCCTCATCTTCTATATTTGTCCATTGGAACGATGTTCGGTGAACCATGGCATGCAACGGTGTAGCCAGATCGGCCAATTACTGGAGCATTCGGCTATGCCACCGGATTTGTCCTAGAAACCGACTCAAAGCTTTGGCCGTGGAAGGTGTCGGGGCTTCTAAGATTGCTTTCACCTTATCGGGGCTACTGCGATCCTGTCCTTGCTGACAAGATGGCCCAACAATGCGCCGCTTGTTACTCCAAACACACACTTTGTTGGATTCAGGCTTAGCCGATAGCTCCTGCATTTCTCAAGACATAGTCGGAGGTGTTGGAGATGTTCTCCGTCTTGGCTATACACGGCGAAGTCGTTCAGGAATACCTACATGAATGCCGGAATGAACTCGCCAAATATCTCCATGATTATTCGTTGGAAGGTCACAGGCGCGGTCTTGAGCCCGAACATCATTACTACTGTGACAAAGACTCCCGATTCGGTGACGAATGCCGTCTTGTCTTGGTCATCGGGGTGCATCCTTATTTGATTGTAGCCGCTGAAACCGTCTAGGAAACTATACACTTCATGACCAGCTACCGCATCCAGCACTCCATCCGTAACGGTAGTGGAAAGGTGTCGGTCACCGTCACCGCATTGAGTTTTCGGTAATCAACGCACACCTGGATCTTACCGTTCTTTTTCGGCACAACGACTATGGGGCTTAACCATGTAGCTTTTTTCACTGGTCTGATAAAACCGACCCGTAGCAACTTATCAATTTCCTCTTTGACCTTTGCTCCATAGTTAGGGTTCATCCGGTAACGTCGTTGTGCTGCCGGTTTGGCATCCTTACTGAGGTGTATTTGGTGTTGGTACAACTAAGGATCCAGCCCCCGCATGTCTTCATAGGACTCCTTTAATAAAGTGATCGTCGTCATCCTGTTGTCTGGTGACATTTCCTTAGCAATATGAACTAGTCTGGCATCATCCCCGGTCCCTAAGTTCACTTCCTCTAACTTGGATTCTTTCACGTGTTGGGATACCGCCATTTCCCTCTCCAGAGCCTCCTGTGCTTGCCGTAATTCTCTAATAGCTTCCCTATCTGGTTCCTCGATGGCGTCGTCCGATTGCATTCTATATGGGGACACTGCTTCCGCCATATCGATTTCAAATAGGGGTACAATTTTTTATTTTTCTTCTAAGTATTGGTCGACCTCTTCATCCGCAAGCCCCTCGAGCATGTTCACACCTTCCGCATATAGCGGTGTCAGCTCCTTGCCGGTACTGGCTCGAGGGTGGGTAGGTACCCTTATTTTTGTCTTCCCTCATCGGAAGGTAATTATCATGTTTTTCCACCAGTTTTGTTTGATATGCACTGGTTTTAGCCATGGGCGGCCTAGCAACAATGGGTAAGCCCCTTGCGCATTGAGCTAGAGAACCACTACCGAAATGCAGAATGCATGACTTCCAATAGTTACATCTAGATCTCGTATCAACCCAATAGGTCTTACCGAACTTGTATCCGCCATCCGGAGCCAAAACGAGCAAGGCTCTGATTCTTGGATTCCCAAGGTATTACAAGTCCGTAAGCTGATCACATTCACGCCTGATCCTCCGTCCATAATCGTCCCTTGTTGTTCTCGTCCTTTGACGATGGCGGTGATTGTCAGACTGTTTGTGTCTACCACTATTGGCCCTTCTTCCGGATTTGAGAAGAACGCAAGAGCCGGCAATGGAATTGATGTGGTCATTCCTGATTTCAGCCCTTCCGTAAACTGGGGCACTAGCTCTAATAACCGACCCAATGGCAGCGTAATCTGACATTCTTGTAACGCTTGCCATGTTGGATTTTCCGGCTGACTCGTGTCGGTGGCCTCTTCCGGTTTCTCCTTTTGTTGTTCAAGCTCCGCCACATTGTGCTCATTTGCCTTCTTCACCCACTCGGTGGCTTGCTTTCGGATTGCCTCCTGTGTTTCCCACTCCGTTGTTTTGCCTTTTGCCCTAGTGTTGACTTGTTGTATGTCGGCGACTTCTGCTACCACCATATTTACGGCTGGTCTTTTCTTGTAGCTTTTAACCGAACACTGATTGCTATAATGCCCTTCTTGCCGGCAATAGTAGCAGTATGCTTTCCGGGTGTTGCTCGATTCGGTGTTCGCTCTAGTACCCGGTTGAGGTCCTATTGGTGGTCGGTTAGGTGCTTGGTCCGGTTGAGTACTTGGCATGCCCTTGTTTGGCTGCCACTGGCGGTCCTCCTTTCTAGCGTTCCATTTTTTGTTGAAGCGTTTTTTGTTCCGGTAACCCTGTCGGGGCTGGTTTTCATAGTTGCCTTGATCCTCCCTCCACTGGTTGTAGCCAGGGGAGTGATCCCAGTTGTATCGCTTGTATCATTCACCCTTGTAATCTCGGTAGCTATCCTGCCGGTCTCGGTCGTGAGCGTCCTTTCTGTCACTGTTCCGGATATCTTGCGCCGGTCGGTAATGCTCATCTCGCCGCCAGCGTTCTTCTTCCTCCTCCCGGTTGCTCCGGGGTTCGATTTGCCTTATCGGTGCCGCTTGCCGGTTCAGCAAGTTATATTCGCATCGGTCCATTGTGTGCGTTTTGGAGTGGCATAACATGCACTGTGTCCGCATGGTACATTCTATTGCCGAGTGCCCGACATTGAGACAAGTCGTACATTGTATAGCTTGTCGAAACCGTAAGTCGTCTTCTGTTGGTAATGTACGCTGGAGTGCCCCCATTGTTAGCCATGAGCTTGTTTTCTCCATCTCCCTAACCCTTTCTATGACTTGGTCGATCGTGCTGGTGTGGAAATTGATCACTACGCACACCGTACGCAAGGGTTCCCTAAGTGCAGCTAGGAATATTGCTTTCGCCTCCTCCTCCGGTGGTGCCCAATTGAGCTAACTATGCATTCGTTGGAACCGGATTACGAATTGTTGAATGGTTTCCGTAGGTTCCTGCCGTATGATGTAGAATAGGCCGACCATCTCCCTTTGATCCACCTCTTTGTTGAAGAACTGTAAAAATCTGGTTTTTAAGTCCTCAAACGTCGTGATGGTGCCGAGAGTGTGTGTCAAGCGCCATCGCGCGACTGGTCCTTCCAAGGTCATGTTGAACTCTGCAATCTTCAACCGTTCTGCTTCGACGGCGGTCAAGTGTTGCGACACATGCTTTGCTTCCCATGTTTGCAGAAATGCATGCACATGAGCCTCTGCGTCCGGATCATCCCGGTACTTGGGATATTGGAACGGCATGTCATCATCCGGTGTCAGAGGTCTCCCCTCCTCTTCTTTCGGTGACGGAGGTCTTTCCTCCTCTTCTTTCGGTGTCGGAGGTTTTGCCTCCTCTTCTTTCGATGTCTCACGTGGTGGTGTCGGGAGTTGATCCACCACCTGCCAATCTGGGGCTTCTAGTTATGTTAGCTCTAGTTCGGGTGTCGGCAAGGTATCTGACTGCTCGTCCTCCGGTCCGTCTGGGGTGTCGTGGCTACTACGTTAATTTGAATGGGCGCTGCATTCTCCATCCAAATCCGATTCGAAGGCCGAGAATGGTTCCGAATCGCCTCCCCCTGTCGCTAGTGCCTGCAGAATGGATTCCGTGTCCCGGAGACTGCTCAAGCTGCTTCCTTCGTCCGGTTGGGAATTCTGCTGCCCGCGGAGTGACTCTGCGGCCACTCGCCGGATTACTTTGGAAAATGAGCGATCCACACGAATCTCTTCTGCCGCCTGTTGGAAAGCCTCTCGCTTCCGCAATCGTTCAGCAAGTCTTCTTGCTCGCTCCATAACCGGGTCGTTTGTTGGTCTAGTCATCCATTCCCGTCGTTGTCGTTGTTCACTACGTTTGTGTAGGAATTGTGGTCACCAAAAACTGTGTTATCACTAGGGTCGGACAATGGCCTAACGCAGGGTGTCCCCTTGAGACACTTCACCAAAGGGGTGTTGCGATGAGATAGAGTTAGACTGACTATTAACGGAACCTTAATGGGTTACTAGCGGCAATATCAGTAGTCACAATACACGCGTAGGATAAATTACACTTAGCGTAGAACGGTAATTAACAATGATTAAGATACATAACAACAACGCCCTATTAATTATCCACTAATCATTACATTCTAACTAGCCCTTTTTATAGGTCTTCGGCCTTAGGTACAAACAGATGCCAACCGGCAACCAGCTACGAACCGGTCCGGATCCAGATTGGCATACCGATTCTTTGTCCGTCTGTTCGCTTCTCAAATCATAATAATTCTATATAAATATATAATTAGCTCCTGGTTCTTAATTATCCCCTCGTTTCCCATTCTAGACTTCCCTTGCCGGCCGGCTAACAAACTCGACTCAGAAGGTGTGGGCGTATCTTATCAAGACCAAAGATCGATTGTTCTCGACTTTCTCTAATTGGCTCGCTATTGTCGAAAATCAGTCTGGCCGAAAACTCAAATGTCTTCGGACCAATAATGGAGAAGAGTTCAAATCTAAAGAGTTCATTAGATTTAACCCAACAATGCGGCATACGACGTGAATATACGTCACCCCATACTTCAGAGCCGAATGGAATTGCCGAGCGGATGAATCGCATAATTCAGGAAAGGATAGTTTCCATGCTCCAACACTCCGGACTGTCAGATGGCTTCTAGGAAGAGGCCCTACTTACAGCAGTACACATAATCAATATGTCACCAAGTAGGCCTTTAGGACTTTGGATACCTCAAGAACTATGAATCGGTAGCAAACCGAATTACAACAAGCTGAGGATTTTCGGGTGCGAGGAATACACCCTCATACCAAAAGATGATCGCCTCAAACTTGCACCAAGGTTCAGGAAATGTATTTTCCTCAATTATGGACCAAATGGCAAAATCGGATACCGACTTTGGGACCCCGAGCACAGACAGATCATCTGAACTTCAGACGTAGTGTTCAATGAGTCAGCTCTGCATCAATCGGCCGAAAAGTCTATCAAAGTTTGAAGGGTAATTTTCTTAGATGTGTCAACCCTTTACGATGGCCCAACACACAACACAAGGTCGGCTTCACAGGTAGCAGAAACCTCTAGTACCGACTCGGCAATGTCTGACTCGGCACAACCAAACAACTCTACATTTTATGCTCAGTGTCGCGGCAGCCAAAAACTTGGAGCTAATTCAACTAGATGTTAAAATGGCATTCCTCCATGGTGACTTAAAGGAGGAAATTTATATGGAGCCGCCGAAAGGCTTTTTTGTACCTGGCCAAGAACATCTACTCTATCGACTCAGGAAGAGTCTTTACGTCCTAAAACAGGCACCGCGACAGTGGTACAAGAAGTTCGACGATTCCATCCAATCTGTTGTCTTCTCTAAGAGTGATGAGGACCATTGCCGCTTCACCAAAATAGCTCGAGATGGGTCACCCATCTTCCTCATCATTTACATGGACAACATGCTACTCTCCGGTTGGCATGCTAGAGAGCTCGCCGAACTTGTTCGGCAACTACAATTGAAGTTTTCCATGAAGGACCTCGATCCGCCAAGACACATTCTCGAAATGAAGATAAGTTGGAATCGACATCGACGATAGTTGTATTTGTCGCAATCCGACTATATTAGCCGTGTCCTTGCACGCTTCAACATGCAATCTACTAAATATGCTTCAATCCCACTCCCCATTAACCTTCAGCTATCTTAGCGAGACTACTCGACATTCGGTTCGGAGGGGGAAATTATGAAGTCGGTTCCGTATGCACCGGCAGTCGGCTCCCTGATGTAAGCGATGGTCGTGACACGGCTTGACATTGCTCACGCCGTCGGATTCGTCAACAGATTCATGCACAATCCCGGCCAATTGCACTATGTTACGGGCATGACCATATAATATCTTGTGGTGAGAATTTACCGTAGTATTCTATACACGTGGATAAGAGTGAGGGTTAAACGAGAGTGTAAAGAAGGGGAGGATTACTTTTAATCCTCGGGATTGAGACAACCCATTAGGCCAAGTGTGAACTTGCCTAGGGGCCTTGGGTATCACTATAAATACGAGGCCTAGTTACCCTCATTTCATCATATCTTGACTAGGTCGAGACTCTGTTTCGTGGTGGGTCAACTCTTGTAGCGAGCGCGCCAGCACCAGGTACGACTTGACGCCATGGCGGTGGTATGGGACGCCGATCGAGGCTCGAGTCCGTTTCAATCCCTTCACTCGGGGGTTGTCGGGTGGATCACCACCCTTCTTTCTCTCTCTCCTTTCTATCTATCTATCTTTTATCCTTATCATATGCTTACTTTAGATCATAACTCTAACAATTGGTATCAGAGCTTCTGTTTCTAATGTTTCCTTTGTTTGTTTTTGTCTTCTTGATGGATGGTGATTGATCGATGTGCGGTTGACCTTGATCCATATAGCAATCAACAAAGGAACTTCGGTAACTCTTTCTTGTTTTTTTTTATTTTTGCTTCTCCTATCTAATCATGTATATGGTCAATATGAAAGTTTTTTTCATTGATTCAATGATGTTGTAGTGGTAATTAATTGGTTGTATAAAACGTTTACATATGTGTATGAGGTCAATACCTAATTTGACATATATTTAATATGTGATTAGTGTCGTATGCGTACGAGGTTAATACCTCAATTACGTATTACGTTCACATACATATGTTACGTTTGCGTATGAGGTCAATACCTCGATTTCTATGTAAATGATATGTGTTTGGTGTCGTATGCGTAAGAGGTCGATACCTCAATTGCATATTACGATTAAACCTTAATTTTGGATGTTTCGTGTGTGTAGAGGATATATGCCTTGATTATGTGTCTCGATTTCATCATATGTTGGCTATTTGATGTTACGATTTTTTTAATATACGCATATGTGGTCACATGAATACGTATTTGATCATATATATGTGATAAATAAACATATGTGAATATTTGATATTTGAAAGGCATTCATAATGACGTAACCATGTGATGGGCCACGTGAGCCTACTACGAAAAGAGGGCTCATTTGGCTTGACCATTAGGTTGCACTTTGGTGTATGCCATCGTAATTATGAGACTTGAGGTTAGATAACGTATCAACATAGTTTGTGGTAAATGAGGGGGAAATAAGGACTCTTGACATATATGTTTCTTTTTTAAAAAAACATATATGAGCAAATGCCACGCATATCTCTTATACGCATAAAACATTAAACATTCAACACGAGCAACCTATTTGGTTAGCTCAAGTGTTTAATGCATTTGTTCTCAAGGTCTCGAGTTTAAATATGACCAAGACCATACAACATTGTTACATATGTCTATAATACATGTTTAGACTTTAGGTCTAAGTGCACTTCGGGGTCCTCGTAATAGGACGTAAAGAGCCGAAACCACATACGTGGGCACAAAAACATAGTTTATTGTTAACATTTTTTTCGTGTATAAACTATTCATGACGCGAACATACATGGTTGAGCCTTGGGGAGCCACCATGAAAAAAATCGATATAGAGATCAAGGAAAGACATTCATTTGTCAACCCCATGGTTTTTAAAACACCTTTGTGTTACCATAGTTACCTCATCTTGAACCTCATCTCATACGTCTAGAGGGGTATTGACGTGAGATCATGATATCGATTAATGTTGGCCCATGTTTACATCACGACTTGATGTTATGACTATTTGTCTGACCTTATCCTATTTCTTTGCCAGAAATAATCATTCAATGGCTCAGAATAACAACCCAATGTCATCCGCTCAAGCGAAAGGAACTCAAGGAAATCCTCCTGGAGCAATCTCCAATGAGTCGTATTTCTTACAAATACAAAATTTCCTTGGTTCAACCGCTCATTAGATGTCTGAACTTCAGCAATCTCAAAGTGCTCTCGAGGCACGTGTCATTAGTTTACAACATGACACTAATAGACCCGATGAGCGTTAAGGTGAACCATCATTTGTAGTAAAGCCATTTACGGGAGAAAAAAAGGAAAGAACCGAAGAAGCAATCTGCACGTGGTTGGGCTGATGGGAGTCTCATTTTGAGCTCTATCCCACACCAGATAGTACGAAGATTGCATATGTCAGCCGAGAACTAGGGGGTAAGGCCGTCGCCTAGTGGCGTGGGCTCCGAACTTTGGGGAAATTGCCCGATACCTAGACAGATTTTGTCACAGCTTTCAAGGGCCAATTTCTGCAACCTCCCTCTTGAACTGAGGCAACATAAGCTTTAATGAACCTCTCTAGCAGGAAGTTTTTCTCGCTAGAATTCTATGTCCACCATGCTAGAACCCAAATCCAAAAATCGGGTCTAGAAGGAGACAATTGGTTAATAGCTTGTTTTGTCAATGGAATCCACAATTCGGACTATCACTGGATAGTGCACGATAAGGATCCAAAATCCTTCGAAGAGGCAGTTGAAATAGTTCTTCACTATCAACGCACTTCGAAGAAGGACCATAACAAACCCAACGACACGCCCAGGACTAAGCAGTCGCATTTCGTTGGGAAACACAGGACACCCAACAAATTCATGGATCGTGATTGTAAGCGACAACATCCTTTTTGCGTATTCTGCAAAAAGAAGGGTCATACAAAAGAACAATGTCGAAAGCTCCAACATAAAGAGCACGACAACAAATCAAAAGTTGCAGACCATAAAGGTCAGATTCCTAATGTCCTCGAGGTCTATACACAACATTTAAGTAATTGTCAATGTTCTTTCCCTCACTATATATTGGGACCTAATGATTTACTACGTGCAAACGGGTATGCCAATGGATCTCCCGTACAATTTTTATTTGATTCGGGAAGCTCACATAATTTTGTGAATGATCATTTGGTTCAGATATGGGGAATCCAACCCACCATAAGTGATCACACCTATAGGGTGCACTTGGTTGATGGAACAGTACAATACATCAACGGGGCGATTCATTCATTAGGAATTTCAATTGATACTTATGTAGAGGAAGTAGACTTCCATGTAATGAATCTTTGTAGCACTGATGTAATACTGGGTTATCCCTGGTTTTATAATAAAAACTCTTCTTTATCTATTGATTGGTTCGTCATTCCATTTCCTTTGTACTAGACGATTGTACTCATTTTATTCAATGTGTAAATAAACAATCCCTTTCGATTGTTTCCTCTCCATCAATATCTGAGTTGTCTTGTTCTTCTTTATTTATTGTGTACTTGATCTGAACATTCATGTTTATAATATTGATAATGTCTTGGGTCAATTGACATATTTTGAACAACAACTCGATAAAATCTTAAATGATTTTCATGATGTTTTTCCGAGTGAACTACCACATGGGTTACCTCCTAAACGTAATATAGACCATCGTATAGATATTGTACCTGGCGTTGCACCAATAAGTATACCTCCTTAACTCGATCCGAAGAGGATGAGGTATCTAAGCAACTCAAGGACTATTTACGAATGGGTTATATAGGTTATAGTAAATCTCCATGGGGTGCACCTGTTCTCTTGGTAAAAAAGAAAGAGGGCACATGGCGTATGTGTATTAATTACCGACGTTTGAATAAAGTGACAATCAAGAATTTATATCCATTGCCCCGAGCTGACGATCTAATTGACCGTCTCCAGGGAGCTTGGTATTTTACAAAACTTGATCTCCGAAAGGGCTACCATCAAATTCGTATAAGTGAGGACGATGTTCCTAAAACGGCATTTCATATGCGCTATGGCCATTATGAGTTTTTGGTTATGCCTTTTGGTTTGACCAATGCTCCGGCCACATTTCAACAAGAAATGAATGACATTTTCCGAGAACAACTTGGAAAATTTGTCATTATTTTTTTGGATGATATTCTACTTTATAGTCATACATTAGAAGAACATGCTAAACATATCTGCGTTGTTTTACAAACTTTGCGCGACAAACAATTTTACGCGAAGATCTCAAAATGCGAGTTCTTCAAGAAATCAATTACTTATTGTAGAAATGAAGGTTCGGAAGCCTCAAACAAACTGGCTCAGCCAGATAGCAACAGAGAGAGAGAGAGAGAGAGAGAGAGAGAGAGAGAGAGAGAGAGAAATTAATACATGGGAGAGACAGAGGAGTAGAACATTAAAAATTCATTACAAAACAGTAATAGTTCTCTGTACATACAACGTGCTTAACACTATTTATATAAGTCCTAAGGGGACTGACAGAAGTATTGTGTACTTTAATGCTCACACAAGCGTCTGACACTAACTACAAGTCTTTAACTACCTAGTAGTCGAGGCTGCTACTAGACTTCCGGTTACTGCTGGATCCGGCTAACTTCTGCTCTAACTGTCGAATCCTCAATGCTAGAAGATCTTCTCTACTTATCTCATCTTGCCATGGCAATGCAAACCATGAAAGAATACTTTGTTCCACTGGCATTATCGGCTTCTGTCCGAATATGAGCTCTGCCGACACGTATCCCGTCACCGTGCTATGAGTAGTCCTGTTAGCCCATAGTGCAAATGGTAATAGACGCGGCCATTCTCCTATTTTCCCATGGCAAGCTTTCACTAGAGCCTTCACAATCGGTCCATGGCCACGTTCCACTTTCCCATTTGCTTCCGGATTATATGTCGTGGTAAGAGATAATTTGATTCCCATCCTAGAGAAGAATTCTCTAGCTTCATTGGCGTCTAGCTCGGCTCTATTAGCCACTATCTCGCCAACGCATCCATATCTGCAAATAACATCTTCAAGAAGGAATCTGCATACTGATGATGTCTCCTTAGTTCTCAATGCTCGCCCTTCAACTTGATTGGTAAGATCCTCTCTCGCGAGCACAAGATACTTCATCTGCCATCGCCCCATTGGCATCATTATGATGTCCACCATCCACTTGTAATGCATAGCCAACAGGTAAGTCAAATGAAGTTTATCTCGATGGCGAACATTCAAAAACATCTGGCATTCCTTACATGTTTCCACATAAGCTACATATTTGTAGATGCTCGGCCACCAATATTTCTCCTTAAGCTTCGTGAATGTAGCCCATATTCCTCGATGGCCTGCAAAAACACTATCATGAAATTCGGACATTAGTTTTTGCCGGTCTTCCAGCTTGCAGACAACTCTCATCGGAGTCCCATTCTTCTTTTTTGCATGCCTCCAAAGAGCTCCTTAAGGAAATACTTGTATGCCTTCTTCCGAATTCGGTGGAAGTCTTCCATTTACCATGATTCATCTTTTTGGAGAGAATTCAAGTATTTCCCAATCTCCACGAATTCACCTTCGTAGTCCTCTTCTATGAAAGTAGTCAGCACCCGAGCATAGGAACTTGTAAAGAAATCCAAGCCAACATCCTCTTCATCAGAATGTTGATCTTCCTCTCCGTCGTATCTCACTCGTGATAGCATGTCTGCAACGACATTACGCTTCCCAGCTACATGACGGATCTCCGGGTTGAGTGATTTGATATATGCAATCCAACACAACATGGCAATATCTGGTGTATTACAACTAGATATCATACCCAAAATTGGTAGGCAATTTGTCTCAATTATGACTTCTGCTCCAATAAGGTAGTCACGATCAAACTTGATCACCGAAACGATTCCCCATAGCTCCCTCTTCACTTGGGCATACCTTCTTTGCCTATCACTTAACACTTTCACGCCAAACCAAATTGCATATCGGTTGCAATCTTCGTCTTCTTGGTTGATAACCATCCGATTCCGGTTGGACTAGTATCCACGGTCACGAAAATGGGCTTCCCGTCTGAATAGTCCGCCTTCCGTAATGCAGGTGCCTCCATCAATAATTTCTTCAGCCTTCGTATGGCAATAGTATGCTCGCTCGTCCATTTGAACCGTCGCTTCTTCTTTAGTAGACCGTATAATGGCTCAGCAATGTGGGCATAGTGTGGAATCCAAATATGATAAAACGTGCATGCTCCAAGGAACCTTTGAACCTCCGTTTGGGTTACGCATTCTTCTTTCATGTCATGAATCGCATTCACCTTGGATGGCGAAGGCTTCCGACTGTATGCTCCACACAA
The DNA here is from genome assembly GCF_043228905.1 of Azolla caroliniana. Lineage (NCBI taxonomy): Eukaryota > Viridiplantae > Streptophyta > Polypodiopsida > Salviniales > Salviniaceae > Azolla > Azolla caroliniana. The sequence continues at coordinate 12,145,238 of NW_028230453.1, forward strand.
GTGGCCTACCACCAAGATTTTTGGTTGCCCGAATGCGGATTTTTCTCCCGAAAATGTCAAATTTGCATCTTCGAGCCTTTGGAGCACCTTCTCGCAATCTTTCATATGATCCACGACAAACTTTCTGCATCCGTCCTTATCTTTCGATTCATCCTTCTCCTTTTCCGAACATCCTTTTATCGGAATATCATCCAAGAATGGCATCGTGATAACCGGGATGCAATCCTTCAAGACCTTGTTCATGGCATTCACCATATTAGCCACCGAGTTCATTGCACATTGAGGTAAGGTACACATCCGCACAAGCCCGATCGGAGTCCTCATGGTTGTAATGTCATGACTGTCGACTGCCAACTGGAATTGATCGTACCCAGAGTAGAGATCGCCAATGGAGTAGATGGACCGGCCCACAAACGCCTCGGCAAATTCATCCACACTCGGACCGATTCCAGCATTCCGAATTGTCACTTGTTGACGGGTTGAAGATCTTGCATGAATCGTAACGATCCATTCTTCTTCGGCAACGTGAACCATCTATTAGAATAAGGAGCTTTCAACGGTTCCAACATTCCCATATTCACCTTCTCCTTTAAGAGCTCGATCAGCTTCGGTAGGTGTGCTCTCGGAACTAGTATCGGTTTCAAATTCCAAGGCACATGCAGCACCGTGAAGATCACCATCGGTTCTACCATCCTTGGATTAGCACAACCGATTTCTTGTGGGAAAAATGTGAAAGCCTTCCCATGTCTTTCAAGCATTCCACGGAACATTTGCTCCTCTTCAGGGAGGAGGAAATCTTCCCTTCCAACTCATAGCTTTCCTTTTGTCTCTTCAGTGAAGACGTAACCTATTGTCTTTGGATTCCTTAAGCTTGGATCTTTTGCAACTTCCTTCATCTTTTGCCAGCTATCTTCCGGTAGCAAAATTGCAACTGGCTTGATCTTCCTATCCACCGTTTTGTATTTTGTGTTGACTTCAGCTTCCTCCATCAAGATGCCTCGATGATATTCATCGATGATAGCGTACATGTTGACAGAGTTAACCAAAATCACATGTTGATCGCGAGGATAACTCAAGTCCACGACTTCCTCGATTTCACCGATGGTGTCGTTAAATGAGGATTCCTCCAGAATATGAGACACGAATTCTTCTTCTTCGATTATGCTTTCTTCTTTCAGCACCTTCTCGAAGTCTTGTATCTGACGCTTATCCTTCTTGTTGATTAGTGTTAGTTTGCATGTGCCACTAGGTGTGACGCATGTTGCTTCTCCTTGCAATCCACGCGCTCTGCTTCCTTGTGGGGACTTATTATTGCTTAGACTATTTGTGCCCCATGCTTCAATAGTCCTCTTTAAAAATTCGAGGATTCGCCTCCAAGGCTATCTCAGTTCCTTTCGTGATTAGCTCGCACCATCAGGAATTGAACAGATCTTTTACTATCAATATTCTTGACTCGCGCGAAGGCTGCTCCATTATCGAACACCTTGGTCTCCATCCGGGACGATGTTATATATGGTTGTCCTAGGATGACAGGATGCGAAGCTGAGTCTTGCACGAAGAAGTGTTGATCAATCTCCACATCCCCGATCGTGACTTTAACATTGGGGCAAGCTCCGTACAAGTCCTCTGTAGCCTTTGTCGTCGCTTGAATCTTCCATCCATGGTTTGTATTAATCGGCCACCTTCCTTTCTTGTAGAACTCGGTTGACATGAGGTTGATCTCTGAGCCATGGTCAATCAAGGCTACCATGGTCTCTTTCTTCTCCCCCGATCTTCACCGGCGTCTCCGTTGTCGCTCTTGCCCAATGAGGTCGAGAGTAATGGCTATCCGCCACCACTTCTTCTTCCTCCTCCTTTTCCAATCTTGCCATGGTTATGGCACTTGTTTTGACCTCCTCTTCATCAGATTGTTGCCGCTTCCGCTTAATAAGGTCCACAATAGTATTGGGGAACTCCTTCGTGATCCCAAGTATGACAGTCTAAAACCTTCTCCTCAAGGACCTTCTGCAAGTCAGTTGTTTGTTCGATGTCTGACCTTAGCTTGTAAGTCGGTGCTGCTCATTCTTTTCCTTTCTTCGTTGATTCTTCGACTTCCATCCGAGCAAGTTGGCTCAATCCACCAGGCTTCATGCTTGTCTCTCCAACCTCTTTTCGTGGGATAGGTTGGGCTTGCCCTTCTTTCCCTGCGTTCCTCATGTTGGGATGCTTTGATGTGCCATCTTCTTCACCGGTTCTTTTCCTCTTCTCTTCGACAAGAGCTTCATAGTTGTCGCACACTACCTCCGCAAAGTTTGTGTTATCGTCAACTGGATCTGACCATCCTGTAACTCGTCGCACATTCCAATCAGCAATTTTTAGATCCTCCGAATCGATTTTGCCTTTTTTCTCGTACTTGAAAACCGTTGGCCAAAACCCAGCACCTGACTTGATCGTCTTTAGATTCTCTTTTCCAACTCGTATCTCGGCTGATGTGGCATAGTGCATAGCTTCCACATGACTTGCATCTTCCTCTTCTACAATCTTTTTCAGCCCACCTCTTCCGAAGTTCACTTGTAGTGGCTTCCGGGTCTCGCTTGAGTGGATCATGTTGTCATCCAAATAGACGACATTCTTGCGAATCGTGTCTTGCAAGTCAGCGCATTCCCTTCGTGAGTGCTCGATGCTATCACACCACACACATCTAAACGCTTATTTTCCCTTGGGCCCCCATCGACCTAAGTTGGCTAGTGGTACCGCTTCAAACTTCTTGGAGATCTCTTCAATTATAGAGTCATCCATCGCTTTCTTGTCAAAATTGTTGATCGGCTTGCTAGGCTCGACCATCACAAGTGCCTTCCTCCTCCACGATTGTGGATTCTCCATATTAGTTTCCTCTTGCCATTGTCGACGCTTATCAAGATGGCTACAAACCTTCTTGACTTCTGCCCAATCCGCTACCAAGCCATTGGGTTGTGTTTCGTCCTCCAAAAAACTGCCCAATTCTCGTTGGTCTTTCGTATCCACCGCTTTCAGGAGATACCGCTTTCAAGAATTAGCAGGACTTTATCTCCATTGAGAACTCGTTGATCAGCACTCGGACATCGATTGTACTTTTGGTCGAATTCCGCATATACTCCCGACACACACATATTCTTCCCTTTCTTCTCGATCCAAATCATTAGTGTATGTCGAGTCATCATGTATTCTGCAAGAAGCGCCTTTTCGAACTTCGCCCAAGTTGTGTGCTCGTTTTGGATCTCCATGATGCTCTCACGGATCCCTGGTTCCACCACACGTTTAAAGCTAGATATTTGTTTGAAATCATTGACATCCCTCTGCTGCAACTCGTTCCGATAGGTAGCAAGGGAATCTGTGATGTTCTTGCCACCAAACCGTCCAGCTATCTCCACTGTTTGATCAACAGCTTTGTCGATTTAAGCCTCCCGATCTCTCACCTTCAGCATGTATTCCATGACGGACACCAATGTCATAGACACGATGGAATGTAGGGGGTTGAAACTTGAACCCATGACCTCTTGGTCTTATTGGGCAACCTTACCAATTGAGCTACATTCCATCTATGCATTATTGTATTGTATAAGTTTCAACTTATTACACTATAAGTTAATCACTATAACTTTCAAGAAACTTCTAGAGAATGCATAAACATGCACTCTCCAGAAGTTTCCATGCATTCTCTAGATGTTTCCTAGCTTACATGCATACCACCACATTCATGTATAAATACTTCGTTGCACCTTGATTACAATCAAGGTGAACAACACTAGTTACGAAAGCATAATTTAGTTCTCGCTCTTTTGTCTACCCTCTCTCTCTCTCTTGTTCTCTTGTCTATGCTCCTCTCTATCTATATATCTACCTTTCTCACTTTGTTAATATTGAGCTCACCTACTTTTCCTTGCCCTCGTCTACGTCCATGACAGTTTGTTCACCTTCCCTTCTTGTTACCATGTCCGACTCGGCCTTAAACCAAGTAATGGCAGCCTTGGAGCAACTTCAATTAGAAAATGATAGCCTTCGTCAGTCATTGCGAGAGCTTCAAAATAGCACAGCCAACAATCCTTCACCCGTTGAGCCTCACCTTCCGTCAGCATCTAACCCAACCCCTTCCTCTTCCCATTCATATGTCCTCGAACCTAACGTCAACCTACCTGACAAATTCAACGGCTCGAGGGCGCATCTTCGTGGATTCATCAATCAAATTCGGCATATCATCCACTTACAACCCCAACGTTATGCTAGTGATTTCTCTCGAGTCGGCCTCGTTGGCAGCCTTCTCTCTAGGCCGGCACAAGCGTGGTTTGCACATTGATCGAGACCTCATCACCCCTCCTAGACAACTTTCCTGCCTTCCTTGCGGAGCTTGAAGCCACATTCAGAGAGACAGATCGGCGACGAACGGGACTCATGAAACTCTATTCCTTAAAACAAGGATCTCACCCAGCTTCCGTTTATGCTTCAGAGTTTCGTCAAATCATGTGCGATGTCAACTGGGATGAGCAAGCTTTATGCGACCAGTTTCGTCGAGGCCTCCGAAATGATATCAAGACTCTTCTCTTAAACTTTCCGAAGCCCACATTATTGTCCCAGGTAATCTCCCAAGCCGTTCAATGTGATAATCATCTTTTTGAGCTTCGACAAGAGGAACGGGGGACTCAAGGTTTTCCATCTTCCTCCCGCAATGCTCCACTCACAAGGCCATATATATCAGTTTCGCCAAGCACGCCACGGCTACCATCTTCCAATAATGCTCATACCCCGATGGAGGTCGATCCCCGTACCCCAATGGAGATCGACCATGCTGGTTCCAACCATTAACCGATGCCCAATGGCAACATCGACGTGACAATGGCCTCTGCCTCTATTGTGGTACCCCCGGCCATGTCATGCGCCACTGCCCGATGCGCGGCCCTTGTCATCAATCCCACCATGCACGTCTTGTAGAGGTTTCTCGACAACAAGAAAATGACCGTGCACGTCTTGCGGGGGTTTTTGGACAACAGGAAAACGAGCAAGTTCAGCTGCAATAGGAGCCATGCCACTTGACACTTTCCATGGCCCTAGTTCTTCGTGCTCCTACAATTCCATCACGCCAACAGGAGGTTTTATTTTGCAAGTAAGTCTTTGTTTTGGGTCTATTTCAATAAAATCCCATGCCTTGCTCGACTTTGGTGCATCTACTTGTTTCATCGATATCGCATTCGTCCAAGCACATAAAATCCCAACCGTCTGCACAACATAACCCATATTTGTTGAAGCTATCAACGGACGGGTTCTCTCTTCAAGGGCGGTTACCAAAGCCACTGTCCTGTTGGTATTTCAAGTTGGGTTCCACCAGGAGGTATTAACATTCTACCTCATTGCAACCCCTCGTCATCCGATTGTTTTAGGGCTCTCCAAGTTGGAAACACACAATCTGATGGTGGATTGGTGTAACCGCTCCATCACTTTTCCACAAACACCAGTGCGGACCCTTTCCACAAACATTGTTACTAGTGTGGGGGTTGCTTTCAACTTGGGTGCACATTCTTCTCATTTCAAGTCAGCTTCCAATGTTGCCGATTCTAGCGTGGTCACTTCCGTGCCCGTTGTGTCACAAGACATCCCTACTCCTGTCACCAATTTTCCCGCAAGATATAGCGATTTTTTGGACGTGTTCGAAATGCGAAATATAAACCGACTGCCAGCACATCGCCCCTATGATTGCCCAATCGAACTCCAAGATGATGCACACCCACCATTTGGGCCCATCTATGGGCTATCTAAACCCAAACTTGAGGCCCTTTGCACATATCTCGATGAAAACCTCGCCAAGGGCATCATTCAACCCTCCAAATCACCAACTGGAGCCCATATCTTATTTGTCACAAAGAAGGACGGCTCATTACGCCTATGTGTGGATTATCGAGGTCTCAACAAAATTACGAGACATAATCGTTACCCCTTGCCTTTAATTCCAACACTTCTTGACCGACTTCAAACCGGGCGTATCTTCTCCAAAATCGACCTTCGGGGAGCCTACAATCTGGTGCGTATCAAGCCAGGAGACGAGTAGGAAAACACCCTTTCGAACACGCTATGGACATTTCGAGTACAAGGTGATGCCTTTTGGTCTCACCAACGCCCCTGCGGTCTTTCAACACATTATGAACAATATATTTCGGGAATATCTCGATCACTTCATGGTGATCTACCTTGATGACATTTTAGTTTTTTCTTCCAACATAGAGGAGCACACCCGACATGTCCGATTGGTCCTATCCAAAATTCGGGAACATGGACTTTACGCCAAAGGTGAGAAATGTGAATTCAATCGGACCTCTATTGAATTCCTAGGCTATGTGACTTCACCCTCCGGGATCACAATGGATGCACGCAAGGTATCGGCAATCACCGATTGACCTGTCCCTACTCGGCTGAAAGAGGTACAATCATTTCTTGGTTTTGCAAATTTCTATCGACGATTTATCAATGGTTTTACATCTTTACTACAACCTGTAATCATCCTTACGAGAAAAGATACTCCATTTCTTTGAACCTATGCGGCACAACGTGCTTTTGATGCCCTCAAGGCAACTTTTCTAATAGCCCCGGTGTTGGTCTACCCCGATCCCACAAGGCCCTTCCAAGTCGAAACCAATGCCTCCAACTTTGCCATTGGAGATGTCTTGTCCCAACCAGACGATGAGGGCACACTACATCTTGTTGCCTTCTACTCTCGGAAGTTTACCACCTCGGAAATCAATTATCCAATCCACGACAAGAAGCTGGCAACAATCATATCTTCCTTCACCAAATGGTGACCCTATTTAGCTGGGGCCCAACATCGCATCCAGGTGCTAACCGACCTCAAAAATCTAATTTACTTCACCACCAGTCGTACATTGAATCGGCGGCAAGCCTTTTCTCGCCGACTACGACTTTGAGATCTTGAATCGACCCGGAGTTCAACATGGGAAAGTTGACGCCCTCTCTCGGCAACCTCATTTTGCATTGCGCCCAGGAGATGATGCATATTCACAACAATCCCATAGTTTGATGTGGCCTGATCAACTTCAGATGTTCACCACCTGCATGTTACATGATGATTCTTTGCTCAACGAGATCGCCACGACAACAGTGTCAGACCCATTCGCCAAAGAAATCATGGGCCGCAAGCTCATATCTCAACCAATTTACAACCCGGGATGGGTTACTATATCGTAATCATCTCTTGTACGTTCCCGAATGATCATGTCGTACACGGGTTCTACAAAACTGTCATGATGATCCTCTTGCCAGCCACTTTGGGATTACGAAAACCCTGGAATTGCTATCTCGTGGGTTTTGGTGGCCCCAACCTTGGAAATTTGTCAAGAAATTTATCAAGACATGTGATGTATGTGCTCATCCCCATCGGCCATATGATCTTCTCCACCCGCTCCCCATTCCACGTCGACCATGGGTCTCACTATCCATGGACTTTATCACCGACTTGCCTCTGGTTGGTGGACATGACACGGTGCTAGTCATTGTCGACCGGTTTTCGAAAATGGCTCAATGTTTTCTATGTTCCAAAACAATTTCCAGGGAAGAGACAACTAATCTTTTTCTTCAAAATGTTGTTTGATTACACAGCTTACCCGAGGATATCACCTCTAATCGAGGTTCTCAGTTCATTTCCCACTTTTGGCGACAACTTCTACAAACATTCGGGACTTCTGTCAACTTGTCCTCAACATACCATCCTCAAACTGATGGACAAATGGAGCGAGTCAACCAAATCCTAGAATAATACCTTCAGTGTACCGTGAGCTACCAACAGGAGGATTGGGTGGACTTCCTTACAATGGCGGAATTTGCTTACAATAATAGTATCCATGCTTCGACTAAGGTTTCCCCCTTCTTTGCAAACTATGGATTTCACCCTCGTTTCAGCATTTCCATACTTGCAACTTCGGTCAATCCTTCGGTAGAGACGCGTGCCCGCGCTTTACACGATGTCCATCGTGTCCTCTCCTTGGAGATCCGTGTTGCTCGTGACCACTATAAAGATCAAGCGAACCGACATCGCTTAGCTGCACTGACGTTTGCAAGCGGGGACATGGTTTGGCTGTTACGTCGTCACATCGCCACCACACGTCCTTGTGCGAATTTGGACTACAAAAGACTAGGCCCCTTTCGTATCATCAAGCGGATCAACCCAATCGCCTTCCGGTTAGCACTTCCTCCAACATTCAAGATTCACCATGTTTTTCACATTTCCCTCCTTGAACTCTACCATCCTTCTCAAATTCCAGGATGACACCCTCCTCCACCACCAACCTGAGGTTGACCAAATCCTCGACTCTCGATATCGTCGTCGACAGCTCCAATATTTGGTCTTATGGAAAGGTTACTCCATTTCGGACGCCACATGGGAACCAGTTACACATTTACAAAATGCTCCGGAGGCCATTCGCAATTTTCATTAACGATACCCACATAAACTAGGTACGAGTCCCGGGAAGCAACCTTAGAGGGAGGATAATGTCATAGACACAATGGAATATAGGGGGTTGAACCCATGACCTCTTGGTCTTATAGGGCAACCTTACCAATTAAGCTACATTCCATCCATGCATTATTGTATTGTATAAGTTTCAACTTATTACATTGTAAGTTAATCACTAGAACTTTCAAGAAACTTCTAGAGAATGCATAGACAACCACTCTCTAGAAGTTTCCATGCATTCTCTAGATGTTTCCTAGCTTACATGCGTACCACCACATTCTTGTATAAATACTTTGGTGCACCTTTATTGTACCACAAGACGTGCACGGTCGTTTTCTTGTTGTCGAGAAACCTCTGCAAGACGTCCACGGTGGGATTGATGACGAGGGTCGCGCATTGGGCAATGGCGGATGACATGGCCGGGGGTACCACAATAGAGGCAGAGGCCATTGTCACGTTGATGTTGCCGATTCCATTGTGGCCGATTCGAGCGTGGTCACCTCCATGCCTGTTGTGTCACATGACGTCCCTACTCTTGTCACCAATTTGCCCGCAAGATATTGCGATTTTTTGGACATGTTCGAAAAGCGAAATGCAGACCGGTGTCGTGAAGACTTTCGGCAACGGTATGAAAATTGTGTGCAACGAACGAAATCGAGAAGGTGTGATGTGGACGTGTGAAAGGGCTGAAGGCCACACGCAGATGCTAGCATGTTGTAAATAGGATTGAAATGAGAATCATAAAAGAAAAGCTAGATGTAAAGTTAAACATGTGCACGTGTGATGTGCATTCAATTGTAAATATAAAAATAAGACTAAAGCGTAGTAACATAGGGGTGGAAGCAAGGCTTGAACCTTGCACCTCCAAAATAGGAGACAAATTAACTTACCACTAGAATTTGTATATTTTCTTTTTCATATTCAGTATTTTGTAGGAAGCAAACAAATTGGGCACAAAACCATGGTTTTAGCCCATGGTTTTAGCCCGTGGTTTTAACCCATGGTTTCAGCTAGTGGTTTTAGTCCATGGTTTTTGCATGGAGAGACCTATAAACGCCTATAGTTCGGCTTGTGTAAGGGAGGCAAGTGATGTAAGTAAAAAAAAAGAAATTTTTAATCAAAGATCGGAGTTATCCTAATGGTGATGTATCTTGTCTCGTAAAACTAAAGTCAAGGGTTTAATCTCTATCTCAATCTCTCTCTCTCTCTCTTCATCCATCTATCTATCTTCAATAATTTCTCGCTTACGCTACTAAAAACATCGAATCCTTCCAGTCCAAGACCCCGGTGGTCCCACTTCATTTTGTGAACACGCGAGGATTTCCTCGACACCGATTTCCGGCACATCGCCCCTATGATAGCCCAATCGAACTCCAAGATGGCGCACACCCGCCATTTGGGCCCATCTATGGGCTATCTAAACCCAAACTTGAGGCCCTTCGCACATATCTCGATGAAAACCTTGTCAAGGGCATCATTCAACCCTCCAAATCACCGGCTAGAGCCCCAATCTTATTTTTCAAGAAGAAGGACGGCTCATTACGCCTATGTGTGGATTATTGGGGTCTCAACAAAATTATGGTATGTAATCGTTACCCCTTGCCTTTAATTCCAACACTTCTTGACCGACTTCAAACCGGGCGTATCTTCTCCAAAATCGACCTTCGGGGAGCCTACAATCTGGTGCGTATCAAGCCAGGAGACAAGTGGAAAACGCCCTTTCGAACACGCTATGGACATTTCGAGTACAAGGTGATGCCTTTTGGTCTCACCAACACCCCTGCGGTCTTTCAACACATGATGAACGATATATTTCGGGAGTATCTCGATCACTTCGTGGTGATTTACCTTGACGACATTTTAGTTTTTTCTTCCAACATAGAGGAGCACACCTGACACATCTGATTGGTCCTATCCAAACTTCGGGAACATGGACTTTACACCAAAAGTGAGAAATGTGAATTCGATCGGACCTCTATTGAATTCCTAGGCTATGTGATTTCACCCTCCGGGATCACAATAGATGCATGCAAGGTAGCGGCAATCACCAATTGGCCTATCCCTACTCAATTTTTTCCATGTTCGAAAACCATTTCCGGGGAAGAGACAACTAATCTTTTTCTTCAAAATGTTGTTCGATTACACGGCTTACCCGAGGATATCACCTCTAATCGAGGTTCTCAGTTCATTTCCCACTTTTGGTGACGACTTCTACAAACATTCGGAACTTCTGTCAACTTGTCCTCAACATACCATCCTCAAACTGATGGACAAATGGAGTGAGTCAACCAAATCCTTGAACAGTACCTTCGGTGTACCGTGAGCTACCTACAGGAGGATTGGGTGGACTTCCTTGCAATGGAGGAATTTGCTTACAATAATAGTATCCATGCTTCGACTAAGGTTTCCCCCTTCTTTGCAAACTATGGATTTCACCCTCGTTTCAGCATTTCCATACCTACAACTTCGGTCAAACTTTCGGCAGATATGCGTGCCCGCACTTTACACGATGTCCTTGTGCAATCGGGGACATGGTTTTGTTGTTACGTCGTCACATCGCTACCACGCGTCCTTGTGCAAAATTGGACTACAAAAGACTAGGCCCCTTTCGTATCATCGAGCGGATCAACCTAGTCACCTTCCGGTTAGCACTTCCTCCAACATTCAGGATTCACGATGTTTTTCACGTTTCCCTCCTCGAACTCTACCATCTTTCTCGAATTCCAAGATGACACCCGCCTCCACCGCCACCTGTGGAATTGTCAACGGGCAAAGAATATGAGGTTGACCAAATCCTCGACTCTCGTTATTGTCGTCGACAGCTCCAATATTTGGTCTTATGGAAAGGTTACCCCATTTCGGACACCACATGGGAACCAGTTACACATTTACAAAATGCTCCAGAGGCCATTTGCGATTTTCATCAACCGCGAGTCCTAGGAGGCAGCCTTAGAGGGAGGATAATGTCATAGACACGATGGAATGTAGGGGGTTGAACCCATGACCTCTTAGTGTTATTGGGCAACCTTACCAATTGAGCTACATTCCATCTATACATTATTGTATTGTATAAGTTTCAACTTATTACATTGTAAGTTAATCACTAGAACTTTCAAGAAACTTCTAGAGAATGCATAGACATGCACTCTCTAGAAGTTTCCATGCATTCTCTAGATTTTTCCTAGCTTACATGCATACCACCACATTCTTGTATAAATACTTCGGTGCACCTTCATTACAATCAAGGTGAACAACACTAGTTATGAAAGCATAATTTAGTTTTCGCTCTTTTGTCTACCCTCTCTCTCTCTTGTTCTCTTATCTATGCTCCTCTCTATCTATATATCTATATTTCTCTCTTTGTTAATATTGAGCTCACCTACTTGTCGTTGCCCTCGTCTACGTCTGTGACAACCATGGCTTTTGTCAATTCCATCCGGTCGCTAGTTCCCGGCTTCGTTGCCAGGTTCGTCCGGTTATTGGGTCCGTTTGATTGCCGGTTGCCGGGTCCACCCAGTCGCCGGTTGTTGGATCTACTCGGTGGCCGGTTGCCATTTGTCGGTTCCGTATGGTCTCCAGTTTCCAACTCACGTCCAATTTCCGGTTGCTAGTTCCACGATTGCCAGCTCTGTCCAATTTCCGGTTGTTGGCTCATTCCGGTTTCTGATTACCGGTTCCTTAGCCACATTTGTCCATGTAGACAAATTGGTCCAAGTCAAACTATTCATTTTGTGTTGTCAACATAGATAAAAACTAATGGTTTTCAATCTGGTTATATAGCTGGATGCTAAAGTTTCCTATCTATGTGGGATATCTTAAAATTCTAGTATTTCCTCATCCTCTTAAGCTTCACAGTTACATAACTTAATATGTAGTTATCCATTTTATATGTAGTAAAATGCATTCGGAAACTCTTGAAGGCATTCATCTTTCTATAACAAGCCATTAAGATAATATAATAATTATTTCATTATTTTTTTACATAGTGTGTGAATAATCACACGACATCGACGCTTGAATAAAGTGACGATCAAGAATTCATATCCATTGCCCCGGGCGGACGATCTAATTGATCGTCTCCAAGGAGCTCGGTATTTTACAAAACTTGATCTCCGTATAGGCTACCATCAAATTCGTATAAGTGAGGATGATGTTCCTAAAACGGCATTTCGTACGCGTATGGCCATTATGAGTTTTTGGTTATGCCTTTCTGTTTGATCAATGCTCCGGCCACATTTCAACAAGAAATGAATGACATTTTCCGAGAACAACTTGGAAAATTTGTCATTATTTTCTTGGATGATATTCTAGTTTATAGTCATACATTAGAAGAACATGCTAAACATGTCTGCTTTGTTTTACAAACATTGCGCGACAAACAATTCTACGCGAAGATCTCAAAATGTGAGTTCTTCAAGAGATCAATTACTTATCTTGGACATCTCATAACTAAACGAGGAGTTGAAATTGATCCTTCTCGCATCGAGAAAATCAAACTTTGGCCCACTCTTCGGAATATTCGAGAAGTTCGATCAGTCCTTGGTTTTGTCAGGTTTTTGCGAAAATCCATTCGTAATTACTCCCAATTGACAACGTCGTTTACTGATCTTCTAAAAGGTGAAATGCGTAAGTCTACAAAATGTATTGTGTGGAATGCTACACTAGACCTCTCCTTTGAGGAACTCAAGGACCTAGTGTGCAAGGCTCCTTCGCTTCTTTTGCCTAATCCTTCAAAACCTTTTGAGGTTGAAACCGATGCAAGCGATATGCTATAGGTGTTGTCTTATATCAACATGGTAAACCAATAGCATTCGAGAGTAAGAAATTTGATTCTGCTCAATGTCGGTATACGGTTCAAGAAAAGGAATTATTTGCAATTACACATGCGCTCAAAACAAGGCGCCATTATCTTTATGGAAATCATTTTTTGGTAACTACGGACCACGAGTCCTTGAAATATTTTGGTGACCAACAAGACCTGAAAGGTCGTAAGGCACGATGGGCTGATCTCATCCAGGACTTTGATTTTTCCATACGATATCATAAAGGTTCCATGAACATTGTCGTTGATGCATTAACTCGCATTTGTGAAGTTAACATGCTTAGCTTCACTGAAATAACATTAGATCTTTATGATCACCTTCGAGGAAAGTATCATGATGACAATTATTTTGCGAAATACTGGGCAAGAGTTGAGTCTAGAACAAACACCACCACATCCTCAAAGGAATCCTTCCACATTGCTAACGGTCTGCTCTACCGTAATGGAAAGGTTTGTGTTCTAGATTTGCCTGAGGTCAAAAAAAGAATTCTTTTTAAATGCCATGATGCACCCTCAACGGGGCACCCTAGAATACATCGTACACTCGTTCTCATCTCCACGCAATTCTATTGGCCTAAGATGCATCGTGACATACATAGCTATGTGACTAAATGTCACCAATGTCAGGTTAACAAAGCCGAGCGACTTAAAGCCGCAGGACTTTTACATCCTTTGGACATTCCCAATAATAAGTGGGAAAGTATATCCATGGATTTTATTGTTAGCCTTCCTCGCACCCAAAAAGGCCATGATGCCATCTGGGTTGTGGTTGATAGACTAACTAAAATGGCTAGATTTATTGCTACTAAAACCACAGTAACAGCTCTTGAATTGGCTTACCAATTCGTTGACGAGTTATTTCGTTTTTATGGGTTACCGATGGATATTGTGAGTGATCGAGATCCAAAATTTACTAGTGACTTCTGGACGCAAGTCTTTAAGAAGTTAGAAACTACGTTGAGCATGAGCTCAACGGATCATCCTCAATCCGATGGACAAACAGAACGAGTAAATCAAATTATTGAGGACATGCTTTGAGCATACGTTGGTGCAAAACCAACAAAATGGGAATGTTATCTCCCAAATTTGGAGTTTGCTTATAACAGCTCCAAGCATACGTCGACGGGATATAGTCCTTTTATGTTGATGTATGGTTTTCAGCCATGAGCCCCGATTGATGTTAATATACATCATGATGAGTTGCAAAGTACGCAAAACTTTCTTAAGGATATGCAAGATATGTTGCATATTGCACGAGACAATATAAAAACAGCTAAAGATAGAGGGCATTTTTACGCCGATCATAATAGGCAACCTCGTGTATTCAAGCCTGGACAGAAGGTATTTTTACGTGTACCTCACAATTCTAAGATATTATCTACGGGTAAGTGTGCTAAGTTAGCCCCACGGTTTTGTGGACCTTTTCAAGTCCTCAAACGCACTAGTTCATCAGCCTATTGTCTCGCTCTTCCCGATGGCGTTGAAATTCATCCAGTTTTTCATGTAAGTCTTCTAAAAGAACTTCTAGGTTCTGGCGACAATACAGTTACAACTGAAACTCTGGTTACTTCTGAAGAACTATCTTCTAAACCACATGTACCAGAAAGAATTCTCGATGTTAAAACAAAAAATCTGCGTACTAAAATAATCTGAGAATTTAAAATTAAATGGATGGATAAATCTATCAAAGATGCCACACAGGAACGCAAAAATACTCTTAGAACTAACTTCCCTAACTTTTCATTGCAAGAGTGCAATGTTTTAAAGAGGGGGAGTACGTTACGAGCATGACCATATAATATCCCGTGGTGAGAATTTACCGTAGTATTCTATACACGTGGATAAGTGTAGGGTTAAACGAGAGTGTAAAGAAGGGGAGGATTACTTTTAATCCTTGGGATTGAGACAACCCATTAGGCCAAGTGTGAACTTGCTTGGGGACCTTGGGTATCGCTATAAATATGAGGCCTAACTACCCTCATTTCATCATATCTTGACTACGTCGAGACTCTGTTTCATGGTGGGTCAATTCTTGTAGCGAGCGCACGCTAGCACCAGGTACGACTCAACGCCACGACAGTGATATGGGATGTCGATCGAGGCTCCAGTCCGTCTCGATCCCTTCGCTTGGGGGTGGTCGGGTGGATCGGCACCCTTCTTTCTCTCTCTCCTTTCTATCTATCTATCTTTTATCCTTATCATATGCTTACTTTAGATCATAACTCTAACACACTAGAACGCAATCAAGCATGTGTTTAGATATCTAGTGGGCACAAAAGACCTTGGCATCCTATTCGGCCCGAACGACACTTCAGGCGTAGTCGGATACATCGACTCGGACTTTGTTGGCTGCGTGGAAAGTCGAAAGTCAACAACCGGATACTGCTTCAAACTTGGCAATGGAGCAATTTCATGGAAATCAAAACTTCAGGAGTGCATTGTCACATCAACGACTGAGGCCGAATACGTAGTCACGTCCGATGCGGCGAAAGAGGACTTATGGCTCGGTTGGATGGCTTGCACGTTTTGACAAGCTGAATCCGGCTTGACTCTAGTTGTCTACAACGATAGTCAAGGCGTTATTGCTCTATCGAGAAATCCGGTCCAACACAACGCCACGAAGCACATTGACGTTCAATATCACTTTGTTCGGGGCTGCGTCATTTCAGGAAAAATCGGCCTTGAGAAGATACATACAACCGATAATGTCGCAGATGAGATGACCAAGTCTCTTTCGGTGGATCGATTTTGATCCCTTCGACACCAGATGGGTGTAACGAAGAATCAATCAGATTAAGTCGGACACTTAGGATGTTTTTGAACAATCAACTTCGATAGTTCGAAGTTCAGTCGGTCTCATTGACTCCTGCCAATTCGGCCTTCTGATTTTTCGGAGTTTTCCGACCTGAACGAAAAACCGATTTGCTCAAAAACGTTGTACTAATCTGTATTGTACACTTATTTCGATACTACAAATTTCGGATGTATACGCCCATTACGGGGGAGTGTCGAATACAGGTCTCTAATGGATGTATTCACATTTGGGACTTCTTGTACACACTAGGTTTAGGCTATTTATGTAAATAGTGAGAAGGGCAGTTGCCCTAAGTTAGTCAGTATATAAATTGACTTCGTAACCTAGTTTTGAAGTGGTTAAAAAATACAATTCATCTTGTGCTTAACGTCTCTCTCCACCTTGCATTATGGTTGTGTCTTGCTTTCTGTTGATGTTGCTTAGACTCATCAATCTACCCTGCCTGTATCTGTTTTATGATCTTCTCTCTATAAGAGTGTTGATTAGTTCCGCACTAGACGATCACGTTCCCAACAGTTACCCCTGCCAATTCGACCATACGCCGATTGACTTGTAATTATACAATTGTAACTTTAGATTAAGATTGTAATCTAGGTTTACTAGGGAGATAACCCCATATCGATGTATGTAGATAGATTAATCCTTTTATGGGGGAGTTTGTTGGGCTAAAAGTCCCACTCTACCCACCTGTATCCTAGTGTGAACACGTCCTCACAACTAGGGCTAAGTTACCCTAACTATATAAGTGAGAGAGTAAGCATTGTATATGAGGTTCGAGGGTTAATGTAACAAAGTCTTCTTTTGAGCAAATCTCTCTCTCTCTCTCTCTCTCTCTCTCTCTCTCTCTCTCTCTCTCTCTCTCTCTCTCTGTAATCTTACATATCTCCACTTGCATTGTTTGCCAGACTAATCGACAAGTCCTTAATCATCTTCTACATCAACATCTCTACATATTAGCTTCCACACATCCAAGTCATATAATTGGACTCATCGAACATAAGTGGCGGGAGTAAGCATTTCTCTATTTGTAGAGGTTGAAAAGTCATGCTAACGGTAACAATAAAGTAGATTTGTATAACAAAATAATTAATTGTTATGGTAGAGACTAATCATGCTGATAACATGTTATAGAATAGACTGATTATAAACTATTAAGCAAGATCAAAGAACGATTAGATATTAATCTAGATCACTGATCGCATATTAATATAATCTCTAGATAGAGCTCATAGGCTATGCTCTTCTATAGAATGCCAAAATGATTCAGATACATGAGTTTATGACCCACAATATGATGGGATGCATGCATACAATTACATCATGACTTGTTAGCTAAAGCTTAAGACGAAGATAGGTATAACATGACTCATTACATGCATGAGTTAATAACAATTGAAGCAAAAAAATGGTTATTGTCTACCAAAATGCCAATCAAGTTTTTGAACTATCTAATTGGCAAGATTTACAAAGTGTACCCAGTATGAGAGAGAGAGAAACAAATCATACAAATTTTATGGCCATTTGACCCTAACTTCATTCATACAAACAAGTGATATCATTAAATGATGCATATCATAAGTTGATGACGAAGGTAAGTGGATGGAAGAACGGGTTACAACTTACAAATATATGGGGTTTCCATATATGTTAATGTCATCATGGCACGTTGGTGTTTTCAATTGGTGCAACAAGCTAAGGAGCTTTACCATTGGGGGTTGCATCAATGGAATTGAAACACAGGAGGCATCAATTTCTTTCATGCTTGATCATTGAAATGGTTTGGAGGTGTATCATTTTGTGTGGATGTCATTGACTACAGTAAAACTATCTTCACTCAATTGGGGTTTTGCACATATGGAGAATAGTGGAGTGATGTCTCATGTTAAGAATTAGGTAACTAAGCAAGGGTTTATTAGTACCTAATTATGTGATTAAGTTAAGCAGAAGATTAAGTGATATGTGTGTGAGAGGAAGAGAGAGAGAAGTACACTTATGAGCAACACAAGATAGGTGATGATTAACTCTATATTAAATTAGCATCGTCAAATACAAAAATACCCACAATGAGGTATATATACAACTCATGTGCAACGATGCACATGTGTGAGTAGTGAGTAGAATATAGGTACAAGGATGTAAGTCCTATATTCAATATACTTGGTAGTGGAAGATCTTGAATGTATCCCCACTTACGTACAAGTACAAAATCCTATTTAAGGGTTTATAGTCAACACTCTTAACTAGATTCTATCTAGGTAACTACGAAATTACATGGTTGACTAATATAACTAAACTAAGTTGAGCTTGATCTCTCAACATTTCATTTCCACATAAATTTACAATATTTCATTATTTAGAATTTTTTGAATTTTAAAGATGTTCCTAAAATGTGAGAATAAGGTCTAAAAATGAAAAGATTGTTTAAAAACAAATTTTAAATTTATAAAATAAAAAGCTGCTAAACCGCGGTTTTTTATTGTTGAAACCGAACCGAACCGAACCATGAAATCGTGGCTTCGAACCAAACCGTTAAGCCACGGTTTCGCGGTTCGAACTGTTGCCGATTGTTAAAGAGAGCCAACCATGCAAGGTCACATGCAATCATAGTTTGACATTTGAATTGGTGTTTTTTTTCTTTTGCAATGAAAGGCATTCTGTGTTTACGGGAGGAGAGAGAGAGAGAGTCTCCCTCCCCCTCCCCAAGGCAAAAGTGAATTGAATGGCGCCACCCCACACACACACACACACACACACACACACACACACACAAGAAAGAAAAGAAGAAGAAAAAATGAGAGAAGAAAAAAATAAAGACATGATGTTGTGTGTGTGTGTATGTTTCCGTTGGGGGGTGGGGTGGGGGGGACTAAACACCAAAAAAGCAGAGAGCACATAAAAAAGCAACTGCTAAAGTTAGTGGCAATCAATCAATGAATACGTGTATGTACATACATATGTATGTAAGTCTAGCAGAACAAAACCCACAAATACAAATACAAATACAAATACATACTACATATGTACATATTTGAAAACCAACGAACGAACGAGAGCAGAGCCATAACTCCCCTTCATTCATTCATTAAATCTCTTCTTACTCCCCTTCTCTGCAGGAAACTTGGGAATGGATCCTCCTCTGGCGTTTCTTGAACGCCCCACTTCTCTCTCTCTCTCTCTCTCAATGCTCTTATGAAACAAACAGAGATTAACAACAGATTAATTTGAACTTGAGTGAAAGAGAGGAGAGATATGGGGTTTTGTATATGTACTTAAAGGAAATCCTAAATCGAATATCCAGAAACACTGTTGAAAGACCCAAGAGAGAAGGTCTGAGAGAAAGAAAGACAGAAACGATGGGTTTTTGGGTAGTAGAAGGAAAGCGCAAACTGAAATCCCAAAGCCAGAGGAGTTAAAAAAAAAAAAAGGACTTGCCAAACCCCCCCACCCCACCCCACCCATACGCAGAAAATGTTGTGCAACTCTAATATGAACTTCTCTCCAGACAGCATAGAAGAAGAACCTAAAATATGGGAGCATGAGAAGAAGCATGGACATACAACGATAACGAAGAAGAAGAAGGCAAAGAAGAAAAGTGTTGTCATCCCTTTCGATACTATTTTGGTAGCCTCACATCTCGGTGATTCCGAGGGTTTAGATCTTCTCTCATGGGCGATTAACGTTGCTGCTCGACCAGGGGATTCTGTTATTCTATCCCATTTCAATACGAAGTGTATGTCTTATTCTTCATTTCCTATGGTTTTTTATGCAGTTGATTGTGACATCCTTAATGGGCTTGTATGCATTTTATTGTCTCTGCACTCATCCTTTCATGATCCTTAATGAATTCGTTAATATGAGTTTGAGTGTCTTCTTATGCATCCGTTGGTGACCCTTTCGTGGGTTTCTATTGCATCCTTTGAAGGCCAATCAATTGGCTAATGTAATTATACTTCGTAATGGTTGGTTGGTCGGTCATCAATTGATGCCTTTTCACTTCCATTTAGTTTCTGCTTTGTTGTCCTCCAGGGGAGACTACTTACGGTGGAAAACTAAAACGTGAAAACATTCAGGGTCAAGAGAGCTTGAGTGCAAAATTTGCAGCATTGAAAGATGTCTGCAAGATTAAGCAGGTAATACATAGACATGGAATCGCTCCATATATATATATATATATACCAGTTTGCATTGATGCAGTTCAGTGTCTCATGAAAACGTTGTTTGGGGCAGGTGAAATTGGACTTCAAGGTGTGCAATAATTGGCTTGATATAATTCAGCAAGCTTCATCCAGTAATGCAACAATGCTTGTTGTGCGACCATCTAGTCAACGTGAGCTACTACGGTAAGAAGAAGTATGGAAGAGAAACAAATATATGTGTGCTGTAACGCACATGCAAACTTTTTCGTTTTTCATTGTATATAGAGTGGTGGTATTTCTTCAGGAACATACAAAAGATGGGTAACTCATTGGCACAGAGAATACCAGCAAGTTGCTCTGTTGCCATTGTGAAAGACTATAAGGTGCTTTTCTACAAGGAGAAAGCTTCTGACAGTAGCTGTATGGTTTCTGAAGGTGAAGCATACAATATTCTCATTGTTATAAGTATTACAAAGGATTAAACAGTTTTCCTATGGAGTAATTGTAATGGAGCATATTCGGTTTGACAGAAACTCCAAATCTATTGCATGATTGGAGGACTGAGGGATTGAACCCTGCATCCTTTTCACATAATTCAAGTCCATGCTGGGGTAGACAAGAGGAGAACGTTAAGTGTAATTTAGGCGGTAAACTATTGGCGAATGATGCTGGAGGGGGTTCTCCAAGAGGTGTTCTGGATGGATTTGGATTTTCATCAGAGTCCGACATGAGCTCACCTTCAAGTAGTCATTGCTCATTATCATATTCCCTCTCCCGAAAAGGATTGCTCTCTTGTGTTTCCTTGCAAGATGATAATCAATCCATGTGTAGAGGTAGCCCAAAGAGAAGTATGTTTATGCAACGGTCATTCACATTTCCTTCAAATAAGCATCATAAGAAGTGTCCAGGTCCATTGGATTGTAAACTAATGAGAAGCTCCTTCAAATCATACATAAATAGTCTTTGCAGCACAGAGAGCATGAGCCATGATCCATTGGCACCAGTGCCTGTGGTTGTGGATTGGAGATGCTTCTCTTATAAAGAACTCGCTATTGCAACAGATGACTTCAATTCTGGTTAGCATTTAATTTCTGCAATTTAGGGAAAACGCCATCATACCCCCAACTTGCTTGGTATTTACTACAGCAGCTCTAACTTCATTACTTACTAGATTATTCCTATGTAGTACAACTTTTACTATTGTAGAAAAGTATTACACTGAACTTATAATTTGTCTTTATTTTATGATTTAAGGCTGTATATATTGGCTGTTATGTTTCAGGGAATATGGTAGGAAAGGGAGGTCAGGCCGAGGTTTATAGGGGTATGTTGGATGATGGTAGGCTTGTTGCTGTGAAGCGACTCATACAGAAATCCTCTGGGGATGTTAAAGAGAAGGAGTTTCTCTCAGAGCTTGGCATCATTGGGCATGTGTCACATCCAAATACTGTTGCTCTCGTTGGATTTTGTGTTGAAAATGGGTTACATCTCATATTTGATTATTCATCTTATGGGAGTGTGTCAACATTATTACATGGTAAACACTAGAACTCCACCCTTGGAAATTTTTGAGCGATCAGAATAAATTTCCTGAAAATTAATGTTTATAGATGTCTGTGTGTGTGTATGTGTGTGTGTGTGCGTGTGCGTGTATGCACATGTATAGATGTATTCAATGTACATACATACATTACATATTTGTACTTGTGGAACGAATTCCATGTACTTACTTATTTATACTCTGTAGGTGGAAATGAATCTGTTTTAGAATGGTCAATTCGTTACAAAATCGCTGTTGGAACTGCTCGGGGTGTCCACTACCTTCATAGCGGTTGTCAGAGACGAATTATTCACAGGGATATAAAAGCATCCAACATCTTGTTAGGTCATGAATTTGAGCCACAAGTAAATATTTCGCCCCCTAAATTTGCTTTTAGATGTGCATTTTGAAATTCTTCTAATGATTTTAGCCTTATCATGTAGATTTCAGATTTTGGGCTAGCCAAATGGCTTCCTGGGGATTGTACCCAGTTGAGCGTTTTTCCTGTCGAGGGAACATTTGGGTAAGTTAAACACAACTTTCTATGCTAAAGCATTATCTTTAAGCATTTCCTTTCTACTTCATCTCACATCTCTAAGAACTAATTATTATGAGTGAGTTAAACAAGAATTATATGCTGAAGCACAGTGTGAAATCATCACCTGTTTACATTGTGTAAGAGACCAGAAACATCCCCACCCAATAAAATATTATGTTGTACTCATTTACGTGTTATGTATTTGATAGTGTTTAAACATCTCAGTTTAATCCTGATTTTGTAGTTTTAAATGCTGTGGTAAATGTTGTTGGCTCAAATCTAGAGTAATTCATGCTTATTATATATAATTCGTGATAACTTTAATTGTAAGATCATGAACACTAACAGTAGTTTTCTCTTAATATTATGACTTTACATGTTCCTTTCACCAATCCAATGATTCAAAACTGCACCACTCTCTTATGGCAATGGTAAAAAATGTGTATATATGTTTACTAACTCTATCGTACCTTGATGTTGGTTGATATGATAGCTATCTTGCCCCGGAGTATTTCGCGCATGGCATTGTGACTGAGAAA
The DNA here is from genome assembly GCF_043228905.1 of Azolla caroliniana. Classification (NCBI taxonomy): domain Eukaryota; kingdom Viridiplantae; phylum Streptophyta; class Polypodiopsida; order Salviniales; family Salviniaceae; genus Azolla; species Azolla caroliniana. Next base: position 12,168,101 of record NW_028230453.1, read on the forward strand.
ACTGATGTTTTTGCATTCGGTGTGTTTCTACTTGAACTAATTACAGGGCGACAGCCTATCGATGAGCATCAACACAGCCTGGTTATGTGGGTAAGCATATTATCTGAACCCCATTGCAAGCATTTCATTGATGGCAGACATCAAATTAAGAAATGAACTATCTATCCATGGCATGTCTGGCGTCATTTGTGATTATTCAATTTTGAGCAACACATTAAACTACCCCTAAGTTATTGGGAATTTCCAGAATACCTTATATTTCAAAAATCACTAGAATTCTCTCTTATAGTTCAAAGACCAAGGAGAATTCCTGATAATGTTTTGAACACAGGGTTTTCTGGTTAATTTTGATGGGCATTCTTGAAATTATCCTAAACACTGAAGGAGAATTCCTGATAATGTTTTGAACACAGGGTATTCTGGTTAATTTTGATGGGCATTCTTGAAATTATCCTAAACAATCTTTTCATCCCTTATCTGTTCTTGTTTGATAGGCAAGACCTTTGCTAGAATCCTCCGTATCACTGGAGGACCTTGCTGATCCGAGGCTTGGGAGAGCATACGATCCTCAGCAAATGCGAAGTGTTGCATCGGCAGCGAAGCTCTGTATACAATCCTCAGCTTTTTGTAGGCCTAACATGAGCCAGGTGAGCTTGATTTTGACCTCATTCTTTTCTGGGCCTCTGGCAAATGGTCTTGGACGTTTTTATTGGATAGTGTTCTATTCTAATTGATATCAGTATTCAATGTTTAATTTATTGCAATCTCCATTGCATACATATGTACTACGTACACATTCATGCATGCCACTCCATCCACGATGCATCTGTATAGTACAGCATCCAAGTGTCTATAATGTATACATCCATCCATGCAACCCCATCCTTGATGCATCTCATCTGTATAGTACAGCATCAATGTGTCTTCTAAATGTATGTATACGCCACATTCATACGTGTACTTGAGGTTATTTTAGTCATGCACATTGTTGCATCTTTATTTTGTAGGTACTGGAGTTGCTCACTGGTGGAGAAGTAGGGTTGTCCCATTGTATTGATGCACACCTCATTCAGCAATCATCTTGCTATCATGATGCATGTGAAGCAGATGAATATAGCTCGAGTAGCTATCTCAACGACTTGTCTCGTCACCGTCAAGTTGCCCTCCAATCAGAGGGACCCTTCCATCTCTGAAAAAGGGGTTTGGCCATAATGTGCATATATACTATATATGTACACTAATTAATACAATGTATAAAATATTTTGGAGCAATATATGCAGTGTCATATGACTATTATGACATGTGTAACAAATGATTTCTATATATTGCTTTTACGTCATTAGTCCATTTTTGAGTATCGTGACGGTTTTTATTTGATCGTTACAATTGATTATATGATATGTATATGTAAACAATAGTTGTGGGGATGAAAATTTGCTCTCTTATGCAATGCATGAATGTGGTACTTTCATGCTGTGTCTTGTTGACTACTTATTATCAATAGCTTTGTTGGGTTCCTCTGACTTCAATACAATTTCTTAATGTAGTCATGTGGCATGATTGTGGTCATGGAAAACAAAAATAGGCAATGATGCAAAAATGTCATCCAACATAGTTGTGGCAGTTATAACTATAGGATAATATAATTACCTTGTAGTTGTTCTTAACAAGGAATCCTTTTGTGTGTTTTGACTAACTAATATGTGGAACATGTGGATTAGTTTATTAGAACATTCGAGTATTTTTTTTATTATCATGCTACTAGTCTTTCCATTTCCATCAAGATTTGGCATAAACGTCAGATTTTAGCATAGGTGGGGGTGTTAACACATCTTGCCATTTCGTCATATCCATTTGGAAGTAGACTTGGCATTATTTTGATGTTGAAGCTTGATCAAAGTACATGGTGAGAGTGTTAATGCATAAATGCTAATGACTTTGAAAGCAATATATGTGAATAAGGCTATCAGTCTTGAAAGTTATGAACCCCATTCTTTGGTGCCAATATTGCTGATTAGAAGATCCTTTTAATAGATTCACATTGTGTGCGCTTGTGAATCTACATGCATGCGAAAATACATACGCAGTAGATGCATATGCATACATATACATATACATACACATACATACATTGAGGCAACGTATATGCGTTAGAATTGCACCAACGTTGATATAATGTCTGTCCTATGGATAGAGATATATCGTCGCTCAACCTCCTAATGTCTTACATATATATTATTCATTGTGCTGCTGCCCGACCAACAACCACTCACTACTCCTACTACTAGCGCATCTGATGATATGCATGCCTATATAGCAGCAGCAGCAGCAGCAGTAATGAGAGGGCGTAATTGAGTTGTATTTTAGATTAGGAATGTAGTAAGTTGTTGGTAAGTTACACAGTTAATTAGTTTCACACTGTCTTAATTAAATCCTTCTCCTGCTTTTGGAGAGATTGGAGAGATATTGTTGGTAAGGATAGCAGGATGGACATGTCCTCCTTCTCCTTCTCCTTCTCCTTCTCCTTCTCCTTCTCCTGCTGCTGCTGGCGACGAGCCAGGATGAGATGGTCCATGCAGGTGGCGTAGATGTGCCGAAGCGTAGGGTTCATATCCAGGGCATCATTAAACCATTTCTCCTCTTTCTCCTCCTCCTCCTCCAGAAGATTCACCAGGTCCTGATCTTCAGCACTCATCGATCTCGCTGCATGAATCCAATATTCATCATGTTCTAGCTTTTTCTGTGCCCACTGATGATCCTCATCTGACAGCTTGCTCTTCTCCACTAATGAAGCTAAGTCCATTATCTCTTCAGAGCTCCTCTCTGAATTAGCGTCCTCCTCGTTTTCTAGCTTCCTTGTCATTCCTCCATCAATGTATTGGCTATATTGGATCAAGGTTATGGGACAATCCTGTGGCCGTGGCTCCTCCGCAGTAGTTGTCACGGTGATCAACAATTCTGGACGCACAGGAGTTTTCCCCATATTAATGAATTCTTGTTCATTGATGGCTACTGTTGCAGGAAGAGCAGTAGCAGTAGAAGTATTATTTTGCAGGTGGGATTGGGCAGCGTGTGTTTGAACACTAGCTGTAGCATCTACATCTTTCTGCGTGTTGCTTCTTAATATACTCTTATTACAATAATGAGAAGATGATTTGCAGTCATCAGGATCTTGTGCTGACATATGATAAGAAGAAGAAGAGTTGATATCAAGGATCTGATCGTCATGTACATTATATTGTGGCCATGAATCAGCGGATACCCTCTGGACCTGATAATTATGTGTGGGAGATGTGTACTCAGCCAAAACACTCGTGCTCATGGTCGAGCCCGCAGCAGAAACAATTGTGGTAGTCCGTTCTTTATGCAGCATGCCCAGTTCTACTTCGACAGCTACTTCATCCTCCTCACCACCCTCCTCCTCATCATCGACCTGAACCTGCAGCATCACGACAGTGCTAAAGAATTTATTCAGCTGTATGTATTTAATATATAATTTTTGTGACAATCAAGGCATGGCTTTGGAGCGAAATTATGGGAGCTCCATTTTAGCGTGTTGTAATTAAAGCTGGATGAAATAGAATGTTTATGATTTGCAAATTCATTGTTTAAGGTGCACCACTTACAGAAATGGGCTTCACTGATGATGATGGCATGTTGTTGTTGTTGTACATTTGGGCTTCCTGGTTATAATTTGGTCTGCAGGATGCCATAAGCTCCGAGACAAGCCGTCTGGCCCACTTCCGAGGAGACAAGCCCTCCAGATCCTCCAAGCTGTAGCGGCAGTATTGTTTTGACGACCTCCTGCTAACCATGGAGCATGATGAGCTTTTCATGGCGGCCTTCCTTTTAATAACCTGCGTCTGCATCCCTCCTCCTCCTCCTCCTCCTCCTCCGGTGTGTCCTACACCTCCACCTCCACCTCCACCACCACCACGATCTCCCCTGCTCATGATCCGAGGAGGTTTCGAATGCACCACATTAACGGGCTTCGTCGTTAATAATCTCGGCACAACAAGACTTCTATTAGCACAGGCGCCACTCCTGCTAGTACTGCTCTTCTGTACAAGGTTGTCTGAGCCAGATCCACTTTTTACGCTGGATAAGCTCAACAAATCGTCTGCAAAGGACCTTGTGCTGGGGCTGGGGCTGGGGCTGGGGCTGGGGCTGATCATGTCCTTGTTCTTCACGGCTGCAGAATCCCTTAGAAGGTTGCCATCCAGATCTCTGGGGATAAAGACGGACTCTTCTTCTTCTTCTTCTTCTTGGCAGACGCTACAGCACTCGTGAGACACCGTGGATGAGGCGTCGACAGGATCACGCATACAAACTGAGCCTGATGATCTGCAGGAAAGGGATGCCGCCACTGCAGCTGCATTATCACTAGTACTATGACAACCTTCCATTCCGGCTGCCTCCCCAACAGGCATATGAGTGCAGCAAGCATTCCCCCAGTGGCAGCACCTATGGTCGCTGGACAGAGGCCGCCTCTTTGTGCTTCGCGAAGGGGGCCTTACCAGAAGGTAGCTCGCTGACTGCAAGTTTATGACTTCATTCTCAGAGCGTGCCCGCGGGCTATGATGATGATGAAGAGTATCCTCCGCCTGATTATGCTGGAAACTGTGGAGGAAAGCTTCCTGCATCTTCTGCGAGCTTCGATGAGGATCAGGTACGGGAGAACATTTAGTCCTAGGTTTTTTGGCGGCCATTATATGTTGGTCCGACTCTACATCAAGAAGCCTGCTACACTTAATAAGGTAATTCATAGATGACCTCCGGCCGTCTGTGTCTGGCTGTTGGCCGTACTTGCATTGATTTTGTTTCTCATCACCCAATTTCACAATATTCAGCGCATGGCCGATGCTGCTAGATTGATAGGTGCTAGTATCGTCACTCTCCTCCATAGACTGCCTGTAGCTGTGAGCATCAGACTGGACCTCGATTACATCAGAAGCCGAACGATCAGAATTTAGCATCGGCTCCTGTAGCTGCTGTAATTGGCGATCGTAAACCATATTTCTGTCGCTGTGGAGCAGGTGGTAATTGTTACCCGCAGACTCATGAAAGGTGAGGTTCATTTGATTGCGGAGACAGGTGGGCCCGGAGGAGAAGCGTTCCCATGCGTCCAGACCTGACGAAGAGGAATACTGTATAGAAGAAGGAGGAGGAGGGGAGGCAGAGGAAGAGGAAGAGTCGGTTGAGTTGGAAGGAGAGGAAGAAGGGGAGGCAGGTATTACGGGTAGGGAATTGGAGATGTCGGAGAGATTGAAGTGAGCGAAGCTATTGGGTTGGTTGGAACAGAAGAGGCTAGGGTTAGGGTTGGGATTGGGATTCTGAAGAGGGTTAGGGAAAGGGCTAAATGCGGCGGTAGAAGTGGTAAGGTTAATGAAAACAGCGGAAGAAGAAGGGCGGCTGGTGCTTGTGCTAGTGGTAGTGGTAGTGGTAGTGGTAGTGGTAGTGGTAGTGCGGCGGAGGAAGGAGGGATAGATGGAAGTGTCGTGGGGGTTCTTCCTGCGCTCGGTGATGGAGCGTTGGGAGCGGATTCGCCTGCACATGGAGAGGAGGTTGTGGAGGTGCGAGATGGTGGCAAAGGGCGACTGAGACCGATTATTGATTTGGATCTCCCGCTGGATGTTGCGGGGGAGGAGGGGGAGGAGGAGGCTGGAGGCGGAGGCGGAGGCACCGGTGCCGGCGCTAGCGCTACTACACGGCGGCCATATCAGGCTCTTGATTCGAGTCCTCCGGTTGCGACTCAGTGCGCCTGCACTGATGACGGGCAGAGCCGCAGTGCTTAACGACCTCCTCATTCCTCCTCCTCCTGATCCTGATCCTGATCCTGATCCCCATCCGGCCCCACTCCTATGAGGAGGAGGAGCAGGAATCATCATCGTCTTTTTCTTCTTCTTCTTCACCTGTGCCACCCGCCTGAATGTCTCCCTCACTTCCGCCATCTCCTTCTCCTTCTGCACTGCGTGCTGCTTCTGCTTCCTCCGCCGCGATGCCGCCTGCATCCCGCTCCCACTATTACTATTACTATTACTATTGCTATTGCTATTGCTATTCATCATCATCATCATCATCATCATCATCATCATCATCAACTTCTGCTGCTGCTGCATCATCATCGGTGACAACGATGACGAAGACGATAGAGCATCATCTTCTTCCTCTCTTCGTAGAGAGCTTATCTATCTATCCGCTTCTTCTATTCTTATTCTTGTTTGGTTAGGTTCGATTAATGCCCGTCTAACCTCCCTCTCCCTCTCGTCCGTCTGTTACGTGGTCGTGGTTAACCAAATCATCCATCCATCATTACATATGTACCCCTTCCTATCTTAATCCAATCTAATCTAGTCTTTTTATTATAATTCTTTTAATCCTATGAAACAACAATTACATGTTTGTCCTACGAGAGACGGAGAGAGAGAGAGAGAGAGAGAGAGAGAGACAAACACACACACATAGTAACGGAGAATATGGTTTCATTTCCATCCAAGTCTCTCAAAGAGGACCGGGGTCTTGAAGGGTTCCAATGGTCTAGTGTCAATGTAAGTGGTATCTTGATCATAGCTTCTAGGCGGGATAACTCCCATTCCCTTATCTTTTTTATTGCTTCTACACTAACTTTGAAGCTTGGTGCTCGATGGCATTTGTTTGCTCTTTGGTTCCACGTTCATTGTGTGTGTGTGTGTGTGAGAGAGAGAGAGAGAGAGCGAAAAAGCCCTGACGGGCATAGCTCAGTTGATAAGATTGCCCAATGAAGACCAAGAGGTCATGGGTTCAACCCCTATCTTCCACAATGGCATCTAGTGAATTAGGAAATATCTATAAAGTAATAGAGAGATGAGAAAATTAGGTTTTGAACCCAAGGCGTAGTGCTCGTAGCCGCGAGATTCCGCATTATGACGCCATCACACCACACCAAAGGTGGTTAATGTTCCACGAAACCACATCACTCCCTCCTACACCCACACCTACAACATTGCATTGTGAGTGTTGAGGAAAGAAGTAGGAGGATGTACCACCACCACCACCACCCACATCATACACTGTTGGATAGTTACTTCTATAGGACAAACCTTGGTGCTTGGATAAATTAGCATTAGCTATTATGTAGCCCAGATGACCCTCACCAGAACGCAATCGTCAAGACCTTGTTTTTGGAATTCGGTAGTTGCTCAAAACCCCGACCCATGGTTGGTTATTCAACAAAACCCCCTCCTTAGAGATAATCCTTCACAAAAGTGGACTTCTTGTCCATGTATCATGATCAAGTCATTCCTAGGACTCCTCGTGTCATGCCATGCCACAAAATCCATTCCTTCACTATGATTCTTATTTTGTATTTACCCACAAGAGCCATCAACCTTTTACTTAGCTCTCATACACATGGGTTCAAGAGTTCAAATAGTTGAATCAAAGCCAAAGAAGTAGGCTATGATATGACCTAATAAAATCTAAGTTTTGAAATTGAGGCCAAGAGACATGAAGGAAAAAGTAAAGTTGTGGCAGAAGTCAAACAAGGGCAAACAAGCGCGCCGATCACAACTTCATGATTCTAATGAGCATATTCCTTGACTCCCCGGGATTATGAGGTCCTCATATATGAATAACAACTTTTACCCCTCATTCACATTTGACCAATAAGTAGGTTACCATTCTTCTTATGTTTCACTTATCCCCTTTGAAGTATGTGGACCTTCGTTCCAAAGATTTGTAATAGTCAAGAAAATTGTAAAAAAACTCTCCTCCTCAATCAAACATTACCTTCATTTCTTGATGCTTCTCCACTATCTCATGCCACTTTCTAAATCCTCCAAGAGCCTCAATCTTCTCGGCCTTGAGAAATTAAACCCATATCATTCTATTGTAATAATCTATTTTGAAGAAGTAGGATGACTTGTCTAATGCTTTAATCATCATCTCTCCACAAAGCTCAGCCTATTAGAGCTAACGGTTCTTAGTAAAGGTTCAAGACCAAGTATATGGACCATTTGCACACAATGATGGTGTTCTCAAAACATGTAAGTGGTATCCAATAGTTCCTTCACAAACTTAGAACTAAGTAGATCAACAATGATGCTTAGATAGTACCCAACAATAAGGCTACAAAAGGAAAACGACTATTAGAAGATGGTACACATTATACACAAGGATAAAGCTCCAAAACTAATGCATGATTCTAAGATTCTCATGTGCAAACCATTATGATGCACTCATAACGCTACGAGAAGACCCACTTTTTAAGACATAGTTTTCTTCATCACATTATAACTTGGAATATATGGTTCATACTTGGGTAAGCAATCAATATATTTCCAACCACTCCATGCAATTCATATTTATGATAAAAATCTCCCGTGGAGGTCTTGGTCATCAGAAAACTAGCAAATTATTTCTATCAATTAACTACATCCACCTCTTGAGTGCAACTAATGTATGTAAAGTATTGACGGAATTTTATTAAGGACCATGTTATAAACACAAGGGAGAAAGACTTTAAGTTGTGTGTCTATGTATGTATGTGTAAGGAGACAAAAACTTCATATAGTATTGAGAACAACTTATATTGATTAGGTGGAGAATTAAGGAGAAAAAATTAGATAAAGAGAGGGTTGGTTTATATGAAAAAGACTTATGAATTAAAAGTGAGTAAAGTAAACCAATAATTCATATAGAGGGAATGAAGGCGTCCAATGCATTCAATATTGAGAATATATCCCATACACTTATCATAAAAAAAAGTTCATCTCAAAAATTTGAGTAGAACAAGCTCGTCAAACAATCCATTAGCAACCATTTGTTACTAGTATTATAATTTGCTTTTAAAAAGGGGTAGTTAGCATGGTGATAGTTCTTGGTTGTAAAAGAGTAGCAAGGGCAATAGTGAAGTGAAGACTTTTATGAGAGTAAAATATAGACAAAAGTGGTAACATTTGTGCAATTGGGACGAACGCATAACTATTAAAGAAGACCTCCTCCAGGCATATGAGGAGATCATCACCTTTGGAAGCATGCCGGAGGAATTTGGATAGGGGATGGTACATCTCATTCCTAAAAGTGGTGGGAACCAACGACATTAGCAAGTGGCGGCCCATAACTCTTCTCAATAATGTATATAAGTTGCTCGCAAAACTCGTGGCACGTCGTTTAACACCACTTCTCCCTCAACTCATTCATTCGTCCCAGACAGGGTTCGTTAGAAATTGGAGCATCCTAGACAACCTCTTCTCATTCTGGGAAGTAGTAGCCCTTGCTAAGCGTACCAACAGCAAGGTAGCGGTGGTGTTACTAGATTTTGAGAAAGCATATGACAGGGTATGCTGGAACTTTCTAGAAAGTGTGATGGGGAAACTCGGCTTTCAAGAGACATGGATCAAAGGCATTGCAGGACTTTATAGGAATGGCAACAATTGTGTTTCATTGGCAGGTGAAAGGGGCCCCTTTTTCCCAATATCCTGATCTGTATGACATGGATGCCCACTAGCTCCATCCTTATTTCTATTATACGCCGAAGCACTCTCTTGCTTTCTCAACTCGCGGCATCTCAACCTACGTGGTCTTCCCATACCTCATTCTCAGCAAAGCATCCTAGATATAGAATTTGCAGATGACACAACAGTCTACCTGCAAGGGGACTTGGAAAACCTCCAAAAGCTAGAAAGTGGGCTAGCTGTATTTTGCAAGAGATCCAATACCATGATCAATTGGCACAAATCCTGCGCAATATGGCTCTCTCAGGAAACACATTCAGCGTGGCACCCACATCCCGCTTTCAAATGGATCAATCAAGGAGCGAGCACCAAATATTTGGGTTTCCAAATTGGTTTCAACATATCGCCGGAGACTATGATTGCACCCGTTATCCATTCCATTCGACAAAAGTTGATATATTGGAGCTCGAAAAAACTATCGCTAGTAGGTTGCATCATAGTGGCAAATCAGGTACTACTCACAATAACATGGTACAGTCTATCATGCTGGACAATCTCCAAGGAATGTATACATCAGATTCAACGATTGGTTCGCAACTACATTTGGTCTGGTAAGGAAGACCATGTAGCTCGCACCAAGGTGGTGTGGCCTATACTCACAGCGCCTAAGTCGAGAGGGGGATTGGGTCTTATTGATCCCCTTTCACAATTGAAAGCCTTACGTGCCAAATTTGAGGTGCGAGGACTCCAACCAAGAAATGATTGTTGGAAACTACTACTGAGGTTACGCTTCGCTTACTTTAGGCCATGAAAAGGGGTCAATTGGCCCCCCCAAATGGGATGGATTCTAAACATGGATCTCAAACCTAGTTTCTCCCGCCAATTGGAGGATAGATTCAGTGTATCCATGTGGACGGCATGGTGTGACATTCGTCGAGGGCTCAAGTGTGATCAACCGAGATTCGAACCTGCCTGGCTCAGTCAACGTATCCTATGGAACCCACGTATCAAGGATGAATCTAATCAACTACTGGGATCACGTAAGGGGTTGTCATGGGGATACATTGCAAAAGGTCCAGGAAAAAGTATAGAATGTTGGCGACGGTTTATGTCACTGCCACTACAAGATTAGGCAAACATACTCCATGGAATCAGGGGCGGATGGACTATGAGATCGGAAATCATTAACGCTCTACTGATTAGGGAATTTGCTACTCAAAGGACGACAATGGAGAAATGGATAGGTCACGAGGAAGAGGGATCTCTGATCCCGAGAGGCAGGGGACCACCAAACAAGCTCGAAGGCTCTGAATTGTGAGACACTGAGACACCAACACAGAATAACGCAATTCGAGTACTCGCGTATACTGGTCATAAATGGATTGTAGATCCTAATCCGATCAAAGTACAATCTGATTGGCACATATGTACTCATGAAAACACATGGCTATGTAAGGTTAGTTGGGACCCTTTTGCAATGGACATGGCGTGATCCCTACGCGGGGCAAGGAAGCAAACCAATCCCTTTCTTCCAATTCAGAACTAGATTGGGTCGCCACATTCTAGTTGCTCAAACCGCCAGAGAACCGGCTGCTGCGAAGGTCTGGCACACATTTCAAGTTCCTCCCACAATAATCACCAAGTTTTGGCAGAAAATCTGGAAACAACAACACGCGAGGCGAATTACCACGTTCTAATGGCTATTAATACATAAGTCCCTACTGGTGGGAGCATGGCAACGTGGGAACCTTAGCTATCCTAATTGTGTAGAGTGCCCACATGCAGTAGAATCAATACGACACGCTTTGTGGGATTGCCCAACGTCCCATCGAATATGGCGGGGGGTTGGCCGCTTGTTGCAATTATGCCAGGTGCAAGGCTCAATCAAGTGGGGAAATATATGTTGGCTATCATGGCAGGCCGTAGTTGGCAGATACGAGCACCAGGAGGAGGGGATGACTTTGGTGATAAAAGCACAAGAGGTCCTTTTCTCCTCTAGCGGCAATGTCCACTCCACTCCTCTTAATGACAAATCTCAAGAGGTGTTGGAATTGGTCAGCCCAATAACTCTTTGGATTCTATAGAAACAACGATGTAGGCGAGTCTTCTCCAACCAAACCGCACATCCAACAAGGTTACTGCAAGAGATATGGAGTGAAATTGTAGCCACTCTAAAGAGCCAATATGATGGCCTTAAGGGCGGCTCCGATGGAGTTGAAAGACAACAAATAACCTTCATCTAACAATGGTCGTCCTCTCCCTTTCTCAAGTCAGTGGGCATCCACATAAGGTGGAACTATCGCGTCCCTACATGGATTTGTACATAATCGTCTCATTTGTAAAAATTTATAACTAATGGAAGGAGTTTTTTTTGGAAAAAAAAAACAATCATAAGTGAAACTATTTGAGGATACATACTACCATTATTTGTTTTATTGCTTTGTTAGGAAGAGTATTCCGCTTTGTAAACATGTTATTAACATTTTGGTCTTATGATTGCATGTTTCATCAGTAGATTGAGTTTAATTTTGTCAAGTTGGTGTTAGGAGGCACTCGTCATGTCATGTTTTGGGTATGTAACATGTTGTTGTTTAACCAACCTTCGTTTGGGTGGACATGATTTGGACTGCTCTCACGAAGCCTATGAAATGAGTCGAAATGCTCATTAATAATAACAACAACAACAACAACAACAACAACAACAACAACAACAATACATTCATCATTCATTCCCTTCACTATTTTTGGGGAGGCTTCCTTCCTTTTTTTTTTTCCTTCGTGTTTTGCTCCATTCCATGCAAACAGAGAAAGCCCACGGGCGGATGAGTGTGAAAGCAGCCCGCCCAAAACACACACAGAGAGATTATTATGATTAGATCCCTGCGACCTGTCCTGCTTTCGCTCTCGCTCTCCTTCTCCCTCTTCCTCTGTGTGTAGCTCTGTAGCTAGTAGCTAACTTCTCCATCGCCCATCTCGATCTTTCACACAGAAGACGAAGAAGAGAGAAAGAAAAGCACTACTACTGTACTGTACTCTACATTCCTCCTCCTTCCCCTTCTCCCCTTACTTACCTTTCTTTGCATGCATGCATTATGCATGCGCGCGCGCACATATACCTCTACTATATTTTCAATTGAATCAATCCTCTGCTTTCTTTGTCGTCTAAGTTCCCGGATCTTATTAATTAGTCAATAGGAGCTCAAAATTTCCACATATGTACTGTTTGTTGTATAAGTATAAACCCACTTACTTTTACGTTGCCTTCTTGTTGCAGGGATCTGATAGATTTTTTTTGGTCGTCTGTCTCCTCCGCTCTGCTCTCAGGAATAATGTCATCTGCGTTAGTTTTTGCTGCCTGCTCCATGGCAGGGACTACTGCTGTGTCCTCCTCTTCTTCTGCTCCTCAGAACATGCAGGTATGCCATGCCGCCCACGCCCACACATGTATGTACATATACTTAGAGATTCATCCTCGTCTTCTATCTCTCTCTCTCTTTCTCTACCCGATGCCCAATAAGTAATTACCCACCCGTCCGAATTTTAAGTGGAAAGGCAAGTAAACCTTTCTTCCACTTCGAATTGATTGATTTATTTTTATTTATTTTGTTGCTTGGAGCAGCAGCAGCAGCAGTCTTCACCACATTCTCTCAAGTTCTGTGGCTTGAAAAAAGCTGCCTTTGCATTCCAACATGGGAAGGATCTTCCCATCCTTAGCTTAAAGGTAAATCGATTCACTTCCCCTCAGTTTCTTCCCCCTGTGGATCAATATAACATTTTATTCTTCTGTTGTCCAGTCTGTAGCCAGGATGAACATGTCTATCAGCACAGAGGCTTCTCGGTTTCATGGAGTTCCAATGGCTCCTCCTGATCCGATCCTGGGTGTCTCAGAAGCGTTCAGAGCTGACAAAAGTGATCTGAAGCTCAACCTTGGCGTTGGAGCTTACAGGACAGAAGAACTTCAGCCATATGTTCTCAGCGTTGTGAAGAAGGTTATACATCTTCTTTCCTTTACCTGTGTATTTGTACTTGTGATTCTGAGGTTGAGGTTTCTGGATCAAGTCCAGTTAAATGTTGAGATCTTGATTTGGCTTGTGATTCTGTAGGATCTTGATCTGTGTTTTGTTTTGTTTTGATGAGTTACTTCTTTGAATTGTGACTTATTAATGGTAACATAATTTTCGTTCTTCAGGCTGAGAAGCTAATGCTAGAGAAAGGGGATAACAAAGAGGTGATGGTCTTCTTTAATCACTCTGAAAAAATTCTATAATACAAATTACGGATGAATCCACGAATGGAAGCGTTTCTCAATTAGGTCTATATTATACAGATTGCCGAAATTTTCATGAAATGAAGTGGCAATGCTTGCATATATTTTTGTTATTTATCATGCTTCTATAGATATACCAGAAATTGAATGGTAATATCCATGGTTTATGCAGTATCTACCAATTGAAGGTCTTGCAGCTTTCAACAAGGCCACTGCAGAGCTTCTTCTTGGAGCAGATAATCCAATCCTGAAAGAAGGCCGAGTAGGTGACCGTGTTTCTAAGAAATAATAGGGCTGACTTACTCTAATCTGGAGCGTTATTTACTTATCAATGTTGTAAAATGTTTGTTTCCAAAATGAACAGATTGCGACAGTTCAATCTCTTTCAGGTACAGGATCACTTCGTCTTGCAGCAGCCTTCATCCAACGATACCTACCTGGAGCCAAAGTTCTCATTTCATCTCCAACCTGGGGTAAGGACGTGTCTCCGATTTCTTAGTGTACATCTTGACGGTAAATCAAGAATGTTTTGCAGTCTTTTCTGTACATTTTGTTGTGTATCTTGAAGCTTCATTTTAATGCACAGAAGTCCTATTTCAAAGATAATTATTTTTGTTCTCTACTTACCCTTTGAAGTGGTTATCTGTATGTGCTAATATATGTATTTCTGCACTGACTAATCACTTTCGAATGGGGTATTTATATGTGATGCTATCACTTGATGAGGAACAAAACAGCATGTCTGTCGGTCATTGGCATCTTGGCAGATATCTTTGATAAACCTTAAGATTTTCTCATTGCTCTGTTATATGTTCTGATTCCCTGTTAACAGGCAATCATAAGAATATTTTGAACGATGCTGGGGTCCCATGGTCCGAGTATAGATACTTTGATCCAAAGACTGTTGGACTAGATTTTGAAGGAATGATAGCTGACATTAAGGTAATAGAAGATGTCATCCATACAGCTAGATAAATAAAATGCTATAAAATAATATTTTCTCCTTTTCTAGATTCCTCTCTCATACTGCCTTATTTCATTTTCTGGCATCAAAAGGATGCTCCAAGCGGATCTGTTATACTTCTTCATGGTTGTGCTCACAATCCAACTGGGATCGATCCTACCAAGGAACAATGGGATGTTATAGCTGATGTTATACAGGAGAAAGGTCACATAACTTTCTTTGACGTAGCATATCAGGTAATGTGGGTGGTCATTTGAATCTGGTCTGATTTTGACCTATGTGGATTATATAACGTGTTTATGATTGTTTTGTTTTAATAGGGATTTGCTAGCGGAAGCCTAGATGAAGATGCTTATTCTGTTAGGCGATTTGCTTCTCGTGGGATGGAGCTATTTGTTGCACAATCGTACAGCAAGAACTTGGGCTTGTATGCTGAACGTGTTGGAGCAACAAATGTGATTACATCTTCTGCAGATGTTGCTGCTCGGTAGGCTTCATTTTTTCTGCAAATAGTACATTTTTTTGAATCTTTTCTATTTTCCCCGCTCCAGCCAAGCTATCTGAGCTGTCTTTCAAATTGTTTGCTAACACACAGCATCAAGAGTCAGTTGAAGCGTTTAGCTCGCCCCATGTACTCTAATCCTCCTGTTCATGGAGCTCGCATTGTTGCCAATGTTGTTGGAGACCCTGTCTTATTTGATGAATGGAGAGCTGAGATGCAGATCATGGCTGGAAGAATCAAGCAAGTAAGGCAGAAGCTATATGATGAGCTATCTTCCAAGGACAAGAAAGGGAAAGACTGGTCATTTATTCTCAAACAAATTGGCATGTTCTCGTTCACTGGCCTCTCCAAAACACAGGTATGTAGGATAAATTGTTGCAGGATAAATTGTTAATGTTAATTATATTTTCATATGCTAATGAATGTTATTGGTGAAACAATTTTGTTGGGCAGAGTGATAACATGTCAGACAAATGGCATGTTTATATGACTAAAGATGGGCGCATTTCATTGGCTGGGCTCTCTTCTGCCAAATGTAGCTACCTGGCTGATGCGATCATTGATTCATACTATAATGTGCAGTAACATCATTGAGCAACCATATTTTTTCCGGAAACAAATCCAACTGTAGCAAAAAGTCATTTCATTCCTTGCAATAATGGTCTTTCTTATATGGCAGAAGACATTACAGATGGCAGTGTTGAGTCTTGCAATAGGGCAGTTTTGGGGGATATTTTTTCTGTTGAATGCTGGGCCTCTTTGGTGTTGCTAGCATATATACATTTAACAGTTCTGCCCTTTAGGTAGCCAAGCAGAAAAAAGAATAAATTATAATAATTTTTTATGTAAGACATTTTGAAGTTGCATGCATGCCTTTCTAACATGGACATATTACGATATAAATAAGTCAGAAACAACAATTTGTCACACTATTCTTAACAGCTTCAGTTGAATAATAATATCCTTTACATTGTTGCTAGAAGTTCCAATTAGAAGGAATCATCTTTGCTTTGCTACCATTTTCGTCAGTTAGGTCAGATCGAAGGATCTTAGTTGGGTGGGAAAAAGATATACATATATACATATGGTATGCATTTTAATGAACAATCTGTCTTGGTTTGACCCAAAAAGAGGGGAGGTGATGAATGCTATTGTTTGCCATTAATCTTTCCTCCCCATTTGGCATTGTTAGATTCAAGCTATGTGTTTTTTTGAATCTTTAAAAGTTTTTGAAGCTGTCCTGTCCACATAGACGAAACTCTTTTGGGTTTCTGATCCATTCAGTAATTTATCAGCTTCATATTAATCTTTTCATGTTTCTTATTGTTTGTCGTATAGTAGTGTATGTGCTATATTCAATACGTTTCCCTTGATATTCAATTTTTATAATACTTATTTTATTTTGTTCATGTCCTTTATTGTAGTGTTGCGTGTTGTCGTCAATGTGGGTTAATTTTAGTATATATTTCTATTTTAAATGCATGATTGGACTCAGCAATGGCTTTTTGATATTCTAAGTGTTATTCTTGCTTTATTTGGCTCACATATTCAATTCAATACTGATTGGCATGAATCATGATTGTAATTTGTGGAGAGTTGAACACTGTCTTGATGTATTGATTACCTTATTCGGATAAATTTGATTGAGCTGATGTCCTGAGATAACAAATATCATATCGAGCACATAAAGTAGAGCATGAAGTCAATGAGCTCAAAAAACGTGAATTAATGCTCTTTGCCAACAACCAAAGACACTTTTGAGGCAGAAACCTTTTAGGATCAAGCATTCTTTGATAAACCATAAGAGTATTGAGCATAGGCAGAATTAGAATTTGTAAAATCTCTTACTTGAGGTCAAGCTTCAACAAACTAAAAATAGTCATCTGAAGAAACTTCAAGAAAAAATTCTTAAGAGTTCAATACAAGATGAAAAGCCTCATGACCAAGTTCAAGTAGCGTTTGAACAAAGCCAATGATAGTAGAGATTACAAACATAGTTGACCTCAATGCACACGAAGGTTCAAGCTGATAGCTTGCAATGGGAAAAGGCAACTAAAGCAATAAGAATGACTTTGCTTTGAACAAGTACATATTTTGAAGATATATTGTCCTTGATGTTGAGCACATTTGCAGAGATCTTGCTTGAACAAAACCATCTACTAACATTGTTTTGTGATATTTCCCAATCACGATGAGGATGAAATACCAACAAATGTCAATCTTTTCCTAGAAAAGTTACCTGTCCTATTTATCAAAGGCATTTTCATTCTCGACATTGCCATCATCTCTAGGCTAGGTCTATTTGACCTCATGGAATTCACACACCCATGTAACCTAATAGTGTTGGTGATGGAGAAAAACTCATATGAAGTGTGGATAGCAGTGAATGCTCTTTCATCTAATTAGGAGAAAATGATTTAGGACACAATAGATTTAGAGGAATAAGGGGAAAAATGTTTCCTTGCATCATACCTAATGTGGGATTGTGGCCCCCCGATCTCAGCCACCCAAGATTGCTCATGCAACCCATCATTAACATCCTCGTTTCCATAGAACCATACACCACTACCTCTATTGTTAACGGCATTTTTTAAAAGTCCACATGACGTATATTGTCACTCATCTTTGGATAGTCGACTAGCTTGATGCAAGATTGATTACCGCAGAACAACATCATTGTTGGAATAGCGAATAAGTTAAAATCCTCGAGCATTGATTTAATCCAAATGCCTTTTTTAGTCGCTAAAGTCAAGACTACATACCCACCACCACCAACGAGTGCGTAAATGATAATGCTATAGTAGATTGCTTCCTTTGACTTCCAAGAAATCACAACACCAGAAAGAAAGTGTGTGGACATACCCACCAGCACCAACGAGTGTGTAGATGATAATGCTATAGTAGATTGCTTCCTTGACTTCCAAGAAATCACAACACCAGAAAGTGTGTAGACATACCCACCAACACCAACTAGTGTGTAGAGTGCTTCCTTGACTTCCAAGAAAAGTGGGGGAATTTGGAAATAACATTTGAATTACAAAATCCACACAAACTTTTGTTGGAGCACTATAAGCAACGTGTTAGAGAGTGATATACTTTCTCAAAATTTGGGTATTTTTTAGGCTCTCATTGGGAGTGCAGAATCTAGGTTTAAACACACCCATTTAACTTAATAAAGCTTACATTGTTTCTACTGTTGTAAGCCTTGTTTTGAGTATAATTAGAGTTTCAAAGTGTTCTTTATTCTTGAGTATGCTAAGCTTGAAAGTGTCTCATCTACTTTTTATATATTCATAAGTGTATGTGTTTGAAACACAAGATATAGATGCAAACTACTTGTTTGGATAGTTTTTTAGTTTGTCTTGTCTTGTGCAAGGAAGTTGTCACACAAAGTTAACCAAATTTAGAGAGGGTCCTTCATACTTGTTTTGTAACTAGGGCTGAATATAATTCTATCAATGGTATCAATGGTCTCTGCATGAATTGACTTATCACCCCGACTGGGTAGCTAAGATCTGGTCGGATGATAGTTAAGTATATAAGGCTCTCGACAATTTGTTAGAATTGGGTCGCATCATAGGCCGCTCCTGAGTCGGGACGTAACTTTAGGTGTCTGTCGAGGGGAGTAGAAACGAATCGGCAATCCGTCATACTGAACTTGTACAACATATTCAATAGTGTCATTGAGACAACAATATGCCGTCGGGGGGTGTGGATCACTTTGATCCTGAGGAAGTAGTGAAGGTCCCCTAGGTCCTTCATCTCAAAGGTGTTCGACAACTGGGACTTGACTCAGCTTATTTCTGCAAGGTCAAGGCCGGTAACGACCAAGTCGTCCACGTATAGCAGAATGCAAACCGGACCCTTCGTACCTTTCCGGATGAACAGAGAAGAGTTCGATTTGGAGGCCGCAAACCCCATCTTATGCAATCGGTATGTGACCTTCAAATTCCAAGCACGAGGGGCTTGCTTCAGGCCATAAAGCGACTTCTTTAGTTGACATATTGCCGACTTGTTCACCTCCGACTGAAATCTGGGTGGCTGGACCATCTATACTTGTTCTTCAAGATCTCATTGAAGAAACACGTTCTTCATGCCCATCTGGTGGAGATGCCACCCTCTTGCCGCTGCTACTGCCAACACCACACGAACCATCGTCATCTTCACCATTGGTGCGAAGGTCTCGTCGTAGTCGATTCCGTGTGTCTGCGCATATCCCTTGGCTACCAGTCGGGCCTTGTATTGGTTGACTGAACCATCGTCGTTGTATTTCACCTTATATACCATTTGGAGCCAATCGGTTTGTAGTCTCGGGGAGGCATGCCAGTTCGTGTTGTTGTGAAGATTTCCGGCTACGGTGAGAAAACTAGGTGGAATAGGCAAAGTCAGCAATGTGCACCGTGTGCACATGTACATTCGAAAATGTGTATAAAATAAAAAGGGGATATTTATCCCACATTGTAACGTCCTTCCCTTCTTGGACTATAAAAGGACGTCCTTCCCTCCTTAGACTATAAATGGAGAGGAAGGGGCTCTTTTGAGGGGTTGCACATTTTGCGTTAGGAAGGTATCCCAATTAGATCTAAGGTTTGATAGTTGTCTCTTCTTCTTACTTTCTTTTAGGGTTTCTTCTTCGTCGTGTGGGTTGAGTCTTCTTGTCTATTAAGGGTTTAGCCCGGTTGAGAGCTCATATGTGTCATGATATGGCAAGACTCGAACCCATGGCCTTATGTTACATGGGTCGAGCTCTTGACCATTAGACTATATGTTGTACTACGAAGATATTATTTTCATTTAGGTTTTACTATAGAAAATTGATGTATATTCCAGATTTCTCTGGAACATTCTAGAAACTTTAGGAGTACTCTTGAGAACACTATAAAAGGAGGCACAAGGCATTATTTCGAACCAAATCGGTTCAACGCTAGTCTTAAGCCTCCTAGCTACTATTGTATATTCCCTTAACATAATATATATCTTTTGTTATTCTCATTCTCTCTCTCTCTCTCTCCTTCTCTCGAGAGTTCTACACCTCCCTTAGTACTAATCCTCATCTTTTAGTACTAATTCCTTCTCTGTTTTAGTACTATTCCTAACAATACTTCTCTGTCTTAGTACTGCTCCTGATAGTTTGAATCGATTTCTCTCGCTTTCCTTCTCTTCCTTTATCTTCTTACTTCTCCCTCCCTTCGTACTTATCTCTTATTCCTCTTTTCTCTCATACTATGGCCACTATTAGTGCTCAAGAATATCAATCTGTTTTCTCAGAGCTGCAATGCTTGAAAGAGAAGTTCCTTGCTTTGGAACAAGAAAATCAACGGTTGTTGGGGGATCTTCAACAAATCTCCTTAGAAAAGCAGCAGACACAACAACAACATGGGGAACTAGTGGTACGTGTGCAACAACTCGAAGCAACCTTAGTAACGATGCAACAACAAGGACCTAGTACACAAGGGATTCATAAAGAACCCAATATCGGCCTTCCCATGAAATTCAATGGAACGCGATCGCAGTTTAGAGGATTCCTTAATCAGGTACGATTAGTCATTCAAATGCATCCTTCTCGATATCCCACCGATGCATCACGAGTGGGACTAGTAGGCACTCTACTTAGTGGCACGACTTTGGCATGGGTCGCCCCCCTATTAGAAAAAAACTTTCCCTTTTTAAATAATTTCGAAGAGTTTATTACCGAGTTTAAAGCCTGTTTTAGAGATACCGATAGTGTTAGAACAACAATCAACAAAATCCAAAGATTGCGCCAAGGTGAGTGGCCGGCCTCAGCTTATGCTGCGGATTTCCGTCTTCTCGCCATCGATATTCCCTGGGATGATCAGACACTAATGGAGCAATTTCATTTTGGCCTATGTAATGATGTTAAAGATTTACTCTTAACTTTCCCTGAAGAGCCAAAGCCATTGACACAAACAATCAGTCGTGCGGTGCGATGCGATAATCGCCTCTTCGAACGATGTTCGGAACGTCAGTTCCAAATGCCACGGACAAAATCGGAGCCCACCTACGCTTCAATCGTAGCAAAGCCTTTCCCAAGGGAGTCATTCAATATGTCTCCAACAAATACTCTAACTCCAATGGAAATCGACACCACATGTCGCCGCGAACCACTATCGAAAGAAGAAAAACAGCGACGTAGGGCAAATCGATTATGTCTTTATTGCGGTGGACCGGGGCATATTGCAATGAACTGCCCCCATCGGCCGAAAAGGCAGGTAAATCAAATAACCGCTAGTACTAACAGTACTAAACCCGAGTCTATTCCTCTAGGTGTGTCTGATAGTCTTAATAGCCCAAGCCTTTCAAACAAATTTGAAATCCTTAGTCAACTAGAACAAGAGTTAAATGATTAAGTCCAACCAAAATAGGAGCCGTTTGGTTGGACAACCCTAGATCTGTGCAACCCATTAGTGGTTCCATTTCCTCTAAGGAAGTTAGCAATGTGTTCTTAGCTCAAGTAATGGTTAGTACTAAAAGTACTCCAGTACATGTCTTAGCACTCTTAGATTCCGAAGCCAACTCTTGCTTCATGGATAGGAATTTTGCCCAAGCTCATCAGATATCCCTAAAGAAACTCCATGTCCAGCCTCTGTAGTAGTCATTGATGGTCATCCCATTGCTTCTGGGAATATTATAGAAGAGTTAGAACCCGTTAATATTGTCCTAGATAACTTTAGCATGTGTAGTATCATTTAATATAATTAGTATCCCAGAACATCCCATTGTTTTGGGATTACCATGGTTCGAATTACACAACCCAACCATAGATTGGAGAACAAGAGAAATACGACGTCTACAAACCTGAGGATCTACTCATAAGATTGCAACCATTTCACTACATTAGTTGTGTGAGGAAAGACGCAACGAAGAAATGTTTCTCTTCGCAATATCAATAAACCCCTCTAGTATCAATAAAGAGGAGTCCGCCGTTCAACTTCTAGAGAAGTATCGTCATTATGCCGATGTGTTTGATAAAGTGCGAGCTAATACACTTCCTCACCATCGATTGTATGATTGCCCCATCGATTTACAACTGGGAAAAGAACCACCATGGGGACCGATCTACAATTTGTCACCAATTGAGCTAGAAGTCCTTCGAGCCTATATAGAGGAGAATTTGGCAAATGGTTTCATTTGACATTCGAAATCTCCAGCCGGTGCACCCATTTTCCTCGTCAAGAAAAAGGATGGATCACTTCGTCTTGTTGTAGATTACCGTGGGTTGAATAAAGTCACCATCAGGAATAGGTATGCACTTCCTCTTATCTCAAGTCTTTTAGAACGGAACAATGGTGCAAGGTTCTTCACAAATATCGACTTACGAGGAGCGTATAACCTCGTACAGATCTGACCAGGAGATGAATGGAAGACTGCGTTTCGCACAAGATATGGGCACTTCGAGTATACGGTCATGCCATTCGGCCTCACTAATGCGCCAACAATCTTCCAACACATGGCAAATGATATATTCCGAGATCTCTTGGATGATTTTTTGATCATTTATTTGGATGATCTACTGGTTTATTTGAAGACCCAAGAAGAGCATGATTCTCATGTACTGTTAGTACTAAAATGACTTCAAGAACGTGGTCTTTATGCAAAGCTGGAAAAATGTAGTTTCGGGTGCAACTAGGTAGAATTTTTGGGCTGTCATTTCCTCGGAAGGCATCTCCATGGATCAAGCTAAGGTCAAAATGGTGGTAAAGTGGCAAACTCCGCGTTCATTGCGAGATGTGCAATTCTTTTTAGGCTTTGCCAATTTTTACCGCAAGTTCATACAGGATTACTCAAAGCTTGTTCTGCCTCTCACACAACTTACCAGGAAGGGAAAATCGTTCGTTTGGTATGAAGAAGCGGACATTGCTTTTGAGAGTCTTAAGAAGGCATTTACATCAGCTCTTATTTTAGCTCATGTTGATCCAGAAAAACCATTCATCATTGAAGCAGACGCGTCAGATTTCGCCTTGGGTAGCATTCTGTCTCAACAAGGCGATGATGAAAAGCTACATCCTGTGGCTTTCCATTCACGCAAGTTTGACGGCGCGGAAATCAACTATGAAACTCATGATAAGGAGCTATTAGCAATAGTGGACTCTTTTACGCAATGGAGACATTTTCTAGAGGGGTCTTCTCATCAAGTCATTGTATTCAGTGATCACAAAAACCTTGCCTACTTTCAGAATGCTCGTGTGTTAAATTGACGTCAAGCTCGGTGGGCCCAATTCCTCACTCGTTTTGACTTCAAAATTACATATTGTCTGGGGAAGCAACAAGGGAAGGCGGATGCATTATCACGGTGTTCGTATCTAGCACCGCGTCCCAATGAGCCGGCTTTCGATAACCAAAAGCAAGTAATTTTGGGACCGACACGATTGCAAGAAACGCAGGTCTTCAGTATGCCCTTGGATTCCCATGTTATCGATACCATACTTGAGGACTTGAAGATAGATGTTTTCGCTCAAGCCATTCTAGCACAAATTGATCCCTCTCGAGCATCTTGTTCATAGTCACAACAACCAGGTACGAACTATTGGCAATTTGAATGTCATGATGGATTATTATTCTTTAAGAAACTCTTGTATGTTCCTAATGGTACTTGTCGTCTTCAAGTAGTCCAAAACTGTCATGACACATATACAACTGGGCATTTTGGTAGTACTAAACACTAGATTTAGTACAACAATCCTTCTAGTGGCCCCATATGCGACAATTTGTCGAAGATTTTGTTCGGACTTATGATACATGTTGCAGAGCAAAAATGCCAAGGCATCATCCATATGGTTTATTAGAACCATTACCAATTCCAAGCAAGCCATGACAATCCATTGGCCTAGATTTCATCACATATCTTCCAGTCTCTAAGGTATTCAATGCGATCTTAATAGTTGTAGATCGATATATGAAGATGGCCCATTTCCTACCATGTACTAAGGAAATCTCCAGTGAAGAAACCGCTAAAATTGTCATGCGTGAAGTATGTCGTCAGTTTGGCCTTCCCGATAGTATCATCAGCGACCATGGACCCCAGTTCATCTCAAAGTTCTGGAAGCACCTCTTTAAAATGCTTAAGGTCACTTGTAACCTCTCCTCCGGCTACCACCCGCAAACAGATGGCCAAGTAGAACGAACAAATCAAACGTTGGAGCAATATCTTTGGTGCTTTTTAAGCTATCATGAAGATGATTGGGCGGATATTCTCCACTTCACCGAATTTGCGTATAATAACTCTGCCCACTCATCGACAAAGGTGACACCATTTTATGCTTACACGGGCTGTCACCCCCGGTGGTGTGTATTTGAAACCCTAGAGTTATCCAAAAATCCTTGTGCAAGGGATAGTTTGGAGCGGCTACGTAAGATACAAGCGGATTTATCTACTCATCTACAACAAGCTCAACAAACACACAAGGTTTATGCAGATCGTCATTAGCTTCCATCCAATTTTGACATTGGAGATTGGGTGTGGCTACTACGATGACAAATCAAGACTACTCACCCATGCGAGAAGTTGGATTATCGGCGATTAGGTCCTTTCTGTATTATCGGAACAATTAATGATGTCGCTTTTCGTTTTGATCTACCTCCACAACTTCGGATACATCCGGTGTTTCATAGTTCTCTCCTTGAACCCTATCAAGACAGCACCATCCCAGGTCGTATTAAACAACCTCCACCCCTGATCGAACTTGAAGATGGACCTATGTATGATGTTGCCGCCATCCTCGATTCCAAGATTGTTCGCAACAAGCTCTACTATTTAGTAGATTGGCTAGGATATAGTCCCAACGAGCATACTTGGGAACCAATAGAGAATGCGACCAATGCTTGTGCTCTTCTTGAAGACTTCCATCATCAATATCTAGACAAACCGGGTCCTCAATCCAAAACGACTCGTGACCCTCGTCGTTTTAAAGGGGGGATAATGTCATGATATGGCAAGACTCGAACTCATGACTTTATGTTCCATAGGTCGAGCTCTTAACCATTAGACCATATGTTGTAATACGAAAGGTATTATTTACATTTAATTTTTACTATAGAAAATTGATGTATGTTCCCGATTTCTCTGGAACATTCTAAAAACTTCAGGAGTACTCCTGAGAACACTATGAAAGGAGGCACAAGGCATTATTTCAAACCAAATCGGTTCAACGCCAGTCTTAAGCCTCCTAGCTACTATTGTATATTCCCTTAACATAATATATATCTTTTGTTATTCTCATTCTCTCTCTCTCTCTCTCTCTCTCTCTCTCTCTCTCTCTCTCTCTCTCCTTCTTTGGAGAGTTCTACACCTCCCTCAATACTAATCCTCATCTTTTAGTACTAATTCCTTCTCTGTTTTAGTACTGTTCCTGACAATACTTCTTTGTCTTAGTACTGCTCCTGACAGTATGTCCTAGGGGGTTTCGCTTGTGCTCTGTCTCTTGTGCAAGATCCCACTCGGTGCGACGAGCCCGAGAGCTGCCCGATCGGCGGCTTGGTAGTAGACAACTACTGTAACCTAGTCTACCTTAGTCCGGCTCGAAGCCGGAGTTGTATCTTGCTCTTGTGTGTGTATATATATATATATATAAGTGGAGTTCTGTGCATCTGTGTCGGTGTCGGTGTCTTTGGAGTTCTTTCTTTCTGGTTTCTGTACATAGCAAGCGTGTGTCTAATCGGTTTTGCGTACATGTCCTTTTTCCTCTCTCATTCGGTTGCTTCCGGTACGTATCTGGAAACACTCTGGTCGGTCGGCGGAAACGGCAAAGCTCGACCTTCTATGCTCCTTCTCTCTTAGGTCCAAAACCCCGGTGGTCCCGCCCCAGATCTAACACGTACCCGCGGAAAATCACGACATATTTGGTGACCCCGATGTGAAAGGGTGGCAAGGGAGGATGGAGTTCGAAGATGATGACTTCACGGAGATAATGGCGAAGGTACTGGTGGAGTTCGGACAAGAGACAATGAGACGAGAAGCGGCGCAACAAGCAGTCGAGACCGTGGTCTAAAGAGTCGGCTATTTCAACGGGAATAAAGTCCCATTCTACTTGGAAGCCTACAACGCGGAAATGGAGGTGCGAGATGTAGACGAGGCATTGAGGCTAGAGTTCTTCTATCGGGTCGTAGTTGTCCGTATGCACCCTGAAGTAAAGGAGCTCCAAGAAGCTCATAGTTCGTGGGAGGCCTTCGAAGAGGTACTCCTACAGACATACGGAGGACGGCCAAAAAGCCGGGGACGGCGCAACATCGACTAGTGGGTAGCATCGACAAAGACCCGCTGAAGTGCAACAAAGGGGTTCCTAGAGTTCGGGCGGCACTTTGCTCGACTCCCGGAGAGGGAACAAACACTCATGGGGGTGGACAAAGTCGTCTTGTTCGTTAGGTCGATCAACCGAGAAGAACAGGAGGCTATCGAAATCGAGCTCGAAGATGGCGACAGAGTGAATGACCTTACAAAGGACGGGTCAAAAGTCGAACGAGTATGCTGGCGGTTGGATGAGGAGCAGTCCACGAAAGGAAAAGGGAAGATGACAGGTGACGGCGCATCATCACAGTAGGCATGTGCGTGCAACGAGACGGAACGACGAAAATAGATGTCGTGTCCCTGGTCCAGGAAGTGTATGAGGCTCTGAAGGCAATGGTCGAGGAAGAGGAGAGATCCAGCGCGCGGTCAAATCCGGAGATCCAGAGCTAGTCGGCCTTCCGGACGAGATGGACGTGGCCCACGCGGAGGCCAGAGGACGGTACGATGGTACCACGGGAGAGGGTGCAGAGCACGACACCCTCTCGACTTGCGGGGATAGTCCGACCAAGGATAAGGTCGGAATCGGAGAAGCGATGATCGTTGGTTCAGAACGAGACCGGCAGTTCAGGCGCGACAGCCCAAAACTCTGGATATTGGAGAAGCAAGCCCAAGTGGGGCTTGCGCGATCAAAGGAGAAAGAGCTGTTGAGAACTCGACGTTCCTTATGTCCGACGCTCGGCCACAACCGAGATTCTTTTCATACACAGAAAAACAGGTAATGAAACGCGACACAAAGGGGAGAAATGGTACACAGGAGGTTTACGTGGAAAACCCCAAAATAGGGGAAAAACCACGGCAGCCCACAGGCTGCAAACTGTCACTATGTAGGAATATACAACAGTGAGTTCACTAAGGCAACGACCTCGTGCTCTCAGATCTTCGCCACAGGCGGCGGTTACAACAGAGGCAACGACCTCGTCTCTCTCTCTCTCTCTCTGTACAGTTACGCGCTCTCGCTTCTTCTTGCACCAACAAGGAAGAATAACAACAACAAAAACGACACACCTAAAAGTTTGCCCTAAGTCATATTTATACTAATATGACTTTTCGGCTATTTACAAATGTAGCCTCGATGGGCTCTCAGAAACATATTTACGAATATGTCTCTTCCTCCGGTTCATACCGGGCCTACACCATCCGGCTCTCCGCAGTTGGGTACTCCCCATCCGGTTCATACCGTTTCGGCCTCGGCCGAGTTTGTTCGTCGGCACTGTTCTTCTCCCTTCCCATCCGGAGGGACCTGTCTCCCAACAAACTCCCCCTTCACTCCGGCATGGGGTGTCTTTCCAGCCCGATCCTCTTCCGGCATGCGTCCAGCTTGTCGGGTGTCAGCACTTTGGTCAGCATATCTGACCCGTTCTCGGCCGTGTGGATCTTCGCCAATGCGAACTCCTGGTCATCTACCCTTTCCCGGATCCAGTAATACCTCTGCTGGATATGCTTCGTCCGGGAATGGTAGGCCGCATTCTTAGCAAGGTGGATGGCACTTTGACTGTCGCAGTAGAGTCGGTATTCCTCTTGCCGGATACCGAGCTCTCCGATGAAGTCCTTCATCCATAATATTTCCTTGCCGGCTTCTACAACCGCCATGTACTCCGCCTCTGTGGTTGACAATGCAACCGTCTTCTGCAGCCTCGACTGCCACGAAACAGCTCCCCCTGCATATGTCATCACATGCCCGGATGTAGACCGGCTGGTATCCACATCAGCCGACATGTCCGAATCGGTGAAACCGTCCAGTTGAGGTTTCCCGGAGCCGAATTGGAGACACATATTTGAAGTGCCCTTCAAATACCGGAGTATCCATTTGACCGCGTTCCAATGCTCCTTGCCGGGATTACTCATGAACCGGCTCACCACTCCGACTGCGTATCCAATGTCTGGTCGGGTACAAACCATTGCGTACATCAAGCTCCCGACGGCAGAGGCATATGGAATCTTCATCATATCTGCCTTCTCTCCTTTTGTCTTCGGGCTTTGCTTGCCAGACAACTTGCAGTTTGCCGGAAGTGTCGATCCGACCGGTTTTGCATCTGACATGTTGAACCGGTGAAGCACCTTTGTCACATACTTCTCCTGTGACAGCCATAATTGGTTCACTGACCGGTCCCGAATGATGTGCATCCCCAGCATCTGTCTTGCCGGACCCAAGTCATTCATTGAGAAGGTCCGGTTGAGAGCCTTCTT
Organism: Azolla caroliniana; assembly: GCF_043228905.1. Classification (NCBI taxonomy): domain Eukaryota; kingdom Viridiplantae; phylum Streptophyta; class Polypodiopsida; order Salviniales; family Salviniaceae; genus Azolla; species Azolla caroliniana. Next base: position 12,196,758 of record NW_028230453.1, read on the forward strand.
CAGCATCCGTATTTTGACTTGGTCCTGTCCGACGATCAACATGTCATCCACGTACAGGAGGAGTATCAGGAAGTCCCCTCCTTCGAACTTCTTCACAAACACGCAGTGATCGGCCTGCGTCTTGTGGTACCCTTGATCGGTCATGAAGGAGTCGAACTTCCGATACCATTGCCGGGGAGCCTGCTTCAGTCCGTATAGGCTCTTCTTCAACCGGCATACCAGGTGCTCCTTCCCTTTCTCCACAAATTCTTCCGGTTGCTGCATGTAGATCTCCTCTTCGAGGTCGCCATGAAGGAATGCCGTCTTCACGTCCAGCTGCTCTACCTCGAGGTCCATGCTTGCTGCTATACTCAGCACCGTCCGGATGGAGGTCATCTTTACTACCGGGGCGAATATTTCGTCGAAGTCCACGCCCTTCTTCTGCTGGAACCCCTTCACCACGATCCTGGCTTTGTATCTAGGGGGGTTGCCGACATCTCCCGGTTTCAACTTGAACACCCACTTGTTTCGGAGTGCCCGCTTTCCTTTCGGCAGCTCCACCAATTCGTACGTATGGTTCTCATGCAGGGAATCCATCTCATCCTGCATGGCACTTAACCATTTTCGGCTATGGGTGTCTTCCTTCGCTTCTTCGAAGCTTTCCGGCTCCCCCTCATCGGTCAGTAGGACATGCTCTGCATCCGGAAATCTCCGGGGCGCCCTTCTCTCTCTGAGAGGATATCTACGTCTTCGGGCTTCGGTAACCGGTTCCTCCATTTGCTCTTCATCCGAATCCGATTCGGGGTCTTGACCGGTTCCGGTCTCAGCTTCCTCTACTTCTTCTTCTGCCGGTTCGGTATCCTCACCGTAACCGGCTGGTTCCTCGAGTGCTAACCGGTCTCTTGCCGATTGGGTCTGCTCATTGTAGAGTCTATCCTTACCGGTCGACTCGGAGTTCATTACCTTCTTCTCCGACTCCCAGTCGGCGAGCGTCTTGTCCTCCATGAAGATAATATCTCGACTCCGGAATACCTTCTTGTCGACCGGGTCCCACACTCGGTAGCCGAACTCATCGTCACCGTAACCGAGGAATATGCATGGCCGGGTCTTTGGATCTAACTTTCCTCTCCGGTCCTTTGCTACATGCACGTACGCGAGACACCCGAACACCCTCAGATGCCGGTAGGACACTTCCTTACCGGTCCATACTCTCTGTGGCGTGTCTCCGTCCAAGGGTACTGAGGGTGATCTGTTTATCACATATGTCGCCGTCGACAGTGCCTCAGCCCAAAACTTCTTGGGTAGTTTTGCATGCGCTAGCATACTCCGAACCCTCTCCATTATGGTCCGGTTCATCCTCTCGGCCAGTCCGTTTAGTTCCGGTGTCTTCGGCACGGTAAATTCGAGCCGGATTCCCTTCGAGCGGCAGTACTCCTCGAACTGCCCCCGGTACTCACCTCCGTTATCTGCTCAAACCGCCTTCAGCTTCCGGCCGGTTTCTCTTTCCACTCTCACGTGGAGCTCTTTGAAGACTAATAACACCTGATCCTTCGTCTTCAGCGGTGTGGCCCACAGCTTCCGGCTGTGGTCATCTATGAACGTCACGAAGTACTGCGCTCCGGCATGTGACTTCGTGTCTACTTGACAAACATCCGTATGCACCAACTCCAGTGGTGCATTACGTCTCATCGGTGGCCTTGGTCGGAAGGAGGTCCGGTTCTGCTTACCGGCCAGACAATCAGTGCACTTCTCTAAGTGCACGTTCTTCACTGGAATGAGGTTGTCGTCTCCAAGCCTCTTCATCCCCTTCTCACTCATGTGACATAGCCTCTTGTGCCACAGCTCACCGGCAGTGTCGGAAGCCACGTTCACTTCTTCCGGACATAACCGGGCATTCATCAGGTACAGTGTGTTTACCTTCCGGGCCCGAGCCACAATCAGGCTCCCTTTGCTGAACTTCATGACACCATTCCGGATGCTACCCGTGTAGCCTTCATCATCCAGCCGACCGGCTGATATCAGGTTCAGACAAACTTCTGGAACGTGTCGGACATCCTTCAACAGCAACTTGCATCCGGTTGGTGTTGTCAGCCACACGTCTCCTATGCCGACAATTCGGCATGTTCCTTCATTCCCCATCCGGACACAGCCGTGATCACCGGCTGAGTAGGATGAGAAGCATTTCCGGTCTGGGGTAAGGTGGAACGACGCTCCGGAGTCTACCACCCAGGTCATCTCGTCGCCGGCATGGTTTATCTCACTCTCCTCGGTGATGAGCATCAACTCCTCTTCACTTGCCGCAATTGCCGTCGTTCCCTTCCGGTCTGGCCCCCTCTGGTCTTTACCGTTCCGGTCTGTACCGTTCCGGTTCGAGGTTTGCTTCGAATCGGTACCGTCGGTTTCCTTGTCTTTACGGAAATGCCGACAGTTCTTTTGGAAGTGTCCCGGCTTGCCGCAATAGAAGCAAGTAGGCCTCCCCCTTGACTTTGACCGTGTCCCCGACTTCTCCCGGTTCTGGGGACTACAGTTTCTATGTCTTCCGCGTTCCGATTCGGTAAGGAGCGCTTTGGAGTCGGAGCTCGTATCTTTGTCTTTTCGACGAGCCTCCTCATCTAGCAAGCTCGACTTTACTCTTGCTAGGGATAACCGTTTTCCTTCCGGCCCGGCGTTGCCCAAAGTGACAACCAACGTCTCCCAGCTATCCGGGAGGGAACCGAACAGGAGTAGCGCTAGGACCTCATCGGCAAGAGGTACTTCCAATGACGTTGCCTGGTGGATCAGCCCCTGGAAGGCATTCATATGCTCCGCCATGCTGGAGCCATCTTGGTACCGGAGTCTTACTAGCTTCCGGAATACCGACACCTGATTGACAGCATTTTTGTTCTGGAACATTATGCCGATCTTCTCCCAGAGCTCATGAGCCTTGCTCTCTTCATTGAAGTTGTTGTACAGGCTCATGTCGATGAAGCACCGTATGTACGCCGTTGTCTTCATGTGCATCACCTCCCATATCGCGGCGTCGATTTTGTCCGGTCTCTTGTCCCCGAACTGAACCGGCAGCCAGAGGTCTTTAACCACGAGCATGTCCCTCATCTTCGACTTCCACACTGAATAGTTGGAGCCGGTGAGCTTGAACATGCCGCCAAACGATTCGTCCATTTTCTGTGTCGATTTCGCTCTGATACCACTTGTTGAGAACTCGACGTTCCTTATGTCCGACGCTCGGCCACAACCGAGATTCTTTTCATGCACAGAAAAACAGGTAATGAAACGCGACACAAAGGGGAGAAATGGTACACAGGAGGTTTATGTGGAAAACCCCAAAATAGGGGAAAAACCACGGCAGCCCACAGGCTGCAAACTGTCACTATGTAGGAATATACAACAGTGAGTTCACTGAGGCAACGACCTCGTGCTCTCAGATCTTCGCCACAGGCGGCGGTTACAACAGAGGCAACGAGCTCATCTCTCTCTCTCTCTCTGTACAGTTACGCACTCTCGCTTCTTCTTGCACCAACAAGGAAGAATAACAACAACAAAAACGACACACCTAAAAGTTTGCCCTAAGTCATATTTATACTAATATGACTTTTCGGCTATTTACAAATGTAGCCTTGATGGGCTCTCAGAAACATATTTACGAATATGTCTCTTCCTCCGGTTCATACCGGGCCTGCACTATCCGGCTCTCCGCAGTCGGGTACTCCCCATCCGGTTCATACCGGGCCTACACCATCCGGCTCTCCGCAGTCGGGTACTCTGGAGTTTGTTCGTCGGCACTGTTCTTCTCCCTTCCCATCCGGAGGGACTTGTCTCCCAACAAGAGCCTCCTCTGCCTACCCCACCGATGAGTTGGTGGCTATGGACAAGTCGTCGGAGGGCGAACATACGAAATCGTTCTCCGGACTGTTTCCAGAGACTACGACAGTTTGGACGCCGTGGCAACGTAAGGCCATAGAGATGGAAGATGGCAGAGGGAACGCCAAGGAGAAGGATAAGGATGAGTCGGAGCTTAGATGGAGAGATCCCTCCACACTGGTTCCAGAGACTTTGGAAGTTGGCCGAACGTGGCAATGTGAGACTGGAGAGAAGGAAGGTGGCGGCGAGGCGACTCAGTCCGAGAGAAGTACAAATGGAGGCGGTGAAACGAAGGATGGTCCTATGGATCTCCTCACACTTAACCCAGAGACTTCGGCAGTTCATCCCGAGAGAAGGATGGTGGCGGCGGGAGAACGGGATTTGGTAATGCAGAGGAGTGCGGACGGAGCGGTCCCTCCACACTAGATCCAGAGATTTCGGCAGTCGAGCTTGTGTGCCGACGTGAGACCAGAGAGATGGAAGGTGGTGGTGAGAGGACATGGCTCGAGGCCAGCGTGCACGAAAGGAAGGATGAGGCTAGCGAGGCGGCCAAAGACGAAACCACGGCGGGTGCGAAAAACAAAATCGTCTGAGACCGATCCGAGCAAACGATGAGTCGGCCTAACCGGAGGTGGATGTGACAGGGGCCGGTGAGCCCATAAAAAAATGGATGCGGAGAAGAGCCCTCCACACCGTTTCCGGAGACTTTGGCAGTTCAACCACCATTGCAACGTAAGACCGGAGAAATGGAAGGCGGTAGCGAGGAGTCCTGGCACAATGCGAGTGAAGATGGATGGGAGATGGCCTATGAGGAGGCTAATGACGGAGCCATGGCAGAGTGAATTATAGATGCAAGAGGCGATGCCGAAAGAAGCGGAGTCGGAAATCGGCCCGACCGGGAGCCGATCCGGTCGGCATTCCGATTCCGATGGAGCACAATCCGGGCATGGATCGTTTGACCGAAACCGGACCGAGATGTGGAAGACAAAGGAGAGGCAGTTGAGCCTGATCGGCAGGGGACAAGTCCGGACGAGAACTAGGAATGCCGAAATCTGGATGACCGATCCTGAAGAGAAGACCCGAGAGGGATCCTCCAGACCTAACCCAGAGACTTCGGCCGTTGCAGATTAACATAAAACTGAGGAGACAGATGGTGGCAGCGAGGGGACGAAGGTCGCAGTATGCGAAGGCACCAAGAGAAACAAGTGGAGTGCTATGGAGAAAAACGGAGGCCAAGAGGGCCAATCGAGCGAAGAGGGTATTCCTCGGAGTTGAGCAACGTTAACGAAGGAGTTGGAGGACGGAGAATGAGTTGTCTCCTCGGAAGTGAAGGCCGGGCTATGTGGAGGACGGAGAACGATACATCGGTACCACGGGAGAGGGTGTGGTGCGAGCCATCCTCTCGACATGTGGAGAACGAATGACCGAGGACAAGGTCGGGGATGGTGAGGCGATGATCACCGATTCAGGAGAGGACAAGCGTGATAGGAATCGACCGGCCACAACCGATTGCATGTTCGTATGCGTGTGCAGAAACCAAGACACATGAACACATATATTTTACGTGGAAAACCCGAAATGGGAAAAACCACGGGGGTTCACAAACCCCGAGAAATAGATCGCTAAGTAGAGAGGAAGTACAAAATACGAAACTTGGAGGCAACGACCTCGAGTTCTCCTTCGTCTGACAGACGGCTATAGAGTTACACTCTCACTCTCTCACTAATGGTTACAGAGGCAATTACCTCGTTCTAACTTTTCAATAATGATTAACTACCCATTACTAAAGTTTGCCCTAGTTGCTTATAAACAAAAGTGACTTTCTGGCTATTTACAAGTATAGTCCACAAGGGCATTTTAGACTATTTACAATTATAGTCTTCCGAAACGATTTTGACTTCGGTTTTCGATTACGATTTTGATTACGATTTCAGCCAAGATATTCAGCAACATGGTACTTCTCTTCCCATCTAGAGGGACATATTTCCCAATAAACTCCCCCTTCACTCCGGCATGGGGTACTTTACGAAATAGACTCTATGTCGGCACACATTTAGCTTTTTGGCTGACAACACCTTCGTCAGCATATCCACTCCATTTTCGGCTGTGTGGATCTTCATTAGAGCAAACTCCTTTTCTTCTACTCGCTCTCGGAGCCAATGGTATTTTCTCTGGATGTGTTTGGTCTTCGAGTGGCAGGCGGCATTTTTCGCAAGGTGGATGACACTCTGGTTATCGCAATGGAGTTGGAATTCCTCTTGTCGAATTCCTAGCTCACTGATAAACTCCTTCATCCATATGATTTCCTTCCCGGCTTCCGTTGCGGCCATATATTCGGCTTCCGTGGTCGACAGTGCCACAACCTTCTGGAGCCTCGATTGCCACGAAACAACTCCCCCTGCATAAGTCATTATTTACCCGAGCGAGGATCGACTAGTATCCACATCAGCTGACATGTCCGAGTCAGTATAACCTTTTAGTGTGGGGTTACCCAAGCCGAAACGAAGACACGTGTTCGAGGTGCCTTTTAGGTACCGAAGTATCCACTTCACGGTAGCCCAATGCTCTCATACAGGGTTGCTCATGTATCGGCTAACCACGCCAACTGCGTATCCTATGTCCAGCCTGGTACACACCATTGCATACATTGGGCTTCCAACTACCGAGGCATAAGGAAATTTTGACATCTCGGCCTTCTCGGTTTTCGATTTCGGACATTGTTCTTTGCTCAACTTGTAGTTCGTTGGCAGTGTCGAGCTGACTGGTTTCGCACTTTCAATGCTAAATCTCTAGAGCACCTTTGTCACGTATTTTCCTTGTGATAGCCACACCAATTTCTTTGTTTGATCCCAAACAATGTGCATCTCCAGGATTTGCTTTGCCGGACCCATATCCTTGATCGAGAACAATTTGCTCAAGGCTTTCTTCAGCACTCAGATCTTCGTATAGTCCCGTCTGACAATCAACATGTCGTCCATGTACAACAGGAGGATGAGAAAATCTCCTCCGTCGAATTTCTTCACAAATATGTAGTGATTGGTTTGCGTTTTATGGTACCTGTTGTCGATCATGAAGGATTCGAATTTTCGGTACCATTGCCAAGAAGCTTGCTTCAAACCGTACAAGCTCTTCCTCAATCGACATACTAGATTTTCTTTACCTTTTTCCACGAATCCTTCTGGCTGAGGCATGTATATCTCTTCCTCCAAATCTCCATGGAGGAAGGTAGTTTTGACGTCCAATTGTTCGACTTCGAGATCCAAGCTGGCCGCGATGCTCAACATGGTTCAGATTGACATAATCTTTACGATCAGGGCAAATATTTTGTCGAAATCGACACCCTTCTTCTGCTGAAATCCTTTCACGATGATTCGTGCTTTGTACCTGGGTGGATTCTTGCCATCTGCCGGTTTCAACTTGTATATCCATTTATTCCGAAGTGCCTTCTTTCCTCTTGGTAGTTTGGTCAGCTCATATGTGTGTTTCTCATGCAAGGAATCCATCTCCTCTTGCATGGCACTCAACCACTTTCGGTTGTGTGTATCTTCCTTAGCTTCTTCATCCGGAAATCTTCGGGGGCCCCACCTTTCTCTTAGGGGATATCTTTGGCCCCCGTTAGGCATGGTCGGTTCTTCTTCGACTTCTTCGGACGATTCGAATTCGGTTCCTTGTTCGGCCGTTTCCCCTCATTTTTCAATTAGTTCTCGATTTTTCCGAGTATGAACTCGGCCGACTGGCTCAGATTCGATTTCGATCGATTCGGCTTCTACTCGATTCGGCCGAGTGTCGACTGGGTTTGATTCGGTAGTTGGAGACTTATTCTCAATCTCCCAGTAGACTATTGTCTTTTCCTACATGAAGACAATGTCGCGGCTCCTAATCACTTTCTTCTCAGCTAAGTCCCATAGCCGATTGTTAAGAATTAGGTGATTAACTATGGGTTAATTAGTACCTAATTATGTGATTAGTTGATAAGCAGAAGATTAAGTGATATGTGTGTGTACATGTGAGAGGAAAAGAGAGAGAGAGGAAGTTAACACTTATGAACAACAAGATTCAGGATGATTAACTCTATATTAAATTAGCATCATCAAAATCCAAAAATACCCACAATGAGGTATATATACAACTCATGTGCAACGGTGCACATGTGTGAGTAGAATATAGGTACAAGGATGTAAGTCCTATATTCAATATACTTGGTAGTGGAGGATCTTGAATGTATGCCCACTTACGTACAAGTACAAAATCCTATTTAAGGGTTTATAGTCAACACTCCTAACTAGATTCTATCTAGGTAACTACTAAGTTACATGGTTGACTAAATAACTAAACTAAGTTGACCTTGATCTCTCAACACGCCCCCTCAAGCTCAAGTGTGAGGTGTCCAACATCCGATTCGGCTTTCGTCAGCTTTGTGTGCTTTCGTTCAGCCTTTCGCTTTCTTCAGCCTTTCCGAGGCAATCTCGGTTCCTCCCCCTCAAACCGGTGACGAAGGCTTGTAGAGTGTGGATGAAGACTGACTACTTCCACCCATTGTGGGTTATGAGCCATTTTTGTAGAGCTGTCAAGCTCTTGTTCGGCCGCTACCTTCATCACGAAGGCATAGTGATGGACCATGTACTCATTGTACTTGAGCCGAGCGACAAGATTCTTCTCTCCAGAAGAGCGTCGATGTTCTTTGCTCACTGATGTGAGGGTCTTCTTTACTCCGGGTGTCCATATGATGGGTACACCAAGCTCACTGTTTAGTGAGAGAGCCGACGCATCTGAATCATTGTCATTGGGGTGGTTGACTTCGTATTTGGGCATCTTACCTTTGCCTTTGTCCGTGTTTGGACTTGGCCGCGACGTGCTTTGGTTGCTCGGGGGCTCTTGTGGCCCACTAAGCCTTGTCGTAATCAGACTTCGAAGTTGTCTCTAGTGCATACCAGGATGCGGACTCGTTGAAGACTACATCTCGACTTACCCGAACCGCTCGAGTAGAAGGGTTGTAGCATTGGTATGCCTTCTTCTCAGACGAGTATCCTAAGAGGATAAATTTCTCCGACTTCGCGCCGAGCTTTTGTTGGTTTTCGTTCGGGATGCATACATTCGCAATGCTTCCGAACACCTTGAGGTGTGACAAGATCGACTTCCTTTTGACGAGGAGCTCGTATAGAGTTAGCTCATGCACTCCATTAGTGGTACATCGATTCATGAGATAGACGGCCGTGGATGCCACTTCGGCTCAATAGAAGTTCGGCATGTGCTTCTCATGCATCATGGCGCGTGCTACCTCTAGTATTTGCTGATTCTTCCTTTCAACTACTCTATTTTGTTGGGGTGTGTGTTGGCACAAGAATTCTCTCCGAATGCCTTCACTTTGGAGGTAGGAGGTGAATTCATCGAAGAAGTACTCCCTTCCTCCGTCTGATTGTAGGCATCAAATGTGCCGACCGGTTTCTTTTTTGATTTGGCCTTTGAGCTTTTGGAAGTGGGAGAGCACTTTGCTCTTTTTCTTCATTGGGTAGATCCACGTGTAGCGGGATAGTCGTCGATGAAGGTGACGTAGTATCGGCATCCTTCGATCATCGGTGTTTGAGCCGGTCCCCATACATCCGAATGTATGATGTCGAGGAGGCATTTGCTTGCGGAGCTCTCCTTCGGAAATGGGAGTCGATGTTGTTTGCCGATTGGCATGCTTCGTACACTTGGTCAACTCGTTTCGACTCGAAGGTCGGAAGTCTGATGACGACTCCCTTTGTTTGCATAGCTCAGAGCCGTTGGAGGTTGATGTGGCCGATTCTCTTGTGCCACAAATCGATGTTTGTTTCGGTTTTGAGACCTTTGGCATACATGGACAATTTCATCTCATTCGAATTGAGGATGAACATGCGACCATCTCTCCGTCACTTGGCTATGAGTTGGCCATCTTTCTCGATGAAAAAGCCTTCGTTGTTGAAGTGAACTTCCATTCCTTCCTCCACGATTTGGCCTGCCGAGACCGACATCCGAACTTGAGAAGAACCACACGGATTGGAGGTGATTGCAGAGTCGGAGGCCGACATAGAGTTCGCTCTATGCCTCATTATGAATAGTCCGTCATAGTCATCGTATTCAGAGTTGGTGGGATAATTCGTGAGTTGTTAACTTGTCAAAGCCGACTCGCTTCTTCTTTTTCAGCACTCCTCCTTGCGGTGGCCGATTTTCCACAATAGTTGCTAGTTGCGGGCCTCATTTGCTGACCTTGTTGGGCATGGAAGCTCCCCCTTCTTCCGAAGGTTCCTTGATGGCTTCTGTGAAGGTTTGAGTTCCCTTCGTGTGATGGGCCGAATTGGCCTCTTCTACCGTTGTGACCTCCTCCGCCATGACCTCGTCCTCAGCCACCGTCCGAACTTGAGAAGAACATTTGTCCTTCCGACTTCTTCTTCTTGGTTCAGACGTGGTTCTCTTCAACCAATAACATTGATTGGAGGTCGAAGAATGAAGGAGGGTTTTCTCTCGCCAAGATTGCCATCCGTAATGGATCGAATCATTATGCGAGGCCGCCCAAGCATACTTGAACCATCTCTTCTTCATTGACATTTATGTTGATGGAGCCAAGCGAGTCGCAAATGCTCTTGATTTTGGTGGTGTAGTCCGACACAGACATATCTTTTTGCCAAATGTTGTTCAACTCTTGTCGGAGTTGAAGCTTTCAGGCAGTCGTGTTGGCGGCAAACATTTTCTTTAAGTTCTCCCATGCCTCCTTAGGCATCTTGGCATCTCGAATGTGGTTAAGCATGTGGTCACGGACACATGTTGCCAAGCAATATATGACTCGACTCGTCGCTTGTTGAGTAGTTGGCGTTCTTTGAGTTGGATCGATTTTCTTGTGCTCCGTTGATGTAGCTCCAATACCCTTGACCGACGAGGTATTGGGTCATCTAGCTTTCCACTAGGGAGCGAGCTACGCATTTGTGTGTTCATGTTGATTGTAGTGTCTTCCATGCTACGTAGTGGTAGTACGGTAGCGGATAGCCGGATTTTGTCACCAACGTCTCAAACACACAATCACGGAGTCGGGTGGACTTAGTGGATGTGCTAAACCACAAGCTCTGATACCATGTTAAGAATAAGGTGATTAACTATGGGTTAATTACCTAATTCTTAACATTGATAGCCAAATGCATCATTGCGTAGCCGAGAAATATGCATGGCTGAGATTTCGGGTCCAAATTTCCCCTTTGGTCTTTTGCCACATGCACATAGGCATGCCAACCGAACACCCTCAGATGTCGGTATGAAACATCTTTTGCCACTCCACACCCTTTGTGGGATATCACTGTCCATGGGCATTGAGGGTAGGTGATTTATCACATATGCTGCCGTCATCAGTGCCTCAACCCAGAACGTCTTTGGTAGCTTAACATGTGCAAGCATACTTCAGACCCTTTCCATTACAGTCCGATTCATTCTCTTGGCCAGCCCATTTAGCTCTGGCGTCTTCGGCACGGTATGCTCGAGCCGTATTCGTTGATTTCGGCAATATTCCTCGAATGGTCCATGGTACTCTCTGCCATTGTCCGCTCGGACTGCATTCAGTTTTCGGCCGGTTTCTCTCTCGACCCTCTCTTGGAACCCTTTGAAGATGGATAACACTTGATCCTTTGTCTTTAGCATGAAAGCCCACAACTTCCTTCTATAGTCATCAATGAAGGTCACGAAATACTGTGAACCACCACGTGATTTCATGTCCACATAGCATACAACTGTATGCACGAGTTCCAACGGTATTTTCTTCCTCATCGGGGGCCTCGTTCGGAAGGATGTTCGATTCTGTTTACCGTCCAAGCAATCAGTCCACTTCTCAAGTTGCACGTTCTTCACGTCGGGAATGAGGTTATCCTCGGCAAGCTTTCGCATCCCCTTATCGCTCATATGGCACAACCTCTTGTGCCACAGTTCACCGACCATGTCGACTGCCACGTTTGCTTCCTCTCGGCATATTCGAGCATTCATTATGTGTAGTGTGTTGGTTTTCCGAGATCGAGCCATGATCAGGCATCCTCAACAGAACTTCAGGACACCGTTCCCGTGTAGCCTTCATCATCTAGCTGACCGACTGATATTAGGTTCAATCGAACCTCCAGTACATGTCGTACATCTCTCAACACAAGTTTGCACCTGGTCGAGGTTTCCAAACACACATCTCCAATGCCGAAGATTCAGCATGCTCCTTCATTTCCCATCTTTACGGATCCGAGATCTCCGGCTCTGTAGGATGAGAAGCACTTTCGGTCAAGGGTTAGGTGGAATGACGCACCCGAATCGACCACCCATGTCGATTCTTCGCCGACGAGATTCACTTCGTTTTGCTGAGTGATGAGCAACAACTCCTCGTTAGTCGTGGCGATTGATGAGGTGTTCTTTCTGTCTGGGATTTTCTTCGGCTCTACACCATCAGGTCCCCCTTTCTCCTTTCGAAAGTGTCGGCAGTTTTTCTGGAAGTGCCCCGACTTCCCACAGTAGAAGCACGCGGATTTCCCCCTCGACTTCGACCTGGTCCCCGACTTATCTTGGCTCTGGGGACTTTGATTTCGGTTTCTTCCCCGAATCGTGTCACCTTCCATGACTAGGGAATTCTGGTCGGTATTGGACTCTCGGTGCTTCTTGCGAGCTTCTTCGTTAGCAAGCTCGACTTCACCTAGTCTAGGGATAAGTGTTTCCCTTCCGGTTCTGCGTTGTCCAACGTGACAACCAACGTTTCCCAACTGTCCAGAAGGGATCCTAGCAACAATAGTGCTAATACCTCGTTGGCCAAAGGTACTTCTAGAGAGGTGGTTTGGTTCATCAATCCTTGGAAGGCATTGATGTGTTCCGTCATACTCGAGCCATCCTGATATTGGAGCCTCACAATTTTTCGAAATATAGAGACTTGGTTCACGACGTTCTTGTTTTCGAACATGATGCCAATCTTCTTTCATAGGATGTCTGCTTCTATTTCTTCACCGAAGTTGTTGTATAGATTCATGTCTATAAAATAGCTTATATATGCGGCCTTCAGATGCAACACTTCCCAAGTCGTTGCATCGATCTTCTCAGGACTTTTATCTCCGAATTGCACCAACAGCTAGAGGTCTATGCACACGAGCATGTCTCTCATCTTCGACTTCCACATTGAGTAGTTGGAGCCGGTTAACTTAAACATGCCGCCGAACGAGTCTTCCATCGCTCTGATACTACTTTGATAGGAATCAACCAGCCACAACCGATTACACATTCGTATGCGTGTGCAGAAACCAAGAACTAGTACACAAACAAAGTCGTGAAGACACAGGGACGCAGATATTTTACGTGGAAAACCCGAAATGGGAAATTCAACGAGGGTTCACAAACCTTGAGAAAATGATCACTATAGTAGAGAGGAAGTACAAAATACGGAACTCAGAGGCAACGACCTTGAGTTCTCCTTCGTCTGACAGACGATTACATCATTACACTCTCACTCTCTCACTCACGGTTACAGAGGCAACTACCTCGTTCAAACTTTTCAATAATGATTAACTACCCATTACTAAAGTTTTCCCTAGTTGCTTATAAACAAAAGCAACTTTCTAGCTATTTACAAGTATAACCCATAAGAACATTTTAAATTATTTACAATTATAGTCTTCCGAAACGATTACGATTACGATTTCGATTAATTACCCATTACTAAAATTTGCTTTAGTTGCTTATAAACAAAAGTAGCTTTCCGGATATTTACAAGTATAGCCCACAAGGGCATTTTAGACTATTTACAATTATAGTTTTCCGAAACGATTTCGGTTTTGGTTTTCGATTACGATTTCGATTTGGGGGGGGGGGTTGCTTCGGACCATAAAATGACTTTTTGAGTCAGCACACCGCCGACCTGTTCAGCTCCGATTGAAAACCGGGTGGTTGGATCATATTGACCTGTTCTTCAAGGTCACCTTGAAGAAACACATTCTTCACGTCCATTTGGTGAAGATGCCATCCCCTTGCCTCAGCAACAACCAGTACCACACGAAACTTCGTCATCTTCGCTACCGGAGCGAAGGTCTCGTCGTAGTCGATTCCGTGGGTTTGTGCGTATCCCTTCGCCACTAACCGGGCCTTGTGTCGGTTGACCAAACTATCGACATTGTACTTTACCTTGTACACCCACTTGCAGCCGATCGGTTTACATTGTCTGGGAGGGTTGATGAATGACGAGGCTACGATTGATAAGGTTACAAACGTGGAACTCAACGTGATGAGGCTAGAAACTCGGGAAGTTGGGAGCAATGAGAAGACGCTAGCAACAATACAAGAGCATAAAGATAGAGATGTAAATCAAGGAGAGAAGATGGGGCTAAACAAGAATACTAGATTGACGTGTAGGTGACTTGTGTTACAAGTATTTATACTCTAAGTTGAAGTACATGCATTAGAATATTGGAACCTTCTAGAACTTTGTAGATGTCTTGAGAATATACCTAGATCATGTACATCTTATACAATGATATGTAGATATAATATATTTTACACAATGCTCATATGAAGATGGTTGAGCATGGTGTATTGTTCATGTGAGGTTGTAAGTTCAATCCTCACCAACTATATATTTTATGTCATTGTATTGTGACATTATCCTCCCCTTTACGACCGCCTTTTCGAAAGTGTAGTGCAGGAGTGAGTGGAGAGTGGAACACCAACTGACATTAGCAACCATGTGCAGTTCTCACCGAAGATTGGAACACCAACGAACGTGAGTGACCATGTGCGGTTCTCACTGGAGACTAGAACACCAACGGGCGTGAGCGACCATTGCGGTCCTCACTGGAGACACGAACGCCAATGGATGTGAGCGACCATGTACGGTCCTCACCGGGACTGCGAACACCAACGTGCATGAGAGACCATGTATGATCCTCATCGGGAATGGGTGTGAGAGACCATGTGCAGTCCTCATTGGATATACGAACACCAAGGGGTGTGAGCGACTATGTGCGGTCCTCACCAGAGACACGAACACCAACGGGCGTGAGCAACCATGTGCGGTCCTCACAGAGAACTGGAACACCAACGGATGTGAACGATCATGTACGGTCCTCACAGGGAACTGGAACACCAACGAGTGTGAGAGACCATGTGTAGTCCTCACGAGGAACTAGAACACCAACGGGCGTGAGAGACCATGTGCGGTCCTCACCAGAGACACGAACACCAATGGATGTGAGCGACCACGTGTGTTTCTCACCAGGAACTGGAACACCAATGAGTGTGAGAGACCATGTACGGTCCTCACCGGATATGTGAACACGAAAGGGCGTGAGAGACCATGTGCGGTCCTTACCGGAGACATGAACACCAACGGATGTGAGTGACCCTACATGGTTCTCATCGGGAACTGGAACACTTGACGACAATGACGGCTAGGAAAAGTAGTGTTGATGACGACAACAAGAGGGTTGAAGATGATGATGTCGAAGATGAAGCAATGAAGGAAATGATTTTGATGAAGTGTCTTTGGAAGCAACGACTTTGACTATGGCAATGATGGAAGCGGAGAAAGAGATGAAGAGGATAAGAAACATACAGATCGAGATGTTGAGGTTTTGAAGAAACACAAAGACACATATACCAAGGATGATAGAAAACACAAAGACAGGGATGAAGGTGATAGGAAACGCAGAGAAAGTGACGAAGATAATAAGAAACACATTTAGATAGAGATGAAAATGGTAGGAAACACAAGGAGAAGGATGACAATGACAAAATATGCAAAGATAGGGATGTGGAAGATGATAAGAAGTGCAGAGATATAGAGATGATGAGATGAAAATAGGAGATAGAGATGAGAAGAAACTAGGAGAGAAAAGACAAAGACAATGATGAAAAGAAACTAAGAGATAGAGATGGCAAGGAAGATAGAAAACGAAGGGATGTTAATGATGGTAACTCTAGAAGCAAGGGCGAAGACGAAGATGGGTAATGCTTATAGTTGGAAGGGATTCAAACTATCACAGACACAACAACCCTAGACTACGACATAGCACGAATGACGAGGCTATGACCGATAAGGTTACAAACGTGGAACTTAACATGTGTTAGTTCACCTCGTTTCCTAACCTTATTCCCATGCATATTAACAAGAGTCATAAACTATGCTCTCCGAAACAACGCTAGATGACTTTTTCCCAACACGAAATCCAATAGCTTGCTGATAGGATATGTAATAGAGAAAAATAGAATGACTAGAACTCGTACAATAGGTGTCATTGTTGCACCAACTGCTAAGCCATATCTTGTGCAAACAGCTTGTGGGAGAATCTCACAAAACATCAAAATCAGTGTTACTGATATCAAGATGGCACCCCAAGCATTTACCAATGCATCAAGAACTATGGGCAACACCTCCATGGCAAGAGCATTACCAATTAAAAGGGTGCATAGCAATAAATGTTGATTCTTCACAACTGGGAGAATTTTTGCTGCATATTTCTGATCCTTCGTGGTACCATATTTGATCAAAACTTCTAAGTCCATGAGACTGAGTGACATCAATCCAAGGGTGAGTCCGGACATCATGCCAACAAAGAGAACAAGCCCAACAATGATGAGGAGATAAATCCAAAAAGTCGGTCCACAACAATGCTCTGTCATTCTGTATTTGACAGTTGCAATAATTCAGAGAACCCGATGTTTAAACTCTTTAAAGCCTGGAGGCCTAGATCAGAGTGCTCATCAGTCAAATGTTGGGAACAATTGCATTTCCCTGTCAGTAATCCAAGGAGAATTTCTTGAAAAGGTGAATTATCGAGTTCACCATGTTGAACGAGTAATCAGCAAGTTCGACGTAGCAATATAAGAAGCGAGGCTGGTGTGAAGGTAAGTATGTAACACGAACTGTTAAAATGATGATTTTGGCGGTGTAGGTGATGGAGCTATTATTATATTCACAACGATTCTTTCTTTCTTTCTTTCCATCTTTTTTCTTCTCCTCCAGGCTCTTCCTCTTTTATTTTTTTATCTTCTTCTTCTTCTGTCCTTCTTCCTTCTTCCTTCCTCTTCAAATCAGATTCTATTGAGAACATAAATCAACTATTGGTAGCCATGCATCAACTTCAACTTGAAAATGAGAATCTCTGGGAATCTCTCTAGAAACTCCAAGCTAGGACTGTAATGGAATTGGAGAATGAAGAACCCAAGTTCCCTCCTACATCAAGGAATCTCCAATCTGTAGAGCTTGGCCGCTCATCAATCCTCGCTCCAATTCCTCTTCATCCCACTTCAACTATAGAACCCAATGTTAGTTTACCCGACAAGTTCGATGGCACAAGGGCGTGATTCCGGGGGTTCATAAATCAGATCAAGCTTATTATCCAGCTACAACCCCAAAGATATGCGAATGATTTTTGCCGAGTTGGCCTCGTTGGGACTCTCCTCTCGGGAGTTGCACAAAGCTAGTTCGCACCTTTGGTTGAAACATCATTGCCACTTCTCAACAATTTTCCTGCTTTCCTAGAAGAGTTTGAGGCGACATTTGGGGATACGGATTGGCGTCGAACAAGCCTTAACAAAATCTATTCATTACATCAAGGTAAGTGTCCAGTGTCTGTTTATGCATCTGAATTTAGACAATTGGCATGTGATGTTCAGTGGGACGACCAAGCCCTTTGCGACCATTTTCATCAGGGCCTTCAATGTGATGTTAAGAATCTAGTACTAAACTTCCTGGAGCCGACTTCATTATCGCAAACCATCAAGCAAGAAGTCAGTTGTGACAACCACCTTTTTGAACTTCGACAAGAGGAATGGGCGACTTCCAAGTTGTCTCCATTTCTCCACGTTAAACCTATGGTACAACCCCAAGTGACCGCGAGATCGTCTCCAGTGACATTGTTCAATGATCCTATGCCGATGGAAATTGATCGAGCTCGAGCCCCACTCACCACAACCGAATGACACCATCGATGAGCCAATGGGCTATGTCTATATTGCGGCGCCTCTACCCATCGAATTCATTTTTACCCACTCAAAAGCAATCTGTGACGAGTCTATCGGGACAATCCAACTAGTGAATCTCAACATTCGGAAAACGATGATGTCCAACTATAGTAGGAGCTATGCGGTTGGACAACAAACATACATGTTGCTCCTAAAGTTCTACAAACGACTTTTCCTTCGAGGTAACTCTCTGTTTCTAGTCTATTTCAATTCAATCCTTAACGCTACTCGATTCCGGGGCCACGACATGTTTTATGGATGAAATGTTCGTTCGTAAACACAACTTTCCTGTTGTCTGGTTGTCCAAGCCTATCCCTATCAAAGCTATCGATGGACGAATGCTCTCCTCTGGCACAGTCACCAAAGCCACGACCCCCCTCATTTTGCAGCTTGGGACCCATCATGAGGCCTTATCATTTTACCTGATCACTTACTTTACAACCGCAAACTCACATGGAGGTTGGAGCGGCTTCCAATGTCGTTGTGTCAAAATGCCCCGAATCATTTTCTGTCGAGCACTCCGCCATTCAACTCAGACCAATGCACTCAGATGCTCATGCCCCAGTCACAATGCACTCCATCTCAATGGGCAATGATGTAGAGTCGAGCACCCCAACTTTGGTTCCTATGAAAGCCAATCTGAACTTGCTTCCATCCAAATATGGTGACATTGCTGATGTGTTCGAGAAGAAATGTAGATCACTTATCGGAGCACCGACCATATGATTGTCCAATCGATCTACAGGAGGGCACATCTCCACCCTTTGGGCCCATTTATGGTCTCTCTGAACCAGAACTAGAGGCTCTTCACACATATCTTGATGAAAATTTGGAGAAGGGCTTCATCCAACTATCTAAGTCACCAGTTGGGGCCCCCATCTTGTTTGTGAAGAAAAAGGATGGATCATTGCGTCTATGTGTGGATTACCGTGGCCTCAATAAAATCACGGTATGTAATCGATACCCTTTACCTCTCATCCCAAAGCTCCTTGATCGCCTTCGTTGTGCACAAGTCTTCTCCAAGATTGACTTGCGGGGAACATACAACTTGGTTCGGATTAAACCTGGTGATGAATGGAAGACAACATTTTGTATGCGATACATGCACTTTGAGTACAAGGTAAGGCCTTTTGGACTCACCAATGCTCCAGCTGTTTTTCAACATATGATGAACGACATATTTCGAGAATATCTCGATCACTTTGTCGTTATCTACCTTGATGACATTCTTTTCTTCTCGTCGAGCATTGAAGAGAATACTCACCACGTTCGATTAATTCTCTCGAAATTCAGGGAGCATGGCCTCTATGCCAAGAGAGAAAAATGTGAGTTTGATTGCAATTCCATAGAATTTCGTGGTTATGTTATCTCCTCCCAGGGCATCACCATGGATCCAAGGAAAATCAAGACAATTCAAGAATGGGCCACTCCAAAATGAGTAAAGGATGTCCAGTCATTCCTTGGTTTCACAAATTTCTATCGGCGATTTATCAAGGGGTTCTCCGTCATATTCCAACCCTTGATTGAGCTTACTCGTAAAGGGATGTCGTTTCAATGGACTCCATCTACTCAACACGTCTTCGACCTACTCAAGGAAGTTTTTACCCGGGCTCCAGTCCTCCTTCACGTCGACCCTACTAAGCCTTTTGAAGTTGAAACAAATTCCTCTGACTTTGCCATTGGTGCCATCTTATTCCAACCCGATGATGATGGCATTCTACATCCGGTGGCGTACTAATCCCGAAAATTCACAACTCTAGAAATAAACTATCCCATCTACGACAAGGAGCTCGCGACTATAGTGGTAGCTTTCACGGAGTGGAGACCTTACTTGGCTGGGGCACAATATCGGGTTCAGGTATTAACAGATCATAAAAATTTATTGTATTTCTCAACAGCCCGTACTTTTAATCGGTGGCAGACCCGTTGGTCAACTTTCTTAGCCGACTATGACTTTGAAATTGTCTTTCGGCTGGGGGCACAAAACATGAAGGTTGATGCTCTTTCACGATGGTCAGATTTTGAGTTGAGCCCAAGGGATGATGCCTATGCTCAACAATCTCAATGTTTGCTTAAACCATATCAATTCCAGCTCTTCGCCACATGCATGCTCCATGACGACTCTTTGCTTGAGGAGATAGCCAAAGCACTTCCCACCGACAAATTTGCCAACGCAATTCAAGGTCTTATTGATCCGTCTAAATCCAAGACCAAGGAAGTCCTTGACCGCTTCAGATTCGAGGGGGGATTGCTTTACCGAGACCAACTCTTATATGTTTCGTGTTGAGAAGCAAGCTCAACAAAGCTATGTGATGCTTATTCAGAAATAAGCTATAGTAGCTATTAGCTAATTAGCTACTAGTGGACATAAAGGTGAAACAACTATTTAGCTATGCACAACTATTTAGCTACTGACAGCTATTTAGCTATAGACAACTAATTAGTTGCATATATATAGGTCACTTATGTACTTAGGTAAAAAGTAAGTAGAAGAGCGAGAGTAGTGCAGAGAGAAAGAATAGAAAAACAGAAAATAGATGAGAGCAAGTTGACCTCTGCGTGTAATGAAGTAGAAGCTTTTTGGACTATGCAGAGGTAAGTCTCCTTCCCCTTCCCCTTTTTGTCTTGAGCACTGAACGATCCAGCACATCATGATCCGCTGTGCACACAGAAGAGCCGTAGCGCCTTCGTAACATGGTATAAGAGCAGAGTTGCTCATAAAGAAGCTTAGAACGATACAAAGATATGAGAAGTTTGTTTTTGGTTGCTGATCTGAATCGAAGAGAGTTGTGTATGAAGTTAATGCTAATTGAAAGAGAAAATGGCTGTAGAGAATGCAAGCCAAATAGTTACAAAAAAATTAGATAAAAAAAATTTCCCGGCATGGAAATTCAGAATGACAAACTTCCTTATGGGGAAAGGATACTGGGATTATATTGAAGGAGACCTAGAAGAGGCTCCAGAGATCCTTGAAGAAAATGCATCTGCTGCACATATAAAAGCATTTAAGGAATGGAACCAAGGGGCAAGAAAAGTATTGCATTGGTTGTCACTTAGCATCTCAGATTCCATGCTTGGACACATACAGGATGCTATGCTTCCAAAAGAAGCTTTGGACAGTTTAGTAAAAATGTTTGCAATGAATAGAAAGGCAAGAAAGCTTCAGTTGAAGATTGAGCTAAATACCTTGGAAAAAGGTAAGATGTCAGTAAATGAGTATGCTCTGCAAATAAAGAGCATATGTGAATCACTTGCTTCTATCAATGTGAAGATAGAAGATGATAATAAGGTGGAAATATGCTTAAGAGGCTTCGGACCTCAATATAAAAGCTTCAAAACATCTATTCTCACAAGGGATAGCATCCCAAGTTTTCCAGATCTGGTTTCAATGCTTGTAGTAGTAGAAAGAAATCAAATGGATGATGTAAACAAAGGAAACTCAGAGAATGAGGGGCAAGCCCTCTACAATAGTGTTGGAAGAGGCCATGGAAGATTTGGTTCAGCTAGAACCAACAACAATAGTTATCAAGGAAGAGGACAACATGCTGTAAGTGGAAGAAACAACATCAGAGGCAGAGGGAGCAATCGAGGAAGAGGTAAGAAAACCTATTTGAATGATGATGGTTGTGGGTATTGTGGAAAACTAGGCCATACACAGGCTGAATGCTTTAGAAAGCAAAATGATGAAAAAAGAGGGAAGAGACAACAAAATAATTATGCCTCAACCAATGAAGACTGTGATAAAGATGGTGCATTTGTGGTGCAACATGAAACAACAACAGTGGCTAAATGTTCACAGAGATGCAATGAAGAGTTTATGTGGTATGTAGATTCTGGGGCATCTAATCATATGACAGGACATAAAAACTGGTTTGAAAGTCTAAAAGAACCAAAGATTCTTGGTTATGTACAGACAGGTGATAATACTACTCACCAAATAGAGCATGTTGGAGATATCCAATTGTGGGAAGACAAAGGAGAAACAAAGTATATGCTGAATGTTATGCATGTTCCAAACCTTACAAAAAATCTGATTTCTGTTGGACAGATAGTAGAGCAAGGGATGCAAGTTAAGTTTAAGCAAAGTGGATGCTTCATAGAGAAAAATGGAAAGCTCATTGCAAAAGGAAAACGAGAAGGAAGGATGTTTGTGTTAGATGTGGATATGCCCAGGAAGATTACAACCATGTTTACAGAAGGAATGAGTGTAATCTCAGAAGTGGAAATGTGGCATAAAAGAATCGGTCACATAAGTATGCAAACATTGAAAAATATGTTGAGGAAAGATGTAGTGGCTGGACTGCCTAAGTTGAAAGACTGTGAGATGGGAAAAGTATGTGAAGCATGTCAATTTGGAAAGCAAAACAGGTTGCCTTTCCCTAATGAAAGACATGTAAGCAAAAATTTGCTGGATTTGGTACATACGGATGTATGGGGACCAACAAAAGATACATCAATTAGTGGATGTAAGTTTTATGTTACTTTCATTGATGATTGCTCAAGAAAAACGTGGGTTTACTTCATGAAAGAAAAAAGTGAAGTATTTGATTGCTTTCGTAAGTTTAAATGTATGGTGGAAAAGTAGGCTGGAACTAGAATAAAATGCTTAATAAGATCTGATGGAGGAGGAGAGTACTTCTCAAATGAGTTTTCTGATTTTCTATGCAACCAAGGAATAAGAAGACAGTTCACATGTAGATATACTCCACAGCAAAATGGAGTTGCTGAGAGGAAAAATAGAACTTTGGTGAACATAGCAAGAGCCTTAATGACAGAAAAAAATATGCCATTGTATTACTGGGCAGAATCTGTAAACACAGCAAATTACATTCTAAATAGTTCTAGTTGGTGTTCTAGTTCTCGATGAGGACCGCACATGGTCGCTCACTCACGTTGGTGTTCTAGTCTCTGGTGAGGACCATACATGGTCGCTCATGCCTGTTTGTGTTCGAGTTCCCGGTGAGGACCGTACATGGTCACTCACACTCCTGTTGGTGTTCGAGTTCCCGGTGAGGATAATACATGGTCGCTCACACTCACGTTGGTGTTCCAGTCCCCGGTGAGGATTGAACATGGTCACTCACACTCATGTTGGTGCTCCACTCTCGCCCGTTGGTGTTCCAATATCTAGTGAGGACCACACATGTCGCTCACGTTCACCCGTGCTCCTATTTCTGGTGAGGACTGGTCATGGTCACTCACTCCTCAATGTACTTTGGTTTTCTCTTTTAGCTCACCCCTACACCACGCTTTTGAAAACGCGGCCGTAAAGGGGAGGATAATGTCACAATACAATGACACAAAATATATAGTGGGTGAGGATTGAACTCACAACCTCACATGAACAATACATCATGCTCAACCATCTTCATATGAGCATTGTATAAGATATATATTTGATCTACATATCATATTATAAGATGTACATGATCTAGGTATACTCTCTAGACATATCATATTATAAGTTCTAGAAAGTTCCAAGTTCTAGAAGGTTCTAGAATATTCTTCAAAATATTCTAATGCATGTACGTCAACTTACAGTATAAATACTTGTAACCTTTTTGGTCCCTTTCAAGGGATTCAACATCAGTCATTGACACACCAATCTAGTATTCTTGTTTAGCTCCATCTTCTCTCCTAGATTTACATCTTTGTCTTTATGCTCTTATATTTGTCCCTAACATCTTAAGTTCCTCATCTCCTCGCTACCAACTTCCTGAGTTTCTAACCTCATCACGTCGAGTTCCACATTTGTAACCTTATCGGTGATAGCCTTGTCATCTGTGTTTTGACGTATTCTAGCGTTGGTGTGTCCGTGACATAGGTCCCGAGTTTCATTGGCATCGAGTACCCACATTTCTTCTTCCATAGCAGCACGCCAATTTGTGTCTTTTGCTGCTTCTGCGCAGCTCTCTGGCTCATGCACTTCCGCCACCTTGGTCATGTACGCATAATGATACGCCATGTACTCATTGTATCCGTAGCATTTTACGGGGTTCTTTTGGTGGGTTGACCGGCACAATTTTTTGTTAGCCGGTTTGAGGCCCTTCTTGGCCTGTTTCGACTTCGTTTTCGAAGATCCGGCTTCATTCTTTCTAGAGTCAGAATCACTTTGATCTGACTCTTCGCTTCCGGTGTCGTATTTTGGCATCTTCTTCTTCCCCTTCTCTGTGCGCGTGAATCGTCTCCCCGGTTCCTTGCGTGGGGTGAGAATGGTAGAGTCTCCACCACTCACCGGTTCTTCATCCAACTGGTCATTCCGACTCAGTTGCTCATATGGCCCACTTAGCCAGAATGAGATCAGATTCTCATCTAGAGTACCAAATTCTCGATCTTCTTCCTGAACCTCTCCGGGTTCACTAGCCCCATCCCCCGAAATCAGGTCGTCTTCGGGAGTTGGAGCCAGTAGAGAGTACCATGATGCCGACAGTTCATCAAACTCGACATCTCGACTTACTTGGGCCTGTTTAGTCTGGGGGTTATAACACTTATACATCTTTTGTTCATGCGAGTAGCTGATGAGTATCTACTTCTCCGACTTCAGATCCAGCTTCCTCCGCTTCTCATCTGGAACACATATGCTATGCTACTGAATATCCGAAGGTGTCTCAAATTCGGCTTCCGCCCAAAATACAGCTCATGTGCTGACACCTTATCTCCGATCCAGTTTTGGATGTAGACAACCATCCGGACCGCCTCAACCTAGTAGAATCGGGGCATGCTTTTCTCCTCCAGCATTGCCTTTGCCGCGTTGACAATCGATCGATTCTTTTTCTCGTCCACAACGTTTTGTTCCGGTGTGTATGAGCAACGGAATTCTCTCCGAACTCCTTTTTGCTACAGATAACTGTTGAATTGGCCGAAAGCCATTCGACCGCAGACACTTGATCTTTCTTTCTGTTTCCCTCTCGACTAGGCTTTGTAGATTCCGGAAACAGTTGAAGACTTCACTTTTCCTCTCAATGAGGTAGATCCATGTGTGCCGGTTGTAGTTGTCGATGAAGGCGACAAAATACCGAATCCCATCAAGACTAACGTTTTGTGTCGAGCCCCATATATCCGAATGGATTAAGTCAAAATTTTTACGGCTCCGGTTTTGTTCGGTGGGGAATGGAAGCCGGTGTTGCTTTCGGAGTAGGCAGGCTTCACATATTTGGGCTTTCCAGCCACTGAATTTCGGCAATCCGGGAACAACATGTTTCGATTGCAAGCCTTGAAGCCTCTGGTAGTTGACGTGGCTGATGTGCTTGTGCCAGAGATCGATGTCCGATTCATTCTTCTATCCTTTGGCGAACAAGGCAGTGCCGATGTCGTTGGTGTCGAGGATGAACATCCTCCCGTCTCTGCGCCCTTGTGCAATTATCCGGCCTTCTTCCTCGATGAAGGTCCTGTTGGGAAGTCGGTCCCCCTTGTTGAAGACAAAGTCGTCTATGCGGAAGATCAAGAAGCATTCGATCCCTGTTTATTCCCTGCGTATGACAGATTGTATGTCGTTGCACAGAGAGAGAGAGAGAGAGAGAGACAGAGAGGCACAAAAGGCTTTCTTTTATAAAGCAAATAATACAACAACCAACCTTACAAAAAGGTTACAAGGTCACTATATATAGTGACCGACTTAGGGCAACTACCCTTTATGCTAATTACATAAATGGCCAAAACGGGATAGTGTGAATACGTCCATTATACACATGTATTCGACACTCCCCCGTAATGGGCGTATACATGGGTTATCTAAGATTACAGGTATAGACTTAGGTTCTCGGACATATCAGCTTTGTTCGAGTCGGCAGGGTCCGAAGGCAGAAGACCGAACTGGTCGGGTCGGAACAGTGGAAGCCGATCATTAAGGAACTGATGTCGGTTGTCGGGAACCATCCTGCTCTGTGTCCGGCTCTAACCGGACTGGTTTGTCGTTACGCCCATCTGATGCCGAAGAGACCGAAAACGGTCTGCCGAAAGACACTTGGTCATTCCATCTGCGACATTGTCGGTTGTGGATATTTTCTCTAGACCGATTTTCCCTGAAATGACGCAGTCCCGAACGAAGTGATATCGAACGTCGATATGTTTGGAGGCGTTGTGGTGAACCGGATTTTTCGACAAGGCAACAGCACCTTGACTGTCGCTGTAGACAACTGGAGCCGAGTCATGGTCGACTTGTCGAAACGTGTGCGCCAGCCGACCGAGCCACAAAGCTTCTTTTGCTGCGTCGGACGCAGCTACATATTCTGCTTCGGTCGTTGAGGTCGCTGTGCACTCCTGAAGTTTCGACTTCCACGAGATTGCTCCATTGCCGAATTTGAAGCAGTATCCGGTTGTTGATTTCCGACTGTCTATACAACCGGCGAAGTCCGAGTCGGTGTAACCGACTACGCCTGAGGTTCGGTTCGGACCGAAAAGAATGCCGTGGTCTTTTGTGCCAGCCAGATATCTGAACACATGCTTGACTGCGTTCCAATGCGATCGGCCAGGATTGTGCATAAATCTGCTAACGACTCCTACGGCGTGAGAAATATCAGGCCGTGTCGCGACCATCAGGTACATAAGGGAGCCGACTGCCGGTGCATACGGTACCGACTTCATATCTTCCCCCTCCGGGCCGGATGTCGGGCAGTCTCGCTGAGAGAGCCGAAGATTCATTGGGAGCGGGGTTGAAGCAGATTTGGCTGATTGCATGTTGAAGCGTTCCAAGAAACGTCGGATATAGTCGGTCTGAGACAAAAAAAGATGTCGTTTATCGCGATGCCGACTAATCTTCATGCCGAGTATGTGTCGTGCCGGACCGAGGTCCTTCATGGCAAACTTCAACCGCAGTTGCCGAATGAGATCGGCAAGTTCGCCCGCGTGGCGTCCGGAAATAAGCATGTCGTCCACGTAGATGATGAGGAAGATGGGTGATCCATCTTGAGCTGTGTTGGTGAAAAGACAATGGTCCTCATCGCTTTTGGAGAAGCCGATCGATTGGATGAAGTCGTCGAACTTCTTGTACCATTGTCGTGGTGCCTGTTTGAGGCCGTATAGACTCTTCCTGAGTCGGCAGACTAGATGTTCTTGGCCAGTTGCCACGAAGCCTTTTGGCTGCTCCATATAAATTTCCTCCTCGAGATCACCATGGAGGAAGGCTGTTTTGACATCTAGCTGAATCAGCTCCAAGTTGTCGGCTGCCACTACGCCGAGTAGAAAACGAAGGGTTGTCATTTTCACCACTGGTGAAAAAATCTCGTCGAAGTCGACGCCATATTCTTGTCGGAAGCCCTTCGCAACTAATCTGGCCTTGTACTTTGGGGTGGTCGAATCAGACGTCTCTTTTAGTCGATAAACCCACTTGCAAGGAAGAGCACGTCGGTTCCTAGGTAATTCAACCAGATCCCAAGTCTTGTTTGCCCGAATGGAGTGCATTTCCGACTCCATCGCCAGATGCCAGGTGGCTGAATCGACAGATGTCGATGCTTCTTCGTAAGACGTCGGTTCGCCGGCGTCGGTGAAGAAAATTCCAGGAGAATACCTCTCCGGAGGTTGCGACAGTCTCTCGGATCGTCGAGGTATGATTGGACTGGTCGCATCGGGTATCGTGGTCGGATGGTCCGAAGGCGGATTGTTCTGCTGTGCCGAGTCGGGGTTGTCCGAGTCGGTAGTGTAAGGTTCAGCTACCCGTGAAGCTGACCGTGTGTTGAGAGCGGGGCCTTCTTGAAGGGTCGGCACATCGGAGAATGTTACCCTTCGGACTTCGATCGGTTTTTCGACTGATGGATTCATAGCCGACTCGTTGAACACAACGTCCGAACTTCGAACGATTTGTCTGCGTTCGGGGTCCCAGAGTCGGTATCCTGTTACCGGCCGGCAAGGAGTCCAAAATACGGAGTGAAGGAATTAATTAGATATGGTTGTAAATGAGCATAGTGTGGACGGACGGACTGGAAACGGTATGCCGTTCCAGATCCGGACGGATCCCGAATAGGTGCGAGAGGCACCGTTTTGTACTACGGGCCGGAAACCTATTTAAAGGCCCGGACCCTATTGTAATGGCAGCGGATAATTAGTAGAGCTTATGTTGTTTATACTTCTGTCTTGATTTCCGTTCTGTAATCACTGTTATATCTTACGCGTGTAATTAACCAAAGCAATCTAATCGTGTAACCTACGTAAGTCGGTGTAATTGTTGAATCTTAATCCTATGCCGTAATCACCCTTTGGTGAAGTGTCTCCGTGACACCTTGTGTTAGGCCTTGTCCGGCTAAGAGAATAACACAGTTTTGGCGACCACGATTCCTGCTTTCTCGCAGCGAACGACGGTAATGGATGACTAGACTAACGCACGACTTGGTTACAGACCGAGCTCGACGCCTCGCCGAACGGCAAAGACGGCGTGAGACTTTCCAGCAAGCAGCGCAGGAAATTCGCTCGGATCGTTCGTTCTCCAACGAGATCCGGAGAGTTGCGGAGGAATCTCTCCGGTTACGGCAAACTCGCGACCAGGACGACGGAAGCAGTCTAAGTAGTCTCCGGGAAACCGAACGACTCCTGGAGGCGCTGGCAAGCGGAGAAAACGAGGCAGAAGCCTTTTCAGCCTACGAATCGGATTCCGAAGGGGGATACAGCATGCACACGAACTACCGGAGCAGCAACGATACCCCCGGCGGCCCGGAAGACGACGGGTCGGATACCGTGCCGACTCCAGAACCGGAACCGCTCAACCAGGGCTACCCGGAACCGCAAACGGAAGCCGTCAACCCACCAACACCGGAAGTGGAAGAAGCAAAGCCACCAACACCAACGCAAGAGCCGGAAAAAGGACCGGCAAAAGAACCGGAAGTGGAACCGGAGAAAGAACCGGAAAAATATCAACAAACGCCACTAAACCGCGGCTTAATACTGGACGACGACATGCCGTTCCAATACTCAAAGTACCGCGATGATCCGGACGCGGAAGCGCATGTGGATGACTTCGAGCAGACATGGGAAGCAAATCACACGTCCCAGCGAATGACACCGGAGGAAGAAGAACGCTCGAAGATAGCGGAATTCGGAGTCACGTTGGAGGGACCAGCGACACGATGGCGGCGGTCGCAGGACCCGGCGACCATCACAACATTTGCAGAATTAAAAGCAAAATTCTTGCATTTTTTCCACAAGGAGGTCGACCAGACGACAATGGTGGGCCTGTTTTATACGATACGGCAGGAGGCAGGGGAAAGCATTCCCCAATTCGTCATCCGTTTCCAACGAATGCATAGCCAGCTTGCCCGTGCACCCCCGGAGGAGGAATTACGGACGATATTTTTAAACGCACTCCGGGAACCGTTACGCACGGTGTGTACGGTGATCGACTTTCGAGGATGCACCATCGATCAGGTCATTGACCGGGTCAGAGAGATGGAAAAGACAAGCTCATGGCTTACGCTGGGAACACTGCAACGGGCGTTACCCACCGAGGAAGATCTCCGGTTCCGGCAGGCAATTCAATGCACAATCTGCTTGAATGCCGGACACTCGGCAGTAGAGTGCACCATGCGCACTCAGTGTGTGATTTGTCAATCCAAGAGTCATACAACGGACCGGTGCGAGTACAACCTGTTAAATCGACAAGCACCACCCGTCCGACGGATCGAGCCAAGAAGCAGCCGAGACGAAGATGACGATCGTTGGCAAAGAGGAAACCGGTACCCACCGGCACAAGATGTCCGGTACGGAGACAGGCAAGAGAATGATGGCCGGTACGGGAATCGGCGTGATAACTACGACCGGTATGAGCGGTCGGACCGTTATCGAGAGCCCAACAGGCGACACGAGCAATACGACAGAGACCATTCCCCTGGTTACCGAAGGCACCAGGAGGACTACGGCCGATTTTACGATCCACCACGACCGGACTACCGAAATAAACATAAGAATAATAAGAAACGTAATTTCAAGAAAGGTGGTCACCCTAGGGACCCGGAACATGGAACCCCAAGGAGCCAACCGGCACAGAACGCACCACTCGCTACGGGACCGACTCCGGCTAACAGCAATGCTGAATCCAGCAATACCCGTAAGGAGTACTGCTACTACTGCAGGCAGGAAGGCCACTACAGTAACCAGTGCCCGGTAAAGAGCTACGAGAAACGACCAGCAGTTAATATGGTGGTTCCGGAAGTGACGGATGTACAGCAAGTAACCACACGGTCGAAAGGCATGGCCAAAGAGTGGGAAACACAAGAGGTCATACGAAAACAGGCAACAGAATGGGTGAAGGAAGCCAATGAAAGGAACGTCACGGACGCGGAACGGCAAAAGGCGAATACCATAGGGAGTGCCGGCGGTAGCCACCCAGAAAACGAGACATGGCAAGCACTGCAAGAATGTCAGATCACGTTGCCGTTAGGAAGACTCTTGCAGCTCGTGCCGCGATTTACGGAAGGGCTAAAAACGGGCATGACAGACGGCATAGCCCCACCGGCACCAGTCCTCTTCTCAAACCCGGAGGAGGGACCGACGGTAGTGGACACTAGCAGTCCGGTGATTACAGCTATTGTCAAAGGGCACGAACTTCCCGGCACCGTAATCGATGGAGGTTCCGGGGTGAACGTAATAAGCCTCCGTACGTGTGATGCCTTGGGTATACATGAATGGGAGCCATGCCCGTTCTGGCTACGGATGGCGGATACGAGCTCGGTACGGCCGACGGGCTTAATACGGAAATTGGAAGTCACCATAGGAGGCCACACATTTCACATCTCGGCTGTCGTGCTGCAGCTACAGGCGCAAGGCGCGTACCCACTATTGCTGGGCAGACCATGGTTGAAAACAGCACACATCAAGCAAAATTGGCGAAAAAATATGATTACCTTCCGGCGCGGGAAAGCCAAGGTCCGGGTACCGACACAACCACGGACGAGCAACGGTAAGGAATGCACACCGCTGTATGCGGAATGTGTGAACATGCTTGAAGGATTGGCAGACGACGAAGAAGCCCAGTACTTGGAGGAACATCCGAAGATCGTACCACTCTTCGAGATTGACGTAGCTGAAGCCGTAGCCGCATACTTGCCGCAGCGGGACGACACCGAAGCCGAACCAGACAAAGATGCGATTCGGGAATTACGGCAAGCACAGGAAGCATTGGAACGGGAAATGGCCGTTTCCCAACGGGTAAAAGCATCCCAGCTCGACGAAGTGAACCTAGGAAGCAAGGACGAATCAAAGCCGGTACACATCGCCAAAGAAATGAAGCCGGAAGATAAAGCGGCGATGATCAAACTTCTCACGGAGTTTCGCGACGTATTCGCCTGGTCATACGAAGATATGCGAGGGCTGGACCCTCAATTATATCAGCATCAGATCCACCTAGGCAAGGACGCGAAACCAGTGGCGCAACGACGTTACCGAATGAACCCCAACTACGCCGCCAAAGTGAAGGAGGAAATCGACAAACTCCTAAGAGTGGGCTTCATCCGGCCGGTAAAGAAAGCGACGTGGCTGAGCCCCATCGTCGTCGTCCCCAAGAAGAACGGTAAAATCCGTGTGTGTGTTGATTACAGGAAACTAAATGCCGCCACAATTACGGATGCATTCCCTCTTCCGTTCACGGACGGAGTACTGGATGCCGTCGCCGGTCATGAAGTTTATAGCTTTTTAGACGGGTTCAGCGGGTACAATCAAATCCGGATGCACCCGGACGACCAGGAAAAGACAGCGTTCGTCACCGAATGGGGGGTGTTTGTGGCCGAAGTCATGATGTTCGGCCTAAAAACGGCACCAGCAACGTTCCAGCGAATCATCATGGAGATCTTCGGCGAATACATTCCTGCCTTCATGCAAGTTTTCCTGGATGATTTTGCAGTTTATAGCCGGGGAAAAGACCATTTGCAGCACCTACGGTTATGCCTTGAAAAGTGTAGGTTATACCGGCTAAGCTTAAACCCAGCAAAATGCATCTTTGGGGTTTCAAGTGGAATATTGCTGGGACACATTGTAAGTAAGGAGGGCATTGCGGTCGACCCGGACAAAGTAAACGCCATACTAGGGGCACCGGCGCCGAAAACGGCCAAAGCACTAAGCCGATTCTTAGGACAGATCCGGTGGCACAGCCGGATGCTCCGTCACTTGGCTGACTTGGCTACACCATTACACACCGCGGTACATCGGACACCGTTCCAATGGACGGATACGGAGGATAAGGCATACAATGCCCTGAAGGTACTTTTATCGCAAGCACCCGTCGTGCAGCCTCCGAATTGGAGCAAGGAATTTCATGTGTTCGTGGACGCTTCCGACATCGCCATTGGCAGCGCCTTAATGCAACTTACGGAGCCTAAATGGTACCGGCCGGTATATTACGCCAGCCGGAAGCTGTCCCAAGCGGAGAAGAACTATTCAACGACGGAACGGGAGGCTCTGGGCATGATCTACAGTGTAACAAAGTTTCGTCACTACCTATTGGGAAGGAAGTTCTCCTTCCATGTGGATCACTCGGCGCTCCTCTACTTAGTTTCCAAGGCGTCCCTGACCGGTAAGTTGGCCCGTTGGACCTTGCTGTTGCAGGAGTTCGAATTCGAGATTTTCCACCGGCCCGGTATCCAGCATGCCGTAGCAGACTACCTGAGCCGGTTAGAGTCCGGAGAACCAGGCGACGGAGTAGCGGATGAATTCCCGGACGCGGAGTTATTCCGTATAACCCCGGAAACGGCAGCGGACGACACGGTGGCATCAGAAGATAAATGGCTGACAAACATGCACCAGTTCCTAAGCACGGGCCTGCCACCGGAGGAAATGAACCGGGACGAGAGGAAACGACTGGCGGTGCAGAGCCGCAATTTCTGTCTGTTACGGGACACTCTCTACCACAAAGGAGCAGATGGAATATGGAGACGGGCAGTCCGTAGTGACGAGAAAGAAGTAATCTTACGGGAAGCACACTGTGGGGTTGCCGGAGGACACTATGCCGGGGAAGCGACGGCAAGGAAAGTATGGCAGAGCGGCTTATGGTGGCCCACGACGTTAAAAGACGCCGTCAAGTATGCTAAGGAATGTGACCTATGCCAACGAATGGGCTAGCCTACGGAGCAAGCACGGATGCCACACCAACCGGTACTTCCACTAGAGCCATTCCAGAAGTGGGGGTTGGATTTTGTCGGACCGTTCAAGCCATCGGCAATGAGAACGGGTAATCGTTATGTCATCGTGGCAACGGATTATTGCACGAAATGGGTGGAAGCTAAGGCCCTGAGAGACAACACCGCGTCATCCACAGCAAAATTCCTGTACGAGAACATTTGGTGCCGATATGGATGTCCGATTGAACTAATCAGCGACCAAGGAGGCCACTTCCTCGGCCAGGTAGTGGAAAGCTTAACAACGTTCTATGCCGTGGTCCATAAAAGAAGCACACCGTACTACCCACAGGCGAACGGGTTAGCAGAGTCTACCAACAAAACGCTGCAGAACATTCTCCGCAAAATTGTCAATGAAAACCGGACGGATTGGGACACAAAGCTCCATAGTGCGCTATGGGCGTACAGAACAGCATACAAAACAAGTATCCGGACAACGCCGTTCCGGTTAGCATTCGGCTTAGAAGCGGTCATGCCGGTCGAGTTTCAGGTACCAAGCTTACGGATCCAACTACGGGAACGGCTGAATGAAAAGAAGTCGGAGGAAATGCGGCTAGCAGCACTATGCGAATTGGAGGAGCAACGGCTGGCCAACATCCTACACATGGAACTGGAGCAACGACGACGGAAAGCGTTCGTTGACCGTCACCGGAAAGGTAACGAAAAGATGTTCGAAATCGGGAAGCCGGTTCTAGTATTCCAAACGAGGATGGGCAAAATGCCGGGTAAACTCCGGTTCAGATGGACAGGCCCGTATTGGCTGACACGGGAATACAACGGGTCCTATCAGATAGGGACACTTGCCGGGGAAGTACTAGGCAAGTGGGTGAATGGATTTCGACTAAAGCCCTATAGAGGACCGATGCCAAAGAACCCGTTTATGCAGCTCACCGGCACTACACCAGGAATCTGTCCGGGATCGGTACGGATCGATCCCGAAGAAAAAGACGACGGGGAACCCGTAGTAGAGACGAAGGAAGACACGGCAACCCGTAAGGAAAACGGTCAGGGTTCGAAGGGACCTACGGATGTGTAAGGTCACACACCGTCATTAAAAAAAAATTTAAAAAAAAAAAAAAAAAAAAGAGAGAAGAAAATCATTAAAAATCGAGGTGTGAACGGGTGTAAAAGCAAGGCGCGAAAAGGTACGTAGTGGGCATTTAAGAGACGCCACGCTACTTAATACCAAATTGGTACACGACGTGTGCATGCTCGAAAAAGGCGCCAAAACGCACAAAGAAGAAGCAGAACGCATGGAGACCTTTTCATTTCGCGAGCCAAGAAGCACAGAAGCACCAAGACAGTGGAAGCTGAGCAAACGCGAACCTGCACGCAGAGAACCCCCGCGCTCAGAACGCTCTCTCTCTCGCTCTCACCCTCATCACCACTCTACCTCGCCATCTTCCCTCGACCTTGAAGCAGACATGGAACCACAAACGCTGTCGGAAGCGGCCAGGAAATGGTTCAGGCAAAACGGACTGGAGGGGTTCTTGGCCATCATGGAGGCACCGCCGCACAGAGAAGCCGACCGGGTCATCAAGGAGCTCGCCACAGAGGTCATCACCGAGGAAGCGATCCGCGCGCTAACAGGCCTTCCGGAGGGAGGAATCTTTCAGATCGATAACCCAACCTCGGAGCAACTCACCCGATATTTCGGTGAGTACTCTGTTGCCGGCAAAGGCTATCGGACGCAGGGCGACGAAGATCCGCTATTCAGGGAGATAGCTCGAGTGCTCCATGAGTACGGTCACGTGTACCCCCGACCCCCTGTCATGCCAAAAAATCGGGCAGGGATGATCATAGCCACCTATGAAGGGGTCAAGGTGGACTGGCCGGTGTTGATTGCAGACGGGTTGTGCATGGCAATCGACATGGTACGAGGGAAGGACGGCAAGGAGGGCCGGAAGCTGTGGCACGCCGTAGCTCAATGGATAACATTGCTCGTGCCGCCGGTCGAGACCGTCCAGCCAAAGAAGCGGCCAAGAGTATCGGAAGGAAGCACCTCGAAGCCGGCGTCCAAACGACAGCAGCTGCTGGCGTCAAAGGCGACGAGAGGGAAGAAACGGGTCCAAGAACCGGAGGAGGTGTCACCAGTCCCACCCGTCAAGATAACCATACGGAGACCGGGACAGAAGGAACCGGAACCCTTGACGGCACAGAAACATGCCGTGACACAGGAAGAGGAAACGGAGGAGCCAGAAGAGCACCTCCAATGACGGTCAAGAAGTAGGACCGCCGAGATAGGAGGGGAGCGGTCGTACCCGCGAGAGGCAGAAACGCCCCCAACTCAACCTGAGCAAACCACAAGGGAAGAACCGGAACCGGTGCGTAGGGAACCGGTCTTGGCGACTTCTATAGAAGAAGTCATGCCAACGGCGGCGGAAACGGCTGGAACCGGAACGCAACAGCCGGCGAGCACAGCCAGCACACACGGCGGCCAAGGAGTAGAACCAGAACGGCATATGCAGGCACTCAGGCCAGACAATTCCACAGGGAATGAGCCGACCCGACCAGTACAACAACAAGGCACCAGTAGCATGTGGCTACGGTGGGTAGGCGAGCAAATCGCCGGAGTGGTCGAGTATATAGAGGCGGAAGAGAGAGCGCACCAGGAACGGTTGCTCGTCACAACCGTAGATCTAGAGACGGCCCGGTCCAGAATCCGGAGCCTTGAACAAGACTTGGACAGGGTCACAAGGGAAACACAAGTCCAAGCACCGGTGACTCCGGGCAATGTACAGAATAAAGTGTCAAATCAACCTGTACATAGCAATCAGACCCCGGCAACGGAAACCGTTCCGGAGAGAAATGCGGCACAAGCCCAAGAGCTTGCGGATTTAAAGGATGAGCTAGCTGCCCAAGAAGCGCTGAGGAGCCGCGAAAGAGAATTGAAGACGGCAGCGGAGGCAGAACTCAAAAAGACTGCTGAGAATCTACGCCGGGCCGAGGAGAGCTTACGGAAAGGCCACCAAGCATACGACCGGCTCAAGGAGGAAAAGGAGAAAATGCTGCAAGAGAAGGACAAGCTCCGGAGGAACGCCGAAACAGAAGTAGAGCGCCTGAAAGAGGAACTCCGGCAGGTAAAGGACCGGGAGGACCGGAACCATCGCCAAATCAACGGCAAGCTCAAACAAAAAACGGAGGAATTTGAGCAATTGCACCGGGAGTATAAACGGTTGCAAACGGAGCACAAGGAACGGACGGATGAGCTCCGGCAAGCCGTTGATCGGACCGCAACCGCATTCGCCAAGGAACAAGCGGAAAACAGAAGACGGTTGGAAGAGGCGGAGAAGGTTCGGACAGAGCTCCTCAGGCAACAGCAGGCGGAAAAAGAAAGAGCGGCGGAGGTACTGCAGAGGCTGCAAACGACATATCAAGGGCAGCTGACGCGCTACAGGGAGCAGGCGGAGGATACGGCAAATCTCATCAAGCAGTTGAAGGAGGAGCGACAAGTGGTGGAAAGCAGAGCACAAATGGGAGCAAGTCGTATCCAGGATATAATGCGGGCCTGGTTGAACCAGACCAAGAGCTTGATTGACAACGGGTCCGTCAAATGGTGGACCAAGTGGGCCACGAACGCGGCGGAACTCCAATTGCTCCGGGCTGACGTAGAGAACCGGCGGAAGGAGGGAGATGATTGCTATATGCTAACTTCCGAAGACTTCACCGGCATAAGAGATGAGCTTGCCGAAGACTTTCAAGCCTTGGCAGAAGACCAATTAGAGCAAGTCCGGCAACTTGTAGCTCAGCTGGACGACGACAGGCTGGAGGCACAGATCCAGTTTGAAAGCTACGAGAGGTCCCGGATCCGGGGAGAGAAAGAACGAGAACCAGTTACGGTCAACCTCAGTGATGAGGAACCGTTACTGGAAGGAGACCGGACCGGAAGCAGTCAAACGGAGAAGCCGGAGTCAGCGAAACAAACGGAGCAGCAGCAGCAAGCAGAGCAGCCGGAGCAACCTCAGTCCCAACCGCAACCACAACAGCCGCAACAACCACAACCGGAAGAACAAGTGGAAATTCTTGAACAAAGTAATTTGGACAATTTGGGTGAACAATGAAAGGGCCGAGAAGGGTTCGACGTACAAGGTACTGTCCCACGGGCGTGCCATGTGTTACCGGCCGGCAAGGAGTCCAAAATACGGAGTGAAGGAATTAATTAGATATGGTTGTAAATGAGCATAGTGTGGACGGACGGACTGGAAACGGTATGCCGTTCCAGATCCGGACGGATCCCGAATAGGTGCGAGAGGCACCGTTTTGTACTACGGGCCGGAAACCTATTTAAAGGCCCGGACCCTATTGTAATGGCAGCGGATAATTAGTAGAGCTTATGTTGTTTATACTTCTGTCTTGATTTCCGTTCTGTAATCACTGTTATATCTTACGCGTGTAATTAACCAAAGCAATCTAATCGTGTAACCTACGTAAGTCGGTGTAATTGTTGAATCTTAATCCTATGCCGTAATCACCCTTTGGTGAAGTGTCTCCGTGACACCTTGTGTTAGGCCTTGTCCGGCTAAGAGAATAACATATCCCATTTCGCCGTCGGATCCATATCCAAGGAAGATGCATTTCCTGGACCGAGGTGCAAGTTTTCGGCGATCATCTTTCGGAATGAGGGCGTACGCCTCGCATCCGAAGATCCTCAGCTTGTCGTAATTCGGCTTACTGCCGATCCATAGTTCCTGAGGAATTTGAAGTCCTAGAGGTCTACTTGGCGACATATTGATTATGTGTACTGCCGTGAGTAGAGCCTCTGCCCAGAAGCCATCCGACAGTCCGGAGTGTTGGAGCATGGAAACTATCCGTTCTTGGATCGTCCGATTCATTCGCTCTGCGATCCCGTTTTGCTCCGGACTGTGTGGTGCCGTAAGTTCACGTCGGATGCCGCGTTGTCGGCAGAATTTGACGAATTCTTCGGATTTGAACTCTCCCCCATTATCTGTCCGAAAGCATTTCAGCTTTCGGTCGGTTTGATTTTCCACCATAGCGAGCCAATCGGTGAAGATCGAGAAGACCCGATCTTTGGTGCGAATCGGATAAGCCCACACCTTTCGAGTCGAGTCGTCAATAAAAGTGACGAAGTAAGAGGCACCGCCAAGAGACTGATGCGGCATTGGGCCACAGACGTCCGAGTGGACTAAGTCGAGAGGTCTCGTTTCTCTTGGTGCTGATGTCGGGTGTGATGCGGCTACTTGTTTGCCATACTGGCAATGCTCGCAGAATTGATGGTCGGAGAAGGAGAGTTTGGGGATGTATCCGGCTCTAGATAGGTGCGTGATGCCGGCCTTGCTGAGGTGTCCTAATCTTCTGTGCCATAGTGATGACACAGGAATATCCACCAAAAACAGGTTACCCTCTCTGAGCGTAACATGTAACGGATACAACGAGTGTATCTTAGGTCCTCTAGCAAGCAGGAGGTTCCCCCTGTGGAGTGTCCACCCTCCCGAAGAAAAACCGGCACGAATGCCGTCTTCATCTAGTTGTCCGACTGAGATCAATGGCCTTGAGAGCTCGGGTACATGTCGGACATTGTGGAGTACAAGTGTAGAGCCACCTGCAAGGTTGAGCTCTACTGTGCCGATTCCGATGATGTCACAGTGTTGTGAGTTGCCGACCCGAACTGAGTCGGAGTGACGGATCGTATATTGCCGAAATTGGGACCGATGAGGAGTCACATGAAATGACGCGCCCGAATCCAAGAGCCATGTGCTCGATTCTTCAGTCGTGAGCAGAACTTCTGATCCGACTGGATTTTCGATTGATAGTATATTCGGGTCGTCCGGTAGTACATCAGCTGAGAAGCTGACGTAATTGATCTCCTCATGCCGGCCACTCTTCTTGTTGTTCTTGTTCTTGAGTGCGCAGCAGTCAGCTTTGATGTGTCCGGGTTTCTTGCAATAGTTGCAGATTCGGTTATCCCGTGACTGGCTCCGTCTTCGCTGATTGTTCGGCGGCCGTGAGGAATCTCTTCCTCGTATGTTCGATCGGTCTGTCGAACCTTGTACTACATAAGCGTCGTCTGTTGAGTCTTTGGCGAAAGACTTTCTCCGAGCTGCTTCAGTCAGGATTGCGCTCGTGACTTCGGAGTATTTAACAGCCGTGGTTGACGCGTTGCACACGGTTGTGACGAAAGTTTCCCATGATGAGGGAAGGCTGCTCATGAGTATCATTGCTCTGAGTTCATCCTCGATTGCCGTCCCCTATGACGAGATTTGGGAGCTTATGCTTTCGTATTCATTGAGGTGTGCTTGAACCGAATCGGATTCTTTCATCCGCAAGTTGTAGAGGCGCCGGATCAGAAACATCTTCGTTGCGGCGACTTTCTTTTCGTAAGTGTCCGACAGTGTTTTCCACAGTTCGAATGCTGTCGTACACGATTGCACCGTGAAATATACCGATTCCGATAGGTGCATTCGAATCGTGGCGCGGACGATTCTGTCCAGCTTCTGCCACTCGATTGGTTTGTACCCTTCTGGAGGTTCTTCATTTTCGATGGGATCGATTTGTCCCTTGACTATGAGATAGTCCTGCATTTGCTCTTTCCAGAAGTTGAAGTTCGATCCATCGAACTTTCGTAGACTCATTTCTGACGAGCCGGATGTTGATGCCATCAAATTCGGTTTCGGTTGACGAAGCTCGGTTCGGAGTTGACTACGAACCTTGTTGGAGTGCAGCCGGTTGGCTCACCCGATATCGTTCTAGTCGGATTTGAACCCGAGTCGGTTCGGCTTCGGAACTTGCTCGAATTGACTCCGGTAGCTTGAGGGACAGAACCGACTGGTCTTCCCGAATGTTGCCGAGTCGAAGTGAGCCCGGTTCGCTTCGGATATATATGCCGAATACCGATTATTGAAACCGATTATCTGGACCGATTTTGCTTCGGTTGACTGCAGCGACGAGAGAGACGGATCCAACTGATCCTCTCGAATGTCGATCAGCCTGATGAAGCACGAATTTAGGGTTGTTGTCTTGAGACCGATCTGCACCGAGTGGTTACAACGAGCAGCGTTTGGTGACCTCTTCGGATGCCGTTTAACCGAATGGAGCACGATCATGTCAATGATGCACAAGGGGATTTCACCTCGAGCGGTTACGATCACAAGGAACGGAGTACAACCTGCTGGCTTACTCCAAGCAAGATAATCTAACGCAATGAGATGCAAACCTGGTTTTTCTTCTTCTTCTCTCTTCTTCGAATGACGCAGGAAACCGAATGCAGAGACGACGGCCGACAGCGGATTGAAGGACCGACTACTGTGCAGGCTCTGATACCAGATGTTGAAGACAAAGTCGTCTATGCGGAAGATCAAGAAGCATTCGATCCCTGTTTATTCCCTGCGTATGACAGATTGTATGTCGTTGCACAGAGAGAGAGAGAGAGAGAGAGAGAGAGAGAGAGGCACAAAAGGCTTTCTTTTATAAAGCAAATAATACAACAACCAACCTTACAAAAAGGTTACAAGGTCACTATATATAGTGACCGACTTAGGGCAACTACCCTTTATGCTAATTACATAAATGGCCAAAACGGGATAGTGTGAATACGTCCATTATACACATGTATTCGACACCCCTAGATGGGATCCGGTTATGAATGAAGAGGACCTGGTGAGAACCGGAAGAGATCCAAAAACCGGA
Organism: Azolla caroliniana; assembly: GCF_043228905.1. NCBI lineage: Eukaryota > Viridiplantae > Streptophyta > Polypodiopsida > Salviniales > Salviniaceae > Azolla > Azolla caroliniana. The sequence goes on from NW_028230453.1 coordinate 12,237,308, forward strand.
TCGGATGGACCCGATGAGTTTGGAGTCTGTGGGCTCCCATGGTTTTTCCCATTTAAGGTTTCCACGTAAACATCCTGTGTACTCTCTATTGTTCGTGTGTGTATGTGTACTAATCTCCAACCCCATTTCTGTGTTTGATTCTCAAAGAAGTGATTCAAGACTCGGTTGTGGCCGAGCAATATTCTGCACTATTTCCTATAATCAGGTATTAGAGCGAACAACACAGGAAATGGAAGAATCGTTCGACGACATGTTCAAGCTCACCGTCTCCAACTACGTAGTGTGGAAATTGAAGATCAAGGATATGTTGGTGGTTAAAGATCTTTGGTTGCCGGTTTAGTTCGGGGACAAGAGACCGCATAAGATCGACTCTACAGTGTGGGAGGTGATGCACATGAAGATGACGGCATACATCCGGTGCTTCATCGACATGAGCCTGTACAACAATTTCAATGAAGAGAGCAAGGCTCATCAACTCGAGGAGAAGATTGACATCATGTTCCAGAACAAGAATGTTGTTGATCGGGTTTCGGTATTCCAGAGCTAGTGAGGCTCCGGTACCAGGACGACTCCAGTATGGCGGAGCACATGAATGCCTTCCAGGGACTAATAACCAGGAAACCTCATTGGAAGTACCTCTCGCCAATGAGGTACTCGCATTACTCCTGCTCGATTCCCTCCCAGATAGTTGGGAGACGCTAATTGTTATGTTGGGCAACGCCGGGAAGGAAGGAAAATAATTGTCCCTAGCACGATCCAAGTCAAGCTTGCTAGATGAAGAGGCACGTCGGAAAGACAAAGAAGTGATCTCCGACTCTAAAGCCCTCCTTACCGAATTGGAAGCACAAAGAGAAGACAACGGGACCCGAGTCCCCATAACCGAGAAAAGTCAGGGACATAGTCAAAGTCAAGGTTGAGGCCTACTTGCTTTTGTTGCGGAAAGCCTGGGCACTTCCAGAAAAACTATTGGCACTTCCGGAAAGAGAAAGGAACCGACAGTGCCGATTCGAAGAACAATTCGAACTAGAAAGAGTTGGATGGGAAGGGAATGTGAGCAATCGTGACAAGTGAAGAAAAACTGGTGCTCATTACCGAGTAGAATGAGTTGAGCCTTGTCGGCGACGAGACAACGTGGGTTGTCGATTCCGGAGCATCGTTCCATCTTACACCATATCAGAGATGCTTCTCATCCTACAAAGCCAGAGATTATGGTTGTGTCTGGTTGGGGAATGAAGGTAGATGCCGAATTGTTGGCATAAGAGATGTGTTGTTGACGACATCAACTGGATGCAAATTGCTACTGAAGGATGTCCGACACGTTCCAGAGGTTTAGTTGAACCTGATATCAGCCGGTTGGCTAGATGATGAAGGCTACATGGGTAGCATCCGGAACGGAGTCATGAAATTCAGAAAAGAATGCTTGATCGTGGCTCGAGCCCAGAAGATCAACACGCTATATCTGATGCATGCCCGGATATGTCGGTAAGAAGTGAACGTAGCATCCGACACTACTGGTGAGCTGTGGCACAAGAGACTATGTCATATGAGCCAGACGGGGATGAGAAGACTTGCTGAAGACACCTCATTTTGGAGGTGAAAGATGTGCATCTTGAGAAGTGCACCGATTGCTTGGCTAGTAAGCGAAAGCGAACCTCCTTTCGGTCAAGATCACCGATGAGACGGAATTGACCACTAGAGTTGGTGCATACCACTGTGTGTCAAATCGACACGAAGTCACATGCCGGGTCACAGTACTCCGTGACGTTCATAGATGACCACAACCGAAAGCTGTGGGTCTAACCACTGAAGATGAAGGATCAAGTGTTATCCATCTTCAAGGAGCTCCACGCGAGAGTAGAAAGAGAAACCGGCCAGAAGCTGAAGGCGGTTCGAGCAGATAACGGAGGAGAATACTGGGGGTAGTTTGAAGAGTATTGTCAGTTGAAGGGAATCTGGCTCGAATTCACCGTGCCGAAGATGTTGGAGTTTAACGGGCTGGCCGAATGGATGAACCAGACCGTGATGGAGAAAGTCCGGAGCATGCTGGCACATGCAAAGTTACCCAAGATATTTTGGGTTGAGGCGCTGATGACGGTGACCTATGTGATAAACAAATCACCCTCAGTACCCTTGGCAGGAGACTCACCATAGAAAGTATGGACTGGTAAAGATGTATCTTACCGGCATGTTTGGGTATTTGGGTGTCTCGCCTATGTACATGTTGCAAAGGACAAGAGAGCAAAGTTGGATCCGAAGTCCAGGTCATGCATATTCCTTGGATATGGCGATGATGAGTTCGGTTACCAGGTTTGGGATCTAGTTGACAAGAAGGTGTTCCGGAGTTGGGACATAGTCTTCATGGAAGACATAACCATTGCCGACTTGGAGTCGGAGAAGAAGATGATGAACTTTGGATCATCCAATGAAAGCCGGTTTGAGGACAAAAGGACCTACCCGGTTGAAAACCGGATGTTGGCCGACAACTGGGTGACACTCGACGAATCGGCCGGATACGGACAAGAAACCGAACTGACCGAAGAGGAAGAAGAAGAAGATACTAGAACTGGACAAGATCCTAAATCAGATTCAGATGAGGAACAAACGGAGGAACCGGTAGTCAGAAACCAAGGACGAAGATATCCTCTCTGAGAGAGAAGTGCCCCTCGGAGATTTCCGGATGGAGAGCACATATTGTTGACCAATGAGGGGGAGCCGGAAAGCTTAGAAAAAGCAAAGAAAGACAACCACAACCGCAAGTGGTTCAGTGCCATGCAGGACGAGATGGATTCCCTGCATGATAGCCACACATATGAACTAGCCGAAAGGAAAGATAGATAGATAGATTATCTTATCGTCTTTGGAGGTCAAATATGACCTATGAGACCAAAAATACTACATTTCACGTGATAGGTGTGAAAGTGAGTAGTGACTCTCGATGTTCAAAAACTTTACCAATGAATGTTGCAATCGAGAGTGCACATTGTGGTTGTGAGAGGAATTCATGCAAAGATTGGGCTTGATCGAAGAGATGTGGAAAGCATGGTCGAATATGATCAAAGGCAGAGCATTGTATAAAAGTGTGATACTCAGACTCGTGAACTTGTTTAGGGCAAAGTGTGTATAGCTGACCACTCTCATCACTTGTACCCCAACGCTTTGTTTCACATTGCAATGCGTGTGAGCTAAGTCGCATGGAAGCAATGGTTCGAATGGAAGATAATGGTATGGGCTCTAACATGTATTGATGTGTACGATTTCCTCGTTCCGCAAAGAATATGGTTTTGTAGTTAGGTGCAACATGTGTAGTATAATGTGTGAAGCGTGAGCCTCCACATTTGTCCCATGTCATGATACATTGGCGTTGCAAAAATGCCTCATTTACAAAGGAATCTAATGATGCATCATGAAGCAAGTGTCTCGCATCCCATCTACCAAACCATTTTTCTATATCTTGCATCCAACCGGAGCTCAAAATTTTGCTTTTCTGCGTCTTTTGGATCTTTTTGCTTGCTTCCCACGCAATTCTAGGAAGTCGATGTGAGGGACTTTTTTGAACCTTAAGCATGTATTCAACAACCCTTTCCATGGCCATGATCTCAATGGGAAGCGATCCCGTCTCAAGGAGGAGGAGGGTGTAGGGCGTTTGTTTCTTAACTTGTAGAAACTTGGTAAGAAAATGCTTTTGGACATTTTCAAACTCTTTCCACATAGATTTAGGGATGCTACCGCCCCATACTTCCACACCATAGAGAAGAACCGGTGGCACCAAAGTGTCGAAAAGATATTTCTTGAGGACCCAACACTTAATATCTCCAAGATTGCATGTGTTCTCAAATGCATAGTATGCTCGCTTGCCCGCCTCTAAGCGGCGTGTAGCACATTCATTCCATCTATGATTTGAAGGAACTTCAAGGCCAAGATATTTGAAGCTTTCCACACATTCAAGTGGCTCATTGTTGTACATAATGCATGGTTTATCTCTTTTTTGGCTCTTCACAAGCATAATCTTTGTTTTAGAGCTATTGACACTTAATTTAGTATGCATGCAAAATTTTTCCAATGCCTTCATAAGCTTTTGTGCATCTCCTAAAGTATTTGCAAAAAGCACTACATCATCTGCATATAGCAAAAGCATAATCACAATATTCCCAATGGCAACTTCTTCAACACATTCTTCCTTTGCAAACTTGGTAACCATTTCTTCCAATTCATCAATGCATAGACCAAATAGTGTTGGTGAGAGTGGGCATCCTTGCTTAACACCAATAGTGCTTTTGAAAAAATCTGAAAGTTTATCTCTCATGCGCACACAACATATAAACTTCTCATAAATTCGGGAAATTGCAAGCATATATTCACTTGGCACCTCAAGTTCTTCCATTCGCCTCCAAAGATGCTCACGAGGTACCATATCAAAAGCTTTCTTGAAGTCTACAAAGCAACAATATAAACCTTTACCTCTAAGGCGACTTTCCTCCATTAATACTCGAAGGGTGATAAGGTGATCAATGGTGCTATGGTGTTTCCGAAAGCTAGCTTGTCCATAAGCTCTCTTACCACTTTTTTCAGCCCATACACTTATCTTTGATTCCATTATACATCCAAATAGTTTTGCCATTAATGAGCCAACCATGATGGTTCGATAGTTGTTTACATTATTTATATCTCTACCTTTATGTAAAGGTTTGATCCAATTTGTAGTCCAATCGTACGACATACCATGTTGCAATGCATCATTAAACATATCACTTATCCATATATGTGCTTCCTTTCCCGTCCATTTGAGCATTTCAACCTTTATACATTGAAGATCGCTTGCCTTTTGAGAGGCCAATTTCTTAAGTCCTATGCATATATCTTCAATTGTAAAGAAGGGAGGCATATGTGAAAGAGAACCATAACACATCATCTTTCCGGCAAGAGATAACTCATATAAATTCTTACAATGCATAGACCAGTCGTGAAGAGTTAAGTCACCATAACTCTCAACACGTTTTCCCTTTAGATTTCCCCAAAATTTAGCACATGCATGTGCTTTCTCTTGCGTTTGGATAAATTGTTGAGTAACTTCCCATATTCTTCTCTTTCTTTGAATAAGCCTTTTATACTCATGCAAATGCTTTTGGTAATTCTCTTTATCCTTAACTACATCCAAAACCATAAGGCACTTTCGAACTTCATGACATTCTTTATCAAACCATTTTTTCCTAAGTTTCTTGGTGCATTTCCAAGATGTGCGGTTTGTCGAAAAATATTTGTTTGTACATGAGAGAATGACTTTCTTGAAAGCTTCCCATTTGCATTCTAGTGTGGCACCATGTTGTATCTTTGTCATTTGTAACATATCCTCAACCATCTTGGAATACATGGGTGCTTGCTTAAGGTTCATGCTCAAGTGCGGTTGTTTATTATCTTCGATAGCCTTCTCACAATCAAACATATGCATACATTTGAGATCAATACATAAAGGCCTATGATTGGATTCCAGTGTCTATTCACCAAGTAAGAATTTATGTATACGATCCAAAATACCTTCGGAAAGTAGCACATAGGTAATCACACTATTTCCGTTGTGTTTTCTACATGTAAAACCATTAGTGTTGGGCCATAAGGAAATACCATTTGCAATAAGCAATCTGGTACTATTGCACATTTGTAGGAGTAACTTCCCAAATTGGTCCGGATCTTTTTCATCGCTAGAAGAGCGGTTATACATTTGCATATCCTCTTGCATCCGTGAGATATGTGGCATGAAAGATTCTTGTGAATCAAGTTGGAAACTTCTTGTACGAGCATTCATGTCACCAAAGACAATAACTTCCCCTTTGGATTTGAAATAAGCAATATCATCTTCTAGATTGGCAAACGGTTGATCTTTATCCAAACAAGCATAAAAGTTAGAATCGTGATGAGGAATGTAACATCCAACTACAAAAGTGGGCAAATCATTAGGTGTTTCTATTTTGAGCCATATGTAGCATTTATGTTCATCATTTTTTATGATTGACACATATTTCTCTATTTCCTTCTTAATCAAACATGCCACCCCTCCTTGTCCTCTTCTTTGTCTTGGATTTTTCTTCCATATCAAAGAGTGTACATTATAGTTTCCTAAACCTTGAATCCTTTGAGTATCATGCTCCCATGTTTCAACAAGAAGTGTGATATCCGAGTCATCGATGAATTCCTCTATGCCAAATCCTGCATTCCATGGGTATCCATTGCAATTCCAAAAGCATAGGGATGTGGGTGTTTCAATACTCTCTTCTTTAATCCCACGGACGACAATGTTCTTTGATCGTCATTCACGTTCTTTCAATTCTCGGACATCTATGCTTTCTATATTCTTCCCTTGATGCATGCATCACATGCATATTAGATGAGTTTGATAGCACATCCCCACCACATACATCGGCCCATGACTTTGTTGTACATACATTTTTCATCTCACTTACATCCCGCCTCATCGTGTCCAATTTTTCTTCTTTTAACGCTTCCTTTAACTCAATCTTGTTAAGGCACTCATTTGTTTCAAAAGAAGCTCTTTTACATTCTTGAATCTCTTCTTGAAGTTTTGCAACCACTTGTTTAAGACTTTCATTCTCAATGACAACACTTTGGAGCTTAGTATTCTCTTTCATTAACGTCCTAATCTCTTCACCTTGCTTGTTTATGGTTTCTTGAAGAGAAATCAAGTGACTCATAAGAATTTTGTCCATTGCATTAGAATCGAGATTTGTTGGTGATCTCGGCTCATTATCAATCATACCCCCGAACTTTGCGGCGGTTTTACGAGTATTTGTCATTGTAGGGACAAACCTTACGGGAAAAGAGAGAAAGAGAGGGAAGGAAAGAGAATGTACCTTTCACTCGATTTAGGGCTTCAAACTTCTCGCCACGGTAACGGAATTCACCAGAACCGACCGAAGAGGAAGAAGAAGAAGACACCAGAACCGGACAAGATCCCGAATCAGATTCAGATGAGGAACAAACGGAGGAACCGATAGTCCGAAACCAAGGATGAAAATATCCTCTCTGAGAGAGAAGTGCCCCTCGGAGATTTCCGGATGGAGAGCACGTATTGTTGACCAATGAGGGGGAGCGAGAAAGCTTAGAAGAAGCAAAGAAAGACAACCACAACCGCAAGTGGTTCAGTGCCATGTAGGATGAGATGGATTCCTTGCATGATAGCCACACGTATGAACTAGCCAAAAGGAAAGAAAGAAAGACAGATAGATTATCGTCTTCGGAGGTCAAATATGACCTATGAGACCAAAAATATTACATTTCACATGATACGTGTGAAAGTGAGTAGTGACTCTCGATGTTCAAGAACTTTACCAATGAATGTTGCAATCGAGAGTGCACATTGTGGTTGTGAGAGGAATTCATGCAAAGATTGGGCTCGATCGAAGAGATGTGGAAAGCATGGTCGAATATGATCAAATGCAGAGCATTGTATCAAAGTGTGATACTCAGACTCGCGAACTTGTTTAGGGCAAAGTGTGCATAGCCGACCACTTTCATCACTTGTAGTCGGAGACGAAGATGATGAACTTTGGATCATCCAATGAAAGCCAGTTTGAGGACAAAAGGACCTACCTGGTTGAAAACCGGATGTTGGTCGACAACTGGGTGACACTCGACAAATCGGCCGGATACGGACAAGAAACTGAACCGACCGAAGAGGAAGAAGAAGAAGACACCAGAACCGGACAAGATCCCGAATCAGATTCGGATGAGGAACAAACGGAGGAACCGGTAGTCAGAAACCAAGGATGAAGATATCCTCTCTGAGAGAGAAGTGCCCCTCGGAGATTTCCGGATGGAGAGCACGTATTGTGTTGGGATTACGGTCCCTCCGGATGGGATGGTTGGATGTCCGGGAATCGGGAATGAAGACCCGGTTCCGGAGCCGGATGACGAAGACCCCGGCTACGGAGCCGGATGACGAAGACCCCGGCTACGGATCCGGATGATGAAGACCCCGGCTACGGAGCCGGATGATGAATGTACCCGGAGAGAGATCCGGATGCGGGGACATATTTGTGAATATGTTTGCCAAGGGCCCTTGAGGCTATATTTGTAAATAGCCCGAAAGTCATATGTGTATAAATATGACTTAGGGCAAACAGTTTTGTTGTTGTTGCTCATTTTCTGTTTTCCACTAAGAGGGAGCGAAGTGAGAGCAGCCGAGAGAGAGAGTGAGCGAGAGAGAAAGGAAGAGGTCGACGCCTCTGTGTAATACCGCCGCCTGTGGCGAGGACAGCGAGCTCAAGGTCGTCGCCTTGCAGCTTGCCATTGTACATTCCCTGCGTATAGTGATAGTTGGAGTCTTGCACTCCCGTGGTTTTTCCCGTCTAGGGTTTTCCACGCTAAACCCTATGCATTCGAGTCTCTCTCTGTGTTATCGATTTACTGCTGCATTGATTCGTGTTTCCTCGGTTGTGGCCGGGAGGTGAAGGTATTGGAAAGCGCCAATTTCTAACAATCTGGTATCAGAGCGACTGCAGTGCAGAAAATGGAAGGCGGCAGCAGCGGGCAGCCGGGGATGATAGTGCTGAATGCGCAGAACTACGCCGATTGGAAGATAAAGATGGAGGATCTGCTCATTGTTCGGGACCTGTATGAACCGATCGACAGGTCGGAAATACCCAAGGGGGTACTTGAGATGGAATGGAGGCTTCTGAACCGGAAAGCCGTTGCAACCATTCGGCAATACGTCGACGTGAGCGTTCTACAACATGTGGTGAACGACACCAACGCATATGAGATGTGGCAGAAGCTGTCGGGCCTCTACGAGAGGAAGAATGCGTTGAACCGGACCTCCCTGATGAGGAAGATAGTGAACATCAAGTACCGGGACGGCGAGAGTATGGTGGAACACGTAAGCACGTTCATGGGATTCGTGAACCAGCTTGCGGCGATCAAGTTCCCGTTGGAGGATGCAATGCAAGCCATCATCCTGATGTGTACATTGCCGGCAAGCTGGGAGAACTTGGTGGTGACTCTCAGCACCTCCTGCACTAAAGATAACTTGTCCCTACAAACGGTAAAGACAAGCATTTTGAACGAAGAAGCGCGTCGGAGAGATAAAGAACCGGCCTCCGATCCGAAGATGCTTCTTGCCGAATCGGATCGGGGAAGACAACGGAACCGGAGTCCACAAAGACGGGAGAAGTCGGGGACCCGGTCGCAGTGAAGAGGAAGGCCCACATGCTTCCACTGTGGGAAGCCGGGGCACTTCCGAAAGAATTGTCGGCATTACCGAAAAGACAACGGAGCCGACGACACCGATTTGAAGAAGTCTTCGGAACGGAACGGTGCTTACCGGGGAGCCACGGACCGGAATGGTTCGGATCGGCGAGGGCAGGACCGGAAAGGAACGACGGCACTCGCGGCAAGTGAAGAGGAGATCATGCTCATCACCGAAGAAGGTGAACTAAACATTGCCGGCGATGAGACTACCTAGGTGGTCGATTCCGGAGCGTCGTTCCACCTGACCCCGGAAAGAAGATACTTCTCATCCTACACAGCCGGTGAGCATGGCTGTGTTCGGATGGGAAATGAAGGTACGTGCCGGATTGCCGGCATAGGAGACGTGTGGTTGACAACCTCGACCGGATGCAAAATGTTGCTGAAGGATGTCCGACACGTTCCGAAGGTTCGATTGAACCTGATTTTGGCCGGGAGGCTAGACGATGAAGGCTACACAGGTAGCATCCGGAACTGCGTAATGAAGTTCAGCAAGGGGAGCCTGATAGTGGCTCGGGCCCGGAAAGTCAACACACTGTACCTTATGAATGCCTGGTTGTGTCCGGAAGAGTTGAACGTGGCAGCCGACACTGCCGGTGAGCTGTGGCACAAGAGACTGTGCCACATGAGTGAGAAGGGGATGAAGAGGCTTGCAGAAGACAACCTTATTCCAGTGAAGCATGTGCACCTGGAGAAGTGCACCGATTGCCTGGCCGGTAAGCAGAACCGAACCTCCTTCCACTCAAGGCCACCGACGAGACGTAGCGCACCATTGGAGTTGGTGCACACTGACGTGTGTCAAGTAGAAACGAAGTCACATGGCGGAGCCCAGTACTTCGTGACATTCATTGATGACCACAGCCGGAAGCTGTGGACGGCACCGTTGAAGACAAAGGACCAAGTGTTGTGCGTCTTCAAAGAACTTCACGCGAGAGTGGAAAGGGAATCCGGCAAGAAGCTGAAAGCGATACGAGCGGATAACGGAGGGGAATACCGGGGGCAGTTCGAGGAGTACTGTCGCTCGAAGGGAATCCGGCTCGAGTTTACTGTGCCGAAGACGCCGGAATTGAACGGGCTGGCCGAGAGGATGAACCGGACCATAATGGAGAGGGTCCGGAGTATGCTGGCGCATGCGAAATTACCCAAGGGGTTTTGGGCTGAGGCAATGTCGACGGCGACATACGTGATAAACAGATCACCCTCAGTACCTTTGGACGGAGACACGCCGCAGAGAGTGTGGACCGGTAGGGAAGTATCCTACCGGCATCTGAAGGTGTTCGGGTGTCTCGCATATGTGCATGTGGCAAAGGACCGGAGAGGAAAGCTAGATCCAAAGACCCGGCCATGCATATTCCTCGGTTACGGCGATGACGAGTTCGGCTACCGAGTATGGGACCCGGTCGACAAGAAGATATTCCGGAGTCGTGATATCATCTTCATGGAGGACAAGACACTCACCGACTGGGAGTCGGAGAAGAAGATGAAGAGCTCCAAGTCGACCGGTGAGGATCAACTCTACGAGGAGCAGTCCCGACCGGCAAGGGACCGGTTAGCACTCGAGGATCCGGCCGAAGACGGTGAAGAAACAGAACCGGCCGAGGAAGATGAAACTGATACCGGAACCGGCCCCGATCCCGAAATGGATTCGGATGAAGAGGAAACGGAGGAGCCGGTTACCGAAGCTCCGGAACGGAGATATCCTCTAAGAGAGAGAAGGGGCCCCTGGAGATTTCCGGAACCAGAGCACGTGCTGCTAACCGACGAGGGGGAGCCGGAGAGTTTTGAAGAAGCAAAGCTTGACACCCATAGCCGCAGGTGGTTAAGTGCCATGCAGGAGGAGATGGATTCCCTGCATGAGAACCACACATATGAACTTGTGGAGTTGCCAAAAGGAAAGCGGGCACTTCGAAACAAGTGGGTGTTCAAGCTGAAACCGGGAGATGCCGGAAACCCCCCGATATACAAAGCCAGGATCGTGGTGAAGGGGTTCCAGCAGAAGAAGGGCGTCGACTTCGACAAGATATTTGCCCCGGTAGTGAAGATGACCTCCATCCGGACGGTGCTGAGCATAGCGGCAAGCATGGACCTCGAGGTAGAACAGATGGACGTGAAGACGGCATTCCTTCACGGTGACCTCGAAGAAGAGATCTACATGCAGCAACCGGAAGGATTCGAGAAGAAAGGGAAGGAGCACCTGGTATGCCGGTTGAAGAAGAGTCTTTACGGACTGAAGCAGGCTCCCCGGCAATGGTACCAGAAGTTCGACTCTTTCATGACCGACGAAGGGTACCACAAAACGCAGTCCAATCACTGCGTGTTTGTGAAGAAGTTCGAAGGAGGAGACTTTCTAATACTCCTCCTGTACGTGGACGACATGTTGATCGTCGGACGGGACCAGGTCAAGATACAGATGCTGAAGAAAGCGCTTCACCGAACCTTCTCAATGAAGGACCTGGGTCCGGCGAGGCAAATACTAGGGATGCACATCATCCGGGACCGGAAGAAGAAGCAGTTGTGGCTGTCATAGGAGAAGTACGTGACAAAGGTGCTTCACCGGTTCAACATGTCGGAAGCAAGACCGGTCGGGTCAACCCTCCCGGCAAACTGCAAGTTGTCCAGCAAGCAAAGCCCCAAGACAAAGGCTGAGAAGGAGGACATGATGAAAGTACCATACGCCTCTGCCGTCGGAAGCTTGATGTACGCAATGGTGTGTACAAGACCGGACATAGGATATGCAGTCGGAGTGGTGAGCCGGTACATGAGCAATCCCGGCAAAGAACACTGGAACGCGGCCAAGTGGATACTCCAATAACTGAAGGGCACGGCAAACGTGTGCCTCCGATTCGGCTCCGGTAAACCCGAACTCGACGGCTTTACTGATTCGGATATGTCGGCTGATGCAGATACCAGCCGGTCCACATCAGGGTATGTGATGACGTATGCAGGGGGAGCTGTTTCGTGGCAGTCGAGGCTGCAGAAGACGGTTGCGTTGTCAACTACGGAGGCGGAGTACATGGCGGCTGTTGAAGCCGGCAAGGAAATGATATGGATGAAGGACTTCATTAGAGAGCTCGGTATCCGGCAGGAGGAGTACCGACTCTACTGCGACAGTCAGAGTGCCATCCACCTTGCGAAGAACGCGGCCTATCACTCCCGGACGAAGCACATCCAGCGAAGATATCACTGGATCCGGGAAAGGATAGAAGACCAGGAGTTCGTGCTGACGAAGATCCACACGGACGAGAACGGGTCAGATATGCTGACCAAAGTGCTCACACCCGACAAGCTGGAAGCGTGCCGGAAGAGGGTTGGACTGGAAAGACATCCCATGCCGAAGTGAAGGGGGAGTTTGTTGGGATTACGGTCCCTCCGGATGGGATGGTCGGATGTCCGGGAATCGGGAATGAAGACTCGGTTCCGGAGCCGGATCATGAAGACCCCGGCTACGGAGCCGGATGACGAAGACCCCGGCTACGGAGCCGGATGACGAAGACCCCGGCTACGGAGCCGGATGACGAAGACCCCGGCTACGGATCCGGATGATGAAGACCCCGGCTACGGAGCCGGATGATGAATGTACCCGGAGAGAGATCCGGATGCGGGGACATATTTGTGAATATGTTTGCCAAGGGCTCTTGAGGCTATATTTGTAAATAGCCCGAAAGTCATATGTGTATAAATATGACTTAGGGAAAACAGTTTTGTTGTTGTTGCTCATTTTCTGTTTTCCACTAAGAGGGAGCGAAGTGAGAGCAGCCGAGAGAGAGAGTGAGCAAGAGAGAAAGGAAGAGGTCGACGCCTCTGTGTAATACCGCCGCCTGTGGCGAGGACAGCGAGCTCAAGGTCGTCGCCTTGCAGCTCACCATTGTACATTTCCTGCGTATAGTGATAGTTGGAGTCTTGCACTCCCGTGGTTTTTCCCGTCTAGGGTTTTCCACGCTAAACCCTGTGCATTCGAGTCTCTCTCTGTGTTATCGATTTACTGCTGCATTGATTCGTGTTTCCTCGGTTGTGGCCGGGAGGTGAAGGTATTGGAAAGCGCCAATTTCTAACATATTGTTGACCAATAAGGGGGAGCCAGAAAGCTTAGAAGAAGCAAAGAAAGACAACCACAACCACAAGTGGTTCAGTGCCATGCAGGACAAGATGGATTCCCTGCATGATAGCCACACGTATGAACTAGCCGAAAGGAAAGAGGGCACTTCGGAAGAAGTGGGTGTACAAGCTAAAATTGGGAGATGCCGGAAACCCACCGAGATACAAAGTGCGGATTGTGGTGAAGGGGTTCCAACGAAAGAAAGGAGTGGATTTCGATGAGATCTTTGCCCCGGTAGTTAAGATGACTTCCATCCAAACTGTATTGAGCATAATGGCAAGCATGGACCTCGACGTAGAGCAACTGGATGTGAAGACGACATTCCTCCATGGTGACCTCGAAGAGGAGATCTACATGTAGCAGCCAAGAGGATTTGTGAAGAAAGGGAAAGAGCATTTGGTGTGCCAGTTGAAGAAGAGCCTATACGGACTGAAGCAAGCTCCCCGACTATGGTGATGAGGAATTGATGCAGAATATGAATCACAATGAGCACAATGCTGAAATACGAATTACAGAAATGCCAGAAAGACAAGATAAACAAGAGTGCACAGAGATTTATGTGGAAACCCTAAAACGGGAGAACACCACGGGAACAAAATCTTAACTATGGATAGTGGATATACAATACAGAGACGATTACAACACTCTGTCGAGTGTATCAGCCACACAGGGCTCTTCGCATCTGTTGTTACTCACACAGCTATGGCGCGGCTCACACATGCACTCTCTATCTCTCTCTTTCGCTATACCGCGCACTACAACTTCTGTACACATCATAAAGTTTGCCCTAGTTGCATATATACTTACACAACTTTCTATCTATTTACATACCTAGCCCACGTTGAGCGCACACTCAGACTATTTACAAGTATAGTCTCCCGAGTTGGCTATTTACACGATTCCGGTCTCATCAACTCGGCTCCTCGATTGTCGGCTTTCAGGACGGTGAGATCTTCCTCCCACTGGAGGGACATATCCCAACAAACTCCCCCTTCACTCCTGTGGGAGGAAATCTGTCAGTCCTGTATTCTCTCCACAAACTCTGAGTCTGTCCATAGGCAGGTTCTTCGTCAGCATGTCGGATCCATTTTCGTCAATATGGATCTTCTCAAGAGCAAATTCTCCTTCTTCGACTCTCTCTCGTAACCAGTGATACCTTCTCTGTATGTGCTTGGTCTGGGAGTGATATGCCGCGTTCTATGCTAGGTGTATGGCGCTTTGGCTGTCACAATGAAGCAGGAACTCCTTTTGCTTCATGCCTAATTTGGTGAGAAAATTTCTCATCCAGATCAGCTCTTTTCCGGCTTCTACCACTGCCATATACTCTGCCTCTGCAGTCAACAAGGCTACAAACTTTTGCAGTTGTGACTGCCATGACACTACTCCCTTTGCATGGGTCATCATGTACCCTGACGTGGATCGGCTCAAGTCGACATCTCCTGAGATGTCTAAATCGGTAAAACCTTCCAGTACAGGTTTTCCGACACCATACCTTAGGCACACCCCTGAGGTGCCCTTTAAGTACTTGAGTATCCACTTCACTGTTGTCTAGTGTTCTCTCCCTGGATTACTCATATATCGGCTTACTGCTTCCACATCAAATGCTATGTCCGGTCTCGTATAGACCATAGCGTACATAAAACTATCGACTGCTGAGGCATATGGTATCTTCCTCATCTCAGCCTTTTCCTTCTTCCCTTTTGGACATTGCTTCGCATTCAGTCTGCAATTTGTCGGCAACATGGAGCCGACCGGCTTTGCATCGGACATGTTGAATCTCTCTAGGATCTTTGTCACATACTTTTGTTGTGACAACCATAGCACCTTCCGAGCTCTATCTCGGGTTATGTGCATTCCTAGGATTTGCTTTGCCGGTCCAAGGTTTTTCATGGCAAATGACTTGCCAAGAGCTTTCTTCAAGCTTCCAATCTTCCTTGCATCTTGACCGACTATCAACATATCATCAACATATAGCAAGAGAATCAAGAAATCTCCTTCCTCGTACCTTTTGACAAACACACAGTGATCGACCTGCGTTTTCTGGAACCGATGTTCCATCATGAAGGAATCAAATTTCTTGTACCATTGGTGTGGAGCTTGTTTCAATCCGTACAAGCTTTTCCTTAGTCGACACACCAGGTTCTCTTTCCCTTTCTCCTCAAAGCCTTCGGGTTGCTGCATGTAGATTTCTTCTTCTAGCTCCCCGTGCAGAAATGCGGTTTTGACATCCAACTGTTTGATCTCTAGATCCATGCTGGCCGCTATGCTCAAAATAGTTCGTATGGATGTCATCTTCACGACTGGTGTGAATATTTCATCAAAGTCGACACCCTTCCTCTGTTGGAAACCCTTCACCACTATGTGGCCTTTATACCTGGGCTCGTTGTCGACTTCTCCAGTCTTGACCCTGTAGACCCATTTATTCCTGAGTGCTCTCTTACCTTTCGGCAGCTCTACTAGGTTGTAAGTGTAATCCGCGTGGAAGGATTCCATTTCCTCTTGCATCGCGTTCAACCATTTTTCTCTGCTCTCGTCGGCAATGGCTTCTTAATAGCACTCCGGTTCACCGTCATCAGTCAAGAGGATGTATTGACTGGCATATGTAATCGGTGCCTTCCTTTCTCTGAGTGGGTACCTTTGTCCACTCACTATTGGCTCTCTTCCGGATGTCTCTGCCAACTTTTCTCTTTGCTCAGAATTCTGCTCATCAATCGGCATCTCCAGGTTGGACAACTCCAACTCATATTCCTCAATTGACTTTAGCAGGTTTGCCAACTCTGACTCATAGTTTGTCGGTCTTTCCGAGTCGACCGACTTGGATTCGGCTCTGTCGGCCAGCTGTCTCCTTACAGCTGCCGGTGACAACACATTTGGCCTGAGTCGATAGTAGTCGAGGTTGACTGGGGAGTCGGTTCTGACTTCTGTTGCTTCCAGTCTTCAATTCTCTTATCTTCAAGAAAGATGACATCCCGACTTCTCACTACCTTCTTATCAACTAAGTCCCACAACCTGTAGCCAAACTCATCTTCCGAGTATCCCATGAATATGCATGCTTTCGACTTGTTGTCGAGCTTTGACCTCTGATCCTTTGGTACATGCATATACGCCAAGCATCCAAACACCCTCAGGTGTTGGTAGGAGACATCCTTCCCTGTCCACACCCTCTGTGGGACATCACGCTTTAGAGGTATCGAGGGAGACTTGTTGATCAGATAAACAACTGTGTACATCGCCTCAGCCCAATAGGATTTCGGCAGTTTCGCATGAGAGAGCATGCTCCTCACTCTCTCCATGATCGTTCGATTCATCCTCTTTGCAATCCCGTTCAACTCTGGGGTCTTTGGTATTGTGTATTCAATTCGAATACCTTGGCACTTGCAATATTCTTCGAATTGCCCTTTGTACTCGCCACCATTGTCAGTTCGGACAACCTTCAGTTTCCGACTTGACTCTCTTTCAATTCTTGCCTGGAACTCCTTGAAAACAGACAATACTTCATCCTTCAACTTCAGTACGAAGGCCCATGTTTTCCGACTGTAGTCATCAATAAACATTACAAAGTACTGTCCTCCTTGATGCGATGGGGCATCCACATAGCACACATCTGTGTGCACTAGTTCCAGTGCAGCTTCTCTTCTCCACGGTGGTCTCGAGTGGAATGCCGCCCTGTTCTGCTTTCCGGCTAAGCAGTCGACACAATTCTTCAGGTGCACTCCCTTGACTTCTGGCAGAAGTTTTTGGTCAGCTAATATGTGCCTTCCCTTCTCACTCATGTGGCCTAGCCTCTTATGCCATATGTCCCCTGCCGAGTCAGCTTCCACGTTTACTTCCGATTTGCACAGTCGGGCATCCATCGTATATAATGTGCCTTCTTTCTGTGCTCGAGCCACTATAAGATTTCCACGGCAGAACTTCCACTTGCCATTCGGAAAACTACCACTGTAGCCTTCGTCGTCAAACCTTCTAGTCGATATCAGATTCAGTCTGATATTGGGGACGTGTCGAACATCCTTCAACGTCAGTCGACACCCTGTCGATGTCGTTAAGCATACACTTTCGACTCCGGTTATCTTGCACTCTCCACTATCACCCATCTTTACATAACCATGATCCCCAGCTATGTAAGTCGAGAAATACTCTCTCGACCGAGTAATATGGAAGGATGCACCGGAGTCGATCACTCACGTGCAATCTTCACTCGCAAGATTTGCACTCGTCTGTTCACAAATGAACAAGAGTTCTTCATTGCTCATAGCAATGGCTGAAGTGTTCTTTTCATCCGGAATTTTCCGAGTTTCAACATTATTTCTGACATTCTTGTCTTTTCTCATGTGTCGGTAGTCCTTCTGGAAGTGTCCAGGTTTTCCGCAATAAAAGCACACATGCTTACCTTTGGACTTCAATTTGGCGTGGGATTTGCCCGTTCGCTGTGGACTTCTTCTTCGCTGGTCTCTTCCTCTGTTTATATGTTGAGTCAGATTCAACTCCATTTGGGATAGGACTCCTTTGTCTTTCCTCCTTGCCTCCTCGTTTAAGATGCTTGTCTTCACCGTCTGTAAAGACAAGTTCTCTTCTTGACAGGAGGTGCTGAGAGTAACCACCAGGTTCTCCCAGCTTTCCGGCAAAGTACACATCAGCAAGATGGCTTGCATTGCATCATCTAGGGGAAACTTGGTCGCAACAAGTTGATTTACATACCCCATATATGTGCTGATGTGTTCGACGATGCTCTCACCGTCTCTGTATTTCAGCCGTACGATTTTTCTTATTAGTGAGGTTCTGCTTAGTGCGTTTTTCCTCTCGTAAAGACCCGACAACTTCTGCCACATCTCATAAGCATTTGTGTCGTTCGCCACATGCTAAAGGACACTTACATCAACGCATTGTTGAATAGTGGCCACGACCTTTCTGTTTAGGAGCTTCCAGTCTGACTCCAATACCCCCTGCATATTTCTGCTCTGTCGACTGGCTCGTACAAGTCTTTTACTATGAGAAGGTCTTCCATCTTTATCTTCCAGTCTGGATAGTTCTGTGAGTTCAGAACTATCATACCTAGGAAACCGCTAACACCTCCTTCCATGCTTGCACCTCAAGCTCTGATACCGGTTTGATGAGGAATCGGTGCGGAATATGAATCACAATAAACAGACAATGCTGAAATACGAATTATAGAAATGCTAGAAAGACAAGATAAACAAGAGTGCACAGAGATTTACGTGGAAACCCTAAAACGGTAGAAAACCACGGGAACAAAATCTTCACTATGGATAGTGGATATACAATACAAAGATGATTACAACACTCTGTCGAGTGTATCAGCCACATAGGGCCCTTTGCGTCTGTTGTTATTCACATAGCTATGGCGCGGCTCACACACGTACTCTCTGTCTCTCTCTCTGTGTCTCTCTTTCGCTATACCGTGCACTACAAGTTCTGTACATATCATAAAGTTTGCCCTAGTTGCATATATACTTACACAACTTTCCGTCTATTTACATACCTAGCCCACATGGAGCGCACACTTAGACTATTTACAAGTATAGTCGCTCATCAACTCAGCTCCTCGATTGTCGGCTTTCCGGACGGTCGGATCTTCCTCCCACTAGAGGGACATATCCCAACAAATGGTATTGGAAGCTCGACTCCTTCATGACCGACCAAGGGTACCAGAAGACGTAGGCCGATCACTGTGTGTTTGGGAAGAAATTTGACGGAGGAGATTTCCTGATACTCCTCCTATATGTGGATGATATGTTGATCGTCGGACGAGACCAAGTCAAGATACGGATGCTAAAAAAGGCTCTAAATCGAACCTTCTCAATGAAAGACTTGGGTGTGGCAAGACAGATATTGGGAATGCACATCATCCGGGACCAGTCGAAGAAGCTATTGTGGTTGTCACATGAGAAGTAGGTAACAAAGGTGCTTCAACAATTCAACATGTCAGAGACCAAGCCGGTTGGATCGACACTTCCAGCAAACTGCAAGCTATCCGGAAAACAAAGCTAGAGGACAAAGGTGGAGAAGAAGGATATGATGAAGATACTATATGCCTCTGTCGTCAGAAGCTTGATGTACGCGATGGTATATACCTGGCCGGATATTGGATATGCAGTCGGAGTGGTGAGCCGATTGATACGCAATCTTGGAAGAGAGCACTGGAATGTGGTAAAGTGGGTACTCTAGTATTTGAAAGGAACCTCAAGTATGTGCGTCAGATTCGGCTCCGGTAAACCTCTCTTGGAAGGCTTCACCGATTCAGATATGTTGGTTGATGCAGATACCAACCAGTTTACATCCGGATATATGTCATCACTTATGCAGGGGGAGCTGTTTCGTGGCAGTCGAGGCTGCAGAAGACGGTTGCGTTGTCAACCACGGAGGCGGAGTACATGGCAACTGTGGAAACCGGCAAGGAGATAATCTGGATGAAGGACTTCATAGAAGGAATACCAACTCTATTGTGACAGTCAAAGTGCCATCCACCTTGCGAGGAACACGACCTACCATTCCCGGACGAAACATATATACCGGAGGTACCACTGGATCTGGGAGAGAGTAGAAGATCAAGAGTTCGTGCTGACGAAGATTCACACGGAGGAGAACGGGTTGGATATGCTGACCAAGGTGTTGACAACCGACAAGCTAGACGTGTGCCGAAAGCGGACCGGGTTGACGAGATATCCCATGCCGGAGTGAAGGGGGAGATTGTTGGGAAGTTGGTCCCTCCGGATGGGATCCGGTTAGGAATGAAGAGGACCCGGTGAGAACGGGAAGAGAAGATATATTTGTAAATATGTTTTGAGTAAGCCTATTGAGGCTATATTTGTAAATAGTCCTAAGTTTATATGAGTATGAATATGACCTAGGGCAATCACAGAAGTGAGAGTGTTGTCATATTGCTGTATGTGCATAACTGTTGTATAGAGAGTGAGAGAGACACAGATCGATACTCTGTTGCAACTGCCGGTTGGTGAAGATATAGAGCTTGAGGTCGATGCCTTTGAGTCTTTGATTGTACCATTTAGGGTTTCCACGTAAACATCTTGTGTACTCTCTATTGTTCATGTGTGTACGTGTACTAATATCCAACCCCATTTTTGTGTTTAATTCTTAAAGAAGTGATTCAAGACTCAGTTGTGGCCGAGCAATATTCCGCGTTATTTCCTAGAGGTTCCGAGGTGCGTAAACCGCACCTACATTCCCTGGCTAACGATTTCTTCGACTGACACCAGGTTCTTTGTGATTGTTGGAACATGTAGTATGTTAATTAGCTTTCCCTTTTGTCCAACATGGCTTAAGGGGACTTCTCGAACATGCACAATCGAGTGAGGGGTGTCGTCTCAGTTTCGACGATTCCCGGTTGTTTCGGTTTCTCCAAAAACGAGAACCACTCTTCGTGGCTCTTCATGTGGTTTGAGGCTCCGGAATCAACATACCATACTTCCTCTACGTTGGAAGTAGTCTTCTTCATCGAGTTAGCCTTGTGCTTCATCACAAACGTTGGCCCCTGTCCAGTTTTCCCGGTTCCGGATCCTTCCGATCCTTCTACGTAGTGCTAGCTTTGCCGGTTTCCCTGTCCAGCCTTATCGTATCTAGATTTGTTCGAATCGGCACGCTTCTTCAAGCACTTGCTTTCTCTGTGGCCTTTCTTGCCACAATACCAACATTCTATGTCAAGCTTACCTTTCCGGTTTTTGGCGCCGTTTTGACTCCCCCTGCTTGTGGAGGATTCAGAACTGCTGCTGTTGGCCTCAATGCCTTTCTGTTCTTGCCAGTTGCCTCCATTGCGTGCCGACCCACCTTGTCCTCCACGCCCACAGGCCCGGTCCACCTCCGTGTACAACATCTGGTTGTTCAATTGAGTGGTCCTCGACCCACTCGCATGGTTTTCTTCAACCATCAGCATCGATTGCAGGTTGAAGAAGGACAATGGCTTCTCCCGGGTGCAGATCGTTGTTCGGATTGGCATGTACCATTGTGCTAGACCACCAAGGTAGATTTTTACCCTTTCTTCTTCGTCCACTGTCACATTGAGGGACCCAAGCGTGTCACAAATCTCCTTTATTTTGGTGGTGTACTCCTTAACGAACATATCTCTCTGCCGGAGTTACAACTTACGAGTTGTGGTACTTGCAATGAAAATCTTTCGAAGATTTTCCGAGGCCTCCTTCGGTGTTTTTGCATCCCTGATGTAGCCGAGCATCTGATCGTGCACACAGGATGCGAGGCAGTACAACAATCTGCTCACTCCTTGTTCCCATGCCGGGAAGTCCTTGTGTGCTGTCTCCAGTGCTACATTGTTCCTTCCTTCCACATAGCTCCAGTAACCACACCCTAGTAGCTACTGGTGCATTCTATATGACTAGGATGCATAGTTGCTCTGGTGGATATTTTCTATGGGAAGCGAACTTGCCATGCCTCTGTCCATCTTGGTTCTCTTCTATTCTTCACCGGGTGTTAGTGTTTGTCTTCGAAAGCATCTGTCGGCTGGAGAGGAGTCTCAACCCTCGTGCTCTGATACTATGTGAAAGTTAATATTCAGAAGCGTATGACAAACCGGCTCAGTCGGATACCAACAAGATATAGAGAAGAAGGTTTAATGGAGGCCTTACACAGAGAATACATGGGAGAGGCAGAGAGAGAGCAGAACATAAACTCAATTAAAAAATAATAATCCTCTGTATACATAGAATGTTCTCAGAGAGAACTTTTATACAAGTCCATAAAGGATTGATAGAAGTACTGAAAGGTACTTCAATGCTCATACGAGTGACTAGTACTAACTCCCAAAACTATGTCTATGTACTAGGCTAGATCCGTAGGCCTCCAACTGCCTACCGGTTTCAATCCGATCCGGCTCTCCGATCCGGCCCCTAGTTCCGGATACCATGCGGACACCGATACGGCTCTTCGTTCCGGCTCTAGCTTATTCAGTTGATTCAGATTTGGTTGAGCTTGCTCGCTCAACAAGGTGGCAACAGGAAAGTGGAAGACCAAGCCAATGTGAGTGACAACTACAACATGGTTGTGATTGATCAAAGACATAGGGATTCCTCCACACCTATTCCGGAGATTTTGACAGTTGTGTATGAGAGCCAACATGAAACCGAAGAGATGGAAGGTGGTGGCGAGGTAGAGTTTGATGAAGATGAAGAAATTGGAAAGAAAGGAAGGATTGAAAGATGATATGGATGGAAGATGATCCGTCTGGAATTCCCATCTAAACGAAAGCCAAACCAGGCAGAAGTGAATTCGGCCGAAATCCGATCAGTCAAGCCTGACCCACATGGAAATCATTCCAATTGGAAGCCGATCGGACGAGACCAATCCGGAAAGAAGCTAATCTGACTCAATCGGTGGTTGAACTGATTGTGACTGGTATACACGAGGAAAAGAAAGCCAAGTCAGACCGAAACCGATCGGTCGAACTCAACCCGGAAGGGGGCCAACTCGGTTGAAACCAATCAACTGAGTCCGATCCGGCTGAATACGAATTGGAATGGAAGTCGATCTAGCCGAAAGCCGATAAGAGGAGACCGATCCGGAAATGAGTCAACGTTGATAAAGACAAGGAAGAGGCCAAGCAAAGGCACTACCACAGATGACAAGGACCAAGCGGGGCAAGCCGATTTGAAGAGTGTTACCGAGGATGAGATCTCGACAAAGGAGGGCTCAAACATGAAGATCCTCAACTCTAACGTGAGATTATACAACAAAGGTGGACGAAGTGGGAAGCATGAAGTATGGCCACATAAGGATCTAGAGGGCACATGCACGATACATGAAGGGTTATGCTCAAGAGGAGCACAATGAGCCATGATAACCGGTCATGGCAATGCAAAGAGTGACCGAAGAATATGGTGGATCAGATGGCGACAATGGTTTGGCTGGAAGGAATGGACGTGCTCAAAATTGAGAGACAAAGTCCACAGAGTGGGAGAAATAGAGGGTATTAGGAATGACGGATACTAACAAACACCAGCAATTTCGGCACATACCGGAGGATCTGCGGGTTCGGAGGGGGCGAGTGTTGTAATGTAATTTGTACAGTACACAAAAACCGTATAAAATAACCGATTGAATAATATGAAGAAAAAGAAGAAAATATGTATTACATACATAGGGCAAGATTTAAACTTTATACCTCCATGTTAATAATTTAAAGGCTTACCATTATACTAACACATCATGAGTGTTTAAAAAATAGATATCCCACATAGAAAGGTTACTTCACACATATTTTCTAAGGAAAAAACTTTAGTTAGAAGAAAAACACATGATAGAAAAAAACTACACATGCATATCTAGCGTGCATGAACACTATAGTTGATTAAAAACACATGAGGTTAGAAAACTCATGATCACTTTTAGACGAAGCATGTTAGAGAAAGCATATAGTCTATAGATAGAAAAAGCATGGAGTCCATAGAAAAAACATGAATTGCTTAGCCTCTCCCATCACTATATAAGGATGAGAGTAAGATGTAAGTAGTGGGGGGAATATTTGGAAATTGAATATGATTCCAAATACCGATTAATAAACTATACTCATGGGATTCACGAGGTTTCTATATCTTGTCTTTTAATCTAAATTCATATTCTTATCTAAATATTGATTAATGCACTATACTCATGTGATTCATGAGTTTCCTATTTGTCTTTCTTATAATCTATTTATATTCTTATTAGCCTTAAAACTCTCCTCCTCCTAGTCCAAAACCTCAGCAGTTCCCACTTGACTCAAGCAATGATCTGACGCCGAAAGGCATGCCAACGGATATTAGTATTGATTATTAATTAGTTATAATTATAATAGGAACAGACGGATCCGGAATAGTTGTATCGATCCGCATCCAGACCGATTCGTAGCCGGTTGCCGATATGGCATCGTTTTCTTATCAGAACTGGAGGCCTATAAAAGGATCTAGAAAGCAATGTAATGAACACGGAAGTAATGCAAGTTTGTTTTTGGAATTCAGTATTGCGTATCTTTTCTATGACCGTTTGTGCTTAGTTTAATATCCTACGTGTGTTAATCAATTGGTCTATATTACCATTCCAGAACCGATCCGGAAATAGTCAGATTAGAATCATATATGTGCCAGTTAACATCCTACCCGTAACCACCCCTTTGGTGAAGTGATCCTAAAGGAAACCCTGTGTTTGTGGCTAGTCTGGCCCAGGATAAACATTCCCTAAATTTGTTTTTTGGAAAAAAAGTATTCGACGAGTAGCGAATAGGGAACAACCTGCAAGGAATAATTGAAATAACGAACAATGGCAAACATCGGTTCCTTGAAATTTAGGGTTTGTCTACGTCCTTGCCTTGTCTGTAACACATACATTCTTACCTGAGACCTCTTTTTGCATATTGTCCCCTAAAAATTAGGGATTTGCCAAAACTCGGTAAGTCTCTCTTCTCATCTCAATGTTGTCCAATCTTCCATGATTTCTTCATGCTATAATTGTAGGATTATCCAATCATAATTAGATTTTAATTAGAGGTAGGATTAATAAACATTTTGGATCAGAAAGTTAAAATTCATTTTTATGTATCAAATTAATCTCTTTTAGGATCAACTGAAGGTTTATTTACTAAAATGGTGAAGCAAAAGGACTTTGAATGGAATCATGTGACCGTTAGGAGAAAACCTGATAAGGGTATGCTTGTCGTTCAATGCAAACATTGCCACCATGTATTTGTTAGTGGTCCCTTTCGAATTAGAGCTCACTTGTTGGGCTTGAAAGGTTTAGGTGTTGACAAATGTCATCAAATTGATGCTGTCATAAAAGCTGAAGTACAAAAAATGGTATCTGGTTGTGCAAATGTTGACATGAATGGTGAATCATCAATGGAATGCAATGCTGAAAATAGTCACACAAATGTTGATGTGAATGTGGAATCAACATCTATCAATGAAATGCCTTCATCATCTTTTGTTAATGCATCAACAAGTAAAAAGATGAACGTAGACAATGTTGAACCCTTGAAAGTGTTATGGTAAAAGCAACTTGATAAAATGCAGATGAAGCAATCAAGAGGATTTTTTTTGTAGAGGATATACCGGATGTAAAAATGGGAAGTACATATTTTTGTGAATTAATAAAAGTTGTAGCACTTCCTAGGCCTTCTTATAAGCCACTATCTCCTAATCAATTACGTAAAAGGCACTTGAATGAAGATGTGAAATATGTTGAAAATGAGATTATGCAAATTAGAGAAAAATGGAAAATCGTTGGATGCACTATTATGAGCAATGGTTGGTTAGATACCAAGAATAGAACTATAGTTAATGTCATGGTTACTTTTGCACATGGCATAGTGTTTCTAGAATCAGTTGACACTAGTGGAGAATATAAATCGGGAGAGTATATCTTTAAGATTGTCCCATCAAATGTTGTTCTTGATATTGGCCCATCAAATGTTGTGCAAGTTTGTATGGACAATGCAACAAATTGTGTGGTAACTAGGAGGATGATAGAGAAAGAGTGGCCCATGATCTTTTTTACTGTATGCACATGTCATTGCCTTGCTTTGTTGTTTGAAGATATTGGAGAATGTGCTTGGGTTCATGATGTTTTGAAATTAGCTACAAAGGTAATCGTGTTTATTACACGAAAACAATATTTTCTAGCAATGTTTCTTAAGTTTAGTAAGAGAGAATTGTTAAAGCCTTCCACTACTAGATTTGCCTATAGTTTTATCATGTTGTCAAACTTATTGGATGATAGAGCCAAAGGTGGATAAAGAAGAATGGTGGTTAGTGAACAATGGTGTCAATGGAAAGGATAAAAAATAGTTTCAATTATACTTGATGCTTCCTTTTGGGCAAATATAAAGAAGATAGTAAAGATATGCAATCTAATCCTAAAAGTTCTTAGATTGGCAAATAGAGAAGTTGCAACCATGGGTTTAATTTATGAATGTACTCATCGTATGATAGAAGAAATAAACCACATTGAAGATGTAGAGCATTTATTGCTTGATGAAATTCGAGGAATATGTATGCAAAGATATACAATGCTACATTCACCATTGTATGCAACTGGCTTTATTTTGCAGCCAATTTGGAGAGAAAAAAATCAAGATATTGATGAGGTCAATACAAGTTGGATGGAAACTATTATGCGGTATACTAATGGTGATATAGCTCTATGTGGTGTTTAAGTAGATGAATTCTATGCTTATAGAACTCGACAAAAAAATGCATTTCAAATTCCTATGGCAAATGATCCAACTAGAATGCATGATGCAATTAAGTGGTGGGAAACATTTGGAGCATGGACTCCAAATTAAAAAAGACTTGCAATTCGTGAAAGAAATTGGAGTACGTTCTCATCGATACATACAAAAAAAAGAAATAGATTGACTCAGGCTCATGTTGAGAAATTGGTTTACATACATACAAATCATTGTCTCATTAGAAGAATAAGGAAATGGGATTATGCCTAATTGAAGCAACATTAGATATGATCAACAAAGAAGAAGATGATGAGAGGCTTTTGAGAATGCAAAACCAAACTATTGATGAAAAAGAAGCTTAGAAGGATATTAGTGATGAGCTTGAAGATATGGATGATGAATATGATACTGTATAGACTCTTAAATTTAGAAAAAAGTTAGAAGTGAGGAATTAGAATATAATGGTTCATAATCGAATTAATTAAAACTTTTCTTTCATATGTTAGTGTGATTTTGAAGACCTTCCATATTTCTATTAATTAGTGATTTTTCCTTTTTCTTAATGAATTAAATAATTTTTATTATGTAAATTTATTTTCCAAAAATGAATGATTTTATAATATTCTTGGAGTGATTTTATATTCTCGAATATTACGAATATTACGGATGTTGAATACTGCACATATCACGCATGGGTCAATCTATGGTAATCAGTATGGATCTTCATAAGGGCAATCTCTCCTTCTTCCACTTTCTCCCGCAACCAGTGATACCTCATTTGTATATGTTTGGTTTGGGAATGGTACGCAACATTCTTGGCTAGATGTGCTCCGGCTATCGCAATGAAGCAAGAACTCCCTTTTCTTCATTCCCAACTCGCTGAGGAAATTTCTTATCCAGATCAACTCTTTACCGGCCTCTACCGCTGCCATATACTCTGCCTCTGTGGTCGACAAGGCCGCAGATTTTTGAAGTCGTGACTGCCACGACATTGCTCCCCCCTGCATAGCTCATCACATATCCTGGTGTGGATCGACTTGAGTCTACATCCCCCGACATATCCGAGTCGGTAAACCCTTTGGGAATAGGTTTTCCGACATCATGCTTAAGGCATACCCTCGAAGTGCCATTCAAATACCTAAGTATCATTTGACGACTGCCCAATGTTCTCTGCTTGGATTACTCATATATCGGCTTACTGTTCCCACAACAAATGCTATGTCTGGTCTCATACAAATGCTTGGATTACTCATACATTAAACTGCCGACGACCGAGGCATATGGTAGTTTCCTCAGCTTAGCCTTTTCCCTCTCCCATCTCGGGCATTGCTTTGCATTCATCTTGCAGTTTGTCGGCAACACAGAGCCGACTGGTTTCGCTTCTGACATGTTGAATCTCTCCAAGATCTTTGTCACATACTTCACTTGTGACAAACACATCACTAAGTTCTAAATTTTGTCCCGAACTATGTGCATCCCCAAGATCTATTTTGCCGGTTCAAGATTTTCATGGTGAATGACTTGCCCAAAGCTTTCTTTAAGCTTCTGATCTTCGTCGTGTCTTGTCCGACTATCAACATGTCATCCACATATAATAGGAGAATTAAGAAGTCACCTTCATCGTACTTTTTGACGAACACACAATGATCAACCTGTGTTTTCTGGAACTGATGTTCCATCAAGAAGGATTCAACCTTCTTGTACCATTGGCGTGGAGCTTGCTTCAACCCATACAAGCTTTTCCTCAGTCGACACACCAGGTTCTCTTTCCCTTTCTCCTGAAGGCCTTTGGGTTGTTGCATGTAGATCTCTTTATCCAGCTCCCCGTGCAAGAATGTTGTCTTGACATCTAATTTGTTCGATCTCAAAGTCCGTATTGGTAGCTATGCTCTGAATAGTTCGAATTGATGTCATCTTCACGACTGGTGCGAACATTTCATCAAAGTTGACACCCTTTTTTTGTTGGAACCCCATTACCACTATGTGGGCTTTATATCTGGGTGCACTGTTGACTTCTCCAGTCTTCACCTTGTAGACCCATTTATTTCTGAGTCCTCTCTTACCTTTCGATAACTCTACCCGGTCGTAGGTGTAATTTTCGCGCAAGGAGTCCATCTCGTCTTGCATTGCACTTAGTCATTTCTCCTTATGCTCATTAGTTATGGCTTCTTCATAGCACTCTGGTTCACCTTCATCAGTCAAGAGGATGTATTGACAACCATATGTTGTCGGTGCTCTCCTTTCTCTGAGTGGGTATCTCCTTCCACTCGTTGTCGACTCTAGTTCGGATGTCTTTGCGAACTCTTCTCTTATCTTGGGTTCATATGTGTCGATCGGTCGTTGAGGGTTTTCCGTCTCCGACTCGTATTCCTTGATTGACTTTAATAAGTCCGCTGAGTCCGAGTCATCTGTGTTGGTAGATTGTTCCAAGTCAACCGACTCGGATTTGACTGTGTCAGTTCACTTGGTCTTAAGTTGGTAGTAGTGGGAGTTGACTTAGAGGTCGATCCCGATTTTTGTTGCTTTGTGTCCTCCATCCTCTTGTATTCCAAAAATACCACATCCCGACTCCTCACTACTTTCTTATCGACTAGGTCCCACAACCTGTAGTCGAACTCGTCCTCCAAGTATCCCATAACCACTAGACATCTGAACACCCTCAGGTGTTGGTAGGATACATCCTTTCCTGTCCACACCCTTTGTGGGACATCACCTTTCAATGGTACTGAGGGCGACATGTTGATCAGATAAACAACAGTGTACATCGCCTCCACCCAATAAGATTTCGACAGCGTAGCATGCAACAACATGCTCCTTATTCTCTCCATGATCGTACAATTCATCCTTTCTTCAAGCTCGTTCAATTTAGGGGTCTTCGGTACTATGTATTTGATTCGAATACCTTGGGCCTTGTAGTATTCCTCGAACTACCCTTTATATTCACCACCATTGTCGGCTCGGATAGCCTTCAAAATCCGACCGGACTCTCTTTCAGCCCTGTCCTGGAACTCCTTGAAGAATTACAATACTTCGTCCTTCAACTTCAAAATATATGAAAGGCCATGTCTTCTGACTATAGTCATCAATAAACGTTACAAAGTACTATCCACCTCAATGTGATGGAGCATCTACATAGCACAAATCCGTGTGTACTAGTTCCAGTGCAACTTCTCTTCTTCTTGGTGGTCTTGTGTGGAATGCGGTTCTTTTCTGCTTTTTGACTGAGCATTCGACACACTTCTCGAAGTGTACTCCTTTCACTTTTGGGAGAAGTTCAGGGTCAGCCAAGATGTGCATTCCTTTTTCATTCATGTGGCCGAGCCTCTTATGCCATAACTCTCAACTTGAGCTGGCTGCCATGTTCACTTCTGACTTGCACAGTCGGGCATGCGTCATATACAATGTGCCCTCTTTCTGTGGTCGGGCCACTATGAGGTTTCCTTGGCAGAACTTCCACTTGCCATTTCGAAAGCTACCACCATAGTCTTCATCATGCAACCTTCCAATCGATATTAGGTTCAATATGATATCGGGGACATGTCGAACTCCCCTCGTAGTCAGTCAACAAACTGTCGACGTCATCAGGTTTACACTTTCTATGCCGACTATCTTGCACTCACCATTATCTCTCATCTTTACATAGCCATGATCCCCGACTATGTAAGTTGAGAAGCACTGTCTTGACCGAGTTATATGGAAAGATGCACCTGAGTCGATTACCTAGGTGCACTCTTCACTTGCAAGATTTGTGCTTGCCTGCTCATAGATGAACAAGATCTCTTCTGCACTCATAGCTATGGCTGATGTGCCCTTTTCATCAGAAATCTTCTTGGTTTTAACATTATTATCAACACCTTTTTCCTTCCTGATCTGTGAGAAGTCCCTCTGAAAGTGTCCAGGCTTTCCACAATAAAAGCATGTGCAGCTTACATCTGGACTTGGACCTGAACTTGGGACTTTTCCTTTCTTGGGGGACTTCTTTGCCGGTTCCTTCCTTTATCAGTATGTTGAATCAAGTTTGACTTTGACTGGGACTAGAAACCCGTGTCCTTACTTCTTTTTTCCTCATTCAAAATGGTTGTCTTTACTGCTTGTAGAGACATCTTTTCTTCTTGATACAAGGTGGTGTCGCCACCATGTCCTCCTAGTTGTCCGATAGGGTACACAGTAGTAGGATGGCCTGCATTGCATCTTCATAGTGTCGTGTCATTATGCTTACTCTTGTGCATGGGAAACTAAGGCAGGACCACGGGGGCCCTGGACTGAGGAGTGCACGAAACAGGGAGGGGAAGAGAGCGGAAGCGATGAGCTGGCGATTACCGACTACAAATGAGTAGCTGAACGAGGGCCGACAAGTCCTATTAATGGCACGTAGTGCTCACCGGACCAAACGAAAACACAACTAGCTCTCATCGGCTCACCGGAAACACGACAACGTACAAAGAACAGATAGGGGCGTGCTCCCAACTGGTCACGAGACATCAGCGAGTTAGAGAGCACATAGATACACCGGGAGACGACAACTCAAAGAATCGATTCAACCTAATAAGTGATTACAATGCTCCCCAGATTACAATCGGCATGACAGTGACCGATCAAACACACCCATGCACACACACATGAAACAATGAGTGCAAACCCTAATGGAAGCTCTCGGGCTTCTCTCGTGAGCAAAGGCAACTGACCCAAAATCTGCAAAGATCAACGGGAATGAGGAGAAGAATGCTCGGTTCCCAGTTCGACACCACTTCGTCCTCGCCAAGACACGATCCCCTTTCCCTTTATAGACACCGGGGAGAGGCTATCACGTCCTATTTACATCGTTTTTATTCTCTGGCCCTTTGGGCAGAGATACACATCGATTTTGTAGCTAATAAATACGTTCTACCTAGTATATTTACATCAGGCCGACCTATTCCTAGTTATGTATAAACTTGTCAATTTACACGTACACATGTAAAGGTCGGTTCACCTGCTTTATCCTCCAACTCCTCTTAAGGCCAGTTTTCTTCATGACATCCACCCCCACCAAACCGTGCATCCACCGGCATGCGCCAAAAAGGAACAAATACGAGAGAAAATCGGCTCGTGTTCACTGATCGCCTTCCGAATTATTGTCCGCTCCGAACCGGTCCTCATTGTCGTCCACGCTCCTCGGGTCCGGCTTGTCTTCATGCCACTTCTTGAAGGCCTTGATCCCCTTCCCGGCTACCGGCACTGCTATCTGGTTTGTGCTCGTTACGGCGTAGGGCCCGAACCACCTCCTCGCGCACTTATGCATCGCCTTGTGCTGGTTCTCGAGGCTACTGTCATAAACCAACACCTAGTTTCCTTCCTCGATCTTCTTTGGTCATAGCTGGTAAGTTCGGTCAAACCGGCCTTTGTTCTTCACCCTTGCTGCGTGCATCCTTGTCCTTGCCCGATCCACGTCCTCCAGTCTCCACTCGAGTTGTCGAATTCGTGTTGCCAATAGCTCATCTCGTCCTTCCAGTCCACTGCGGCCCAAGAGGAGATTGTTTGCTACATCGGCATGATCGACATCTACCGGCATGAACTTAGTTACCGAACTATGCGTAGTTTGGTCCGCCCACATTGTGTAAGGTAGGAGCCACGGCCAATTCCCGACTTGCCCTTCACGATTGGCCCGTGCCCGCGCTCTATCTTCGCGTTAGCCTCCAAATCGTATGCCGTTGTGAGGGAGAGCTTGACCGCTAACCAGGCGAACAACTCTTCGGCTTCCTGTGCATCTAGCTGTCCCCGATCAGCCATGATCTTTCCCACACACCCGTACCGGCATACCACTTCCTCGATCAGAAACCAGCACGTAGCCGCAGTCGTCTTATTCTACACTGCGCGGCCCTCCACTCGGTTCGTCAAGTCCTCTTGCGCAATCACCAGGTACCGCATTTGCCTTACCCCCATCGACATCTTCACTAAGTCTACCATCCATTTGAAATTGTTGAGAGACAAGCTCAACATCGGCCAAATCGGCTGAGCAAGCCGAGGACCGGATCGGTTAGGGTGGATCGGTTGGAAACCGAAACGCAGACCGGTGCGTAGGAAGGCTGGATCAGTGCAGAAACCGGGAGGCCATCGGAAAGATATTCCGCAAGGAATATATTTGATAGTTAGTGTAGGGGCTCCTTAATGAGCATTGAAGTATTGTTAGTACTTCTGTCAATCCGAAAAGGACTTGTATAAAAGTGTTCATTGAACACACACGATGTACAGATTGAGTATTAGTTTTGAATAAAGTTCTTGTTTTTACTCTCTCTCTCTCTGTCTCTCCCGTGCATAATGTGCAAACCAAAGCTTTCCATTAAACCTTCATTTTCTGTTGTTCGGTTTCCTATATTTTTTCCACACGCCATTCTTTACATGGTATCAGAGCGCGAGGGTTGAGAACCTCTCCAGTTGACTTTGCTTGAAAGAAAAACGAACGAAGAAGAACAAGAAAACCAATGGACAGAGGAATGGTTAGCTCGCTTCCAATGGAGAAGCTTGACAGAACCAACTACGCATCTTGGTCCTCCAAGATGCACCAATACCTGCTTGGGCACGATTACTGGAACTATGTCGAAGGAGCGAATGACGCGGCACCCGAATCGACACACAAAGACTTCCCGGCATGGGAGCAATCGGCGAGCAGAGTGTTGTACTGTTTCGCGTCTTGTGTGGGCGAACAGCTATTAGGCTACGTTCGAGATGCAAAAACGTCGAAGGGTGCGTGCACCACACCTAGGAGATCTTCGCCGCGAGCACCACAGCCAGGAAGCTTCAGCTTCGACAGGAGTTGAGCAACCTACGAGAACGCGACTTGTTTGTGGCTGACTATACCTCGAAGATCAAGGACATATGCGACTCCTTAGCTTCTATCGATGTGAACATTGAGGAAAGCGAGATGGTCCAGGTCTGTCTCGGGGGTTTGGTGTCGAAGTTCGGGGCATTCCGAACTGTTGTGTGTACTCGGGAGAATACGTCGTCCTTCTTCGACTTACAGTCGATGCTCCTGGTAGAGGAGAACCACACGACTGCGTCAACGAGCACGCACACCGATAGCAAGATGCTGTACACGGAGGGAGATAGGCCCCGTGGACGTGGAGGATGAGGCGAGTCGGTGCGCAATGGAGGCGGCCGACAAGATCAAGGAAGGAGGCACCGAAATGATCCCGACAGCAATTCCAAACCCTCCGGAAACAGGGGGAGTCATGGCTATGAGAACCGGCAAGGGAAACCCACCACGGAATGTTGGTACTGTGGCAAGAAAGACCATAGGGAGAGCGAGTGTTGGAAAAAGCACGCCGAGTCGGAGAGGACCGGTTCCGGATCTGGTTTCGGACATACCGACAAAGGAAACCGGTAGCGATTGCACTACGCCGAAGGATCCGGAAAAGCCGGAAAAGGGTCTGCCTTCCTGACGAGACACGAAGCAAACTCAATGAAGCAAACCACCCCGAAATCGGACAAGGTGTGGTACGTCGACTCCAGCACGTCAAATCACATGACGAGCCATAAGGACTGGTTCTCGTACCTAGAAAAACTGATGCAACCGGGAGTAGTCGCAACCGGAGATGACACTCCACATCCGATCACGAATGTCGGAGAAGTTCCCCTGAGCCATGTCGGGCAGAAAGGGAAACTCATGAACGTGCTACACGTTCCGACAATCACGAAGAACTTGGTGTTGGTCCGATAGATCGTCGACCAAGGCATGGAGGTCCGGTTTACACACCTCGAGTGCTTCATTGAGGAAGAAGGCCATGTTATTGCGCAAGGGCGGAGAGATGGGAGGATGTTCATCCTCGAGTCTACTGATGGTGGCACCGCAATGTTCGTGAAGGGACAAAAAGTTGAGTTGGACATCGACTTATGGCACAAGCAGATAGGCCACATCAATTACCAGCGGCTTCAGGACCTGCAATCGAAACAGGTGGTGTTCGGATTGCCCAAATTTAGTGGTCGGAAGGCAAAATTTGTGAAGCCTGCCAGCTTGGGAAGCAACACCGACTTCCCTTCCCCAACTAGCGTAACCGGAGCCGGAACAAGCTCAACTTGATACACTCCAATGTGTGGGGGCCAACACAAAATGTTAGTCTTGGCAGGAGCCGATATTTCGTCTCCTTCATCAACGACTACATGTGGCACACGTGGATCTACCTCATTGAGAGGAAGAGCGAAGTCTTCGACTGTTTCCGGGACTTCAAAGGGTTCATGGAAACGAAAACAAGAAGAAAGATCAAGCGCCTACGGTCGGATGGTGGAAAAGAATACTTTTCCGGCCAATTCAACGATTTTCTACAACAGATGGGAATTCGGTGTGAATTCAGTTGTAGATACACGCCGAAGCAAAACAGCGTGGCCGAGAGGAAAAATCGGTCGGTTGTGGAAGCGGCACAGGCAATGCTGGAGGAGAAGAGCTTGCCCAAGTTCTACTCGACCGAGGCGGTAAGGACCACGGTATACATCTAGAACCGGATTAGAGACAAGGTGTCGGCGCATGAGCTATATTTCGGAACGAAGCCGAACTTGCGACACTTGAGGGTGTTCAGTAGCATCGCGTATGTGCATGTACCGAAGGAGAAAAGGAGGAAGCTGGACGCAAAGGCTGAGAAATGCATCTTGGTCGGTTACTCAAACGAGCAGAAGGGTTATAAGTGCTATAACCCTTGCACCAAACAAGCGCATGTTAGCCGCGACACTGTGTTTGACGAGTCCACGTCCTAGTACTAGCCCCCGAATCCAATCCGAGCTCTGACGATGAGGTCAGCGAGGCCGAGATGCCTCCGGATGAGCCCGAAATCGAGACCCGCGAAGAGAGTCCGATTTCAACCTGTTTAAGTGGACCGATTGGACAACTGAGTCGGTATGACCAGTCCGATGAAGAGCCGGCGAGTAGTGGAGACTCGGCCGTGCATTCCCCGCGCAGGAAGCCGAGGAGACGGCTTACGCGCAAAGAGAAAGGGAAGAAGAAGGTGTCGGATTCCGGCACGGATTGGAACGAGTCAGACCGATGCGAGTCCGACTCCGAGGGAAGCGGTGACAAGTCTTCAAGAGCGAAGTTCGCGTCGGCCGAGAAGACCACTGATCTACCCGCTAGAAGAACCCAGTTGTGCGGTTCGGATACAACGAGTACATGGCGCATCATTATGCGTACATGACCCGTGTAGAAACACCGGTCAGTATTTTACTATATGTTGATGACTTGGTCATCACCGGCGCCGACCTAGGCGAAATCGACTGCGTGAAGCTCCAGCTTGTGACATCGTTCGACATGAAGGATCTGGGGGATCTTCATTACTTCCTCGGGATCGACGTGATTTGTACCCCTAAAGGCATATTGATCAGCCAACGCCATTATGTGCTGAGTATGCTCTTCAAATTCGGGATGGCTAAATGTAAGTCCGTCTCGACTCCTTTGGATAGAACCGTCAAGTTTTGCCCCAATTCTGGAAAGGTATGCGACCCAACGAGGTTCCGACAAATTGTCGGAAGCTTTATCTACTTGACAATCACCCGACCCGATCTCAGTTATCCGGTCGGGGTGATCAGTCAGTTCATGCCGCGACCTACCGAGGAGCACCTTCAGTGTGCGCAATGCGTACTGCGGTACGTAAGTGGCACTAAGGACTGGGGACTGCTATATCGGACCGGTACAACCTTGCAGTTGGTCAGCTACACCGATGCTGATTGGGCTGGCAACATGTTGGGAAACAGGTTCCTCCGAATGGGAAGGAAGAAGAACAGAGCCGGATGGTGCAGACCTGGTATGAACCGGATGAGGAGTACCCAGCTACGGAGAGCCGGATGGTGCAAGCCCGGTATGAACCGGATGAGGAGTACCCGGCTACGGAGAGCCGGATGGTGTAGGCCCGGTATGAACCGGATGAGGAGTACCCGGCTATGGAGAGCCGGATGGTGCCGGCCCGGTATGAACCGGATTAGGAGTACCCGGCTACGGAGAGCCGGATGGTGCAGACCCGGTATGAACCGGAGAAAGAGACATATTCATAAATATGTTTCTGAGAGCCTATTGTGGCTATATTTGTAAATAGCCGAAAAGTCATATTAGTATAAATATGACTTAGGGCAAACTAATATGTTGGTTGTTGTCAATTTTCTGTATTACACGAGATTAGTGTGCGTAACATTGTATAGAGATAGAAAGAGGTCGCTGCCTCTGTTGTAACCGCCGCCTGTGGCGAAGAGCGTGAGTCCGAGGTCGTTGCCT
The DNA here is from genome assembly GCF_043228905.1 of Azolla caroliniana. NCBI lineage: Eukaryota > Viridiplantae > Streptophyta > Polypodiopsida > Salviniales > Salviniaceae > Azolla > Azolla caroliniana. The sequence continues at coordinate 12,274,073 of NW_028230453.1, forward strand.
CCGTGAACTTATTGTTTTGTACATTCATACATAGTGACAGTTTGCAGCCTGTGGGCTGCCGTGGTTTTTCCCCTAGTTTGGGGTTTTCCACGTAAACCTCCTGTGTACCATTTCTGTTCTTTGTGTCGTGTTCTATTTCCCGTTTTCTGTGTATGAAAAGAATCTCGGTTGTGGCCGAGCGTTGCGCATAAGGAACGACAAGTTCCCGTCAAGTGGTATCAGAGCGAAATCGACACAGAAAATGGACGAATCGTTTGGCAGCATGTTCAAGCTCACCGCCTCCAACTATTCAGTGTGGAAGTCGAAGATGAGGGACATGCTCGTGGTTAAAGACCTCTGGCTACCGGTTCAGTTCGGGGACAAGAGACCGGACAAAATCGACGCCGCGATATGGGAGGTGATGCACATGAAGATAACAGCATACGTACGGTGCTTCATCGACATGAGCCTATACAACAACTTCAATGAAGAGAGCAAGGCTCATGAGCTCTGGGAGAAGATCGGCATAATGTTTCAGAACAAAAATGTTGTCAATCAGGTCTCGGTATTCCGGAAGCTAGTAAGACTCCGGTACCAAGATGGCTCCAGCAGGGCGGAGCACATGAATGCCTTCCAGGGGCTGATCCACCAGGCTTCTTCATTGGAAGTACCTCTTGCCGATGAGGTACTAGCGCTACTCCTGCTCGGTTCCCTCCCGGATAGCTGGGAGACGTTGGTTGTCACTTTGGGGAACGCCGGGCCGGAAGGAAAACGGTTATCCCTAGCAAGAGTAAAGTCGAGCTTGCTAGATGAGGAGGCGCGTCGGAAGGATAAAGATACGAGCTCTGACTCCAAAGCGCTTCTTACCGAATCGGAACGCGGAAGACATAGAAACCGTAGTCCCCAGAACCGGGAGAAGTCGGGGACACGGTCAAAGTCAAGGGGGAGGCCTACTTGCTTCTATTGCAGCAAGCCGAGACACTTCCAAAAGAACTGTCGGCATTTCTGTAAAGACAAGGAAACCGACGGTACCGATTCGAAGCAAACCCCGGAACGGAATGGTAAAGACCGGAGGGGGCCGGACCGGAAGGGAACGACAGCAATCACGGCAAGTGAAGAGGAGTTGATGCTCATCACCGAGGAGAGTGAGATAAACCTTGCCGGCGACGAGATGACCTAGGTGGTAGACTCCGAAGCGTCGTTCCACCTTACCCGGGACCGGAAATGCTTCTCATCCTACTCAACTGGTGACCACGGCTGTGTCCGGATGGGGAATGAAGGTACATGCCGAATTATCGGCATAGGAGACGTGTGGTTGTCAACACCAACCGGATGCAAGTTGCTGCTGAAGGATGTCCGACACGTTCCGGAGGTTCGTCTGAACCTGATATCAGCCGGTCGGCTAGATGATGAAGGCTACACGGGTAGCATCTGGAATGGTGCCATGAAGTTCAGCAAAGGGAGCCTGATTGTGGCTCGGGCCCGGAAGGTAAACACGTTGTACCTGATGAATGCCCGGTTATGTCCGGAAGAAGTGAACGTGGCATCCGACACTGCCGGTGAACTATGGCACAAGAGGCTGTGTCACATGAGTGAGAAGGGGATGAAGAGGCTTGCAGACGACAACCTCATTCCAGTGAAGAACGTGCACTTAGAGAAGTGCATTGATTGTCTGGCCGGTAAGCAGAACCGGACCTCCTTCCGACCAAGGCCACCGATGAGACGTAATGCATCACTGGAGTTGGTGCATACGGATGTGTGTCAAGTAGACACGAAGTCACATGCCGGAGCACAGTACTTCGTGACGTTCATAGATGACCAAAAGGAGTCGGGTAGAAGTCACATGCCGGAACGCGAGCGAGGCGGAGTAACACCAAATGGAGCCGGGTAGAAGAACTGGCTGCCGCAGGCACTAACACCACGATACGACCTCAAGCTGAGCTTGAGGGGGAGCGTTGAGCGGGCAAGCTCAACCGAATCCAGATCGGTTGAATAAGCCTGAGCTAGATCGGCATCCGGAAGGATGACCCATATCGGTTGGTACCCGAAAACAACCGGCCGGATCAAGGAGCCGGATCGGAGAGCCAAATTCGAGCGGGAACTGAAAGCCTAGTAGTAGCCTAGACTACTAGGTAATCATTGTCTCGTAGGTAGTGTTAGTCGCACATGTGAGCATCGAAGTACCTATCAGTACTTCTGTCAGTCCTTTACGGACTTGTATAAATAGTGTTGTTTAGCACGTTGTATGTACCGAGTTCTAGAGTTAATTTTTGAATATAGTTTTATGTTCTACTCTCTCTATCTCCTCTGTGTTTTTAAGCTTTTCCATTAAACCTTCATCTCATTTTCTGTTGCTATCCGACTGAGCCGGTTCTGTCTGATGCTTCTGCATATTAACATTAACACTAGTCCAACAACACTTCGTCCTTGCCAAACCGCAAACCCCTTTCAGCCTTCTCCCTTTTCGCTTTATAGCCGTCGGGGAGGAGTTGTCACGTCCTATTTATATTGTGTTTATTCTCTGTCCCTTCGGGCAGAGATACACATTGATTTTGTAGCTAATAAATACATTCTACCTAGTATATTTACATCAGGCCGACCTATTCCTAGTTATGTACAAACTTGTCAATTTACGCGTCCATGTGTAAAGGTCGGTTCACCCGCTTTATCCTCCAACTCCTCTTAAGGCCGATTTTCTTCATGACAACGGGGAAACTTAGTTGCAGCATGTTGGTTCACATACCCCACCCCATGATTGTGCTTACATGCTCAATTATGCTTACATGTTGGTTCTAATACCCCCGTGGGTATTTCTGCTCTATCGATTGGCTCGTATAGGTCTTTGACTATGAGAAGGTTTTCCATCTTTATCTTCCAGTCTGCATAGTTCTGAAAGTTTAGAACTATTATACCTGGGAAGCCGTTCCCACCTCCTTCCATCTATTGTTGTTCTGATACCATTTTGATGGGATTTGATCCCTATGGTTTGTGTGAAAGACCGACTAGAAAATAACCCAAGGAATGCAGAAAATAGAAAACAAATACATGGTACACAGTTTTACGTGGAAACCTTATGAAATGTAACATGCGGAAGCTATACGAAATAGAGAATACCGACAGAGAAAACAAGGTTTAATGGAGAGCTTAAGTCACAATGTACACGGGAGAGACAGAGAGGGAATGAACACACAGAAAAAAACTAAATTCAAAATAATGTGTAAAACTTTGTACATAGGATGTGCTCAAGGAGAACTTTCATACAAGTCCATACAGATTGACAGAAGTACTGACACATACTTCAATACTCATAACCGAGGTCCTACACTAAGTCCTAAATATATTCCCTCACGAAATATCTGTTCAACGGCCTCCCAGTTTCCGCACCGGTCCGGCCTCTTGTTGCACACCGGTTTACGCACCGATCTGGCCAATGTTGAGCTTGTATCTCAACACTCCCCCTCAAGCTCAACTTGAGGCTCTTCTGGTCCTATGCTCCAGTATCTCTTAACTTTACACCTCGCTCGCGCTCCTCGACCCATTCAACTCTGCGTGCCTCGACCCTTACGGTCAGCTTGTCTGCTCATACGACCTTTTCTTGCTCCCTTCCTGTCAGGATGTTCGCGCCTCTTCTGCTTGGCCTTCAGTTAATTTGGCGTCTCTGAATCAAACATCTGAGCCGAATCCGCTGCCTCCGATTCGTCTCCGCTTTTGTCCGAATTGGCTGTCTCCAATTCGTCCTCAATCTTGGCCTTCTCACCCTTGCTGGCTTCATCTCCCCCATGCTTGGCTGGCTCCAGCTCTTTCTTTCCGTTGCTGCCCTCTCGTCCACTCCCAGACTCTTTCGCAAATCCACCTTCGGCTTCTTCAGTCGACACTAAACCAAATTCGTCATCCAATTTGGTGTCGCGGTCACTTTCGCTCATTTCCTACTCCTTTCCGTGGTCTTACGTGACTTTTCTCCCCCTCAAGTTCGGCACGTCGAGGTGCCGCAACCCAAGAAGCGCGCTGGAGAATTGCCGCAACTTGTCCAGACCAAGGGGCTTGGTGGAAATGTCGGCGTTCTGCCAATCCATTGAAACATACTAAAGTTCAACTTCACCAGAGAGGACACGCTCGCGAACAAAGTGGTAGTGCACCTCAATGTGCTTAGTCCGGGCGTGGAAGACAGGGTTCTTCGCAAGTTGGATGCTGCTGAGGTTGTCGTAGTAGATCTTCATTGGACCAGACACCTCCACCTGCAGATCCTTAAGTAGTTGCTTCAGCCATATGGCTTCGCATGTGGCGACAACCACTCCTCGATACTCGACCTCTGTGCTCGACAATGCAACTAACGGCTGCTTCTTGCTACTCGACGCGATCGTGGACCTCCCAAGAGATAATGTGAATCCAGATGTGGATCGGCGATCGTCGGGGTTTCCGTCCCAATCAGCATTTATATAGCCAACTAGCTACGCGACAGTACCGGTTGGATATAGTAGCCCCCGATCCTTAGTGCCACTGACGTACCTAAGTACACGTTGCGCGCACCGAAGGTGCTCCTCCGTTGACCACACCATGAACTGACTAATCAAGCTGATTGGGTAACTGAGGTCCGGCCAGATGATAGTCAAGTATATGAAGCTTCCGACAATCAGTCGGAACCTTTTCGGGTCACAGACCTTTCCGAAGTCGGGGCGAAACTTCACGGTTCTGTTCAGAGGAGTTGAGATGGACTTACAGTCTGTCATCCCGAACTTGAAGAGCATACTCAGCACGTAATGTCGTTGGCTGATGAGTATGCCTTCGGGGGTTCATATCACTTCGATCCCGAGAAAGTAATGAAGGTCCCCCAGATCCTTCATATCAAATGATGTCGCAAGCTACGCGGACAATTTCATCTAGGTCGACGTTGGCGATGACCAAGTCATCAACATAAAGTAAAATACTAACCAGCCCAAGTCGACCTTGCCAGACGAATAATGAAGAATCCGATTTGGATGTCGTAAATCCCATCTGAAGCAATCGCTACGTGATCTTCGCGTTCCAGGCATGCGGGGCTTACTTTAGTCCGTAAAGGGACTTCTTCAGCCGACATACCGCTGAAGGGTTCATTCCGGAGTGAAATCCGGGGGGTTGTGCCATGTACACTTGTTCCTCAAGCTCGACTTGCAGGAACGCATTCTTTACATCCATTTGATTTAAGTGCCACCCCTTCGCCATAGTTACCGCAAGCACAACACGGACGATCGTCATCTTCGCAACCGGCGCAAACATCTCATAGTAATCGATGCTACTAACCGGGGCTTGTATCGGTTGACCGAGCCGTTGGTGTTGTTCTTGATCTTGTACACCCACATGCATCCAATCGCAAGTGTGTTCATCTCTTTCTCCATGGCGGCACGCCAATTCGCATCCTTTGCTACTTCTTCGTAGCTCTCCGGCTCACGCACTTCCGCTACACGTGTCATGTACGCATAGTGATGCGCCATGTACTCGTTGTATCCAAACCGCACAACAGGGTTCTTCTGGCGGGTAGATCGGCATAAATGCTCATTAGCCGATGTTGATGCCATTCTTGCCGACGTGGGCTTCGTTCTTGAAGGCCAGTCATTGCTTTTCTTGGAGTTGTATTCGCGTCAATCCGACTCGTCCCTATCCGTGCCGTACTCCAGGATCTTCTTCTTTCCCTTTTCTTTGCATATAAGCTGTCTCTTCAGCTCCCTGTGTGGGGAATGCATGGACAAGCCTCCACTACTCACTGCCTTTTCATCTGACTGGTCAAACCAACTCAGTCGCTCATTCGGTCCACTTAGCCGAAATGAGATTGGACTCTCTTCAAGAGTTCCGACTTCACGTTCATCAGGAGGCATCTCAGCCTCACTGACCTCATCTTCAAAACTTGGATTAGAGTTGACATCCGGAGTTGGAGGCAAATACCAAGATGCGGACTCATCGAACACAACATCATGAATTACGCGAGCTTGTTTGGTTCGGGGGTTATAACACTTATAACCCTTCTATTCGTCCGAGTAGCCGACCAAGATACACTTCTCGGCTTTCGCATCCAGCTTCCTCCACTTCTCCTTCGGCACATGCACATACGTGATGCTACCAAAAACCCTCAAGTTTCGTAGATTAAGCTTCCGAAATACAACTCATGTGCTGACACTTTTTCTCCGATCTGATTTTGGATGTAGATCGCGGTTCGGACCGCTTTAGCGCAATAGAACTTGGGCATGCTCTTTTCTTCCAGCATTGCCCGCGTTGCTTCCACAACCGACCGATTCTTCCTTTCGGCTACATCGTTTTGCTCCAATGTATACCTGCAACTCAATTCGCGCTGAATTCCCATTTGTTGCAGATAACTATTGAATTGGCAAGGAAAGTACTATTTTCCACCATCCGACCACAGGCACTTGATCTTCCTCCCTGTTTCCCTTTCGGCAAGATTTTTTATCTTCCGGAAACAGTCGAAGACTTCACTCTTCTTTTTGATGAGGTAGATCCATGTGTGCCGGGTGTAGTCGTAGATGAAGGAGACGAAATATCGACTCCCACCCAGACTCACGTTCTGTGCCAATCCCCATAGATCTGAATGTATCAAGTCAAGCAAGCTTATTTCGGCTCCGATTACGCTCGTTTGGGAAAGGAAGTCGGTGTTTCTTCCCGAGCTCGTAGGCTTCACAAATTCGGGCCCTTCGACCACTGAATTTTGGCAATCCGAACACAACTTGTTTCGATTGTAGGTCCTGATTCAGCCTTTGGTAGTTGACGTGGCCTATCCGCTTATGCCACAAGTCGATATCCGACTCAACTTTTTTTCCTTTTGTGAACATGGCGGATCCTACATCATTGGTGTCAAGGATGAACATCCTTCCATCTCTGCGCCCTTGCGCAATTACTTGATGGCTGAACCAGACTTGCATCCCCTGTTCGATGATCTGTCCGACCGACACCAGATTCTTCGTAATTGTCGGGACGTGTAGCATGTTCATTAGCTTCCCTTTTTGCCCTGACGTGTCGTCTCCTGTTGCGACTACTCCTGGTTGTTCCGGTTTTTCCAGATATGAGAACCACTCTTTATGGTTCATCATATGGTTTGACGCTCCGGAGTCAATGTACCACACTTCGTCCAATTTCGGAGTGGTTTTCTTCATCTAGTTCGCTTCATTTCTTGTCTCGAAGGTGGCCCCCTTTCCGACTTTTTCGGATCCTTCGGCGTAGTGCGTCCGTTGCCGATTTCCTTGTTCGGTTGGTGTCAAGGATGAACATCCTTCCATCTCTGCGCCCTTGCGCAATTACTTGATGGCTGAACCAAACTTGCATCCCCTGTTCGACGATCTGTCCGACCGACACCAGATTCTTCGTAATTGTCGGGACGTGTAGCATGTTCATTAGCTTCCCTTTTTGCCCTGACGTGTCGTCTCCTGTTGCGACTACTCCTGGTTGTTCCGGTTTTTCCAGATATGAGAACCACTCTTTATGGTTCATCATATGGTTTGACGCTCCGGAGTCAATGTACCACACTTCGTCCAATTTCGGAGTGGTTTTCTTCATCTAGTTCGCTTCATGTCTTGTCTCGAAGGTGGCCCCCTTTCCGACTTTTTCGGATCCTTCGGCGTAGTGCGTCCGTTGCCGATTTCCTTGTTCGGTTGGTCCAAATTCGGATTCGGTTTTCTCCGAATCCGCGCACTTCTTCTAGCACTCACTCTCCTTGTGGCCTTCCATGCCACAATACCAACATTCTGCGGCGTGTTTCCCTTGCCAGTTCTCGTCGCCTCCTCGACTCCCCCTACTTCCGGAGGGTTCGAAATGGTTATTGGCATCACCACAATGCCTTCTTCCTTGCTCCCATCGGCCGCCTCCATTGCATGCCGACTCACCTCGTCCGCCATGACCACGGGGCCTATCTCCCTCCAATTACAACATGTTGATGTCGGTGTGCGTACTCCTCGATGCACCCGCGTGATTCTCCTCTACAAGGAGCATCGACTTCATGTCGAAAAACAACGGCATATTCTCCCTTGTACAAATAGCAGTTCGTGACAGGAACCCGACGCTCCTTATGCGCGACGCTCGGCCACAACCGAGCGTAGAATGATACACAGAAAATGGGAAATAAAACACGACACAAAGGAGAGGAAGATACACACACACTACACAGGAGGTTTACGTGGAAAACCCCAAACTAGGGGAAAAACCACGGCAGCCCACAGGCTGCAAACTGTCACTATGTATGAATGTACAAATCAGTGAGTTCTCGGAGTCAACGACCTCGGACTCACGATCTTCACCACAGGCGGCCGTTACAATAGAGGCAGCGACCTCTTTCTCTCTCTCTCTCTGTACAACGTTACGTACTGTCTCTGCTTCTTGCACCAACAAGAAAAATGACAACCACAACTAAAAGTTTGCCCTAAGTTATATTTATACTAATATGGCTTTTCGGCTATTTACAAATATAGCCTCGATGGGCTCTCAGAAACATATTTACGAATATGTCTCTTCCTCTGGTTCTCACCGGGTCTGCGTCATCCGGCTCTCCGTAGGCGGGTACTCCTCATCCGGTTCATACCGGGCCTGTATCATCCGGTTCTCCGTAGCCGGGTACTCCTCATCCGGTTCATACCGGGTCTGCACCATCCGGTTCTCCGTAACCAGGTACTCCTCATCCGGTTCATACCGGGCCTGTATCATCTGGCTCTCCGTAGCCGAGTACTCCTCATCCGGTTCATACCGGGTCTGCACCATCCGGTTCTCCGTAACCGGGTATTCCTCATCCGGTTCTCCGTAACCGGGTACTCCTCATCCGATTCTCACCGGGCCTGTATCATCCGGCTCTCCGTAGTCGGGTCCACCTCATACGGATTCGGCTTTGTTTGTCGGCACTGTTCTTCTCCCTTCCCATCCGGAGGGACCTGTCTCCCAACAAACTCCCCCTTCACTCCGGCATGGGTCCGATCCGCTTCTGGCATGCGTCCATTTTGTCGGGTGTCAGCACTTTGGTCAGCATATCTGACCCGTTCTCGGTCGTGTGGATCTTCGTCAGTGCGAACTCCTGGTCATCTACTCTTTCCCGGATCCAGTGATAGCTCCGCTGGATATGCTTCGTCCGGGAATGGTAGGCCGCATTCTTAGCAAGGTGGATGGCACTTTGACTGTCGCAATAGAGTCGGTATTCCTCTTGCCGGATACCGAGCTCTCCAATGAAGTCCTTCATCCATAAAATTTCCTTGCCGGCTTCCACAGCCACCATGTACTCCGCCTCTGTGGTTGACAATGCAACCGTCTTCTGCAGCCTCGACTGCCACGAAACAACTCCCCCTGCATATGTCATCACATACCCGGATGTAGACCGGTTGGTATCCACATCAGCTGACATGTCCGAATCGGTGAAACCATCCAGTTGAGGTTTTTTGGAGCCGAATCGGAGACACATATTTGAAGTGCCCTTCAAATACCGGAGTATCCACTTGATCACGTTCCAGTGCTCCTTGCCGGGATTGCTCATAAACCGGCTCACCACCCCGACTGCGTATCCTATATCCGGTCAGGTACACACCATTGCGTACATCAAGCTCCCGACGGCAGAGGCATATGGAATCTTCATCATATCTGCCTTCTCTCCTTTCGTCTTCAGGCTTTGCTTGCGGGATAGCCTGCAGTTTGCCGGAAGTGTCGATCCGACCGGTTTCGCTTCTAACATGTTGAACCGGTGAAGCACCTTTGTCACATACTTCTCCTATGACAGCCATAGTTGCTTCTTTAACCGGTCCCGAAAGATGTGCATCCCTAGCATCTGTCTGGCCGGACCCAAGTCTTTCATTGAGAAGGTCTGGTTGAGGGCCATCTTCAGCATCAGTATTTTGACTTGGTCTCGTCCGACGATCAACATGTCATCCACGTACAGGAGGAGTATCAGGAAGTCCCCTCCTTCAAACTTCTTCACAAACACGCAATGATCGGCCTGCGTCTTGTGGTACCCTTAATCGGTCATGAAGGAGTTGAACTTCCGGTACCACTGTCGGGGTGCCTGCTTTAGTCCGTACAGGCTCTTCTTCAACCGACATACCAGGTGCTCCTTCCCTTTCTCCACGAATCCTTCCGGTTGCTACATGTAGATCTCCTCTTCGAGGTCGCCGTGAAGGAATGTCGTCTTCACGTCCAGCTGCTCTACCTCGAGGTCCATGCTTGCTGCTATACTCAACACCGTCTGGATGGAGGTCATCTTTACTACCGGGGCAAAGATCTCGTCGAAGTCCACGCCCTTCTTCTGCTGGAACCCCTTCACCACGATCCTGGCTTTGTATCTCGGGGGGTTGCCGGCATCTCCCGGTTTCAACTTGTACACCCACTTGTTTCGGAGTGCCCGCTTTCCTTTCGGCAACTCCACCAATTCGTATGTATGGTTCTCATGCAGGGAATCCATCTCGTCCTGCATGGCACTTAACCATTTTTGGTTGTGGGTGTCTTCCTTCACTTCTTCGAAGCTTTCCGGCTCCCCCTCATCGGTCAGCAGAACATGCTCTGCATCCGGAAATCTCCGGGGGGCCCTTCTCTCTCTGAGAGGATATCTACGTCTTCGGGCTTCGGTAACCGGCTCCTCCATTTGCTCTTCATCCGAATCCGATTCGGGGTCTTGGCCGGTTCCGGTCTCAGCTTCCTCTACCTCTTCTTCTGCCGGTTCGGTATCCTCACCATAACCGGCTAGTTCCTCGAGTGCTAACCGATCTCTTTCCAGTTGGGTCTGCTCATTGTAGAGTCTATCCTTACCGGTAGACTCGGACTTCATTATCTTCTTCTCCGACTCCCAGTCGGCGAGCGTCTTGTCCTCCATGAAGATAATATCTCGACTCCGGAATACCTTCTTGACGACCGGGTCCCACACTCGGTAGCTGAACTCATCGTCGCCGTAACCGAGGAATATGCATGGCCGGGTCTTTGGATCTAGCTTTCCTCTCCGGTCCTTAGCTACATGCACGTACGCTAGACACCCGAACACCTTCAGATGCCGGTAGGATACTTCCTTACCGGTCCACACTCTCTGTGGCGTGTCTCCGTCCAAGGGTACTGAGGGTGATCTATTTATCACGTATGTCGCCGTCGACAGTGCCTTAGCCCAAAACTTCTTGGGTAGTTTTGCATGCGCTACCATACTCCGGACCCTCTCCATTATGGTCCGGTTCATCCTCTGAGCCAGTCCGTTTAGTTCCGGCGTCTTCGGCACGGTAAATTCGAGCCGGATTCCCTTCGAGCGGCAGTACTCCTCGAACTGCCCCCGGTACTCTCCTCCGTTATCTGCTTGAACCGTCTTCAGCTTCTGGCCGGTTTCTCTTTCCACTCTCACGTGGAGCTCTTTGAAGACGGATAACACCTGATCCTTTGTCTTCAACGGTGTGGCCCACAGCTTCCGGCTGTGGTCATCTATGAATGTCACGAAGTACTGCGCTCCGGCATGTGACTTCGTGTCTACTTGACACACATCCGTATGCACCAACTCCAGTGGTGCATTACGTCTCATCGGTGGCCTTGATCGAAAGGAGGTCCGGTTCTGCTTGCCGGCCAGACAATCAGTGCACTTCTCTAAGTGCACGTTCTTCACTGGAATGAGGTTGTCGTCTGCAAGCCTCTTCATCCCCTTCTCACTCATGTGACACAGCCTCTTGTGCCACAGCTCACCGGCAGTGTCTGATGCCACATTCACTTCTTCCGGACATAACCGGGCATTCATCAGGTACAATGTGTTTACCTTCTAGGCCTGAGCCACAATCAGGATCCCTTTGCTGAACTTCATGACACCGTTCCGGATGCTACCCGTGTAGCCTTCATCATCTAGCTGACCGGCTGATATCAGGTTCAGACGAACCTCCGGAATGTGTTGGACATCCTTTAGCAGCAACTTGCATCCGGTTGGTGTTAACAGCCACACGTCTCCTATGCCGACAATTCGGCATGTACCTTCGTTCCCCATCTGGACACAGCCGTGGTCACCGGCTGAGTACGATGCGAAGCATTTCTGGTCCGGGGTAAGGTGGAACGACGCTCCGGAGTCTACCACCCAAGTCATCTCGTCGCCGACAAGGTTTATCTCACTCTCCTCAGTGATGAGCATCAACTCTTCTTCACTTGCCGTGATTGCCGTCATTCCCTTCCGGTCCGGCCCCCTCCGGTCTTTACCGTTACGGTCCGGGGTTTGCTTCGAATCGGTACCGTCGGTTTCCTTGTCTTTACGGAAATGCCGATAGTTCTTTTGGAAGTGTCCCAGCTTCCCGCAATAGAAGCAAGTAGGCCTCCCCCTTGACTTTGACCGTGTCCCCGACTTCTCCCGGTTCTGGGGACTACGGTTTCTATGTCTTCCGCGTTCCGATTCGGTAAGAAGCGCTTTGGAGTCGGAGCTCGTATCTTTGTCTTTCCGACGCGCCTCCTCATCTAGCAAGCTCGGCTTTACTCTTGCTAGGGATAACCATTTTCCTTCCGGTCCGGCGTTGCCCAAAGTGACAACCAACGTCTGCCAGCTATCCGGGAGGGAATCGAGCAGGAGTAGCGCTAGTACCTTATCGGCAAGAGGTACTTCCAATGATGTTGCCTGGTGTATCAGCCCCTGGAAGGCATTCATACGCTCCGCCATGCTGGAGCCATCTTGGTACCGGAGTCTCACTAGCTTCCGGAATACTGAAACCTGACTAATAGCATTTTTGTTTTGAAACATTATGCCGATCTTCTCCCAGAGCTCATGAGCCTTTCTCTCTTCATTGAAGTTGTTGTACAAGCTCATGTCGATGAAGCACCGTATGTACGCCGTTGTCTTCATGTGCATCACCTCCCATATCGCGGCGTCAATTTTGTCCGGTCTCTTGTCCCCGAACTGAACCGGTAGCCAGAGGTCTTTAACAACGAGCATGTCCCTCATCTTCGACTTCCATACTGAATAGTTGGAGCCGGTGAGCTTGAACATGCCGCCAAATGATTCGTCCATTTTCTGTGTCGATTTTGCTCTGATACCACTTGACAGGAACCCGACGTTCCTTATGCGCAATGCTCGGCCACAACCGAGCGTAGAATGATACACAGAAAATGGGAAATAAAACACGACACAAAGGAGAGGAAGATACACAACACACTACACAGGAGGTGTACGTGGAAAACCCCAAACTAGGGGAAAAACCACGGCAGCCCACAGGCTGCAAACTGTCACTATGTATGAATGTACAAAACAGTGAGTTCTCGGAGGCAACAACCTCGGACTCACGATCTTCACCACAGGCGGCCGTTACAACAGAGGCAACGACCTCTTTCTCTCTCTCTCTCTCTCTGTACAACGTTACGTATTGTCTCTGCTTCTTGCACCAACAAGAAAAATGACAACCACAACTAAAAGTTTGCCCTAAGTCATATTTATACTAATATGACTTTTCGGCTATTTACAAATATAGCCTCGATGGGCTCTCAGAAACATATTTACGAATATGTCTCTTTCTCCGGTTCTCACCGGGTTTGCGTCATCCGGCTCTCCGTAGCCGGGTACTCCTCATCTGGTTCATACCGGGCCTGTATCATCCGGCTCTCCGTAGCCGGGTACTCCTCATCCGGTTCATACTAGGTCTGCACCATCCGGTTCTCCGTAACCGGCTACTCCTCATCCGGTTCATACCGGGCCTGTATCATCCGGCTCTCCATAGCCGGGTACTCCTCATCCGGTTCATACCGGGTCTGCACCATCCGGTTCTCCCTAACCGGGTACTCCTCATCTGGTTCTCACCGGGCCTGTATCATCCGGCTCTCCGTAGCCGAGTTTGTTTGTCGGCACTGTTCTTCTCCCTTCCCATCCGGAGGGACCTATCTCCCAACAGTTCGGAATGCTCCGAACTTCGACGCCAATCCCCCGAGGCAGATCTGCACCATTTCGCCCTCCTGAACGTTCACATCGATGGAGGTGAGGGAATTGCAGATATCCTTTATCTTGGAGGTGTAGTCAGCCACCGCCATGTCGCGTTGATGCACATTGCTCAACTCCTATCAGAGTTGGAGCTTCCTGACTGTGGTGCTTGCGGCAAAAATCTTTTTCAGATTTCCCCAAGAATCCTTCGGCGTTCTTGCATCCCGAATGTAGGTCAAGCGTTGTTTGCTCACATAGGATACAAAGTAGTAGAGAACTCTGGTCGCCGACTATTCCCAGGCCGGGAAGTCTCTTTGTGTCGATTTGGGTGCTACGTCATTCGCTCCATCGTCATAGCTCTAGTATCCATGTCCAAGCAGGTACTGGTGCATCTTGTACGACCAAGATGCATAGTTACTTCTGTTGAGCTTCCTAGTTGAAAGCGAACTAGCCATACCTCTATCCATTTTTTCCTTTTCGTTCTTCACCGAGTTAGGTTTTTGTTGTTGTTGTTTCGAGCTGAAGTCGGTTGCAGAGGTTCTCAACCGTCGCACTCTGATACCATGTGAAATGTAATGTGTAGAAGCTATACAAAACACAAAATACTGACAGAGAAAAATAGGTTTAATGGAGAGCTTAAGACACAATGTACGCGGGAGAGACAGAGAGGGAATGAACACATAGAAAATAACTAAATTCAAAGTAAAGTGTAAAACTCTGTACATAGGATGTGCTCAGGGAGCACTTTTATACAAGTCCATACGGACTGATAGAAGTACTGACGAGTACTTCAATGCTCATAACTAAGCTCCTACACTAACTCCCAAATATATTCCCTCGCAGAATATCTGTTCAACGGCCTCCCGGTTTTCGCACCGATCCGGCCTCTTGTTGCGCACCGGTATCTCAACAAACCCTAACCAGGGAAAACCATGGGCGAAAAGATTTTGACTATACAATGGATATACAAGACAAGGAGATTACAACACTCTCTCAACACAGAGTGTATCAACCGTGTAGGGCTCTACGCATCTAAGCTCACTCAGCTATGGTGTCATTACCTCTCACACTCTCTGTGTCGGACAACCAACAAGCTGGACACGATCGGGCTGATAGGTTATCCTATGCCGGAGTGAAGGGGGGAATTGTTGGGAATTGATCTCTACGGATGGGTTCCGGTGATGAATAAAGAGGACTCGGTGAGAACCGGAAGAGATCCAGAAACCGGAGGAAACCCGGTGAGAACCGGAAGAGAGTCGGTGAGAACCGGAAGAGAAGACATATCTGTAAATATGTTTCAAGTAAGCCTATTGAGGATATATTTGTAAATAGCCCTAAGTTCATATAAGTATAAATATGACTTATGGCAATCACTTTGTAAGGTTGTTGTTATTGTCATATTGTTGTACAGAGAGAGCGATAGAGAGAGGGAGAGAGACATACAGAGCGATACTCTCTTGGAACCTCAAATTGGCAAAGAAACCGAGCTCGAGGTCGTTTCCTACGAGTCTTTGATTGTACCCCTTCTCTTCACAGTGATAGTTCAGAGTCTGTGGGCTCCTGTGGTTTTTACCTATTAGGGTTTTCCACGTAAACATATTGTGTTCACTCTTTAGTTCCCCTTTCTGTGTTCTCCATTCTCTTCGAAGTGTTCAAGACTCGGTTGTGGTCGAGCAATATTCCGCGCTATTCTCTTCAAACTGGTATAATATTCCGCGCTATTCTCTTCAAACTGGTATTAGAGCAAACAACACAGGAACTGGAAGAATCGTTCGGCGGTATGTTTAAGCTGACTCGATGCAACTACTCAGTGTGGAAGTCGAAGATGAGGGATATGTTGGTGGTTAAAGAGCTTTGATTGCTGGTTCAGTTCGGGGACAAGAAATTGGATAAGATTGATGTCGGTTCAGTTCGGCATACATCCGGTGCTTTATCGACATGAGCTTGTAGAACAACTTCAATAAAGAGAGCAAAGGTCATGAACTCTAGGAGAAGATCGACATCATGTTCCAGAACAAGAATGTCGTTAATCGGGTGTCGGTATTCCGGAAGCTAGTGAGGCTCTGGTACCAAGACGGCTCCAATATGATGGAGCACATGAATGCCTTCCAAGGGCTAATACATCAAGCAACCTCGTTGGAAGTACCTCTCATCGATGAGGTACTCGCATTGCTCCTACTCAGTTCCCTCCTGGATAGTTGGGAGATGTTAGTTGTCACGCTAGGCAACGCTAGGCCGGAAGGAAAGCAGGTGTCCCTAGCAAAGGCAAAGTCAAGCTTGCTAGATGAAGAAGCTCGCCGGAAGGATCGGGAGTCCGGAACCGATCCAAAGGCCTTGGTCATGGAAGATGACCAAAACCGAGGAAGAGGCCAGTATCAGAGTCACCAAAACCGGGACAAATTGGGGAGGAGCTTGAAGTCAAGGGGGAGGCCTACGTGCTTCTATTACGGCATTTCCAGAAAGAGAAAGAAACCGACACCACCGATTCGAAGAAGAGTTCGGACCGAAATGGTTTGGACCGGAGAGGCCCGGATCGGAAAGGAACGTCGGCGATCATGACAAGTGAAGAAGAACTTATGCTCATTACTGAGTAGAATGAGTTAAACCTTGTCGGCGATGAGATAACGTGGGTTGTTGATTCCAGAGCGTTGTTTCAGCTGACACCGGATCGGAGATGTTTCTCATCCTACATAGCCGGTGATCATGGTTGTGTCCAGATGGGGAATGAAGGCACATGAAGAATTGTTGGCATAGGAGATGTGTTTCTGACGACATCAACCAGATGCAAGTTGCTGCTGAAGGATGTCCGAAACGTTCCAAAGGTTCGATTGAACCTGATATCAGCCGATCGGCTAGATGATGAAGGCTACACGGGTAGCATCCAAAATGGAGTTATGAAGTTCAGCAAGGGAAGCTTGATAGTGGCTCGAGCTGAGAAGGTCAACACATTTTACCTGATGCATGCCTGGATATGCCGGGAAGAAGTGAACGTAGCATCCGACACTGTCAGTGGGCTGTGGCACAAACGACTGTGTCACATGAGTGAGAAGGGGATGAAGAGGCTTGCCGAAGACAACCTCATTTTGGAGAAGGATGTGCAACTTTAGAAGTGCACCAATTGCTTGCCTGGCAAGCAAAACCAAACCTCCTTCCAGCCAAGACCACTGATGAGACGGAATGCACCACTGGAGCTGGTGCATACCGATGTGTGTCAAGTGGACATGAAGTCACATGCCGGATCGTAGTACTTCGTGACGTTCATAGATGACCACAACCGGAAGTTGTGGGTCTCACCACTGAAGACAAAGGGTCAGGTGCTATCCGTCTTCAAGGAGCTCCACGCGAGAGTGGAAAGAGAAACCAGCCGGAAGTTGAAGGCGGTTCAAGCGGACAACGAAGGAGAGTACCGGGGGCAGTTCGAGGAGTATTGCCGATCGAAGGGAATCCAACTCGAATTTACCGTGCCGAAGACACCAGAATTGAATAGGCTGGCAGAACCAATGAATCAGACCATGATGGAGAGAGTCCGGAGCATGCTCGCAGATGTAAAGTTACCCAAGGCGTTTTGGGCTGAGGCGCTAATGACGACGACCTATGTGATAAACAGATCACCCTCAGTACCCTTGTACGGAGACACACCACAAAGAGTATGGACCAATAAGGACGTATCCTACCAGTATCTAAAGGTATTTGGATGTCTTACTTACATGCATGTTGCAAAGGATAAGAGAGCAAAGTTGGATCTGAAGTCCAGGCCATGCATATTCCTTGGATACGGCGATGATGAGTTCGGCTACCGGGTGTGGGATCTGGTCGGCAAGAAGGTGTTCCGAAGTCGGGAAATAGTCTTCATGGAAGATAGGACCATTGCCAACTGGGAGTCAAAGAAGAAGATGATGAACTCCGTATCTTCCATTGAAAACCAGCTTGAGGACACAAGGACATACCCGATTGAAAACCAGATGACACTCGATGAACCAGTCGGATACAGACAAGAAACCAAACCGACCAAAGAAGAAGAAGAAGAAGAAGAAGAAGAAGAGACCGGAATCGGAGAAGATCTCGAATCGGATGAGGATGAGGAGCAAACAGAGGAACTAGCAGTCAGAAACCAAGGATGAAGATATCCTCTGAGAGAGAGAAGAGACCCCCAGAGATTTCCGGATGCAGAGCACGTGTTGCTAACAAATGAGGGGTAGCCGGAAAGCTTCGAAGAAGCAAACAGAAACACCCACAGCCGCAAGTGGTTGAGTGACATGCAGGATGAGATGGGTTCCCTACATGAGAACCACATGTATGAATTGACGGAGTTGCCGAAAGGAAAGAGGGCACTCCGGAACAAGTGTGTGTATAAGCTGAAACCGGGAGATGCCGGAAACCCTCGGAGATACAAAACCTGGATTAAGGTGAAGGGGCTCCTGCAGAAAAAATAGTAGATTTTGATGAGATCTTTGCCCCAGTAGTAAAGATGACATCCATCCGAACGGTATTGGGCATAGCGGCAAGCATGGACCTCTAGGTAGAGCAAGTGGACGTCAAGAAGGCATTCCGACATGGCGACCTCGAAGAAGAGATCTACATACATCAACCGGAAGGATTTGAGAGGAAAGGGAAGGAGCACCTGGTGTGCCGGCTGAAGAAGAGCCTATACGGACAAAAGCAAGCCCCTTGGGAATGGTACCGGATGTTCGACTCCTTCATGATAAACCAAGGGTACCACAAGACGCAAGCCAATCACTGCGTGTTTGTGAAGAAATTTGACGGAGGAGACTTCCTGATACTCCTCCTATATGTGGATGATATGCTAATCGTCGAACGAGACAAAGTCAAGATTCGGATGCTGAAGAAGGCTCTGAACTGGACATTCTCAATGAAAGACTTGGGGCCGGCAAGACGGATATTGCGAATGCACATCATCTGGGACCGGTCGAAGAAGTTGTTGTGGTTGTCACAGGAGAAGTACATGACAAAGGTGTGTCAACGATTCAACATGTCGGAGGCAAAACCGGTCCGGAAAACACAGTCCGATGTCAAAGGCGTAGAAGATGGATATGATGAAGATACCATATGCCTCTACCGTTGGGAGCTTGATGTACGCAATGGTATGTACCCAACTGTATATGGGATATGTAGTCGGAGTGGTGAGCCGGTTCATAAGCAATCCTGGCAAAGAGCATTGCAATGCAGTCAAGTGGATACTCCGGTATCTGAAAGGCACTTTGACTATGTGCCTCCGGTTTGGCTTCGTTAATCCCCAACATGACTGATTCACGGATTCGGATATGTCATGACTTGTGCAGGGGGATCTGTATCATGACAGTCGAGGTTGGAGAAGACGGTTGCATTGTCAACCTCTGAGGCGGAGTACATGGTAGTTGTAGAAGCCGGCAAGGAGATAATCTGGATGAAGGACTTCATCGGAGAGCTATGGATCCAACAGGAGGAATATCGGCTCTATTGCGATAGTCAAAGTGGCATCCACCTTGCAAAGAACGTGGCCTACCATTCCTGGACTAAACATATCCAACGGACGTACCACTAGATCCGAGAGAGAGTAGAAGATCAAGAGTTCGTGCTGATGAAGATCCACATGGAGGAGAACGGGTCAGACATGCTGACCAAGATCTTGACAACCGACAAGCTGGACGCGTGCCGAAAGCGGATCGGGCTGACAAGATATCCCATGCCGGAGTGAAGGGGGAGATTGTTGGGAAATCGGTCTCTCCGGATGGGATCCGGTGATGAATAAAGAGGACCCGATGCGAACTGGAAGAGATCCGGAAACCGGAGGAGACCTGGTGAGAACCGGAAGAGAGTTGGTGAGAACCAGAAGATAAGACATATCTGTAAATATGTTTTAAGTAAGCCTATTGAGGCTATATTTGTAAATAGCCCTAAGTTCATATAAGTATAAATATGGCTTAGGGCAATCACTTTGTAAGGTTGTTGTTATTGTCATATTGTTGTTCAGAGAGAGCGATAGAGAGAGGGAGAGAGAGATACAGAGCGATACTCTGTTGTAACTGCTGCCTAGCAAAGAAACCGAGCTCTAGGTCGATGCCGACGAGTCTCTAATTGTACCCCTTCTCTTCATAGTGATAGTTCAGAGTCAGTGGGCTCCCGTGGTTTTTTGCTATTAGGGTTTTCCACGTAAACATCTTGTGTTCACTCTTTAGTTCCCATTTCTATGTTCTCCATTCTCATCAAAGTGTTCAAGTCTCGGTTGTGACCGAGCAATATTCCGCGCTATTCTCTCCAAAAGGATTGGAAGGATCCGGAACCGGGAAAACTGGTAAAGGGCTAGCCTTCGCGATGAAGCATAAGGCTAACTCGATGAAGAAGACGACTTCCAAATCGGAGGAAGTATGGTACGTTGATTCTGGAGCATCCAACCACATGATGAGCTATGAAGAGTGGTTCTCTCTTTTGGAGAAGCTGGAACGACTGGGGATTGTCGAAACCGGAGACGACACTCCTCACCCGATTGTGCATGTCGGAGAAGTCCTTTTAAGCCATGTCAGACAAAAGGGGAAGTTGATGAATGTACTAGACGTTCCGACTATCACAAAGAAACTTGTGTCAGTTGGACAAATCGTCGACCAGGGGATGCAGGTGCGGTTTACGCATCTAGGGTGCTTCATCGAGGAAGAAGGCCCGATAATTGCGCAAGGGCGTAGAGAAGGGAGGATGTTCGTCCTCAACACAAATGATGTTGGCACCGCCATGTTTGCCAAAGGGCAGAAGTTCGAGTTCTAACATTGACCTGTGGCACTAGCGGATCAGCCACGTTAACTACTGGAGGCTTCAGGACCTGCAATCGAAATTTAGTGGCTGGAAGGACGAAATTTAGTGGCTAGAAGGCTGAAATTTGTGAAGCCTGCCAACTCGGGAAGCAACACCAGCTTCCAATCCCTACCGAACAAAACCAGAGCCGTAACAATCTCAATCTAATACATTCGGATGTATGGGGACCGACACAGAATGTTAGTCTTGGCGGGAGTCGATACTTCATCTCCTTCATCGACGACTATAGCCGATACACGTGGATCTACCTCATTGAATGGAAGAGCGAAGTCTTCGAATGTTTCTGGAATTTTCAAAGCTTAGTTGAATGGGAAACAGAGAGGAAGGTGAAGTGCTTGCGATTGGATGGCAAAAAAGAATACTTTTCTGGCTAATTAAACAGTTATCTACAGCAGAACAGAATTCAGAGAGAATGCAGCTGCAGATACATTGTACTCCTTACCGACTTCAATTCCTGATGAAGACCCGATTCCGGAAGATGAAGCTAGTGAGCCCGAGGAGGTCCAAGTAGAAGATGAAGACTTCAACACTCTAGAAGAGAGTCCGATCTCATTCCGGCTTAGTGGACCAAATTAGCGCCTGAGTCGAGATGACCAGTCGAATGAAGAACCGGCGAGTAGTGGAGACTCTATTGTGCTCTCCCCATACAAGGAACCGAGGAGACGGTTCACGCGCAAAAAGAAGGGGAAGAAAGAAGATGCCGGAATACGGAACTAGCAACACGGAGCGACTCCGACTCCAGAAAGGATGAAGGTGGACCTTCAGGAACAAAGTTCGAACCGGCCAAGAAGGGCCCCAAACCGGGTGATGACAAGTTACGCTGGTCTTCCCGCCAGAAGAACCCCGTTATGCGGTACAGGTACATTGAGTACATGGCACATCACTATGCGTACATGACCAAAGTGGTGGAAGTGCATGAGCGGGGGAGCTACACAGAAGCGGCAAAGGATGCAATTGGTGTGCCACTATGGAAGAAGAAATGCGGGCACTCGATGCCAACAACACATGGGACCTCGTCGACCCTCCCCGACACTGTAAACCGACATGTTGCAAATGGGTGTACAAGGTAAAGTACAATGTCGGTGGTTTGGTTAACCGGTACAAGGCCTGGTTAGTGGCGAAGGGATATGCACAGACCCACGGAATCGACTACGACGATACCTTCGCTCCGGTAGCGAAGATGACGACGGTTCGCGTGGTACTAGCGGTTGCTGCGGCAAGGGGATGAGATCTTCACCAAATGGACGTGAAGAATGTGTTTCTTCAAGATCACCTTGAAGAATGGGTCTATACGATCCAACCCCCCGGTTTTCAGTTGGCGATGAACAAGTCCGCGGTGTGTCGGCTTAAGAAGTCACTTTACGATTTGAAACAAACCCCCCGAGCTTAGAATGCAAAGATCACGCACTGGTTGCGTAAGATGGGTTTTGTGAACTCTAAATCTGACTCCTCGTTGTTCATCTGACAAGGTTCGGACAATCCGGTTTGCATCTTACTTTATGTAGATGATTTAGTCATCACCAGACCCAGCCTCATTGAAATCGGCCGAGTGAAGTCCCCACTATCGGACGCATTTGAAATGAAGGACCTGGGGGACCTTCATTATTTTCTTGGGATCGAGGTGATCCGAACCCCCGATGGCATATTGCTCTCACAACGACACTACGTTGCCGGAATGCCGACCTATCTCCACACCCCTGGACCGAAACTAGAAGCTCCGTCCCAACTCTAGACCAGCCTACAATGAGAAACAGTTCCGACAAATTGTCAGAAGCCTCATAAACTTGAAAATCACTCGACTTGACCTCAGTTACTCGGTTGGAGTGATCAACTAGTTCATATAGAAGCCAACCGTCGAGCACCTTTAGTGCGCACACCGGATACTCTGGCATGGTATAACTGATGAGCTAGTCGGATACATAGATGCCGACTAGGCTGGTGATGCATCGGATCGTCGATGCACCTCTGGTTACATGTTTTCTCTAGGTAGCACGGTTGTTGCGTGGAGCAGCAAAAAGCAGCCAACAATGGCTCTGTTGAGCACTGAGGTTGAGTACCAGGGCGCTACCAATGCCACCTGTGAAGTCATCTGGCATCGGAGATTGCTGCGTGACCTCCGGATTGAGGTACCGACCCTGATCTTGATCTACTGTGACAACATTAGTAGTATTCAACTCGTCAAGAACCTTGAATTCCATGCTCGAACAAAGCACATAGAAGTGCATTATCACTTTGTTCATGAGCGGGTCCTGAGCGCTGAAGTTAAACTTTGGTATGTTCCAATGGATCAACAGGTTGCGACATCTTCACCAAGCCGCTAGGATTGGACAAGTTGCAACATTTTTCGGAGATGCTCGGTATTCAGCATCTCGATGTGCCGCACTTGAGGGGGAGAAAAGGAAAGGGAACGAATGGTACCAGACAAGGAGCCGGAGAGAAAGAAAGAACCAACAAAGGGGGAGACAAAGGGAAAAAGGAAGTCGAGTCAACGAAGGAAGTTGGCACATCCGAGCAAGTCGGAACGAGCGGCAGTGGCGGTAGAGTCAAGAAGGACAGAGCCGACCGGAAGGAGAAGGCCAAGACCTGGACATGGTCTAATATGGTGAAGGGCCTGAAACCGGAAGATGAGTTGGAAAACACCGACTCGGACAAGAGCTGGAACGAATCGGGAGCGATCGATTCGGACAAGAGCTGGAAAGAATCGAAGGAAACCGATTCGGTTCAAGATTCGGAGAAGCCGGATCAACTAAAGGCCAAACAGACACAGACACATCGGAAGTCGACGCCAACATGAAGGAACCGATAGGTCGACAAGCGTCGGAGTCGCAATAGAGAGGGAGTTGAAATGGGCCTGTTGAGTAGACAAGCCGACCGAGGAGGTCGAGGTGTGCAAAACCAGAAGGTCGCGGCAAACAAGACCGAACCAGATGAGGAGCACGAGCAAGGCGGAGCAACGCCAGAAGGAGCCGAGTAGAAGAACTGGGTGCCGCGGACACTAACACCACAATCCGAGCTCAAGTTGAGCTTGAGGGGGAGTGTTGAGCAAGCAAGCTCAACTAGATCGGTATCCGGAAACAACTGGCCGGATCAGGGAGACAGATTCGAGCGGGAAGTGGAAGCCTGGTAGTAACCTAGACTACTAGGTAATCATTGTCTCGTAGTTAGTGTTAGTCGCACGTAGGAATATTGAAGTACCTATCAATACTTCTGTTAGTCCTTTATGGACTTGTATAACTAGTGTTGTTTAGCACATTGTATATATAGAGTTATAGAGTATTTTCACTTTTTGAATCTACGCTTACGTTCTACTCTCTCTATCTCTCCCACGTATACTCTTTGTATCCTAAGCTTCTCCATTAAACCTTCATCTTATTCTCTATTGCTATCCAGCTGAGCCGTTTTTGTCTAACGCTTCTGCACGTTTACATTCACAGTTCACGATGAAGGAACTTTGACAAGCCCGACACATACTAGGCATGAGGATAGAGCGAAATCGAATGACCAAAACTCTCCGAGTCTCCTAGTTTGAATACATCCGCAAGACGTTGAACCGCTTCAACATGGAGAATGCAAAGCCAACACCAACACCGCTTCCGACGTCGATTGTACTATCGGATAGAGACTCTCCTTCGATGGACAAGGAGAGAAAACTTAGTGGAAAAATACCCTACGCATTGGTAGTTGGAAGGTACGCAATGGTGGCGACCCGACCCGACCTAGCCTATGCCGTAGGGGTGGTTAGCCAGTACATGTCAAACTCAGGAAAGAAGCATTGGGAGGCCGTCAAGAACATTCTTAGGTATCTAAAAGGAACCTTGGATGCACAACTAACTTTTGGACTGACAACCTTAGCCGAAGTCGAAGGCTACGCCGATTCCGACTATGCCGGAAATGCAGATAATCGGAAATCGACATCAGGCTACATCTTCACCTATGGTGGCGAGGCGATATTATGGAGGTCGAAACTTCAAGAGTGCACGGCTCTGTCTACCACAAAAGCTGAGTACATAGCAACATCAAAAGCAGTGAAGGAAGCGATCTGGCTGCACCGATTGACTGCCAACTTCGGAACTGCAAGCCGAAACGACCGACCAACGCCAACCATCTATTGCGACTCACAAAGTGCAATACACCTCATCAATAATCTTGTCTATCATGTGAAGATGAAGCACATTGAGGTGCAGTATCATCATATCTGGGAGCTCATAAACGAAAAGAAACTCGAAGTTCGGAAGATCGACACCGAGGTGAACATCGCTGATTGCTTGACAAAGCTAGTCCCAGATCTATGCTTCGGAGCACTAACGACAAAAATGGGGCTATGACAAGTGATCGAGCAGAAGAAAGCCGAACGAGGAGCAAAAGATAAGATCTGATCGGAACAATAACAACACATCCTATACATCTACCAACTCGGCTACATGCTCACCGGCTTGTAACATATAAACTTAAATCAATTTTGTAATCAAGGCTTACGGGGGAGATAACCCCAAACACTTATACATGCAAGAAAGAGTAGTCCTTTCATGGGGGAGTTAGTTGGCATAAAAGGCCGACTCCTTCCAAGTTGTATCCATCCAAGTGTGAACTCGTTAATAAGTTAGGGCTTAGTATATACGTGAATACCTAACATTGTATAGAGTGACGAGTGACAGAGAGACAAAGATTTTGTGCATTGTATCTCAGAGAGAGAGTGAGAACGAAGCAATAAAGCTTTCCATTAGAGCTTGCACTGTGTAAGTCCACACCTATTCTATTTTTTGTCTACGTTGTTTGCTGTTAAGAACCGACAACAGATCCATACACGTTTCCGCAAATCACACTCGTTACCAACACAAAGGTCTCTTCATATTCAACTCCATGTGTTTGTGTGTATCCTTTCGCTACGAGTCAGGCTTTGTATCGGTTTACAGAGTCGTTAGCATTGTACTTGGACATTGTAAATCCTTCTGCAGCCGATTGCCTTCTTGTGAGGTGAAGAAGGGATGAGATCCCATGTCTCATTTTTGGAGAGTGCTTGCATCTCCTCATTCATTGTTTCAACCCATCCGGGGTCCTTCGTGGCTTCAGAAAACGTTTCCGCCTCTCATACAGTCGCTACCTTCATCATAAAAGCGTAATGGCACGCCATATACTCATTGTAGCCGAATCGACTTATGGGTTCTTTTCTCGGGTGGATCGGCGGAGCTTCTCGTTTGTAGATGCTAAGGCTTTATTCGCTCCATTTGTCAAGATGTCGAGGCCTTCGAACTCACTATCCAGGGAGTGAGTCGACTCGATTTCGTTCTGATATTGTATTCCAACATTTTGACCTTCCCTTTGTCCAGCTTCAGACTCGACCAAGATATACTTTGATCACTTTGAGGCTCTTGTGGCCCACTAAGCCTTGTCATAATTAGACTTTCTTTGAACATGTGTTTGAATTGATCTCCATCTTCTCTCTTGTTCGGAGGATTCCAGGTCGACTGGACATGGTTTGGGAGGATTTGACTCGGGTTCGTGCCATGATGTCGATTCGTTGAAGACTACATCTCAGCTTACACGAACCTTCCGAGTAGAGGGGTTATAACACTTGTACCCCTTTTGCTCCAGTGAGTATCCAACAAGGATACATTTCTCCAACTTCAGGTCGAAATTTTGTCGCTTCTCGTTGGGGATGTGGACATATGCAATGGCACTGAATATCTGAACATGTGATAGATCCAGCTTCTTTCCGAAAAACTTCTCATGCGGGGTAACCTCATGCACGTCGGATGTTGTACACCGATTCATGAGGTAGACGACAGTATTCACCGCTTTGGCCCAATATGACTTTGGCATGTATTCTCGTTAAGCATGGCATGTGCTGCTTCAAGGATGTGTTGATTATTTCATTCGGCTACTCCGTTCTATTGTGGCGTATGTCGACACAAGAACTCTCGCTGAATTCCTTCTTTCCGAAGAAAAGCCGAAAATTTGTCAGAGAAGTACTGTTTTCCTCCATCCAACCGAAGACATTGTACATGTCGACCTGTTTCCTTTTAGACACCACTCTTGAATTTTTTGAAGTGTCCGAACCCTTCGTTCTTTTCCCACATGGGGTAGATACAGGTGTGCCTGGGGAAGTCGTCGATGAAGGCCATGTAGTATCGTCATCTGCTGAATGTAGTCGTCTGAGCCGGACCCCATACATCGGAATGAATTACATCGAGTACGCCTTTGCTCGCGTTCCTCTCCTTCGGGAACGGGTGTCGATGTTGTTTGCCTAATTGGCAAGCTGCACATACGCCTTCAATAACCTTCTCTTTGAAGGTTGGGAGCCCGATGACAACTTCTTTTGATTGCACTACCTTGAGCTTTTGGAGGTTGATGTGGCCAATCTGCTTGTGCCATAGCTCTATGTCGGAATCGGCTTTTGTGCCCTTTGCGAACATTGCCGATTTAATCTCATGCGAGTCGAGAATGAACATTCGGCCCTCGCTTTGTCTGCGAGTGATGAGTCGAGCCTCATTTTCGATGAAGCAACCACCTTGATTAAATCGAACTCGCATCCCTTGCTCAACAATTTGGCCAACGGAGACCAAATTAATCGTAATGGTTGCTACATGCAAGAAATTCTTAATATAAGTTTGCTTACCTTCTTTTCCGAATGGAACATTGCCGATGTGTCAAATCAGATGACCAGTGTCGTCTCGGGTTTCGACATAGCCGGGTCGGTCCGGCTCTCGAAGTTCTCGGAACCATTCTTGATAAGAATTCATATGGTTCGAGGCACCGAAGTCGACGAACCATACGTCTTTCGAACTAGATGGGTTATTCGAAGTAGAAGCTGACAAAGATTTGTCTCATCACGAACATTCCACCATGATCGTCATAGTTGGAGTTGGTGGTGTATTTGCTGAGTTGTCGACTAGTGGAAGCCGACTCGTGCATCTTCTTCGTGGTGACCAACTTTGCCGCAATATTTGTATTCAATAGAGGTTTGTCGGCTCGAACAGGAATGGAAGCTCCCACTTCTTCCAAAGGTTCCTCGATAGCTTCCATCTTGTTGCCGAAATTGGGAGTTATTTTCATATGTCGGACCTCGTCCACCTTGTCCTTGGCTTAATCGGCCTCTTCTTGCACGATCACATCCTCTTCCTCTGTTTGAGTGTGAGTAAAGCATGTATCCTTTTGAGACGTTGCTCCTTGTTCGAACATGGTTTTCTTCAACCAATAACATAAATTGAAAATCAAAGAAAGCGGGCGGATTCTCTCGTGCTAGTACGATGGTCCTCATCACGCTGAATCGTGGTGGAAGGCCACCGAGGCATATTTGCACCATCTCATCATCGTCCACATTGATGCTTATTGAGCTGAGCGAGTCACAAAGCTCCTTGATCTTAAAGATGTAGCTTTTGATGGACATATGCCTTTGTTCGATGTTGTTCAACTCTTGGCATAGTTGAAGCTTTCTCGCAGTTGTGTTGGTGGCGAAAATCTTTCGTAGATTCTCCCACGCTTCCTTAGAAGTCTTGGCTTCTCGAATGTAGCTGAGCATGTGGTCGTGAACACATGTCGCCAAGCAATACATTACTCAACTCGCCGCTTGCTCCCATGTTGATTAGTTTGCGTCCTTCGGGTCGGGTCGATTTTCTTGTGCTCCTTTGATGTAACTCCAATATCCTTGACTGACAAGGTATTGGTGCATCTTGTACTCCCAAGATGCAAAGTTGTTTCGGTCGAACTTGTCATTAGGGAGAGCGCTCCCCATTTGAGAATTCATTGTCGATGAGATTTCTTCTCTCTAGAACATGAGCTATGTAGTCGCACTACGATAGCAATGAACCAGTTCCTCTCAAACGTCAGCGTAGAACACAACACACGCAGATGGGCTAGATCGAGTTACCAAACCACTCTAATACCATGTAAAGAATCGGATATGATTCTTGTGCAGTGTGTTGGGAAACAGGTCCCTCCGGATGGGAAGGGAAGAACTGATTTGGTGAGTAACTCGGCCGAGGCCAAAACCGAAATTGAGGACACGAGGGGAACTCGGTCGAGGCTGATAGGCAGAAAACGAAAGTGAAACCGAAATCAAAACCAAAATTGTTTCGGAAGACTATAATTGTAAATAGTCTAAAATGCCTCTTAGGGGCTATACTTGTAAATAGAAAGAAAGTGCTTTTGTTTATAAGCAACTAGGGCAAACTTTAGTATCCTGTAGTTGATCATTATTGTAAAACTTAGAATGAGGTAGTTGAGTGAGAGTGTAACTTTGTAGCCATCTGTCAGACGAAGGAGAACTCGAGGTCGTTGCCCCCGAGTTCCGTATTTGTACTTCCTCTCTACCATAGTGATCTGTTTTTCTCGGCGTTTGTGGACCCCCGTGTTTTTTTCCCATTTTGGGTTTTCCACCTAAAATATCAATGTCTTTGTGTCTTCACGTTTATCTGTCTGTGTACTAGTTCTTGGTTTCTGCACACGAATACGAACGTGTAACCAGTTGTGGCCAGTCGATTTCTAACAAAGTGGTATCAGAGCGATGGAAGACTTGTTCGGTGGCATGTTTAAGCTAATCGGCTCCAACTACTCAGTATGGAAGTCGAAGATGAGAGACATGCTCGTGTGCAAAGACCTTTAGCTGCCAGAGATGAAAGACTAGACAAGATCAATGCAACGACTTGGGAAGTGTTGCATATGAAGATGGCTGCATATATAAGGTGTTTTAGAGACATGAGTCTATACAACAACTTCGGCGAAGAAATAGAAGCAGATGTCCTATGGAAGAAGATCGACGTGATGTTTGAAAACAAGAACACCGTGAACCAAAGTCTCAATATTTTGAAAAATTTCCTTACAAGGATTGATGAACCAAACCACCTCTCTAGAAGTATTAGCAGTGTTGTTGCTGGGATCCCTTCTAGACAGTTGGGAAATGTTGGTTGTCACGTTGGGCATCGAGGGACCGGAAAGGAAACACCTATCCCTAGTGTAGGTGAAGTCAAGCTTGCTAAAAGAAGAAGCTCGCTAGAAGGATTGAGAGTCCAATACCGACCAGAATTCCCTACTCAGGAAGAAGCCGAAATCGAAGTCCCCAGAACCGAGATAAGTCGGGAACCAGGTCGAAGTCGAGGGGGAGACCCATGTGCTTCTACTCTGGGAAGCCGGGGCACTTCCAAAAAAACTGGCAACACTTTCGAAAGGATGGTCTAGAGCCGAAGACAATCCCGGACAGAAAGAACACCATAGCAATCGTCGCGAGTGAGGATGAGTTGTTGCTCATTAATGAGCAAAACGAAGTGAATCTCGTAGGCGAAGAATCAACATGGGTGGTCGATTCAGGTGCCTCATTTCACCTAACCCTTGACCAAAAGTGCTTCTCATCCTACAAAGCCGGAGACCTCAGATCTGTAAAGATGGGAAATGAAGGAGCATGCCGAATTTTCAACATTGGAGATGTGTGTTTGGAAACCTCAACCTGTCAGTAGCAGTACTAAGACAGAGAAGTACTGTCAGGAACATTACTGAGACATAGAAGCAATTAGTACTACAAGATGAGGACTAGTACTAAGGGAGGTGTAGAACTCTCGAGAGAAGGAAAGAGTGAGAGAGAGAGAGAGAGAGAGAGAGAGAGAGAGAGAGAGAGAGAGAGAATGATGATAACAAAAGATATATATTATGTTAAGAGAATATACAATAGTAGCTAGGAAGCTTAAGACTAGCGTTGAACCGATTTGGTTCGAAATAATGCCTTGTGCCTCCTTTTATAGTGTCTCAGGAGTACTCCTAAAGTTTCTAAAATGTTCCAAAGAAATCTGGAATATACATCAATTTTCTATAGTAAAACTTAAATGAAAATATCATCCTTCGTATTACAACATACAGTTTAATGATCAAGAGCTCAACTCATGTAACATAAGGTCATGGGTTCGAGTCTTGCCATATTATGACACTATCCCCCTTTTAAAACAACGAGTGTCACGAGTCATTTTGGATTGAGGACCCGGTTTGTCTAGATATTGATGATGGAAGTCTTCAAGAAGAGCACGAGCATTGGTCATATTCTCTATTGGTTCCCAAGTACACTCGCTGGGGCTATATCCTAGCCAATCTGCTAAACAGTAGAGCTTGTTGTGAATAATCTTGGAATGAAGGATGGCAGCAACCTCGTACTCAGGTCCATCTTCAAGTTCAATAAGGGTTAGAGGTTGTTTAATATGACCTGGGATGGTGCTGTCTTGATAGGGTTGGAGGAGAGAACTATGAAACACCGGATGTATCCGAAGTGGTGGAGGTAGATCGAGACGAAAAGTGACATCATTAATTTTTCCGATAATACGGAAAGGACCTAATCGCCGATAATCCAACTTCTCGCATGAGTAGTCTTGATGTGTCGTTGAAGTAGCAATACCCGATCTTCAATGTTAAAATTGGATGAAAGCCGACGATGATCCGCGTAAACCTTGTGTGTTTGTTGAGCTTGTTGTAGATGAGTAGATAAATCTACTTGTATCTTGCATAACCGCTCCAAACGATCCTCTGCGCAAGGATTTGTGGGTAACTCTGGGGTTTCAAATACACACCACTGGGGGTGACAGCTCGTATAAGCATAAAATGGTGTAACCTTTGTCAATGAGTGGACAGAGTTATTATACGCAAATTCGGCGAAGTGGAGAATATCCGCCCAGTTATCTTGATGATAGCTTAGAAAGCATCGAAGATACGGCTCTAGTGTTTCATTTGTTCTTTCTTCTTGGCCGTCTGTTTGCGTGTTGTTGCTGGAGGAGAGGTTACCAGTGACCTTGAGCATTTTAAAGAGGTGCTTCCAGAATTTCGAGACGAACTGGGGTCCACGGTCGTTGATGATACTATCGGGAAGGCCATGATGCTGACATACTTCAAGCATGATAGTTTTGGCGGTTTCCTCACTAGAGATTTCCTTAGTACATGGTAGAAAATGGGCCATCTTCGTATATCGATCTATTACTATTAAGATCGCATCGAATCCCTTAGAGACCGGAAGATCTATGATGAAATCTAGAGCAATGGATTGCCATGGCTTGCTTGGAATTGGTAATCGTTCTAATAAACCGTATGGATGATGCCTTGACATTTTTTCTCTACAACATGTATCACAAGTCCGAACAAAATCTTCGACAAATCGTCGCATACAGGGCCACCAGAATGATCGTTGTACTAAATCTAATGTCTTAGAACTACCAAAATGCCAAGCTGCTGTATATGTGTCATGATAGTGTTGGACTACTCGAAGGAGACAAGAACCATTGGGAACATACAAGAGTTTTTTAAAGAATAGTAATCCAGGATGACATTCGAATTGTCAATAGTCCGTACCTGGTTGTTACGATTGTGAACAAGATGCTCGAGAGGGATCCTCACGTATGGTATCGCTAACGTGGGAATCCAAGGGCATTCCGAAGACCTGTGTTGCTTGCAGTCGTGTTGGTCCTAGGATTACTTGCTTTTGGTTGTCGAAAGCTAACTCGCCAGGACACGGTGCTAGATACGAGCGCCGTGATAATGCATTTGCCTTCTCTTGTTGCTTCCCCAGACAATATGTAATTTTGAAGTCGAAACGAGTGAGGAATTGGGCCCACCAAGCTTGACGTCGATTTAACACACGAGCATTCTTAAAGTAGGCAAGGTTTTTGTGATCACTGAATACGTTCACTTGATGAGAAGATCCCTCTAGAAAATGCCTCCATTGCGTAAAAGAGTCCACTATTGCTAATAGCTCCTTATCATGAATTTCGTAGTTCATTTCCGCGGCGTCAAACTTGTGTGAGTGGAAAGCCACAAGATGAAGCTTTTCATCATCACCTTGTTGTGACTGAATGCTGAAAACGATTACTTGCGAAAGCGTTAGAAAACAGAGGAAGCAGAGAATACACAGAGTACACGGGAGAGACAGAGAGTGCCGAACGTAAAAGCTATATTCAAAACAATAAAAACACTCTCTCAGTTACAACTGTGCTCAGTAGCACAATTTATACAAGTCCTCGTGGGACTAACAAAACTACCGCGTACTTCAATGCTCACACGAGTATCTGACACTTACTACGAGACTATAATTGCCTAGTAGCCTAAACTAATATTAGGCTTCCGGTTACCGATTGGATCCGACTAACCGGCTCCCCAGCTCACCGCCTCAGTTGCTTGCCGGCTCAGTTGCTCACCGGCTTACCGATCCGTCTCGCTCACCGGTTCAGGCTTATCTAGCCTATCCGGCTCCAGTTGAGCTTGCCACTCAACACTCCCCCTCAAGCTCAACTTGAGGTTGGATCTTAGTGCCAGCCTCTATGGTAGTCGGTTCTTCCAACCGACTTCTCCTGGGGTCGCTCCACCTTGCTCGCGCTCCTCGTCTGGTCCGGTTATGTGTGCCGCGACCCCTTTTGTTCTGCGCACCTTGACCTCCTCGGTCGGCTTGTCTGCTCCATAGGACCAATTCAGCTCCCTTGCTGTTGTGACTTCGGCACGTTCCGGTTCACCGATTCGTTCGTGTTGGCGTCGACTTTTGCTGCCTTCTCGTCCTCTTGGCCTTGAATTGATCCGGTTCTTCCGAATCTATCTGTTGAACCGAATCGACTGTCTCTGATTCGTTCCAGCTCTTGTCCGAATTGGTGCTCCCGATTCGTCTTCTGGTTCCAAGCCCTTCACCATATCGGACCATGTCCGGGTCTTGGCCTTCTTCCTTCGGTCGGCTCTGTCCTTCTTAACTCTACCACTGCTGCCGCTTGTTCCGACTTGTTCGGACGTGTCGACTTCCCTTGTCGACTCGGCTCCTTTCTTCTTCTCGACTCTCCCTTCGTCGGTTCTTCCCTCACCGGCGCAATCAACAGTCTCTTTGCCTTTGCCTGTTCCGGTTGTCTTTGCCCGTTCTCCCCCTCAAGTGTGGCACATCGAGATGTTGAACACCAAGCATTTCGGTGAAGTGCTGCAACTTGTCCGAACCGAGTGGTTTGGTGAAGATGTTGGCAACTTGCCAATCCATGTGAACATACCGAAGTTCGACCTCATCGCTCAGGATACGCTCACGCACGAAGTGATAGTGCACTTCTATGTGCTTTGTGCGAGCATGGAATACGGGGTTCTTGGCAAGATGCATGCTACTTATGTTGTCGCAGTAGACCAGAATCGGGGTCAGTACCTTGATCCGTAGGTCTTGCAGTAGTCGCCGAAGCCAAATGGCTTCATAGGTGGCAATGGTAGCGCCCCGATACTCAGCCTCAGTGCTCGAAAGAGCAACTGTTGGCTGCTTTTTGCTACTCCACACAACAGTCGCGCTACCTAGGGAAAACATGTAACCGGAGGT
Source organism: Azolla caroliniana (assembly GCF_043228905.1). Lineage (NCBI taxonomy): Eukaryota > Viridiplantae > Streptophyta > Polypodiopsida > Salviniales > Salviniaceae > Azolla > Azolla caroliniana. The sequence goes on from NW_028230453.1 coordinate 12,308,005, forward strand.
TGATCGGCGATCTGATGCATCGCCGGCCCAGTTGGCATTTGTGTAACTGACCAGCTCTTCGGGTATACTGTGCCGGTATAACAGGACCCGGTCCTTCATGCAGCTTACATTCCGACCGGATAGTTCATGTCGGGTCGCGTGATAGTCAAGTAAATAAGGCTTCCGACAATTTTTCGGAACCGTTTCTCGTTGCAAGCTGGTCCGGAGTTGGGACAAAGCTTCTAGTTCCGGTCCAAGGGTGTGGAGACAGGTCGGCATTCTGTCATGCCGAAGTTGTACATCATATTCAAGACGCAATGTCGTTGTGAGAGCAATATGCCATCGGGGGTTTGGATCACCTCAATCCCAAGAAAATAATGAAGGTCCCCTAGGTCCTTCATCTCAAATGCGTCTGACAACTAGGACTTGACGCAGTTGACTTCTGGAAGACCCGGTCCGGTGATGACTAAATCATCAACATACAACAGGATACATATCAGACCGGCTGAGCCTTGCTAGATGAACAACGAAGAGTCGGACTTGGAGGCCGCAAACCCCATCTTACGCAATTGGTGCATGATCTTCGCATTCCAAGCTCGAGGGACTTGCTTCAGGCCGTACAACGACTTCTTCAGCCGGCATACCGCCGACTTGTTCATCTCCGATTGAAAACCGGGGGGCAGAGTCATAAAGATTTCTTCTTCAAGATCACCTTGATGAAACGCATTCTTCACATCCATCAGGTGAAGATGCCACCCTGTTGTTGCAGCAACCGCTAGCACCACACGAACCGTCGTCATCTTAGCTACCCGTACTGCGTGACAGGATCCTTCTGACGGGAACTCAACGCTCCTTATGCGCAATGCTCGGCCAAAACCGAGCTTAGAATCATACACAGAAAACAGGAATGAATGCACTACACATAGAAGAGAAGAGTACACAGGATGTTTACGTGGAAAATCCCAAACTAGGGAAAAAACCACAGCAACCCACAGGCTGCAAACTATCTTAGAATGTACAACAATGAGTTAACGGAGACAACGACTTCGTGCTCACGATCTTCGCCACAGGCGGCGGTTACAACAGAGGCAACGACCTCTCTCTCTCTCTCTCTCTCTCTCTCTCTCTGTACACCAACAAGAATAACAAACAACAGTTCGTAAAAGTTTGCCCTAAGTCATATTTATACTAATATGACTTTTCGGCTATTTACAAATATAGCCTCGATGGACTCTCAGAAACATATTTACGAATATGTCTCTTCATCCGGTGAGCATTCCTCACCGGGTCTGCACCATCCGGCTCTCCGTAGCCGGGTACTCCTCATCCGGTTCTCACTGGGTCTGCGCCATCCGGCTCTCCGTAGTCGGGTACTCCTCATCCAGTTTCCCATCCGGAGGGACCTGTCTCCTAACAAACTCCCCCTTCACTCCGGCATGGGGTGTATTACTAGTCCGATCCGCTTCCGACATGCATCTTGCTTGTCGGGTATCAACACTTTGGTCAGTATATCTGACCCGTTCTCGACCGTGTGGATCTTCGTCAGCGCGAACTCCTGGTCATCTAGTCTTTCCCGGATCCAGTGATACCTTCGCTGGATATGCTTCGTCCGGGAATGGTAGGCCGCATTCTTAGCAAGGTGGATGGCACTTTGACTATCGCAATAGAGCCGGTATTTATCTTGTCGGATACCGAGCTCTCGGATGAAGTCCTTCATCCATAATATTTCCTTGATACCTTCGCTAGATATGCTTCGTCCGGGAATGGTAGGTCGCATTCTTAGCAAGGTGGATGGCACTTTGACTGTCGCAATAAAGCTGGTACTCATCTTGCCGGATACCAAGCTCTCCGATGAAGTCCTTCATCCATAATATTTCCTTGCCGGCTTCCACAGCCGCCATGTACTCCGCTTCCGTGGTTGACAACGCAATCATCTTCTGCAGCCTCGACTGCCATGAAACAGCTCCCCCTGCATATGTCATTACATACCCGGATATAGACCGGCTGGTATCCACATCAGCCGACATGTCCGAATCGGTAAAACCGTCAAGTTGAGGTTTTCCGGAGCCGAATCGGAGACACATATGTGAAGTGCCCTTCAAGTACCGGACTATCCATTTGACCGGGTTCCAGTGCTCCCTGTCGGGATTGCTCATGAACCGGCTCACCACTCCGACTGCATATCCTATATCCGGTCGAGTACACACCATTGCGTACATTAGGCTCCTAACAACAGAGGCATATGGAATCTTCATCATATCCGCCTTCTCTGCTTTCGTCTTCGGGCTTTGCTTACCAGATAACCTGCATTTTGCCGGAAGTGTCGATCCGACCGGTTTTGCATCTAATATGTTGAACCAGTGAAGCACCTTTGTCACGTACTTCTCCTGTGACAGCCACAATTGCTTCACTGACCGGTTCCGGATAATATGCATCCCCAGCATCTGTCTTGCCGAACCCAAGTCTTTCATTGAGAAGGTCTGATTGAGAGCCTTCTTCAGCATCCGTATTTCGACTTGGTCCCGTCCGACGATCAACATGTCATCCACGTACAGAAGGAGTATCAGGAAGTCACCTCCTTCGAACTTCTTCACAAAGACGCAGTGATCGGCCTGCGTCTTGTGGTACCCTTGATCGGTCATGAAGGAGTCGAACTTCCGGTACCATTGCTGGGGGGCCTGCTTCAACCCGTAGAGGCTATTCTTCAACCAGCAAACCAGGTGCTCCTTCCCTTTCTCCACGAATCCTTCCGGTTGCTGCATGTAGATCTCCTCTTCGAGGTCGCCGTGAAGGAATGTCGTCTTCACGTCTAGCTGCTCTACCTCGAGGTCCATGCTTGCCGCTATACTCAGCACTGTCCGGATGGAGGTCATCTTTACTACCGGGGCAAATATCTCGTCGAAATCCACGCCCTTCTTCTGCTGGAACCCCTTCACCACGATCCTGGCTTTGTATCTTGAGGGGTTGCCGGCATCTCCCGGTTTCAACTTGTACACCCACTTATTTCGGAGTGCCCGCTTTCCATTCTGCAACTCCACCAATTCGTACGTATGGTTCTCATGCAGGGAATCCATCTCATCCTGCATGGCACTTAACCATTTTTGGCTGTGGGTGTCATCCTTCGCTTCTTCGAAGCTTTCCGGCTCCCCCTCATCAGTCAACAGCACATGCTCTGCATCCGGAAATCTCCGGGGGGCCCTTCTCTCTCTGAGAGGATATCTCTGTCTTCAGGCTTCGGTAACCGGCTCCTCCATTTGCTCTTCATCCGAATCCGATTTGAGGTCTTGGTTAGTTCCGGTTTCAGCTTCCTCTACTTCTTCTTCAGCCTGTTCGGTATCCTCACCGTAGCCGGCTGGTCCCTCGAGTGCTAACCGCTCTCTTGCCGGTTGGGTCTGCTCATCATAGAGTCGATCCTTACCGGTCGACTCGGAGTTCATTATCTTCTTCTCCGACGCCCAGTCGGCGAGCGTCTTGTCCTCCATGAAGATAATATCTCGACTCCGGAATACCTTCTTGTCGACCAGGTCCCACACACGATAGCCGAACTCATCGTCACCGTAACCGAGGAATATGCATGGCCGGGTCTTTGGATCTAACTTTGCTCTCCGGTTCTTAGCTACATGCGCGTACGCGAGACACCCGAACACCTTCAGATGCCGGTAGGATACTTCCTTACCGGTCCATTCTCTCTGTGGCGTGTCTCCGTCCAAGGGTATTGAGGGTGATCTATTTATCACATATGTCGCCGTCGACAATGCCTCAACCCAAAACTTCTTGGGTAGTTTTGCATGCGCTAGAATACTCCGGACCCTCTCCATTATGGTCTGGTTCATCCTCTCGGCCAGTCCGTTTAGTTCCGGCGTCTTCGGCACGGTAAATTCGAGCCGGATTCCCTTCGAGCGGCAGTACTCCTCGAACTGCCCCCGGTATTCTCCTCCGTTATCTGCTCGAACCGCCTTCAGCTTCCGTCCGTTTTCTCTTTCCACTCTCGCGTGGAGCTCTTTGAAAAACGGATAGCACCTGATCCTTCGTCTTCAACGGTGTGGCCCACAGCTTCCGGCTGTGATCATCTATGAACGTCACGAAGTACTGGGCTCCGGCATGTGACTTCGTGTCTACTTGACACGCATTCGTATGCACCAACTCCAGTGGTGCATTACGTCTCATCAGTGGCCTTGGTCGGAAGGAGGTCCGGTTTTGCTTACCGGCCAGACAATCAGTGCACTTCTTCAAGTGCACTTTCTTCATTGGAATGAGGTTGTCGTCTGCAAGCCTCTTCATCCCCTTCTCGCTCATATGACACAGTCTCTTGTGCACAACTCACCGACAGTGTCGGATGCTAGGTTCACTTCTTCCGGAAATAACCGGGTATTCATCAGGTACAGTGTGTTGACCTTCCGGGCCCGAGCCACAATCAGGCTCCCTTTGCTGAACTTCATGACACTGTTCCGGATGCTGCCCGTGTAGCCTTCATCATCTAGCCGACCGGCTGATATCAGGTTCAGACGAACCTCCGGAACGTGTTGGACATCCTTCAGTAGCAACTTGCATCCGATTGGTGTTGATAGCCATACATCTCCTATGCCGACAATTCGGCATGTACCTTCATCCCCCATCCGGACACAACCGTGATCACCGACTGAGTAGGATGAGAAGCATTTCCGGTCCGGGGTAAGGTGGAACGATGCTCCGGAGTCTACCACCCAGGTCATCTCGTCGCTGGCAAGGTTTATCTCACTCTCCTCGGTGATGAGCATCAACTCTTCTTCACTTGCCACGATTGCCGTCGTTCCCTTCCGGTCTCGCCCCCTCCAGTCTTTACCGTTTTGGTCCGGTGTCCGCTTCGAATCGGTATCATTGGTTTCCTTTTCTTTCTGGAAATGCTGACAGTTCTTCTGGAAGTGTCCCGGCTTGCCGCAATAGAAGCAAGTGGGCCTCCCCCTTGACTTTGACCGTGTCCCCGACTTCTCCCGGTTCTGGGGACTACGGTTTCTATGTCTTCCATGTTCCGATTCGGTAAGGAGCGCTTTGGAGTCGGAGCTCGTATCTTTATCTTTCCGACGCGCCTCCTCATCTAGCAAGCTCGACTTTACTCTTGCTAGGGATAACCGCTTTCCTTCCAGCCCGTCGTTGCTCAAAGTGACAACCAACGTCTCCCAGCTATCCGGGAGGGAACCGAGCAGGAGTAGCGCTAGTACCTCATCGGCGAGAGGTATTTCCAATGAAGTTGCCTGGTGGATCAGCCCCTGGAAGGCATTCATGTGCTCCGCCATGCTAGAGCCATCTTGGTACCGGAGTCTTACTAGCTTCCGGAATATCGAAACCTGATTAACATAATTTTTGTTCTGAAACATAATGCCGATCTTCTCCTAGAGCTCATGAGCCTTGCTCTCTTCATTGAAGTTGTTGTATAGACTCATGTGGATGAAGCACCGTATGTAAGCCGCTGTCTTCATGTGTATCACCTCTCATATCGTTGCATCGATTTTGTCCGGTCTCTTGTCCCCAAACTAAACCGGCAACCAAAGATCTTTAACCACGAGCATGTCCCTCATCTTCGACTTCCACACCGAATAGTTGGTGCCGGTGAGCTTGAACATGCCTCCCAACGAATAATCCATTTTTTGTGTCGTTTCGCTCTGATACCACTTGACGGGAACTCAATGCTCCTTATGGGCAATGCTCGTCCACAACCGAGCTTAGATTCATACATAGAAAACGGGAATGAATGCACGACACATAGAAGAGAAGAGTACACAAGATGTTTACGTGGAAAATCCCAAACTAGGGAAAAAACCAGGGCAGCCCACAGGCTGCAAACTATCACTATGTTAGAATGTACAACAATGAGTTAACGGAGGCAACGACCTCGTGCTCACGATCTTCGCCACAGGTAGCGGTTACAATAGAGGCAACAACCTCTTTCTCTCTCTCTGTACACCAACAAGAATAACAAACAACAGTTAGTAAAAGTTTGCCCTAAGTCATATTTATACTAATATGACTTTTCAGCTATTTACAAATATAGCCTCGATGGACTCTCAGAAACATATTTACGAATATGTCTCTTCATCCGGTGAGCATTCCTCACCGGGTCTGCACCATCCGGCCCTCCGTAGCCGGGTATTCCTCATATGGTTCTCACCGGGTCTGCACCATCCGACTGTCCGTAGTCGGGTACTCCTCATCCAGTTCTCACCGGGTCTGCACCATCCGGCTCTTCGTAGCCGGGTACTCCTCATCCGGTTTCGGCCTCGGCCGAGTTTGTTCATCGGCACTGTTCTTCTCTCTTCCCATCCGGAGGGACCTGTCTCCCAACACCTTCTGGCGGGTGGACCGACTTGTTCATCTCCACATCCAGTTCTCACCGAGTCTTCACCATCCGGACGGACTTGTCTCCCAACATAACTCACCGTTACCCGGTTTAAGGCCTTTCTTGGCCGGTTTGGTCTTCATTGCCAAAGATCCGCCTTTCTCCTTGCCGGAGTCGGATGGACACCGATCCGACTTATCGTCGCCAGTTTCGAATTCCGGCATCTTTTTCTTCCCTTTTTCTTTGCGCGTGAACCGTCTCCTTGGTTCCTTGCACGGGGAGAGCACGATAGAGTCTCCACTACTCGCCGGTTCATCACCGGACATGTCAGATTGACTCAGTCTCTTGTTCGGCCCACTCAACCGAAACGATTTCGGACTCTCATCTTGAGTTCACGCTTTATCATCATCTACCTGGGCCGGTTCAGGCTCACTAGCCTCATCCTCCGACATCGGGTCAGATTCGAAAGTCGGACCCGGTAAGGAGTACCACGATGCCGATTAATCGAACTCGACATCTCGACTAACTCGGACCTGCTTTGTCTGGGGGTTATAACACTTATAACCCTTTTGCTCTTGAGCATAGCTGATTAAGATGCATTTTTCCAATTTTGCATCCAGCTTCCTCCGCTTCTTATCCGGTACATGCACATATGCAATGCTACCGAAGATCTTAAGGTGTCTCAAATTCAGCTTGCGCCCGAAATACAGCTCGTGAGCTGACACCTTGTCATCGATCTGGTTCTGGATGTAGACAGTCGTTCGGACTGCCTCCACCCAGTAGAATTTGGGCATGCTCTTCTCCTCCAGCATTGCCCTTGTCGCATCAATAAGCGACCGATTCTTCCTTTTGGCAACACCGTTCTGTTGCGGTGTGTATCTGCAGTTGAACTCTTGCCGAATTCCGTTTTGCTGCAGATAACTGTTGAATTGGCCGGAAAAGTATTCTTTTCCGCCATCCGACCACAAGCATTTGATCTTCCTCTCTGTTGTTCTCTGACCGGACAAGGCCTAACACAAGGTGTCACGGAGACACTTCACTAAAGGGTGATTACGGCATAGGATTATGACTCAACGATTACACCGACCTAAGTAGGTTACACGATTAGAGCGCTTTTGTTAATTACACGCGTAAGATATAACAATAAGTACAGAACGGAAATCAACACAGAAGTATAAACACCATACGCTCTATTAATTATCCGCTCCGATTACAATGGGGTCCGGGCCTTTAAATAGGTTTCCGGCCCGTAGTACAAAACGGTGCCTATCGCACCTATTCGGGATCCGTCCGGATCTGGAACGGCATACCGTTTCCAGTCCGTCCGTCCATACTATGCTTATTTACAACCATACTTAATTAATTCCTTCACTCCGTATTTTGGACTCCTTGCCGGCCGGTAACACATGGCACGCCCGGGGGACAGTACCTTGTACGTCGAACCCTTCTCGGCCCCTTCATTGTTCACCCAAATTGTCCAAAATACTTTGTTCCAGAGTTTCCAATTGTTCTTCCGGTTGTGGTTGTTGCGGCTGTGCTTGCTGCTGCTGCTGTGGTTGCGGTTGGGACTGAGACTGCTCCGGCTGCTCCGTTTGTTTCTCTGACTCCGGCATCCCCGTTTGACTGCTTCCGGTCCGGTCTCCTTCCAGTAACGGTTCCTCATCACTGAGGTTAACCGTAACCGGTTCTCGTGCTTTCTCTTCCCGGATCCGGGACCTCTCGTACCTTTCAAACTGGATCTGTGCCTCCAGCCTGTCGTCGTCCAGCTGAGCTACAAGTTGTCGGACTTGCCCTAGTTGGTCCTCTGCCAAGGCTTGAAAGTCTTCGGCCAGCTCATCTCTTATGCCGGTGAAGTCTTCGGAAGTCAGCATATAGCAATCATCCCCCTCCTTCCGCCGGTTCTCTACGTTGGCCCGGAGCAATTGGAGTTCCGCCGCGTTCGGGGCCCACTTGGTCCACCATTTGACGGAACCGTTGTCAATCAAGCTCTTGGTCTGGTTCAACCAGGCCCGCATGATATCCTGGATGCGACTTGCTCCCATTTGTGCTCTACTTTCCACAACTTGTCGTTCCTCCTTCAACTGCTTGATGAGATTAGCCGTATCCTCCGCCTGCTCTTTGTAGTGCGTCAGCTGCCCTTGATATGTTGTTTACAGCTTCTGCAGTACCGCCGCCGCTCTTTCTCTTTCCGCCTGCTGTTGCCTGAGGAGCTCTGTCCGAACCTTCTCTGCCTCTTCCAACCGTCTTCTGGTTTCCGCTTGTTCATTAGCGTATGCCATTGCGGTCCAATCAACTGCTTGCCGGAGCTCATCCGTCCGTTCCTTGTGCTCCGTTTGCATCCGTTTATACTCCCAGTGCAAGTGCTCAAATTCCTCCGTTTTTTGTTTGAGCTTGTCGTTGATCTGGCGATGGTTCCGGTCCTCCCGGTCCTTTAGCTGCCGGAGTTCCTCTTTCAGGCGCTCTACTTCCGTTTCGGCGTTTCTCTGGAGCCTGTCCTTCTCTTGCAGCATTTTCTCCTTCTCCTCCTTGAGCCGGTCGTACGCTTGGTGGCCTTTTCGTAAGCTCTCCTCGGCCCAGCGTAGATTCTCAGCAGTCTTTTTGAGTTCTGCCTCCGCTGCCGTCTTCAACTCTCTTTCGCGACTCCTCAGCGCTTCTTGGGCAGCTAGCTCATCCTTTAAGTCCGCAAGCTCTTGGGCTTGTGCCGCATTTCTCTCCGGAACAGTTTCCGTTGCCGGGGTCTGATTGCTATGTACAGGTTGATCTGACGCTTTATTCTGTACATTGCCCGGAGTCACCGGTGCTTGGACTTGTGTTGTCAAAGCCAATTGAGCCATTTCCCTTGTGACCCTGTCCAAGTCTTGTTCAAGGCTCCGGATTCTGGACCGGGCCGTCTCTAGATCTACGGTTGTGACGAGCAACCGTTCGTGGTGCGCTCTCTCCTCCGCCTCTATGTACTCGACCGCTCCGGCGATCTGCTCGCCTACCCACCGTAGCCACATGCTACTGGTGCCTTGCTGCTGTACTGGTCGGGTCGGCTCGTTCACTGTGGAATTGTCTGGCCTGAGTGCCTGTATCTGCCGTTCTGGTTCTACTCCTTGGCCTCTGTGTGTGCTAGCTGGGCTCGCTGGCTGTTGAGTTCCGGTTCTCGCCGTCTCCGGAGCCGTTGGAATGACTTCTTGTATAGAAGTCGACAAGGCCGGTTCTATACGCACCGGTTCCGGTTCCTCCCTTGCGGTTTGCTCAGGTTGAGTTGGGGGCGTTTCTTCCTTTTGCGGGTCCGAACGCTCCCCCGCTGTCCCGGCGGTCCTACTTCTTGACCGTCGTTGGAGGTGCTCTACTGGCTCCTCCGTTTCCTCTTCCTGGGTAACGGCATGTATCTGTGCCGTCAAGGGTTCCGGTTCCTTATGTCCCGGTCGCCGTATGGTTATCTTAACGGGTCGGACCGGTGACACCTCCTCCGGTTCTGGGAGCCGTTTCTTCCCTTTCGTCGCCTTCGACGCCAGCAGCTGCTGTCGTTTGGACGCGGGCTTCGAGGTGCTTCCTTCCGATAATCTTGGCCGCTTCTTTGGCTGAATGGTCTCGACCGGCGGTGCGAGCAATGTTATCCACTAAGCTACGGCATGCCACAGCTTCCGGCCCTCCTTGCCGTCCTTTCCTCGTACCGTGTCGATTGCCGCGCACAAACCGTCTGCAATCAACACCGGCCAATCCACCTTGATCCCTTCATAGGTGGCTATGATCATCCCTGGCCGATGTTTTGGCATGACAGGGGGTCGGGGGTACACGTGGCCGTACTCATGGAGCACTCGAGCTATCTCCCTGAATAGCGGATCTTCGCCGCCCTGCGTTCGATAGCCTTTGCCGGCTAGAGAGTACTCACCGAAATATCGGATGAGTTGCTCCGAGGTTGGGTTATCGATCTGAAAAATACCTCCCTCCGGAAGGCCTGTTAGCGCACGGATCGCTTCCTCGGTGATGACTTCTGTGTCGAGCTCCTTGATGACCCGGTCGGCTTCTTTGTGCGGTGGTGCCTCCATGATGGTCAAGAACCCATCCAGTCTGTGTTGCCTGAGCCATTTCCTGGCCGCTTCCGACAGCGTTTGTGGGTCCATGTCTGCTTCGAGGTCGAGGAAAGATGGCGAGGTAGAGTGGTGATGAGAGTGAGAGCGAGAGAGAGAGAGTTCCGAACGTGGGGGTTCTCTGAGTGCAGGTTCGCGTCTGATAAGCTTCAACCGCCTTGGTGCTTCTGTGCTTCTTGGCTCGCGAAATGAAAAGGTCTCCATGCGTTCTGCTTTTTCTTTGTGCGTCTTGGCGCCTTTTTCGAGCATGCGCACGTCGTGTACCAATTTAGTATTAAGTAATGTGGCGGCTCTTAAATGCCCACTACGTACCTTTTCGCTCCTTGCTTCCACGTCCGTTCATACCTCGATTTTTAATGATTTCTTTTTTTTCTTTTTTCTTTTTTTAATGACGGTATGTGATCTTACACATCCGTAGGTCCCTTCGGACCCTTACCGTTTTCCTTACGGGTTGCCGTGTCTTCCTTCGCCTCTGCTACGGGTTCCCCGTTGTCTTTTTCTTCCATCCGTACCGTTCCCGGACAGGTTCCCGGTATAGTGCCGGTGGGCTGCATAAACGGGTTACTTGGCATCGGTCCTTTATAGGGCTTTAGTCTAAATCCGTTGACCCACTTGCCTAGCACTTCACTGGCAAGTGTCCCTAACTGATAGGACCCGTTGTATTCCCGTGTCAGCCAATACGGGCCTGTCCATCTAAACCGGAGTTTACCCGGCATCTTGCCCATCCTCGTTTGGAATACTAGCACTGGCTTTCCAATTTCGAACATCTTTTCATTACCTTTCCGGTGACGGTCAACGAACGCTTTCCGTCGTCGTTGCTCCAGTTCCATGTGTAGGATGCTGGCCAGCCGTTGCTCCTCCAGTTCGCATAGTGCTGCTAGCCGCATTTCCTCCGACTCCTTTTCATTCAGCCGTTCCCGTAGTTGGGTCCGTAAGCTTGGTACCTGAAATTCCACCGGCATGACCGCCTCTAAGCCGAACGCTAACCGGAACGGCGTTGTCCGGATACTTGTTTTGTATGCCGTTCGGTACGCCCATAGCGCGCTATGGAGCTTTGTATCCCAGTCCGTCCGGTTTTCATTGACGATTTTGCGGAGAATGTTTTGGAGCGTTTTGTTGGTTGACTCTGCTAACCCGTTTGCTTGTGGGTAGTACGGTGTGCTCCGTTTATGGACCACGGCATAGAACGTTGTTAAGCTTTCAACTACCTGCCCGAGGAAGTGCCCTCCTTGGTCGCTGATTAATTCAATCGGACATCCATATCGGCACCAAATGTTCTCGTACAGGAATTTTGCTGTGGATGACGCGGTGTTGTCTCTCAAGGCCTTAGCCTCCACCCATTTAGTGCAATAATCTGTTGCCACGATGACATAACGATTACCCGTTCTCATTGTCGGTGGCTTGAACGGTCCGACAAAATCCAACCCCCACTTCTGGAATGGCTCTAGTGGAAGTACTGGTTGGTGTGGCATCCGTGCTTGCTCCGTAGGCTGGCCCATTCGTTGGCATAGGTCACATTCCTTAGCATACTTGACGGCGTCTTTTAACGTCGTGGGCCACCATAAGCCGCTCTGCCATACTTTCCTTGCCATCGCTTCCCCGGCATAGTGTCCTCCGGCAACCCCACGGTGTGCTTCCCGTAAGATTACTTGTTTCTCGTCACTACGGACTGCCCGTCTCCATATTCCATCTGCTCCCTTGTGGTAGAGAGTGTCCCGTAACAGACAGAAATTGCGGCTTTGCACCGCCAGTCGTTTCCTCTCGTCCCGGTTCATTTCCTCCGGTGGCAGGCCCGTGCTGAGGAACTGGTGCATGTTTGTCAGCCACCTATCTTCTGATGCCACCGTGTCGTCCGCTGCCGTTTCCGGGGTGATACGGAATAACTCTGCGTCCGGGAATTCATCCGATACTCCGTCGCTTGATTCTCCGGACTCTAACCAGCTCAGGTAGTCTGCTACGGCATGCTGGATACCGGGCCGGTGGAAGATCTCGAATTCGAACTCCTGCAACAGCAAGGTCCAACGGGCCAACTTACCGGTCAGGGACGCCTTGGACACTAAGTACAGGAGCGCCGAGTGATCCACATGAAAGGAGAACTTCCTTCCCAATAGGTAATGACGAAACTTTGTGACACTATAGATCATGCCCAGGGCCTCCCGTTCCGTAGTCGAATAGTTCTTCTCCACTTGGGACAGCTTCCGGCTGGCGTAATATACCGGCGGGTACCATTTGGGCTCCGTAAGTTGCATTAAGGCGCTGCCGATAGCGATGTCGGAAGCGTCAACGAACACATGAAATTCCTTGCTCCAATCCGGAGGCTGCACGACGGGTGCTTGCGACAAAAGTACCTTCAGGGCATTGTATGCCTTATCCTCCGTATCCGTCCATTGGAACGGTGTCCGATGTACCGCGGTGTGTAATGGTGTAGCCAAGTCAGCCAAGTGACGGAGCATCCGGCTGTGCCACCGGATCTGTCCTAAGAATCGGCTTAGTGCTTTGGCCGTTTTCGGCGCCGGTGCCCCTAGTATCGCGTTTACTTTGTCCGGGTCGACCGCAATGCCCTCCTTACTTACAATGTGTCCCAGTAAGATTCCACTTGAAACCCCAAAGATGCATTTTGCTGGGTTTAAGCTTAGCCGGTATAACCTACACTTTTCAAGGCATAACCGTAGGTGCTGCAAATGGTCTTTTTCCCGGCTATAGACTGCAAAGTCATCCAGGAAAACCTGCATGAAGGCTGGAATGTATTCGCCGAAGATCTCCATGATGATTCGCTGGAAAGTTGCTGGTGCCGTTTTTAGTCCGAACATCATTACTACGGCCACAAACACCCCCCATTCGGTTACGAACGCTGTCTTCTCCTGGTCGTCAGGGTGCATCCGGATTTGATTGTATCCGCTGAACCCGTCTAAAAAGCTATAAACTTCATGGCCGGCGACGGCATCCAGTACTCCATCCGTGAACGGAAGAGGGAATGCATCCGTAATTGTGGCTGCATTTAGTTTCCTGTAATCTACACACACGCGGATTTTACCGTTCTTCTTTAGGACGACGACGATGGGGCTCAGCCACGTCGCTTTCTTTACCGGCCGGATGAAGCCCACTCTTAGGAGTTTGTCGATTTCCTCCTTCACTTTGGCGGCGTAGTTGGGGTTCATTCGGTAACGTCTTTGCGCCACTGGTTTCGCGTCCTTGCCTAACTGGATCTGATGCTGATATAATTGAGGGTCCAACTCTCGCATGTCTTCGTATGACCAGGCGAATACGTCGCGAAACTCCGTGAGAAGTTTGATCATCGCCGCTTTATCTTCCGGCTTCATTTCTTTGGCGATGTGTACCGGCTTTGATTCGTCCTTGCTTCCTAGGTTCACTTCGTCGAGCTGGGATGTTTTTACCCGTTGGGAAACGGCCATTTCCCGTTCCAACGCTTCCTGTGCTTGCCGTAATTCCCGAATCGAATCTTTGTCTGGTTCGGCTTCAGTTTCGTCCCGCTGCGGCAAGTATGGCGCTATGGCTTCAGCCACGTCAATCTCGAAGAGTGGTACGATCTTCGGGTGTTCCTCCAAGTACTGGGCTTCTTCGTCGTTTGCCAACCCTTCAAGCATGTTCACGCATTCCGCATACAGCGGTGTGCATTCCTTACCGTTGCTCGTCCGTGGTTGTGTCGGTACCCGGACCTTGGCTTTTCCGCGCCGGAAGGTAATCATATTTTTCCGCCAATTTTGCTTGATGTGTGTTGTTTTCAACCATGTTCTGCCCAGCAACAGTGGGTACGCGCCTTGCGCCTGTAGCTGCAGCACTACAGCCGAGATGTGAAATGTGTGACCTCCTATGGTGACTTCCAATTTCCGTATTAAGCTCGTCGGCCGTACAGAGCTCGTATCCGCCATCCGTAGCCAGAACGGACATGGCTCCCATTCATGTATACCCAAGGCATCACACGTGCGGAGGCTTATTACGCTCACCCCGGAACATCCATCGATTACTGTGCCGGGAAGTTCGTGCCCTTTGACAATAGCTGTAATCACCGGACTACTAGTGTCCACCACCGTCGGTCCCTCCTCCGGATTCGAGAAGAGGACTGGTGCCGGTGGGGCTATACCGTCTGTCATGACCGTTTTTAGTCCTTCCGTAAATCGCGGCACGAGCTGCAAGAGTCTTCCTAATGGCAACGTGATCTGACATTCTTGCAGTGCTTGCCATGTCTCGTTTTCTGCGTGGCTACCACCGGCACTCCCTATGGTATTCGCCTTTTGCCGTTCCGCGTCCGCGACGTTCCTTTCATTAGCTTCCTTCACCCATTCCGTCGCCTGTTTTCGTATGGCCTCTTGTGTTTCCCACTCTTTGGCCATGCCTTTCGACCGTGTGGTTACTTGCTGTACATCCGCCACTTCCGGAACCACCATATTAACTGTTGGTCGTTTATCGTAGCTCTTTGCCGGGCACTGGTTACTGTAGTGGCCTTCCTGCCTGCAGTAGTAGCAGTACTCTTTACAGGTATTGCTAGATTCAGCATTGCTGGTAGCCGGAGTCGGTCCTGTAGTGAGTGGTGCGTTCTGTGCCGGTTGGCTCCTTGGGGTTCCATGTTCCGGGTCCCTAGGGTGACCACCTTTCTTGAAATTATGTTTCTTATTATTCTTATTTTTATTTCGGTAGTCCTGTCGTGGTGGATCGTAACATCGGCCGTAGTCCTCCTGGTGCCTTCGGTAACCAGGGGAATGGTCTCTGTCGTATTGCTCGTGTCGTCTGTTGGACTCCCGATAACGGTCTGATCGCTCATACCGGTCGTAGTTATCATGCCGATCCCCTTACCGGCCATCATTCTCTTGTCTGTCTCCGTACCGGACATCCTGTGCCGGTCGGTACCGGTTCATTCTTTGCCAACGATCTTCATCTTCGTCTCGGCTGCTTCTTGGCTCGATCCGTCAGACGGGTGGTGCTTGTCGGTTTAGCAGGTTATACTCGCACCGGTCCGTTGTATGACTCTTGGATTGACAAATCACACACTGGGTTCGCATGGTGCACTCCACTGCCGAGTGTCCGGCATTCAAGCAGATTGTGCATTGAATTGCCTGCCGGAACCGGAGATCTTCATCGGTGGGTAACGCCCGTTGCAGTGCTCCCAGTGTAAGCCATGAGCTTGACTTTTCCATTTCTCTGACCCGGTCAATGACCTGGTCAATGGTGCTTCCTCGAAAGTCGATCACCGTACACACCGTGCGTAACGGTTCCCGGAGTGCGTTTAAAAATATCGTCCGTAATTCCTCCTCCGGGGGTGCACGGGCAAGCTGGCTATGCATTCGTTGGAAACGGATGACGAATTGGGGAATGCTTTCCCCTGCCTCCTGTCGGATCGTATAAAACAGGCCCACCATTATCGTCTGGTCGACCTCCTTGTGGAAAAAATGCAAGAATTTTGCTTTTAATTCTGCAAAGGTTGTGATGGTCGCCGGGTCCTGCGTCCGCCGCCATCGTGCCACTGGTCCTTACAACGTGACCCCGAATTCCGCTATCTTCGAGCGTTCTTCTTCCTCCGGTGTCAATCGCTGGGACGCGTGATTTGCTTCCCATGTCTGCTCGAAGGCATGAACATGCGCTTCCGCGTCCGGATCATCGCGATACTTTGAGTATTGGAACGGCATGTCGTCGTCCAGTATTAGGCCGCGGTTTAGTGGCGTTTGTTGATATCTTTCCGGTTTTCTCTCCGGTTCCACTTCCGGTTCTTTTTCCGGTGCTTTTTCCGGTTCCTCTTCCGGTACCTTCGCCGGCTCTTTCGTTGGTGTCGGTGGCTTTGCTTCTTCCACTTCCGGTGTTAGTGGGTTGACGGCTTCCGTTTGCGGTTCCGGATAGCCCTGGTCGAACGGTTCCGGTTCTGGAGTCGGCACGGTATCCGACCCGTCGTCCTCCGGGCCGACGGGGGTATCGTTGCTGCTCCGGTAGTTCGTGTGCACACTGTATCCCCCTTCGGAATCCGATTCGTAGGCTGAAAAGGCTTCTGCCTCGTTTTCTCCGCTTGCCAGCGCCTCGAGGAGGCGTTCGGTTTCCCGGAGACTACTTAGACCGCTTCCGTCGTCCTGGTCGCGAGTTTGCTGTAACCGAAGAGATTCCTCCGCGACTCTCCGGATCTCGTTGGAGAATGAACGATCCGAGCGAATTTCGTGCGCTGCTTGCTGGAAAGTCTCACGCCGTCTTTGCCGTTCGGCGAGGCGTCGAGCTCGGTCTCTAACCAGGTCGTGTGTTGGTCTAGTCATCCATTAAGCCGTCGTTCGCTGCGAGAAAGCAGGAATCGTGGTCGCCAAAACTGTGTTGTTCTCTGACCGGACAAGGCCTAACACAAGGTGTCACGGAGACACTTCACCAAAGGGTGATTACGGCATAGGATTATGACTCAACGATTACACCGACCTAAGTAGGTTACACGATTAGAGCGCTTTTGTTAATTACACGCGTAAGATATAACAATAATTACAGAACGGAAATCAACACAGAAGTATAAACACCATACGCTCTATTAATTATCCGCTCCGATTACAATGGGGTCCGGGCCTTTAAATAGGTTTCCGGCCCGTAGTACAAAACGGTGCCTATCGCACCTATTCGGGATCCGTCCGGATCTGGAACGACATACCGTTTCCAGTCCGTCCGTCCATACTATGCTTATTTACAACCATACTTAATTAATTCCTTCACTCCGTATTTTGGACTCCTTGCCGGCCGGTAACACTCTCCGATTCCCGTTCCACCATGCTTTGGAGACTCCAGAAACACTCGAAGACTTCACTCTTCTGCTCAATGAGGTAGATCCATGTGTGCCGCGTATAGTTGTCGATGAAGGAGACGAAATATCGACTCCCGTCAAGTCTAACATTCTGTGCCAGTCCCCACACATCCGAATGGATAAGGTCGAGCTTGTTATGGCTCCGGGTACGTTCGGTGGGGAATGGAAGCCTATGTTGCTTCCTGAGTTGGCAGGCTTCACATACTTGGGCCTTCCGGCCGCTGAACTTCGGCAAACCGAAAATAACTTGTTTCGCTTGCAAGTCTTGAAGCCTCTGGTAATTGACGTGGCCTATCCGCTTGTGCCATAGGTCGATGTCCGATTCGACTTTCTCTCCATTTGCAAACAGAGCGGTGCCGACGTCATTGGTGTCAAGGATAAACATCCTCCCGTTTCTACGCCCTTGCGCAATAATCTTGCCCTCTTCCTCGATGAAGCACCCGAGGTGCATAAACCGCACCTGCATCCCTTGGTCGACGATTTGTCCGAACGACACCAGGTTCTTCATGATTGTCAGAACATGTAATACGTTCATCAGCTTCCCCTTATGTCCGACGTCGCTCAAAGGGACTTCTCCGACGTGCACGATTGGGTGAGTGTCGTCTTCAGTTTCGACTACTCTTGGTTGATCCGGTTTTTCCAAAAAGGAGAACCACTCTTTGTGGCTCGTCATGTGGTTCGACGCACCGGAATCAACATACCACACTTCCTCCGATTTGGACGTGGTCTTCTTCATCAAGTTCGCCTCGTGCTTCATCACCAAGGCTGGCCCGTTACCGTTCTTGGATACTCCCAATCCCTTCGCGTAGTGTGAGCTTTGCCGGTCATCCTTGCCGGCCTTGCCGGATCCAGATTTGTTCGAATCGGCACGTTTTCTCCAGCACTCGCTTTCTCTATGGCCCTTTTTGCCACAGTACCAACATTCCATTGCAGTCTTCTCTTGCCGTCTTGTGGTGCCACCATGACTCCCCCTGCTCCCGGAGGGTGTCCAGAACTGTTGTTCGCACGTTCTCTGTGCCTTTGTTCCTGGTCTTGCCGGCCGCCTCCATTGCGTGCCGACCCGCCTCGTCCACCATGCCCACAGGACCGATCCGCTTCCGTGTACAACATCCGGCTGTCAATGGGTGCGCTAGTTGATGCACCGGCGTGGTTCTTCTCTAAAAGGAGCATCGACTGTAAGTCGAAAAATGACGGCGTATTCTCCCTTGTACATACCGCCGTTCGGAACGCTCTGAACTTAGACGCCAGGCCCCGAAGACAGACCTGAACTATCTCGTCTTCCTCTACGGTAACGTTGATAGAGGTAAGCGAGTCACATATCTCTTTGATCTGGGCCGTGTAATCTGCCACCGACATGTCCTTCTGTCGGACATTGCTCAACTCCTGTCGGAGTTGCAACTTCAGGATTGTAGTACTCGCGGTGAAAACCTTCTTCAGGTTTCCCCAAGCCTCCTTCAGCGTCTTGGCGTCTCAGATGTGGCTCAGCACCTAGTCTCCGACACTGGAGGCAAAGCAGTACATCACTCTACTTGCCGATTGTTCCCACAGTAGGAAATCCTTATGTGCCGCATCAGGTGTTGTTTCGTTGGCTCCTTCGATGAAACTCCAGTAGCCCTGCCCAAGCAGGTACTGGTGCATCTTGTACGACCAAGATGCGTAGTTGGATCTGTCGAGTTTCTCCACAAGGAGCGAGCTAGCCATTCCTCTATCCATCACTTCTTTGTTTATTGTTCTTACGACCTGTTAGGGTTTGCTTTCAGGCGTTTGTCGGCTGCAGAGGTTCTCAACCCTCGCACTCTGATACCATGAAAATGATTACTTGCGGAAGCATTAGAAAACAGAGGAAGTAGAGAATACACAGAGTACACGGGAGAGACAGAGAGAGCAGAACGTAAAAGCTATATTCAAAACAATAAAAACACTCTCTCAGTTACAACTGTGCTCAATAGCACTATTTATACAAGTCCTTTTGGGACTAACAGAAGTACCGCGTACTTCAATACTCACACGAGTATCTGACACTTACTACGAGACTATAACTGCCTAGTAGTCTAAACTAATACTAGGCTTCTGGTTACTGATGGGATCCGACTAACCGGCTCCCCAGCTCACCGGGTCTGTTGCTTGCCGGCTCGGTTGCTCACCGGCTTACCGATCCGTCTCGCTCACCGACTCAGGCTTATCCAGCCTATCCGGCTCCAGTTGAGCTTGCCGCTCAACACTACCCAATGTTATATGTTTTAGGGTTATGGTTAATATATTATTATGATGATTGTTGATGATGATGATTGACATGGCATAATAGTGAAAATGATGGAGAGTATGGTGTTGAGAGAGATTGAAATGAAGATGTTGAGAATCATTGAGAAGCATTGCAGGGTGGGGGGTGGTGCCTAGAATGGCTCCACCCCCCTCCCAAGGGGATTCAACGTTGAGGGGGAGAGAGAGAGAAAGAGAGATGACAAGAGAGAGAGAGATTGAGAGAGAGAGAGAGAAAATGGTTATTCATGTTTCATTCATTCCCCATAAGGGGGTTAAATAGTACAAGAGGGGGTAGATACATAGGGGTGTAAGCCCCCTTGAGCATTCATACTGGACACTCACTCACACCTCCTCGTATCCATCTACATGCACACACGTGTGCATGTGTTCACATACGTATAGACTCACAATTATATTTATGCCCCCTACACACACACAACAATCATCATGATAACATTTGAACCTTGCTCATCACATTGACTCTTTGTACATCTCGTATGGGGTAACACCCAACGCAAAAGCCGACGCGTCTGCTTCGATGATGAATGGTTTTTTCAGATCAACATGAGCCAGAATAGGAGCTGATGTAAATGCCTTCTTAAGACCCTCAAAAGTCATGTCTGCTTCTTCAGACCAAACGAACAGTGAGTTGTGTGAGTTGTGTGAGAGGCAGAACAAGCTTTGAGTAATCTTGTATAAACTTGCAGTAGAAGTTGGCAAAGCCTAAAAAGCATTGCGCATCTCACAACGAACGTGGAGTCTACCATTCTACCACTATTTTGACCTTAGCTAGATCTATGGAGATGCCTTCCGAGGAAATGACATAGCCCATAAATTCTACCTCGTTGCACCCGAAACTACATTTTTCCAGCTTTGCATAAAGACCATGTTCTCGAAGTCGTTTTAGTACTAACAGTACATGAGAGTCATGCTCTTCTTCGGTCTTCAAATAAACCAGTAGATCATCCAAATAGATGATCAAACAAACATCCAAGAGATCTCGGAATATATCATTTGCCATGTGCTAGAAGACTGTTGGCGCATTAGTGAGGCCGAATGGCATGACTGTATACTCGAAGTGCCCATATCTGGTGCATAACGCAGTCTTCCATTCATCTCCTGGTCGGATCCGTACGAGATTATATGCTCCTTGTAAGTCGATCATTGTGAAGAACCATGCACCATTGATCCATTCTAAAAGACTTGATATAAGGGGAAGTGCGTACCTATTCCTGATGGTGACCTTATTCAAGCCACAGTAATCTACAACGAGACGAAGTGATCCATCCTTTTTCTTGACGAAGAAAATGGGTGCGCCAGCTAGAGATTTTGAATGTCGAATGAAACCATTTGCCAAATTCTCCTCTATATTGGCTCGAAGGACTTCTAGCTCGGTTGGTGACAAATTTTATATCGGTCCCCATGGTGGCTCTTTTCCCGGTTGTAAATCGATGGGGCAATCATACGGTTGATGGTGAGGAAGCGTATTGGCTTGTACTTTATCGAACACATTGGCATTATGATGATACTTCTCTGGAAGTTGAACGGTGGACTCCTCTTTTGTGGTGTTGGAGGGTTTTACTGATACTGCAAAGAGAAACATTTCTTCCTTGCATCCTTCCTCACGCAACTGATGTAGGAAATGGTTGCAATCTTATGAGTAGATCCTTGGGTTTGTCGATACCGGATTTCTCTTGTTCTCTAATCTATGTCTGAGTTATGTAATTCAAACCATGGTAATCCCAAAACAATGGGATGTTCTAGGATACTAATTATATTAAAGGATCTTGCACAAGCTAAATTATCTAGGGCAATATTAACGGGCTCTGACTCTTCTATGATATTTCCGGAAGCAATGGGACAACCATCAATGACTACTATAGAGGCTGGACATAGGAGTTTTCTTAGGGATATCTGATGAGCTTGGGCAAAATTCCTATCCATGAAGCAAGAATTAGCTCCGGAATCTAGGAGTGTTGAGACATGTACTAGAGGGTTACTTTTAGTACTAACGGTTACTTGGGCTAAGAACACATTGCTAACTTGCTTAGAGGGAATGGAACCACTAATGGGCTGCACAGATCTAGGGTTGTCCAACCAAACGACTCCTACTTTGGTTGGACTGAGTCGTTTAACTCTTCTTCTATTTGACTAAGAACATCAAATTTGTTCGATAGATTTGGGCTATTAGTACTACTAGGATAGTAACAACTATCAGATATAGACTCGAGTTTAGTACAATTAGAATTAGCAACTATTTGGTTCACCTGTCTTCTTGGCCTATGGGGACACTTCAATGCTATATGCCTAGGTTCACTGCAATAAAGACATAGTCGATTTGCTCGGTGTCGCTGCTTTTCTTCTTCCGATAATGGTCCACGACGATGTGTAGTGTCAATTTCCATTGAAGTTGGAGTATTCACTATAGATGCATTATATGACTCCCTTCGAAAAGGTTTTGCTACCACTGAGGCGTAGGTGGGCTCTGATCTTGCCCTTGGCATCAGGAACTGACGTTCCGAACATCATTCAAAAAGATGGTAGTTGCATCTCACTGCGTGACTGATTGCTTCTGTCAATGACTTTGGTTCTTCGGGGAAGGTCAAGAGTAAATCCTTGACATCGTTTAGTAGACCATAACGAATTTGCTCCATAAGTGCTTGGTCATCCTAGGGGATATTGGAGACGAGTAGGCAGACATCTGTAGCGTATGCAGAGGCTGGACGATCACCTTGACGTAATCGTCGGATTTTGTTGATTGTTGTCCTTATGCTATCAGTATCTCCAAAACAAGCTTTAAACTCACTTAAAAACTCTTCAAAATTGTTTAGTAAAGGAGATTCCTTTCCTAACAACGGAGCGAACCATGCCAAAGTTTAGCCACTTAGCAACATGCCTACTAAACCCATTCGTGATGCATCGGTGGGATATTGGGAAGGATGCATTTGAATGACTAATCGTACATGATTAAGGAATCCTCTAAACCGCGATCACGTTCCATCGAATTTCATGCGAAGGCCGATCTTGGGTTCTTCAAAAACCCCTTTGCGTACTGGGTCCTTTATGTTGCATTGTTACTATGGTTGATTCGAGTTGTTGCACGCGTAACGCTAGTTCCCTATGTTGTTGTTGCGTCAACTGCTTCTCTAAGGAGATTTTTTGAAGCTCCCCCAATAGTCGTTGATTTTCTTGTTCCAATGTGAGAAACTTCTCTTTCAAACATTGTAACTCTGAAAAAACGGATCGATATTCTTGAGCGCTAACAATGGCCATAGTATGAGAGAAAAGAGGAATAAGAGATTAGTATGAAGGGAGGGAGAAGTAAGAAGATAAAGGAAGAGAAGGAAGGAGACCAAAATCAGTTCAAACTGTCAGGAGAAGTACTAAGACAGAGAAGTATTGTCAAGAACAGTACTGAGACAAAGAAGGAATTAGTATGAAAAGATGAGGACTAGTACTAAGGGAGGTGTAGAACTCTCGAGAGAAGGAAAGAGTGAGTGAGAGAGAGAATGAGAGAATGAGAATGATGATAACAAAAGATATATATTATGTTAAGAGAATATACAATAGTAGCTAGGAGGATTAAGATTGGCATTGAGCCGATTTGGTTTGAAATAATGCCTTGTGCCTCCTTTTATAGTGATCTTAGGAGTACTCCTGAAATTTCTAGAATGTTCCTGAGAAAACTGGAATATAAATCAATTTTCTATAGTAAAACTTAAATGAAAGTAATATCCTAATGGTAAGAGTTATGGGTTCGAGTCTTGCCATATCATGACACAACCGGGTGCAGACTTGTGTAATATAAGGTCATGGGTTCGAGTCTTGCCATATCATGACACAACTGGGTGCAGACTCGTGTTGAGAGAAGTACAACACGTTCTAGAGGTTCACTTGAACCTAATATCAGCCGGCCGGCTAGATGATGAAGGCTACACGGGTAGCATCCGGAACGTTGTCATGAAGTTCTATCGCGGAAGCCTAATCGTGGCTCGAACTTGTAAGACCAATACATTGTATATAATAAATGCTCGAATATGCTGAGGGGAAGCAAACATGGCAGTCGACACGGTCGATACACTGTGGCACAGGAGATTGTGCCATATGAGCTAGAAGGGGATGCGAAAGCTTGTCGAGGACAACCTCATTCCGGAGCCGAAAAACGTGCAACTTGAGAAGTGCACTAATTGCTTGGCCAACAAGAAGAATCGAACATCCTTCCAAACAAGGCCCCCGATGAGGAAGAAAATGTTGTTGGAACTCCTGCATACGAACGTATGCTGTTCGTATGCTATGTGGACACGAAGTCGCATTGTGGTTCACAATATTTTGTGACCTTCATTGATGATTGTAACCGGAAGTTGTGGGCTTCTGTGATGAGGACGAAGGATCAAGTGTTATCCGTCTTCAAAGAGTTCCAAGCGAGGGTCGAGAGAGAAACCAACCGAAAACCGAAGTCAATTCGAGCGGACAATGGTGGAGAGTACCGTGGACCGTTCGAGGAATATTGTCGAAATCAAGGAATCTGGCTCGAGTATACCGTGCTGAAGACACCAGAGCTGAATGGGATGGTAGAGAGAATGAACCAAACCGTAATGGAAAGGGTTCGAAGAATGCTTGGAGATGCTAAGTTACTGAAGACGTTCTGGGCTAAGGCATTGATGACGGTAGCGTACATGATAAACCGATCACCCTCAGTACCCTTGGACGGTGATATCCCATAAAGGGTGTGGAGCGGCAAAGACATTTTGTGCCGACATCTGAGGGTGTTTAGCTATCTTGCCTATGTGCATGTGGCAAAAGACCAAAGGGGGAAATTAGACCCAAAATCTCGGCCAGGTATATTTCTCGGCTACGATAATGATGAATATGGCTATCGGCTATGGGACTTGGTCAAGAAGAAAGTGATTAGGAGCCGCGACATTGTCTTTATGGAGGAAAAGACAATAGTCGACTGGGAGATTGAGAATAAGTCTCCAACTACCGAATCGAACCGAGTCGATACTTGGCTGAATCGAGTAGAAGCCGATTCGATCGAAATCGAATCCGAGCTAGTTGGCCGATTTAATACTCGGCAAAATCGAGAACTGACTGAAGAACGAGGGAGAACAGTCGAACAAGGAACTGAATTCGACTCTGCCAAAGAAGTCGAAGAAGAACCGACTCTGTCGAATGGAGGCCAAAGATACCCCATACGAGAAAGGAGGCCCCCAAAATATTTCTGGATGAAGAGCGTGTACTGTTAATCGATGAGGGGAGCCGGAAAGCTTTGAAGAAGATAAGGAAGATACCCACAATCGAAAGTGGTTGAGTGCCATGCAAGAGGAGATGGATTCCTTGCATGAAAACCACACATATGAATTGACCAAACTGCTGAGAGGAAAGAATGCACTTCGGAATAAATGGGTATACAAGTTGAAACTGGGAGATGGTGGGAATCCACCCAGGTACAAAGCACGAATCGTTGTGAAAGGCTTTCAGCAGAAGAAGGGTGTCAATTTCGACAAAATATTTGCCCCGATTGTAATGATGACGTCAATCCACAATGTGTTGAGCATCTCAACTAACATGGATCTCGAAGTTGAACAAATGGATGTTAAGACGACGTTTCTGCACGGTGATCTTGAAGAGGAGATCTATATGCACCAACCAGAAGGATTTGTGGAGAAAGATAAAGAGAGCCTGGTATGCCGATTAAGGAAGAGCCTATATGGGTTGAAGCAAGCACCTCGGCAATGGTACCGAAAATTCGAATCCTTCCTGACCGACAACAGGTACCACAAAACGCAAGACGATCACTACGTATTTGTGAAGAAATTTGACAGAGGGGATTTCCTCATCCTTCTGTTGTACGTGGATGACATGCTGATTGTCGGACGGGACCATATGAAGATCCGAGTGTTGAAGAAGGCCTTGAGTAGATCGTTCTCGATGAAGGATATGGGTCCGGCGAAGCAAATCCTGGGGATGCATGTTCTTCGGTATTGAACAAAGAAATTGTTGTCGCTGTCACAAGAAAAATACGTGACAAAGGTGCTCTAGAGATTTGGCATGGAAAGTGCGAAACCGGTCGGTTTGACACTGTCGATGAACTACAAGTTGTGTGAAAGTTAATATCCGGAAGCGTATGACAAACCGGCTCAGCCGGATACCAATAGAACGTAGAGAGAAGAAGGTTTCACAGAGAATGGATGGGAGAGACAGAGAGAGCAGAACATAAAAATAAATTCAAAATAATAACACTCTGTGTACATAGAATGTACTCATAGAGCACTTTTATACAAGTCCATAAAGGATTGACAGAAGTACTGACATGTACTTCAATGCTCATACGAACAACTGACACTAACTCCCAAAACTATGCCTATGTACTAGGCTAGATCCGTAGGCCTCCAACAGCCTACCGGTATCAATCCGATCCGGCTCTTGGTTCCGGATACCATACGGACATCGATTCGGCTCTCCGTTCCGGCTCTGGCTTATTCAGTAGATCCAGATCCGATTGAGCTTGCTCGCTCAACACTCCCCCTCAAGCTCAACTTGAGGTCGGATCGTGGTGTCAGTGTCTACAGTAGCCAGTCCTTTCCTCCAGCTGCTTCTGGCGTCCTCCCGCCTTGCTCACACTCCTTGTCCGGTTCGGTTCCGCTTCCTGCGACCCGTCCGGTTCTGTGCATCTCGACCTCCTTGGTCAACTTGTCTGCTCAGCAGGCCTATCTTAGCTCCTTCACTACTATGACTCTAGCGCTTGTTGACCCATTGGTTCCTCCGTATTGGTGTCGACTTCCGCTACCTTCTCATCTGCTTGGCCTTTAGTTGATCGGGCTCCTCCAAAACAAATTGTTGAACTGAATCGGCTTCCTCCAATTCGTTCCAGCTCTTGTTTGAGTTGGTAGTCTCCAACTCATCTTCCGTTTTCAGGCCCTTCACCACATCAGACCATGTCCGGGTCTTGACCTTCGTTCGGTCGGCTCTATCCTTCTTGAGTCCGTCGTTGCCGCCACTTGCTCCGACTTGTTTAGATTTGCTGACTCCTTCAGTCGGCGTAACTTCCTTTTTCTACTCATCTCCCCCCTTTGTTCTTTCTTCGTCTCCGACTCCTTGTCCAGTCCCATTACCCGTTTCCGTTCCCGTTCTCCCCCTGAAGTGTGGCATGTCGAGATGCTAAATGTTGAGCATCTTTGAAAAATGCTACAACTTGTCTGATCCAAGCGGCTTAGTGAAGATGTCGGCGACCTATCGATCCGTGTGAACATACCGACGTTCAACTTCACCGTGCTCACGCACAAAGTGTTAATGCACTTCTATGTGCTTTGTTCGAGCATGGAATAAAAGGTTCTTGGCGAGTTGTATACTGCTTACTTTGTCGTAGTAGATCAGGATCGGGGTCAGTACCTCAATCCGGAGGTCTCGCAGCAGTCGCCGAAGTCAGATGGCTTCACAGGTGGCAATGGTCGCGGTTGGGTATTCAGCCTCAGTGCTTGATAGAGCCATTGTTGGCTGTTTTTTGCTGCTCCACACTTCAGGTTTCGGTCCAGGGGTGTGGAGTTCAGTCATCATTCTGTCATGCCGAACCTGTACAACATATTCAACACATAATGGTGTTGTGAGAGCAATATGCCATCGGGGGTCCATATCACCTCGATCCCAAGAAAATAATGAAGTTCCCCCAAGTCCTTCATTTCAAATGTGTCCGACAACTAGGACTTCACACAACCAATTTCGGGTCTGGTGATGACTAGATCATCTACATATAGTAGGATACAAAGTGGACCGTCCGGACCTTTCCGGATGAACAGTGAAGAGTTCCACTTTGAGGTCACAAATCCCATCTTACGCAACCGGTGTGTGATTTTCGCATTCCAAGCTCGGGGGCTTGCTTCTAACCATAAAGTGACTTTTTGAGCCGCCACACAGCCAACCTGTTCAGCTCCGATTGAAAACCGGGGGGTTGGATCATATAGACCCGTTCTTCAAGGTTACCTTGAAGAAACACATTCTTCACGTCCATTTGGTGAAGATATCATCCACTTGTCGAAACAACAACTAGCACTACATGAACCACCGTCATCTTCACTACAGGAGCAAAGGTCTCGTCGTAGTCAATTCCGTGGGTCTGTGCGTATCCCTTCGCCACTAACCGAGCCTTGTACCGGTTGACCGAACCGTCGACATCGTACTTTACCTTACATACCCACTTATAACTGATCAGTTTATAATGATGGGGAGGGTCAACTAGGTCCCATGTGTCATTGGCATTGAGCGCCCACATTCCTTCCTCCAAAGCAGCACGCCAATTTGTGTCTTTCACTGCTTCTGCGTAGCTCTCCGGCTCACACTTCCGACACCTTGGTCATGTACGCATAGTGATGCGCCATGTACTCATTATATCCATACCGTTTTACGGGATCTTTTGGCGGGTTGACCGGTGCTATTTTTCCGCAACCAGTTTCATGCCCTTCTTTGCTTGTTCGGATTTCGTTTCTGAAGTTCCACCTTCATCCTTCCCAGAGTCAAATTCACTCCGATCTGACCCTTCATTGTCGGTGTCGTATCCCGGCATCTACTTCTTCCCCTTCTCTTTGCGTGTGAACCGTTGTCGTCGGGGTAGTTGTAGTTCGTGCGACGAAGTCACAAGGACTAAGGTTTAAGGGGAGTTGAAGAAACTTTTATAAAGCTTGTGCACAAAGGTTAGGAAGATTAAGGATAAGAAGAATAAGAGTTAAAAGTATTGTGTGACAAAGAAACGAGCATAGATTAGAGACAAAGACCATATATGACTTAAGAAGCAAGAGTATATGATATTAACATGATTTATATTAAGAATATAATATTTTACCAGAAAGATTCAGGATAGCAAGAATAAAAGTTGAAAGTAATGTA
The DNA here is from genome assembly GCF_043228905.1 of Azolla caroliniana. Classification (NCBI taxonomy): domain Eukaryota; kingdom Viridiplantae; phylum Streptophyta; class Polypodiopsida; order Salviniales; family Salviniaceae; genus Azolla; species Azolla caroliniana. Next base: position 12,336,296 of record NW_028230453.1, read on the forward strand.
TGTACGAGAGAGAGACGAACAAGGATGAGAGATAGAGACAATGTATGATTGAAAAGGTAAGAAAATATGATAAGAAATTGTATTATATTAAGAATAAGTTACAATGTCGATCACAAGATGCGACTTTTCTTTTATTGAACTATAGATTTGAACCCTAGACTCCAACTTCGAAACACGAGCCTCTTCCCAAATGAGCTAACTTGTTTGTTTGATCATATCATTTCTCTAACTTTCTCTTCTTGATTGATTTCCCTGCCTTACTTGATTCCCCTCTTTTTATAGGTGCCCCCATGCATATAATGCATTTGAGGGTAAAGACATGCATGCAATGCATGATCGCCATTTGGCATTATGCATTACATGTGATGAATGATAGATATCTCGCTCATTTGAGCTTCTATGTATTAAAATAGACATGGGATAAGTATAATGATGGAAATATATTGCAAAATAACTAACCTAGCTAAGTGGTGTATACCTTGTGCTTGGTATACAAGGTTGAGGGTTCAAGTCTCTCAATTTTACTCAATACAATATTTAGCTTCATTCTTATATCATGAAGAATACTTCTAAAAATAAATAGCCTAGCTTAGTGGCATGTACATGGTATTTCATATATAAGGGTGTAGGTTTAAGTTTTTCAAATATTATTAAATACAATATTTAAGTTCATTTTTATATCGTGAAGCATATTCTTCACGAAACCCACCCCCTCTGAACTTGCACATTGGTTGTGCAGAGTTCATCCAACACTTCTTCCGATTATTTTAGTTCTTCTACTTCTTCATAAAATTCGGGCTCTAGTGACTCCCTCCTTTTAAATATTTTAATCATTTTTCCTATAATTGGGATACGAATTTCTGTCCCATCTAATTCATTGAGGAAATATGTGGCCATATCTGTTATTTTCCTAACTTCATAAGGTCCAAACTATCTTTTTGCGAATTTCCGAATAGTACTGTATTGATTATCTAGGCTGCCTTTATATACTAATACCCAGTCTCCTTCTTGCACCTTTCTTGGTCGTATTCTTTTTATCTTGTCAAATTTGTCCTTATTCTTGATTCTTGCCTCTTTCAATCTAGTAGCTGCTTTTTCTATGTCTTCTGTCCTTGATTGAAGTTGTCGTACCCGAATCGCAAGTAAATCTTCCCTACTCATTTCTGATTCCGAGGGCAACACAACTCATGTACTTATCTTTTCATCAATTGGCATTATCGACTTCTGCCTTGTGATTAATTCTGCAGGCATATATCCAGTAACAGTGCTATGAGTTGTCCTATCAGACCATAGTGCATAGGGTAAGACTTTTGGCCAATCACTAACCCGTCCTTTACATGCCTTTGCTAAAGCTTTGACTATTGTCCCATGTCCCCTTTCTATCTTTCCATTAGCTTCCGGATTGTATGCCGTTGTCAAAGATAGTTGAATTCCTATTTTGTCGAAAAAATCTTGAGCTTCTGCAGAATTGAGCTCTCCCCTATCTACTACTATCTTCGCAATACATCCATATCTACAAAAAATGTCCTCCAAGATGAATTGACATACTCCTAATGTCCCTTTTGTTTGAAGTGCATGTCCTTCCACTTGATTTGTTAGATCTTCTCTTGCAAGAACCAAGTATCTCTTTTGTCCTACTCCAAGTGGCATTGTTACCAAATCTATCCTCCACTTGTAATGCATCCCCAGTGAGTATGTTGGGCGTAATTCATCACAAAAATTTACATTTGAATAATATTGACAAGTGGGACAAGTTTCCACATACGTTTTTATTTGCTCATAGTATCGAGGCCACCAAACTATTCTTTAATCTTACTGAAAGTGGCCCACACTCCTCGATGACCAGCCCATTCTTTGTCATGCAGCTCTCTGATTATCTCCTTTCTTTGCGCTTCAGAACCTATTACTCTTTACGGGTTTCCAGTCTTGGTTTTTGGATGTCGCCATAGATATCCTTCATGCAGGAAGAACTTATGGGCTTTCTTGCGAAACTGTGAGAACTCTTTTCCCGATGGACCTTTGTACTTGTTAGGGGTTTGTAGGTATTTCCCTATTTCCTTGAATTCTTCTTCATACTCCTCTTCTAGAAACAACATTCCTCCTTCCTGGGTAATGCTTGTGGTAAGGACTGTTTATTCTTTGTCCTCATCGTCCAAGTCTGGAATCTCCTCTTCCTCATACCGTGCTCTTGATAACATATCTGCTACTGCATTTCTATTACCAGAGATATGTCGAACTTCAGGGTTGACTAATCTAATATAGATACACCATCTTAACATGGCTTGATCTAGAATATCCCAATTAGCTACGATACCAAGAATAGGCAAACAATCTATTTCTATTATTACTTCAGCACCAATTAAGTAATCTCTATTTGTCTTAACTGTTGTTACTACCCCCCCCATAGCTCTCTTTTGACCTGTGCATATTTTCTTTGTCAACCACTAAGAACCTTCACTCTGAATCGGATTGGATACCTTTCTTCCCCATCTTCTTGGTTTATCACCCATCTAATTCCAATGGGACTGGAGTCTACTGTGAGATATATGGGCCAAGTGTAGTCAGGTTGCTTTAATGGTGGAGCTTGTGCCAAGTAAGACTTCAATTTCCTCATTGCCTCCGAATGCTTTTCACTCCATTCAAATGTTTCTCCTTTTCTTAGGAGTCTGTATAAAGATTCAAATAAATGGGCATAATGCGGAATCCATCTACAATAAAAAACACATACCCCCAGAAACCTTCGCGCTTCTGAGATGGATGTACATTCCTCTTGCATGTTTTGAATTGCATTGACCTTGGTGGGGGATGGCTTTCTCCCATACGGGCCACACAGATGACCAACTATTAATATCTCTTTTGCCCCAAATATTGATTTCACCCCTGATAAGGTTAAATGCACTTCTTCCATCCTTGATAGTATCTTCTCACAATCCTTGATATGGTCGACAACAAATTGTCGGCAACCATCTTCATCCAATTCCTCATTCTTCTCTTCCTCCTTGCATCCCTTGATCGGAACATCATCTAAAAAAGGCATTGTGATATGAGGAATAAAATCACGAAGTACCTTGTTCATTCCATTCATCATATGCGGCACTGAGTTGGTCACTCCTTGCGGCAAGATACATATACGTACTAACCCTATAGGTGTCTTGATAGAAATAATATCTCGACTTTTGATAGCAAGTTGAAATTGATCGTACCCAGAATAAAGGTCTCCCATTGAATATATAGCTCTTCCCGCAAACATCTCAACAAACTCATCTACAATTGGCCCTACTCCTGAGTTTCGGATTGTTACCTTATTCATGGGTTGCATATCTTGGATAAATCAGAGCCGTCCATCTTTCTTTAACACAGTGAACCATCGACTCGAGTAAGGAGCGTTCGATGGTTCCAAGATACCCATCCTTATCTTTTCTTTCAGAAGTTCTAATAGTTGAGGGACTCTAGCCCTAGGCATGGGTATTGGCTTAAAGTTCCATGGAATATGAGGGATAGTAAATATAACCATGGGCTCTACAATTCCTGGATCCACACACCCTATTTCCTCAGGTTGGAATGCGAACACCTTTCCATGCCTTTTTAACATCTCCCTAAATTGTTTTTCTTCAACTGGTAATAGGAAGTCACCCCCTCCTATTTTCATCCCTTGTATTGTTTCTGGAGTAAACACATGTCCCACCTTTCGTGGGTATCTAATCATTGGCTCTGTGGCTGCCTCTTTGATTGCCCTTTCACTATCCCTAGGAAGTGGAACAGCAATAGGACGAACCTTCTTCTCTACTATTTTGTACTTTATTAAGACATGTGCATCATGATCCTTTTGAGCAACTTCTTCAATGACCTCGTACATCTTGATCGAATGGATAGGAACTTGACTTTTGTTGTCGTCCTCCATTGTTTCCAGATGAGTTAATTCTTAATTCTTCAAAACTTAATTCTTCAAACATATCCTGAATTTCTTCATCATCATCTATTAATCCAGAACACTTGAAGTACTCGGAAACATTTTGTATTTTATTATTATCTACTTTTAGCATAAAAGTAGCACCACTAGATGAGATTGTACAAGGAATATCTTTATTTACATTATTATTTATGGGGTTTTCTTTCATGTTCGGGCTATCACAGCCCTTACTTGTAAAAGCCCTATCTAAAAATCCTGGGAAAATTCTTCATTAACATCCCGAACTAGATGTTCCCTCAAGCATGCTTTATTTCTTTCATGGTTGGGCCTCATGGTTAAGAATTGGACTATCTTTCTTCCATCTTGACTCTTGATTCTCACGAAAGCCGAACCATCATCAATCACCTTTGTTTCCATCTTGACTGTGGTGATGTAAGGCTGACCAAGGATGACGGGGTAGGTTGATCGATCCTGCACAAAGAAATTTTGATTCACCGACACATCACCAATTGTTACCTTCACATTGGGGCATGCTCCAAATAGATCCTCCATAGTCTCTGTGGCAGCTCTTATCTTCCACCCATGATTTTTGTCAATCGGCCACCATCCTTGAGCGTAAAATTCCAACGACATCATGTTAATCTCGGATCCATGATCGATCAACCCAATACATGGAATTTGTTGCTCCCCAATTTTTGCAAGTGCCTCCGTTGTTGCTCGAGCCCAATGGTCCCTTGTATAGTGACTCCTATCCTCTTCATGAATCCCAACGTCATTTCTGATTTTTACACTTGCAGCGTTAATGGTACCACCATACAAATCTCGAAGTGTTGCTGCACACCCTCCCGTAACTTCCTCCGTCACCTGTCTCTTTCTTCTAATAATATCTATGATAACTTTATGAAATTCTTTCTTTGCTATACCCAATACTTCTCTTAAAGTAAATTCTACCTTACTATTTAATATTCTTGTTTCTAGTACCTTTTTTATATCCGTCGTTGTTTCTATATCTGAAGCAAGCTTGAAAGATGGGCCTGTCTTCCCTTTTACTCTATCAGCTTCCTTCGTCTCAGGATCACCCTTTTCCATATCCCTTCTCTTTTGTTCTCGTGTCTCATGTTTCTTTGCCGGATTAGCCTCCTCAGCTCTCTTTCTCTTCTCTTCCACTAGTACCTCTTGTGCATTCACTTGGGTGAATGCTGATAGTGTGTCTACTGGATCATTCCATCCAGTGAAGTTCCATATTTCATCTCCTGCTCTTTTTAATTCATCCACTCGAACCTTCCCTTTTCTTGCATAATCCATCACATCTTGCCAAAAGCCAGATCCACCATATGAGTCTTCTACACGCAACCCTAACATTGCGACAGATTGTATCGCTTGAGTTGTTTCTCTCTCGGCATCTTCCATTAGCTTTTTCATTCCACCTCGCCCGCCCGAAGTTGAGTTGAAGTGGTTGTCGAGTCTCTTACCATCATGATAATAGATTTTATCATGATTAAGAGCATCCCTATGTTCTTGACAATCTTTCTTTTGATTGTCGATATTGTCACACCACATACACCTTCGGACCATTCCACCTCCTTGCCTTGACGAAGTTGAGCTTTTTCCAGATTCTAGCTTTGTCACTTTGATCGACAAGTCTTTCATGCCTTTCACCAGCTCCTGCAAGAGTGGATCTTCTATTTTCTTCTCTCCTGAGTTGTTTCCTATTTCGTCTCCCTTCCTCTCAGGCAACTCCATAAACCATAACTTTCTTTTACAAAAATGGTTGCACACCCTTTTCACCTCCTCCCAGTCTTCGGTAAGTCCACTTGGATTATTCTGATCTTCCAGAAGCATTCCCAAGTCCTTCCTGTCTTTAATATTAGTGGCTTGTAGAAACAATATTATTTTACCTGGCATTATTATATTTCTATCCCTAACATTTAATTGCTCAAATCTTTCTGAAAATTCTTTTAATACTTCCAAAACACTTAAATGTTTATCAAACTCTACCCAATCCATGAAAGCTCGCCTTGTCATCCTTGAGATATCATTGAGGTTGTATTCATTCAATAATGCTCTTTTGAAAGTCGCCCATGTCTAATGCTCCCTTTGTAGCCCTTGGATCTTCTCTTGTAGCCCAATCACAGCGACTCGACTAAAGCTATTAATTTTTGCAGCTTCATCGACACCACATTTAAGCATTTCTTCATTGTAAATCTTCAGATATCTTGTTAAATTTATACCTTCAAAGATTCCTACTCGTGCAAAAATATTGTCGACCGCTTTGTCAATGCTTGTCATCATCCCTTGCTCTTGCATCACTCGTTCCATCATCGTACACATAAGCCTCATTTGCTCCTCCATTTCTCCTTGTCACCGCCTCCACATCGGGTTCACCAAATGTGTCGGGGTAATTGTGATTCGTGCAGCGAAGTCACAGGGACTAAGGTTTAAGGGGAGTTGAAGAAACTTTTATGAAGCTTGCGCAAAAATGTTAGGAAGATTAAGGATAAGAAGAATAAGAGTTAAAAGTATTGTGTGACAAAGAGACAAGCATAGATTAGAGACAAAGACCATATATGACTTAAGAAGCAAGAGTATATGATATTAACATGATTTATATTAAGAATATAAGATTTTACCACAAAGATTCAGGATAGCAGGAATAAAAGTTGAAAGTAATGTATGAGAGAGAGATGAACAAGGATGAGAGATAGAGACAATGTATGATTGAAAAGGTAAGAAAATATGATAAGAATATGTATTATATTAAAAACCAAAGATTGTACCAAAGTTACAATGTCGATCACAAGATGCAACTTTTCTTTTAGTAAATTGTAGATTTGAACCCTTGACTCCAACCTCCAAACACAAGCCTCTTCCCAAATGAGCTAACTTGTTTGTTTGATCATATTATTTCTCTAACTTTCTCTTCTTGATTGATTTCCCTCCCTTAATTGATTCCCCTCTTTTTATAGGTGCCCCCATGCAAATAATGCATGTGAGGGTAAAGATATGCATGCAACGCATGATCACCATTTGGCATTCATGCGTTACATGTGATGCATGATAGACATCTCGCTCATTTGAGCTTCCATGTATGAAAATAGACATGGGATAAGTATAATGATGGAAATACATTCCAGAATAACTAACCTAGCTAAGTGGTGTATACCTTGTGCTTGGTATACAAGGTTGAGGGTTCACGTCTCTCAATTTTGCTCAATACAATATTTAACTCATTATTATATCATGAAGAATACTTCTAAAAATAAATAGCCTAGCTTAGTGACATGTACATTGTATTTCATATATAAGTGTGTGGGTTCAAGTTTTTCAAATATTATTAAATACAATATTTAAGCTCATTTTTATATCTTGAAGCACATTCTTCACGGCACCGTCTCCTCGGTTCCTTGCGCAGGGTTAGCACGGTAGAATCTCCAGTACTCACTGATTCTTCATCCGACTGATCATTCCCACTCAGCCGGTCATTTAGCCAACTTAGCCGGAATGAGATCGGACTCGCATATAGAGTACCGAATTCCTCACCTTCTACTTGAACCTCTTCGGGTTCACTAGCCTCATCCTCCGGAGTTGGGTCTTCATCAGGAGTTGGAGTCGGTAGAGAGTACTATGATGCTGACTCATCAAACTCGACATCTTGACTTACTCGGGCTTGTTTAGTGCGGGGGTTATAACACTTATAACCCTTCTATTCATGCGAGTAGTCGACGAGTATGTCCTTCTCCAACTTCGGATCCAGCTTCCTCCATTCCTTATCCGGTACATGCACATATGCTATGCTACAGAATATCCGAAGGTGTTTTAAATTTGGCTTCTGTCTGAAATACAGCTAATGTGCTTACACCTTATCTCCGATCCGGTTTTGGATGTAGACGGCCGTTTGGACCGCCTCAGGCCAGTAAAACCTAGGCATGCTTTTCTCCTCCAGCATTTCCCTTACTACGTCGACAATCAACCCGTTCTTTCCATCGGCCACACCGCTTTGTTCCGATGTGTATCGGCAACTAAATTCTCTCCGAATTCTGTTTTATTGCAGATAACTATTGAATTGGCCGGAAAATTATTCTTTTCCCCCATCCGACCACAGGCACTTGATCTTTCTTTCTGTTTCTCTCTCGACTAGGCTTTGTAGCTTCCAGAAACGGTTGAAGACTTCACTTTTCCTCTCAATGAGGTAGATCCATGTGTGCCAACTGTAGTCGTCGATGAAGGAGATGAAATACCGACTCCCGCTAAGACTAACATTCTGTCTAGGTCCCCATACATCTGAATGGATTAATTCAAGCTTGTTACAACTCCGATTTTGTTTGGTGGAGAATGGAAGCCGGTGTTGCTTCCGGAGTTGCCGGGCTTCACATATTTGGGCCTTCCGGCCACTGAATTACGGCAATCTGAGAACAACCTGTTTCGATTGCAAGTCTTCAAGCCTCCAGTAGTTGACGTGGCCAATCCGCTTGTGCCAGAGATCAATGTCTGATTCAGTCTTCTGTCCTTTGGAAAACAAGGCAGTGCTGATGTTGCCTCTCAGGAACACGGTCCATGGTCAGTCCGTCGACCTAGACCCCAAGGTGAGTGGGAACAACGAATAGAGCTTAAGCGTACTGCGTAAGAAGAGAACTGTTGTGGTTCCTCCGTGTGTAAGGGGAGATGGCTACAACCGACTCCTTATCACAGGTTGCGCTTACGTACTACTACGCTTACGTATCCGAGACACAGACACTGAATTAGTCGTAGTTATACATAGAAACTTAGAGAAGATAGTATTCTATTATCAGGCGTTCTTTTACAATTCTCAAAATTTACACGCACCCCGTTCAGAGGTTTTTTTCCCTTTATATATGCAGGGTCTAATTAGTTGTTCACGCGGGGAAGCGTGAACCGTTACATACGTTACGCTTTGTATAGTTTCTTATTCATACGCTTTTGGCCGTCGGTTACTATTCCGGCAGACAACAGCTGACGTCGTTGGTGTCGGGGATGAACATCCTCCTATCTCTGCGCCTTTATGTCAACTGCACCTGCATTTCTCTAGTCGACGATTTGTCTAACTGACACCAGGTTCTTTGTGATTGTCAGAACGTGTAGTACGTTCATCAGCCCCTTTCCGGTTTTCCCAGTTCTGGATCCTTCCGATTCTTCTGCGTAGTGCGAGCTTTACCGGTTTCCCTGTCCAGCCTTGCCGGATCCGGATTTGTCCGAATCAGCACACTTCTTCCAACACCTACTTTCTCTATGGCCTTTTGTGCCACAATACCAACATTCTGTGTTGGCCTTCCCTTGCCGGTTTCTAGCGCTATTTTGACTCCCCCTGCTCGTGGAGGGTCCGAAACTACTGTCGGCACTGTCTCGGTGCCTTTGATTTTGCTCTTGTCAGTCGCCTCCATTGCATTTCAACCCACTTTGTCCTCCACGCCCACGGGGCCGGTTTGCCTCCGTGGACAACATCTGGTTTTCTGGTTGATTGGTCCTCGACCCACTCGCGTAGTTTTCTTCGACCATAAGCATTAATTGCAAGTCGAATTAGGATGGTGGCTTCTCCAAGGTGCAAACCGCCATCCTGATTGGCCCATATTGTTGTGCTAGACCACCAATGCATATTTGTACCATTTCGTCTTCGTCCACCGTCACATTGATGGTGGTGTACTCCGTAACCAACATATCTCTTTGTCGGATGTTGTCAGCTCTTGCGAGAGCTGCAACTTATGAGTTGTGGTACTTGCTGGGAAAATCTTCCGAAGATTTTCCTAGGCCTCCGGTGTTTTTGCATCCTTGATGTAGCCGAGCATCTTATCGTGCAAACAAAATGCGAGGTAGTACAACACTCGGCTCATCCCTTGTTTCCATTTCGGGAAGACCTTATGTGTTGGCTCCGGCGCTACATTGTTCGATCCTTCCACATAGCAGTAACAATGCCCCAGTAGGTACTGGTGCATTTTATATGACTAGGATGCATAGTTGCTCTTGTCGAGATTTTCTATGGGAAGCGAACTTGTTGGGAATTCGGTCCCTCCGGATGGGATCCGGATGAGAACCGGACAAGCCGGATTCGGAAGGGTTCCGAATAAGATACGGAAACCGGATGGATCCGGTGCGAACCAGATCCAAGGACATATTTGTAAATATGTTAGGATAAGCCCACTGAGGCTATATTTGTAAATAGCCCAAAAGTCATATAAAGTATAAATATGATTTATGACAATCACATTGTGTTGTTGTTATTACTATTTGTTGTACAGAGAGAGAGAGAGAGAGAGAGAGAGAGAGAGAGAGAGACAAAGAGCAATACTCTGTCCTAACCGCCGCTTGGCGAAGATACAGAGCTTGAGGTTGTTGCCTCCGAGTCTCTAATTGTAGCTTTCTCATACAGTGACAATTTGGAGTCTGGGGGCTCCCATGGTTTTTTCCCATCAAAGGTTTTCCGTGTTAACATCCTGTGTCCTCTTTATTTTATTTTTTCCTTCCATTCATTGTTTATGAATCAGTTGTGGCCGAGTGCCATTTTCCACACAATCTGGTATCAGAGCGAACAACATAGGCATGTTCAAGCTCACCGGCTCCAACTACTTAGTGTGGAAGTTAAAGATGAGGGACATGCTAGTGGTTAAAGATCTTTGGTTGTTGGTATAGTTCGGGGACAAGAAACTGGATAAGATCAATGCCGCGACATGGGAGGTGATGCACATGAAGACGACGGCGTACATCCGGTGCTTCATCGACATAAGCCTGTATAACAACTTCAATGAAGAAAGTAAGGCCCATGAACTCTGGGAGAAAATCGACATCATGTTCCAGAACAAAAATGTCGTTAATTGGGTTTCGGTATTCTGGAAATTAGTTAGGCTTTGGTACCAAGACGGCTCTAGTATGGCAGAGCACATGAATGCCTTCCAAGGGCTAATACAACAAGCCACCTCATTAGAAGTACCTCTCGCGGATGAGTTACTGGCAATACTCCTGCTCGGTTCCCTCCGGGATGGTTGGGAGATGTTAGTTGTCACGTTGGGCAATGTTGGGCTGGAAGGAAAGCAGTTGTCCCTAGCAAGGGTAAAATCAAGTTTGTTAGATGAAGAAGTTCGCCGGAAGGACCAAAAGTTCGGAACCGATCCGAAGGCCTTGGTCACTGAAGATGACCAAAACCAGGGAAAAGGTTAGTATTGGAGTCCCCAAAACCGGGACAAATTGGGGACGAGGTTGGAGTCAAGGGGAAGGCCTACTTGCTTCTATTGTGGGAAGTCGGGGCACTTCTAGAAGAACTGTCGGCATTTCCGGAAAGAAAAAGGAACTGACACCATCGATCCGAAGAAGAGTTCAGATCGGAAAGGAACGTTAGTGATCACGACAAGTGAAGAAGAATTGATGCTCATTGCAGGGGAGAATGACTTAAACCTTGTCGGCAACAAGACAACGTGGGTTGTCGATTCCGGATTGTCATTCATTTGACACCGGACTGGAAATGCTTCCTACATAGCCGGAGATCACAGTTTAGTCCGGATGGGGAATGAAGGTACATGCCGAATTGTCGGCATAGGAGATGTGTTGTTGACGACATCAACTGGATGCAAATTGCTTCTGAACGAAGTCCGACATGTTCCGGAGGTTCGGTTGAACATGATATCAGCCGATCGGCTAGATGATGAAGGCTACACGAGTAACATCCGCAACTGAGTCATGAAATTCAGCAAAGGAAGCATGATCGTGGCTCGAGCCCGGAAGATCAACACGTTGTATCTTATGCATGCCTGGATATGTCAGGAAGAAGTGAACATAGCATCCGACACTTCCGATGAGTTATGGCACAAGAGATTCTGTCATATGAGCCAAAAGGGGATGAAGAGACTTGTCAAAGATAATCTCATTCCGGTGAAGGACGTGCAACTTGAGAAGCACCACCGATGAGACGGAATGCAACATTGGAGCTGGTGCATACTGATGTGTGTCAAGTGGAGACGAAGTCACATGCCGGATCACATTTTCCGCACAATCTTACCATACCTCTGTCCATCTCGGTTCTTTCCTATTCTTCACAGGGTGTTAGGGTTTTTCTTTGAAAGCGTCTGTCAGATGCAGAGGTTCTCAACCCTCGCGCTCTGATACCATGTGAAAGTTAATATGTGGTAGCGTATGACAAACCGGCTCAGCCGAATACCAACATAACGTAGAGAGAAAAAGGTTTAACAAAGAATGCACAAGAGAGATAGAGAGAGCAGAACATAAAACTCAATTCAAAATAATAACACTCTGTGTACATAGAATGTGCTTAGAGGGCACTTTTATTCAAGTCCATAAAGGACTAATATAAGTACTGACAAGTATGTCAATGCTCATACGAGCGACTGACATTGACTCCCAAAACTATGCCTACATACTAGGCTAGATCCGCAGGCCTCTAACGGCCTGCCGGTTTGAATCCAATTCGGCTCTTGGTTTCGGATACTATCCGAACACCAATCCGGCTCTAGCTTATTCAGCCGATCTGGATCCGGTTGAGCTTGCTTGCTCAACATTAAGCAAAGAACAATTTCTGAAATTGAGAACCGAGAAGGTCGAGATATCAAAAGTTCCTTATGCCTCGGTAGTCAGAAGCCTGATGTACGCGATGGTATGTATCGGGCCAGACATAGGATACGGAATCAGCGTGGTTAGCCGATATATGAGCAACCCCGGAAGAGAGCATTGGGTTGTCGTGAAGTGGATACTTCCGTACCTAAAAGGCACCTCGAACGTGTGTCTTCGTTTCGGTTCGGGTAACCCCACACTCTGAAGAGAAGAATGCGGAATATTGCTCGGCTACAACTGAGTCTTGAATCGCTTCACTGAGAATGAAACACAGAAATGGGAAGTGAAGAGTACACAAAGGAAATACACAGGATGTTTACGTGGAAAACCCTAAATGGAAAAAAACCACGAGAGCCCACAGACTCCAACTATCACTATAAAAGAAAGGTACAATCAGAGCCTTGGAGGCAAAGACCTCGAGCTCTATATCTTCGCCAACCAGCGGTTACAACAAAGTATCGCTCTGTATCTCACTCTCTCTCTCTATACAACAATATGACAACAACCTAAGTGATTGCTCTAAGTCATATTTATACTTATATGAACTTAGGGCTATCTACAAATATAGCCTCAATAGGCTTACTCAAAACATATTTATAGATATGTCTTCTCTTCCAATTCTCACCGGGTCTCCTTCGGTTTCCGGATCTCTTCCGGCTCTCACAGGGTCCTCTTTATTCATCACCGGATCCCATCCGGAGGGACCGATTTCCCAACAATCTCCCCTTTCACTCCGGCATGGGATGTCTTGTCAGCCCGATCCGCTTTCGGCACACGTCCAACTTGTCGGTTGTCAGGACCTTGGATACCATGTCTGACCCATTCTCCTCTGTGTGGATCTTCTTCAGCAAGAACTCTTGATCTTCTACTCTCTCTCGGATCCAGTGGTACCTCCGTTGGATATGTTTCATCCAAGAATGGTAGGCCATGTTCTTTGCAAAGTGGATGACACTTTGATTGTCGCAGTAGAGCCGGTATTCCTCCTGTTGGATTCCTAGCTCTCCGATGAAGTCCTTCATCCAGATTATCTCCTTGCTGGCTTCTACAGCTACCATGTACTCCGCCTCCATGGTTGACAACACAACCATCTTGTGCAGCTTCGACTACCATGAAACAGCTCCCCCTGCATAAGTCATGACATATCCGGATGTAGACTAGTTGGTATCCGCATCAACCGACATATCCGAATCCGTGAATCCGTCAAGTTGAGGATTTTCGGAACCGAACTGGAGGCACATACTCAAGGTGCCTTTCTGATACCGGAGTATCCACTTGACCACGTTCCAATGTTCTCTTTCGGGATTGCACATGAACCGGCTCACCACTCCGACTGCATATCCGATATTCGTCTAGGTACATACCATCGCGTACATCAAGCTTCCGATAGCAGAGGCATATGGAATCTTCATCATATCCGTCTTCTTTGCCTTTGTCCTCAGGCTTTGTTTTCCGGATAGCTTGCAGTTTTCCGAAAGTATCGATCCGACCGGCTTCGCCTTCGAATGTTGAACTGTTGAAACACCTTTGTCATATACTTCTCCTGTGACAACCACAACAACTTCTTCAACCGGGGTCCCGGATGATGTGCATCCCCAATATCTGTCTTGCGGGACCCAAGTCCTTCATTGAGAAGGTTCGATTCAGAGCCTTCTTTAGCATCCGAATCTTGCCTTGGTCTCGTCTGACAATCAACATATCATCCACATATAGGAGGAGTATCAGGAAATCCCCTCCATCAAATTTCTTCACAAACACGTAGTGATCGGCCTACGTCTTGTGGTACCCTTGGTCAGTTATGAAGGAGTCGAACTTCAGGTACCATTGTCGAGGAGCTTGCTTCAGTCCGTATAAGCTCTTCTTCAGCCGGCACCCCAGGTGCTCCTTCCCTTTCTTCTCAAATCCTTCCGGTTGATGAATGTAGATCTCCTCTTCGAGGTCACCATGGAGGAATGTCGTCTTCACGTCCAATTGCTCTACCTCGAGGTCCATGCTTGCCATTATGCCCAATACCATCCAGATGGATGCCATCTTTACTACCGGGACAAAGATCTCATCGAAGTCCACTTCTTTCTTTTGCTAGAATCCCTTCACCACGATTCGGGCCTTGTACCTTGGTGGATTTCTTGTGTCTCCCGGTTTCAGCTTGTACAACCACTTGTTCCGGAGTGCTCTCTTCCCTTTCGGCAACTCCGTCAGTTCATATGTGTGGTTCTCATGCAGGGAATCCAACTTGTCCTGCATGGCACTCAACCACTTGTGGCCGTGGGTGTCTCTCTTTGCTTCTTCGAAGCTTTCCGGCTCCCCCGGCATCCGGAAATCTCCCAGAGAGGATATCTCCATCCCTAGTTTTTGACTACCGGTTCCTCCGTCTGTTCTAAATCCGAATCCAATTCGGGATCTTGCCCGGTTCCGGTGTTTTCTTCTTCTTCTTCTTCTTCGTCTTCTTCAATCAGTTCGGTTTCTTGTCCGTAACCGACCGGTTGGTCGAGTGTCATCTGGTTACCACCTAACATCTGGTTTTCAACCAAGTAGGTCCTTGTGTCCTTAGGACAGTTTTCATTGGATGATCCAAAGTTGATCATCTTCTTCTCCGACTCCCAGTCGGTAATGGTCCTATCTTCCATGAAGATTATGTCCCAACTCCGGAACACCTTCTTGTCGACCAGATCCCACACCCGGTAACCGAACTCATCGTCGACGTAGCCAAGGAATATGCATAGCTAGGACTTCGGATCCAGCTTTGCTCTCTTGTCCTTTGCCACATGCACGCATGCGAGACACCCGAACACCTTCAAATGCCTGTAAGACACATCTTTACCGGTCCATACTTTTTGAGGTGAGTCTCCTCCCAAGGGTACTGAGGGTGATGTGTTTATCACATAGATCGCCGTCATTAGCGCCTCAGCCCAAAATGTCTTGGGTAACTTGGTATGTGTGAGCATGCTCTGGACTCTCTCCATTATGGTTTGATTCATCCTTTCGACCAGCCTGTTTAATTCAGGCATCTTCGACACGGTAAATTCAAGTCAGAATCCCTTCTCCGGTCCTGTGTCGGGTGGAACGACGCTCCGGAATCGACAACCCACGTTGTCTCGTCGCCGACAAGGCTTAACTCATTCTCTTTGGTAATGAGCATCAATTCTTCTTCACTTGTCGTGATCATCAACGTTCCCTTCCAATCCGGGCCTCTCCGGTCTGAACTCTTCTTCGAATCGGTGGTGCCAGTTTCTTTCTCTTTCGGGAAATGCCGATAGTTCTTCTAGAAGTGCCCCGGCTTCCCACAATAGAAGCAAGTAGGCCTCCGCTTTGACTTCGACCTCGTCCCTGACATGTCCCAGTTTTGGGGACTCCGATACCAGCCTCTTCCCCGGTTGTGGTCATCTTTCGTGACCAATGCCTTCGGATCGGTTCCGGACTCTTGGTCCTTCCAGCGAGCTTCTTCATCTAGCAGGCTTGATTTTACCCTTGCTCGGGACAACTACTTTCCTTCCGGTCCGGCGTTGCCCAACGTGAAAACTAACATCTCCCAACTATCCGGGAGGGAACCAAGCAAGAGTAGTGTGAGTACCTCATCGGCAAGAGGTACTTCCAATGAGTTTGCCTGATGGATCAATCCCTGGAATGCATTCATGTGCTCCGTCATACTAGAGCCATCCTGGTACCGTAGCTTCACTAGCTTCCAGAATACCGAAACCCAATTAACAACATTCTTGTTCTGGAACTATCATGATATGGCAAGAATCGAACCCATGACCTTATATTACATGGGTCGAATTCTTACCATTAGGTTATGTATTGTAATACGAAGGATATTACTTTCATTTAAGTTTTACTATAGAAAATTGATGTATATTCTAGATTTCTCTAGAACATTCTAAAAACTTCAAGAGTACTCCTCAAAACACTATAAAAGGAGGCACAAAGCATTATTTCGAACCAAATCGGTTCAACGTCAATCTTAAGCCTCATAGCGATTCTTGTACTTATTCTTCATATAATATAACATATCTTTTGTTATCATCATTCTCCCTCTCTCTCGATCTCTCCCTCTCCGGTTGGATGCAATATTTAGAAAAATGGTTTGGTAGATGGGATGCAAGACACTTGCTTCATGATGCGTCACTAGATTCCTATGTAAATGAGGCCTTTTTGCAATGCCAATGTATCATGACATGGGACAAATGTGGTGGCTCATGCTTCACACATTATACTACAAATGTTGCACCTAACTACAAAACCATATTCTTCGCGGAACGGGGAAGCTATACACATCAATACATGTTAGAGCCCATCCCAATATTTTCCATTCGAACCACTGCTTCCATGCAACTTAGCTCGCACGATTGAATGTGAGACGAGGCGTTGGGGCACAAGTGATGAGAGTGGCCGACTATGCACACTTTGCCCTAAACAAGTTTGAGAGTCTGAGTATCACACTTTGATAAAATGCTCTGCCTTTGATCATATTCGACCATGCTTTCTACATCTCTTCGATCGAGCCCAATCCTTGCACAAATTTCTCTCACAACCACGATGTGCAGTCTCAATTGCAACATTCATTGGTAAAGTTCTTGAACATTGAGAGTCGCTACTCACCTTCACATGTATCACGTGAAATGTAATATTTTTGGTCTCATAGGTCATATTTGACCTCTGAAGACGATAATATAATCTATCTATCTATCTATCTATCTCTCCTTCTCTCGTGAGTTCTACACCCTTTTCTCTCTCTAATTACTAATTCGCATCTGTTAGTACTAATTCTCTCTCTTTCTTAGTGTTGTTCCTAATAGTTTGAACCAATTTTTTCTCCCTCATCCTCTTATCCTCCATAGTAAAATGGCAACTGTTAGCACTCAAGAATACCAATATGTTCTATCAGAGCTCCAGTGCTTAAAAGAGAAGTTTGTAGCGCTAGAACAAGAAAATCACCGTTTGTTGGGGGATCTTCAACAAATAGCGCTAGAAAAACAACAACACGGGGAGCTAACGTTACATGTACAACAACTTAAAGAAACTATTATATCACTACAAGAACAAGGATCAAGCACTCAAGGGATTCACAAAGAACCCAAGATCGGTCTTCCTACAAAATTTGATGGGACCTGATCACAATTTAGAGGTTTTCTTAATCAGGTACGTTTAGTGATTCAAATGCATCCTTCTCGATATCCCACTGATGCATCACGAGTGGGACTAGTCGGCACTCTACTTAGTGGCACGGGTTTGGCATGGTTCACCCCCCTATTAGAAAAAAGCTCTCCCTTGTTAAATAATTTCGAAGAGTTTATTACCGAGTTTAAAGCCTATTTTGGAGATACCGATAGTGTTAGGACGAAGATCAACAAAATCCGGAGATTGCGCTAAGGTGAGCGACCGGCCTCGGCTTATGTTGCGGATTTTCGTCTCCTTGCCACGGATATTCCCTGGGATGACCAAGCAGTAATGGAGCAATTTCGTTTTGGCCTACGTAATGATGGTAAGGATTTACTCTTAACCTTCCCCGAAGAGCCAAAGTCATTGATAGAAGCAATCAGTCGCGCGATGCGATGCGACAACCGCCTTTTCGAATGACGTTCGGAACGTCAGTTCGAGATGCCAAGGATACCTATGCCTCAATGGTAGCAAAACCTTTTTCAAGGGAGTCATATCATGCGTCTCCAACTATTGGGAGATAGGTCCCTCCAGATGGGAAGGGAGAAGAACAGTGCCGACGAACAATCGGATGAGGAGTACCCGGCTACGGAGAGCCGGATGATACAGACCCGGTGTGAACCGGATGAGGAGTACCCAGCTACGGAGAGCCGGATGATACAGACCCGGTGAAGACCGAATGAAGAGACATATTCGTAAATATGTTTCTGAGAGTCCATCAAGGCTATATTTGTAAATAGCCGAAAAGTCATATTAGTATAAATATGACTTAGGGCAAACTTTCATGCGTTGTAGTTGTTGTCATTTTCTTGTTGGTGCAAGAAGAGAGAGCGTGTAACAGTGTACAGGTTGAGAGAGAGAGAGAACGAGGTCGTTGCCTCTGTTGTAACCACCGCCTGTGGCGAAGATCATGAGCACGAGGTCATTGCCTCTGTGAACTCACTGTTTGTACATTCCAATATAGTGATAGTTTGCAGCCTGTGGGCTGCCGTGGTTTTTCCCTCAGTTTGGGTTTTCCACGTAAACATCCTGTCTACCTTTTTTTTTTCCTCTCCTTTGTGTTGTGCATTTGTTTCCCGTTTTCTGTGTATGAAAAGAATCTCGGTTGTGGCCGAGCGTTGGACATAAGGAGCGTTGAGTTCCCGTCACCAACAAATACTCCAACTCCGATGGAAATCGACACCACACGTCATCGCGGGCCATTATCGGAAGAGGAAAAACAATGAGGCCGAGCAAATCCACTATGTCTTTATTGTGGTGGACTAATCCACCTATACTCCCTCATAAGTCACGATGATAAAACTGGCTATGTTCTTTGGCATAGCCGAGGGTCGAGGGTGTACTTGCATATACTCATGAAGCACACAAGCGACCTCTCGGAATAGAGTGTCCTCGCCGCCTTGCGTGCGGTACGCTTTACTGGCCAGGGAGTACTCACCGAAGAACTTTGTGAGCATCTCCGGTGAAGGGTTGTCGATCGAGAATAATCCGCCCTCCAGTAGGTCGGTCATGGGACGGATGGCCTCTTCTGTGATGACCTTTGTATCAATCTCGTGCATGACTTTTTGCGCCTCGCCATGTGGAGGTGCCTCGACGATTCTTATGAACCCTTCCAACCCGTGTTGCTTGAACCATTTCTTGGCCGCTTCCGAGACTACCATATGTTCCATATTGTCGTTTGAGTCTATGGGACTTCTTGCGCTCTATCTGTTCTTCTTGCGCTCGTCTGATCACTCTTAATCGGCTGTTTGCGCTTAGTGCTTTGTTCTCGTGAAATGAGAGGGACTCTGCGAGGCAGAGGTTTTGTCTCTCCATGCTTGGCACCTTTTGTCTCTCCATGCACGTCGTGTACTATTATAGCAGTCAGTTGACACATGGTGGGCTTTTCAAGAGGCTTTAATTAGCCACCAACCCCATACCTTTCCAAAAGTGCCCGTTCAGTCCTCGCCTATGCATGATGATTTTTATTTTATTTTTTAGACAATTAAGCATTAGTCCCGGTTGTCTCATAACACTGGCTCCTCTTGGTTGCCGGCCAATTGCTTGCCGCTTCCGGTTACCGTGTCGGTCAGCACCTGATGGAATGGGTTTGGTGGCATGGGCCCATAATAGGGTTTAAGCCGGAACCCATTTACCCATTTGTCCAGTACTTCGCCGACAAGTGCGCCTAATTGGTAAGAATCGTTGAATTCTCGTGTGATCCAGTATGGTCCGGTCCACTGGAATCGTAGCTTGCCTGGCATTTTACCCACCTGGGTCTGAAACAAGAGTACCGGTTTGCCGATTCTGAACAACTTTTCATTGCCCTTCCAGTGCTAGTCGACGAATGCCTTCCTTCGTCGCTGCTCCAGTCCCAACTTCATGATATTTGCTATCCGATGCTCTTCTAGCTCACATAATGCCGCCAATTGGATTTTTTCTGATTCCTTTTCACTCAGTCGCTCCCGGACTTGTATCCGTAAGCTCGGTACTTGAAATTCAATTGGCATCACCGCTTCTAGTCCGAATGCTAACCGGAATGGTGTCGTCCTAATGCTTGTTTTATACGTCATCTGGTAAGCCCATAATGCACTGTGCAATTTCGTGTCCCAATCGGTCCGGTTCTCGTTAACAATCTTCCAAAGGATGTTCTATAGTGTCTTGTTCGTGGACTCAGCCAGTCCATTGGACTGCGGGTAGTTTTATCGCTAGGGGCCGGACAATGGCCTAATATAGGGTATCTCCTTGAGACACTTCACCAAAGGGTGTTCGGTGAGATAGAGTTAGACCGACTATTAACGGATCCTTAATGAGTTACTAGCGGCAATATCATTAGTCACAATACACGCGTAGTATAATTTACACTTAGCGCAGAACGGTAATTAACAATGATTCAGATATAGAACAACACTCCTCTATTAATTATCCGCTAATGATTACAATCTAGCCGGCCCTTTTTATAGGTCTCTGGCTTTAGGTACAAACCGCTGCCAACCGGCAACCGGCAACTGGCTACCAACCGGTCCGGATCCGGATCGGCATACCGATTCCGTGTCCGTCTGTTCGTTTCTCAAATCATAATAATAAATATATAATTAGCTCCCGGCTATTAATTATCCCCTCGTTTCCCATTCTAGACTTCGCTTGTCGGCCGGCTAACACATGGCACGCCCGTGGGACAGTACCTTGTACGTCGAATACAACTATCCGACCTTCATTCATCCTCCAAAATGTCCAAAATACTTTGATCCAAGGGTTATAATGGTTCCTCAGGAAGTTGTTCTGTCATCTGCGGTATCATCCAGGTGTGCCACCAACTGGTGTACCGCCACTCTCTGCTCATCCGCCAAATATAGGAAATCATCCGACAGTTCATCCTTTATTGTTTCAATGCTTTCTCTATCCAGGATGTAAACTTTATCGCCTTCTTTCCGCCGGTTTTCCACATCTACCCGCAACAATTGTAGCTCGGCTACCTGCTTTGCCCACTTCGACCACCAATTGCTTTCTTTCACCAATTGCTTCATTCGATTCTTCCATGCTAGTACGATGTCCCGGATCTGCCCCAACCCCATCTTCGACTTGTTTTCTGTGGCCTGTTTTTCGTCCTTCAATTCTTTGATTAGGATTGCAATTGCCACTTCTTGGCTTTTGTAGTGCATGAGTTGGGTCTGATATGTCGTCTGAACTCTATTCAAAGCCATTGTAGCGCGCTTCATTTCTGCATGGTGCTACACTTGCAGGTCCAGTCGCTCTTTCGCTACTGCCACCAATTGTTTTGCTTGTTCGGCTTCCTTCGACTGCTCTTCTATCACTACCGCCGTCAACCGGTTAACCTCCTCCCGGAGTTCTCCCCACTTTTCCTATTGCCGGTCACTTTCAGTAGTCAATTTCTTATGATCGGCATCCAAATGCTTATAATCCCAGTGCAGTCGGTCGAAGTCGTCGGTTTTCTGTTTGAGCTTTTGATTTATAAGCTGGCGAGCACGGTCCTCACGGTATTTTTGTTGCCGAAGCTCTTCTTTGAGGCGCTCAATCTCTACTTCTGCCATCCTCCGGAGTTTCTCTTTTTCTTGCATAAGTTTGTCTTTCTCTTCTTTCAGCCGGTCATACGCTTGATGACCTCTTCTCAGGCTTTCCTCTGTTCGGCGGAGGCTTTTGGCCGTTCTCCGTTGTTCCTCCTCCACCGCTTTTTTCCATTCTCATTCCCTGGCCCGTAAGGCTTCCTATGCTGCCAGGTCTTCCCTTGGTGTGGCGATCTCCTATGCTAACGAGACATGAGTATCTGGGCCCGCCGCCGTCACCGGGGTTTGGTCGATCTGTTGAGTTACCGGGGCCACTGGTTTTGATTGTTGTGGTCCTTCTATGACCAACTTGGCCATGGTTGTTCTGGCCTTCTCCATGTCTTCTTCCATGCTCCGGATTCTTGATCGGGCCATATCTAATTCCTCAGTTGTGGCTAGCAACTGGGCTTCCTGCGCTTGCTCTTCTAACTGGCTGACAACCCCAATCACTTGTTTTGCCACCCAATGGAGCCATCGACTGACGGTGCCTTCGGGTCTTGCCAGTTCTGGTGGTGGGATAGCGTTTCCACTGGTCACGAGCCTATTGACGGTTACGTCCCCTAGCCGCTCCCGTTCTGGTTGTTGTTGCTGTGGTAGTGATGCCGACAATTCAATGACCGGTTCTTGATTCACCGGTACTGCCGTGTTTTGGACCGCCGGTTCTGCGATGTCCTGCCGCAGCCCTTGCTCCATCCTCGAGTCCTGTTGAGCCCGTTCTACCACCTTCCTCGATTGCGGCTCCTCCGGGGAGGGTTCCCGTCTACTGTCCTCCGTGAGCCTTGATGGTCCCCCTTCGTGGCCCTTTTCTCTTGTTTGGCGATGCCGTAGCAGCGTCTTGGTCACCTCGTCGTCCTGTTGCTCTTCTTCCAGGGTCTTGTTGCTGATTACCGCCGCCAAGAGGTCCTACCTCGGCGTTTTCTCCGGTTGCTGCTCTGCTTGATGTTCCGGCAAGCACAACTTGATTTTCAACGGTCTCCCCGAGGTGTCCATCGAGGCCTCCTGCTCTGCCAGCCGCTTCCGATTAGGCCGTTCCTTTGCCTGGGTAGGCAGGAGTTGTTGTCGTTTTGAAGCTGTTTTGGGGGTCGCTTCTATCGATCTTCCCCTCTTCCTTTGTTTTACGGGCTCCAACAATGGTGTTAACAGTGTGAGCCATTGCGCCACTGTTGTCCACATCCTTTTGCCATCTTTTATCGAGACGATCGTAGCGCTCAGGCCGTCGGCAATCATTACCGACCAATCCACCTGTACTCCCTCATAGGTGCCTATGATCAGACCAGCTCTATTCCTGGGCATCGCCGGGGGTCAGGGGTACACATGGCCATACTCGTGGAGTACCCGAGCAACTTCCCGAAACAAGAGATCTTCACCGCCTTGCGTTCGGTACGCCTTGCTACCCAAAGAATATTCCCCAAAATACCTCGCCAGCTGCTCCGGCGAAGGGTTGTCGATCGAGTATATTCCTCCTTCCGGTAGGCCGGTCATGGCTCGGATGGCCTCCTCGGTGATGACCTCTGTGTCAATGTTTTTAACAACATTTTCCGCGTCTCCATGTGGCGGTGCTTCGACTATCCGCAAGAATCTCTCCAAACCGTGTTGCTTCAGCCATTTCTTAGCCGCTTCTGAGAGTACCATGCATTCCATGTCGTCTTCGGAGTCGGTAGGTTGTGGTAAGATGGTTGCGCCTACGTGCTCTGTGTGCTATCACCTGATTACTCGTAATTAGCCACCCACCACACCTTTTCAAAGTGCCTATTCGCTCCTGGCCTCTGCATGATGACCTTCTTCTTTTCTTTTTTTTCCTTTTGAGTTTGAGTTAACTGGAAATACTGGGTCCGTATCCCGGATTTTCCCCATATTCACTTGTGCCGGTAACCTGTTCATTGTTATCCGGTAACGCCGGCTTTGCCTGCCTGTCGGGTAATTCTTCCCTGCTTCCTACTGTTGTATCGTCCTCCGTCTGTTCGAACGGGTTCTGTGGCATCGGTCCACAACACGGTTTAACTCCATTGACCCATTTGCCCATTATCTCACCGGCTAGCGTTCCGAGCTGGTATGAACCGTTGAATTCCCGTGTTATCCAATACGGTCTGGTCCACCTGAACCGTAGCTTTCCCGGCATCTGACCCATCCAGGTCTGGAACACGAGTACCGACTTTCTGATCACGAGCATCTTCTCATTGCCCTTCCGGTGCCGATCGACAAATGCCTTCCTTCGTCGCTACTCCAACTCCAATTGTATGAGACTTGCTATCCGATGTTCCTCGACTTCACATAATGCGGCTAACCGGATCTTTTCCGATTCCATTTCACTTAGTCGTTCTCTAACCTGTATCCGCAAACTCGGAACCTGTAATTCGATCGGCATTACTACTTCATATCCAAATGCTAACTGGAATGGTGTTGACCGGATACTCGTTTTGTATGTTGTTTGGTATGCCCATAGTGCACTATGCAGCTCGGTGTCCCAATTGGTCCGGTTTTCATTGACAATCTTTCGTAGGATGTTTTGGAGCGTTTTGTTCGTGGATTCGGCCAGGCCATTGGCATGTGGATAGTAAGGGGTACTACGCTTGTGTACCACAACATAAAATGTTGTCAAGCTCTCCACTACTTGACCGAGAAAATGTCCGATTGGTCGCTAATTAACTCAATCGGGCATCCATACCGGCACCAAATGTACTCATATAAGAACTTTGTCGTTAAAGCCGCAGTGTTGTCCCGCAACACCTTGGCTTCTACCCACTTGGTGCAATAATCGGTGGCGACTATGACATATCTGTTGTCGGTTCTCATTGCCAGAGGTTTAAATGGCCCAACGAAATCTAGGCCCCAATTTTGAAATGGTTCTAAGGGTAGCACCAGTTGGTGAGGCATCCTTGCCTATTTTGTTGGTTGGCCCATCCATTGACATAAATCACCGACTTTTGCGTACCGAACTGAGTCCTTTAGTGTCGTCGGCCACCATAGCCCGTTGTGCGTTATCTTTCTTGTCGTAGCGTCCCCGGCATAGTGCCCTCCTGCAACGCCACAGTGTGCTTCTCGTAATATTGTGTCCTTTTCATCGATGTGCACTGCTCGCCGCCATATGCCATCCGCGCCTTTGTGGTACAAGGTGTCCTGTAGTAGACAAAAATGTCGGCTTTGTACCGCTAACCGCTTCCGCTCATCCCGATTCATCTCCTCTAGTGGGAGTCCCGTGCTTAGGAATTGAAGCATGTTGGTTAGCCACTTGTCTTCGTCAGCTACCGTGCTATCGGCTACCGTTTCGGTTGTTACTTTAAACAACTCAGCATCCGGAAAGTCATCCGGGACTCCGTCGCTGATCTCACCAAAGTCTAACCGGCTCAGATAATCGGCAACCGCATGCTGTATTCCCGGTCGGTGATATATTTCAAATTCGAAATCTTGTAGCAACAATGTCCATCGGGCCAGCTTGCCGATAAGTGATGCCTTTGAGACCAAATACAACAACACTGAGTGCTCAACATGGAAAGAAAATTTCCCTCGCAATAAATAGTGCCTAAACTTGGTAACAATGTAAATCATCCCTAGGGCTTCTCTTTCTGTTGTTGAATAATTGCGTTCTGCCTGGGATATCTTCCGGCTAGCGTAATAGACCGGTCGGTACCATTTCGATTCAGTCAGTTGCATTAGTGCGTTGCCGATTGCTATGTCGGACACATCTACGAACACGTGGAATTCTTTTGACCAGTCTAGTGGTTGCACAACCAGTGCTTGTGACAGCAGTACTTTCAGTGCCCGGTAAGCCTCGTCCTCCGTATTGGTCCATTGGAACGGTGACCGGTGAACCGCTGCATGCAATGGTGTAGCCAGATCGACCAAATACCGGAGCATCCAACTATGCCACCGGATTTGTCCTAGAAACCGACTCAACGCTTTCGCTGTGGAAGGTGCCGGGGCTTCTAAGATTGCTTTCACCTTATCGGGGTCTACTGCGATCCCGTCCTTGCTGACTAGATGGCCCAGCAATGCGCCGCTTGTTACTCCGAACACACACTTTGCTGGATTCAGGCTTAGCCGATAACTCCTCCATTTCTCAAGACGTAGCCGGAGGTGTTGGAGATGTTCTCTGTCTTAGCTATACACGGCAAAGTCATCTAGGAATACCTGCATGAATGCCGAAATGAAGTTGCCAAATATCTCCATGATTATTCGTTGGAAGGTCGCCGGCGAGGTCTTGAGCCCGAACATCCTTACTACTGCGACAAAGACTCCCCATTCGGTGGCAAATGCCGTCTTGTCTTGGTCATCGGGGTGTGTCCTTATTTGATTGGAGCCGCTTAACCCGTCTAGGAAACTATACACTTCATGCCTGGCTACCGCATCCAGCACTCCATTTGTAAACGGTAGTGGAAAGGCGTCGGTCACCGTCGCCGCATTGAGTTTGTGGTAATCAACGCACACCCGGATCTTACCGTTCTTTTTCGGCACGATGACTATGGGGCTTAACCATGTAGCTTTTTTCACTGGTCAGATAAAACCGACCCATAGCAACTTGTCAATTTCCTCTTTGACTTTTGCCGCATAGTTAGGGTTCATCCGGTAACGTCATTGTGCTACCGGTTTGGCATCCTTATGGAGGTGTATTTGGTGTTGGTACAACTGGGGATCCAACCCCTACATGTCTTCATAGGACCAAGCAAATACGTCTCGGAACTCCTTTAATAAAGTGATCATCACCATCCTGTTGTCCGGTGACATTTCCTTAGCAATATGCACTGGTCTGGCATTGTCCCCGGCCCCTAAGTTCACTTCCTCTAACTGGCATGCTTTCACGCGTTGGGATACCGCCATCTCCCTCTCCAGAGCTTCCTGTGCTTGCCGTAATTCTCTGGTAGCTTCCCGATCTGGTTCCTCGATGTGGTCGTCCAATTGCATTCTATATGGTGACACTGCTTCCGCCACATCGATTTCAAGTAGGGGTATGATTTTTGGGTTTTCTTCTAAGTACTAGTCGACCTCTTCGTCCGCAAGCCCCTCGAGCATGTTCACACCTTCCACATATAGCGACGTCAGCTCCTTGCCAGTACTGGCTCAAGGGTGGGTAGGTACCCTTATTTTTGTCTTCCCTTGTCGGAAGGTAATCATGTTTTTCCGCCAGTTTTGTTTGATATTTGCCATTTTCAGCCATGGGCGGCCCAGCAACAGCGGGTAAGCACCTTGCACATTGAGTTGGAGAACCAATGCCAAAATGCGGAATGTGTGACCTCCGACAGTTACCTCTAGGTCTCGTATCAGACCAGTAGGTCTTACCGAACTTGTATCCGCCATCCGGAGCCAAAACGGGCAAGGCTCCCATTCCTAGATTCCCAGGGTATTACAAGTCCGTAGACTGGTCACGTTCACGCCTGATCCTCCGTCCACAATCATTCCTGGTAGTTCTCGTCCTTTGACAATGGCAGTGATTGCCGGACTGTTCGTGTCTACCACTGTTGGCCCTTCTTCCAAATTTGAGAAGAACGCAGGAGCCGGTAACGGAATGGATGTGGTCATTCCTGATTTCAGCCCTTCCGTAAACCGGGGCACTAGTTGTAATGACCGACCCAATGGCAACGTAATTTGACATTATTGTAACGCTTGCCATGTTGGATTGTCTAGCTGACTCGTGTCATTGGCCCTTTCTGGTCTCTCCTTTTGTTGTTCAAGCTCCGCCACATTCTGTTCATTTGCCTTCTTCACCCACTCCGTGGCTTGCTTTCGGATGGCCTATTGTGTTTCCCACTCCATTGTATATCGGCAACTTCTGCTACCACCATATTTACGGCTGGTTGTTGCTCGTAGCTTTTAATTGAGCACTGATTGCTACAATGCCCTTCTTGCCGGCAATAGTAGCAGTACGCTTTCCGGGTGTTGCTGGATTCAACATTCCCTCCGGTTCCCGGTTGAGGTCCTATTGGTGGTCAGTTAGGTGGTTGGCCTTGGTCCGGTTGGTTGCTTGGCGTGCCCTTGTCCGGTTGCCACTGGTGGTCCTCCTTTCTAGCATTCCATTTTTTGTTGTAGCGTTTCTTGTTCTGGTAACCCTATCGGGGTCGGTTTTCATAGTTGCCTTGATTTTCCCTCCGCTGGTTGTACCCAAGGGAGTGGTCCCGGCTCTATCTCTCGTATCATTCACCGATGTAATCTCGGTAACTATCCTGCCAGTTTCAGTTGTGAGTGTCCCTCTTATCGTTGTTCTGGATATCTTGCGTCGGCCGATAACGCTCATCTCACCGCCAACGTTCTTCTTCCTCCTCCCGGTTGCTCTGGGGTTCGATTTGCCTTACCGGTGCCGCTTGTTGGTTCAGCAAGTTATATTCGCATCGGTCCATTGTGTGCGTTCTAGAGGGGCATAACATGCACTGTATCCGTATGGTACATTCTATTGCCGAGTGCCCGGCATTGACACAAGTCGTACATTGTATAGTTTGCCGAAACCGTAGGTCTTCTTCTGTTGGTAATGTCCGTTGGAGTGCCCCCATTGTTAGCCATGAGCTTGTTCCCGGCATTGACACAAGTCGTACATTGTATAGTTTGCCGAAACCGTAGGTCTTCTTCTGTTGGTAATGTCCGTTGGAGTGCCCCCATTGTTAGCCATGAGCTTGTTTTCTCCATCTCCCTGACCCTTTCTATGACTTGGTCGATCGTGCTGGTGTGGAAATCGATTAATGCACACACTGTACGCAGGGGTTCCCTGAGTGTGGCTAGGAATATTGATTTCGCCTCTTCCTCCGGTGGTGCCTGATTGAGTTGACTGTCCATTCGTTGGAACCGGATTACGAATTATTGAATGGTTTCAATAGGTTGTTGTCATATGGTGTAGAACTATAAAGATTTGGTTTTTAATTCCTCAAATGTCGTGATGGTGCCGGGAGTGTGCGTCAAGCGCCATCGCACCGCTGGTCCTTCCAAGGTCATGCCGAACCCTGCAATCTTCGAGCGTTCTGCTTCGGCAGCGGTCAAGCGTTGCGACACATGGTTTGCTTCCCATGTTTGCAGAAATGCATAGACATGAGCTTCTGCGTCCGGATCATCCCGGTACTTGGGATATTGGAACGGCATGTCGTCGTCCGGTGTCGTAGGTCTTTCCTACTCTTCTTTTGGTGTCAGAGGTTTTGCCTCCTCTTCTTTTTGTGTCTCACGTAGCGGGGTCGGGAGTTGATTTGCCACCTACCGATCTGGGGCTTCCAGTTCCGTTAGCTCTGGTTCTGGTGTTGGCAAGGTATCCGACTGCTCATCCTCTGATCCGTCTAGGGTGTCGTGGCTGCTACGGTAATTCGAATGGGCACTGCATTCGCCGTCTGAATCCGATTCGAAGGCTGAGAATGGTTC
Source organism: Azolla caroliniana (assembly GCF_043228905.1). NCBI lineage: Eukaryota > Viridiplantae > Streptophyta > Polypodiopsida > Salviniales > Salviniaceae > Azolla > Azolla caroliniana. The sequence goes on from NW_028230453.1 coordinate 12,365,303, forward strand.
CGAATCGCCTCCCCCTGTCGCTAGTGCATGCAGAATGGATTCCGCGTCTCGGAGACTGCTCAAGCTGCTTCCTTTGTCCCGTTGGGAATTCTGCTACCCGCGGAGTGACTCTGCGGCCACTCACCGGATTACTTTGGAAAATGAGCGATTCGCACGGATCTCTTCAGTCGCCTGTTCGAAAACCTCGCTTCCGCAATCGTTCGGCAAGTCTTCTTACTGGCTCCATAATCGGGTCGTTTGTTGGTCTAGTCATCCATGCCCGCCGTTGGTAGCTGCGTTTGTGCAGTAATCGTGGTCGCCAAAAATTGTGTTATCGCTAGGAGTTGGACAATGGCCTAACACAGAGAGTCTCCTTGAGACACTTCACCAAAGGGTGTTGCGGTGAGATAGATTTAGACCGACTATTAACGGATCCTTAATGAGTTACTAGCGACAATATCATTAGTCACAATACATGCGTAGGATAATTTACACTTAGCGCAGAACGGTAATTAACAATGATTCAGATACAGAACAATAACACTCTATTAACTATCTACTAATGATTACAATCTAGCCGGACCTTTTTATAGGTCTCTGGCTTTAGGTACAAACCGGCGCCAATCGGCAACTGGCTACGAACCGGTCCGGATCCGAATCGGCATACCGATTCCGTGTCCATCCATTCGTTTCTCAAATCATAATAATAAATATATAATTAGCTCCCAGTTATTAATTATCCCCTCGTTTCCCATTCTGGACTTTGCTTGCCGATCGGGTAACATGTAGTACAGAGTGCTACCCTTGTGTACTACCGCGTAGAACGTTGTTAGGCTCTCCACTACTTGACCGAGGAAGTGTCCAACCTGATCGCTAATTAATTCGATGGGACATCCATAACGACACTAGATGTACTCATAAAGGAACTTCGTCGTTGATGCCGTGGTATTGTCTTGCAAAGCCTTGGCCTCTACCCACTTGGTGCAATAATCCGTACCGACAATGATGTATCTGTTGCTGGTTCGCATGGCTGGTGGCTTGAATGGTCCGACAAAGTCCAGCCCCCATTTTTCAAATGGTTCCAAGGGTAGTACCAGCTGGTGAGGCATCTACGCCTGCTTTATCGGTTGGCCTATTCGTTGACACAAATCATATTCCTTCGTATATCGGACCGAATCTTTTAGTGTCGTTGGCCACCATAGCCCACTGCGGCATATCCTTGTTGCTGTAGCTTCTCCGGCATAGTGTCCTCCGGCGACTCCGCAATGTGTTTCCCGTAATATGGTGTCCTTTTCATCACTCTGCACCGCTCTCCGCCATATTCCATCGGCTCCCTTGTGGTATAGGGTGTCCTATACTAAACAAAAATGTCGGCTTTGGACCACCAATCGTTTCCTCTCGTCTCTGTTCATCTCTTCTGGAGGTAGTCCTATGCTTAAGAACCGATGCATGTTCGTTATCCATTTATCCTCGTCCGGAACTGTACTATCCGTTGTGGTTTCTGCCGTAATTTTAAATAGTTCGGCATCCGGAAACTCATCTGGTACGCCATCACCAATCTCGCCAGTTTCTAACCGGCTCAAATAATTGGCAATCGCGTGTTGTATACCCGGTTGGTGATAAATTTCGAACTCGAATTCCTGTAGTAGCAATGTCCACCGGGCCAGCTTACCTGTGAGGGATGCCTTAGAGACCATGTATAAAAGCGCGGAATGGTCTACATGAAACGAAAATTTACGGCCCAACAAATAGTGTTGGAACTTTGTGACACTATAAATCATCCCCAAGGCCTCTCTTTCTGTTGTGACAGTTTCTGGCTCGCATATTATACCAACCGGTACTACTTGGGTTCAGTCAGCTGCATAAGTATGTTGTCAATTGCTATGTCGGACGCGTCGACGAACACATGAAACTCTTTGGACCAGTCAGGGGGTTGTACTACTGGTGCTTGCGATAGTAGTACTTTTAGCGCGCGGTAACCGTCATCCTCTATAGCCATCCATTGAAACGGTGTTCGGTGAACCGCAACATGCAGCGGTGCTGCAAGATCTGCCAAATACCGGAGCATCCAGCTATGCCACTAGTAGTCGGCACCGTCTTGAGTCCAAACATCATCACTACGGCAACAAAAACTCCCCACTTGGTAACGAACATCGTCTTTTCTTGGTCATCAGGGTACATCCATATTTTATTGTAACCGCTGAATCCGTCTAGGAAGCTATATACCTCATGACTAGCTACCGCATCCAGGACTCCATCCGCGAATGGAAGTGGAAAGGCATCGGTCACTATCGCGGCATTCAATTTCCGGTAATCGACACACACCTGGATCTTCCCGTTCTTCTTCGGCACGACAACTATCAGACTCAACCATGTCGCTTTCTTTACCGGCCAGATAAAACCAACTTGGAGTAACTTGTCGATCTCTTCTTTTACCCTTACTACATAATTAGGGTTCATTTGGTAGCGCCTTTGTGCTACCGGTTTGGCGTCTTTGCTGAGATGTATCTGGTGTTGATACAACTGCGGATCCAGCCCTCGCATATCCTCATAGGACCAGACAAATACGTCCCAGAATTCTTTCAATAATGTAATCATTGTCGTTTTGTTTTCCAATGACATTTCTTTGGCAATATGTATTGGTCGTGCTTCCTCTCCAGTTCCCAAGTTTACTTTCTCTAGCTGGGACGCCTTCACCCTTTGAGATACTGCCATTTCCTGTTCCAGGGCCTCCTCTGCTTGACATAGTTCTCTGACAGCATCTCTATCCGGTTCCTCTCCAGCATCTTCTGGTTGTGCAATATACAGGGAGACTTATTTGGCCACACCTATTTCGAACAAGGGTACGATTTTTGGATTATCCTCGAGATACTGATTGACTTCCTCATCAGCGAGCCCTTCCAACATATTAATGCTTTCAGCGTATAATAGTGTTAGCTCTTTGTCAATTCCGGTTTGTGGATGTGTCGGTACCCGTACTTTGGTTTTGCCTCGTTGGAACGTAATCACATTCTTTCGCCAGTTTTGCTTAATGTGCGCCGTCCGCAACCATGGTTGTCCAAGCAATAGTGGGTAAGCCCCTTGGGTATTTAACTGGAGAACCACCTCGGAAATGCGGAATGCATGTCCTCCAATTGTTACCTCCAGATCTCGTATTAAACCGGTGGTGGGTCTTACCGAACTTGTAACTGCCATCTGGAGCCAAAATGGGCAAGGCTCCCACTCCTGGATTCCCAGGGTGTCACAAGTACGGAGGTTGATTACATTGATGCCCGATCCTCCATCGACGATCGTCCCAGGTAGCTCACGTCCTTTGACAATGGCAGTGATTGCCGGACTGCTTGTGTCCACCACCGTCGGCCTTTCCTTTGGGTTGGAAAAGAAAGCCAGAGCCGGCGATGAGTTTGGTGGTGTTATTGCCGATTTCAGCCCATCCGTGAACTGGGGTACTAATTGTAGTAGTCGGCCTAATGGCAACGTAATTTGACATTCCTGTAACGCCTTCCATGTTGGGTTTTCTGACTATATTGTGTCGGTGAGCTCCGCCAGTGCCTCCTTTTGTTGTTTGACTTCAGCCACATTCTGCTCATTTTCCTTCTCTACCCATTTGGTGGCCTATTTCCGGATAGCCTCTTGTGCTTCCCACTCCGTTGTCTTTCCTTTTGACCTAGTGGTGACTTGTTGTATATCCGCAACCTCTGCTACCACCATATTGAGTGCCGATCGTTTTTCATTACTTTTCACCGGGCATTGGTTGTTGTAATGGCCTTCCTGCCAGCAATAATAACAATATGTTTTCTGGGTAATGCTGGATTATGCTTTTGGCCCGGTACTTGGTTGAAATCCTGTTGCCCATTGATTAGGCTCTTCTGTACGTCTTTGTTCTGGTTGGGTGCCACTTAAGCTTCTCTCCGGCTCTCGTGGGTATTCCTTCACCGGTTCCCGACGCTCCTCCTTTTGGGTGTTTTGTTTCTTATTAAAACGTCAGTGGTTCTTGTATCCCTATCGGCAACGATCTTCATAATCCCCACGCTGATCCTCTCTCCTCCGGTTGTAACTTGGAGAGTGATCTTGATCAGAACGGTCACCATTATAATCCCGGTACTTGTCATACCGGTTCTGGTCATAAGTGTCCCTTCAGCCCCTATACCGGACATCCTGTACTGGCCGGTAACGCTCGTCTTGATGCCAACGTTCTTCTTCCTCTTCCCGGTCACTTCGGGTATCCATTTGTCTTACCAGTGCCGCTTGCCAGTTCAGTACGTTATACTCGCATGGGTCCATTGTGTGCAACCTGGAATGGAATAACATGCACTGTGACCGCATGGTACATTCTATTGCCGAGTACCCGGCATTGAGAGAAGTCGTACATAGTATAGCTTGCCAAAAACATAGGTCTTCTTCTGTCGGTAATGCATGTTGGAGTGCCGCCATTGTTAGCTACGAGCTTGTTTTCTCCATCTCCCTCACCCGGTCTATGACCTGGTCAATCGTGCTACTGCGGAAATCAATGACTGTGCACACCGTACACAGGGGTTCCCGAAGTGCTGCTAGGAATATTGCTTTAGCCTCTGCTTCCAGTGGTTCCCGACTTAGTTGGTTGTGCATCCACTAGAACCAAATTACGAATTGTTGAATGGATTCCATAGGTACCTGTCGTATGGTATAGAATAGGCCAACCATCTCTCATTGATCCATCTCCTTGTTGAAGAATTGTAAAAAACTGGTTTTCAAGTCCTCAAACATAGTGATGGTGCCGAGAAGGTGCGTCAAGCGCCATCGCGCGGCTGGTCCTTCTAAAGTCATGCCGAACTCTGCAATCTTCGATCGTTCTGCTTTGACGGCGTTTAAGCGTTGTGACACATGGTTTGCTTCCCATGTTTGTAGAAATGCATACACATGGCCTTCCGCATCCGGATCATCCCTGTACCTGGGATATTGGAACGGCATATCGTCATCTGGTGTCGAAACTCGAGCTGGTGGTGACGGAGGTCTCTCCTCCTCTTCTGGTGGAGGCGGTGTCGGAGGTCTTTCCTTCTCTTTTCTCGGCGTCGAAGGTCTTCCCTCCTCCTTCGGAGGCTCGCGTGGTGGTGTCGGAGGTTGATCCGCCTCGTGCCTTCCTAAAGCTTCCAGTTCTGTTATCGCCGGATCCGGTGTTGGTATATTATCCGATTCCTCTTCTTCCGGTCCGTCCAGGGTGTCGTGACTGCTGTGGTAATTCGAATATGCGCTGTATTCGCCGTCCGAATCCAATTCAAACACCAAAAATGGTTCCGAATTGCCTTCTCCCGCTGCTAATGCTTGTAGGATGGATTCCGCTTCCTTTACACTACTTAAACTACTTCCTTCGTCTGGATGGGAATTTTGCTGCAACCGGAGTGACTCCACGGCCACTCGCCGGATCACCTTTGAAAAGGATCGATACGCGCGGATTTCTTTTGCCACTTGGTGGTACTCTTTGCGCTTCCACAGTCTTTCGGTGAGTTGTCTCGCTCACTCCGTTGTTGGGTCGTTTGTTGGTCTAGTCATCCATGCCCCCCGCTGTTCACTACGCTTGAGCAGGAATTGTGGTCGCCAAAAACTGTGTTATTCCTTGGGCCAGGACGAGGCCTAACACAGGGTGTCCCTCTAAGACACTTCACCAAAGGGTGGTGCGAGTGGGGTAGGCGTAGACTGTGTGTGATACAACGTATTCCTAATCGGTGACTAACCGGCGTGGTTAAGGATAGTAATACACTCGTAAGATAGATTCTATTAAGCACAGAACGGTAATTAACTTAGACCTTCAAAGATTAAACAAGATGTAAACAACACTTTCATTAATAAACCGCTATTTAATTACAATTTAACCGGGTCCTTTTATAGGTCACCGGCTCTGGTTACGAACCGGTCCAGATCCGGATCGGCATACCGATACCAGGTCTGTCCATTCACTTCTCAAAATATAATAATTATAGATAGTTCTAAAATTATAATTATCCCTTTCCCATTCCGGACTTTATCTGGCTTTTAAGTCTTTGCCGGTCAACAAATCACACTTCAATGAGAATGAAACACAGAAATGGGAAGTGGAGAGTACACAAAGGAAATACACAAGATGTTTACGTGGAAAACCCTAAATGGAAAAAAACCACGGGAGCCCACGAACTGCAACTATCACTATAGGAGAAAGGTACAATTAGATCCTCAGAGGCAACGACCTTGAGCTCTATATCTTCGCCAACCGGCGGTTACAACAGAGTATCGCTCTGTATTTCACACACTCTCTCTCTCTGTCGCTCTCTCTGTACAACAATATGACAACAACAACCTAAGTGATTGCCCTAAGTCATATTTATACTTATATGAACTTAGGGCTATTTACAAATATAGCCTCAATAGGCTTACTCAAAACATATTTACAGATTTGTCTTCTCTTCCGGTTCTCATCGGGTCCTCTTTATTCATCACCAGGTCCCGTCCGGAGGGACCGATTTCCCAACACACTGGAAGTTTATACTGACTTGGACATGTCGACTAATGTGGATACTACTCGATCCATGTCCGGGTACGTATTGACTTATGCAGGGGGAGTTGTTTAGTGGCATTTGAGACTGCAGAAGGTTGTGGCGCTGTCGACCACGGATGCCGAATATATGGCCGCAGCGGAAGCCGACAAGGAAATCATATGGATGGAGTTTATCAGTCAGCTTGGAATTCGACAAGAGGAATTTTAACTCCATTGCGATAACCAAAGTGTCATCCACCTTGCGAAAAATGTCGCCTACCACTCGAGGACTAAACACATCCCGAGAAGATATCATTGGCTCCGACAGCGAGTAGAAGAAAAGGAGTTTGCTCTAGTGAAGATCCACACGGTCAAAAATGGATCAAATATGTTGATGAAGGTGTTGTCAACCGAAAAGCTAAACACGTACCAATAGAGAGCTGGTTTGGTGAAGTACCCCATCTCGGAGTGAAGGGAGAGTTTGTTGGGAAACAAGTCCCTCTGGATGGGAAGAGAAGAACCGATTTGGTGAGTAACTCGGTCGAGGCTGAAACTGAAATCGAGGATACAAGGGTAATTCGGCCGAGGTTGATAGGCCGAAAATGAAACCAAAATCGAAATGGAAATCGTTTCGGAAGACTATAATTGTAATGGTCTAAAATGCCTCTTGGGGGCTATACTTCTAAATAGCCAGAAAATTGCTTTTGTTTATAAGCAACTAGGGCAAACTTTAGTATCGTGTAGTTGATCATTATTGTAAAAGTTAGAATGAGGTAGTGGCCTCTGTAACTGTTCAGATACAAGCTCAACATTGGTAAGATCGGTGCGTAAACCGATACGCAACAAGAGGCCGGATCGGCGGTGCGGAAACCGGGAGGCCGTTGAGCAGATATTCCGCGAGGGAATATATTTGGGAGTTAGTAAAGGAGCTCAATTATGAGCATTGAAGTACGTGTCAGTACTTCTATTAGTCTGTATGGACTTGTATAAAAGTGCTCTCTAAGCACATCCTATGTACACAGAGTTTTTACACGTTATTTTGAATTTAGTTTCTTCTATGTGTTTTTTCCCCTCTTTGTCTCTTCCGCGTACATCGTTTCTTAAGCTCTCCATTAAACCTGTTGTTTCCTCTTGTTGGTATTCTGTGTGTCATATAGCTTCCACATGTTACATTTTTCATGGTATCAGAGCGCGAGGGTTGAGAACCTCTACAACTGACTTCAGTTCGAAACACATACAAAAAACAAACCTAATCTCGGTCAAGAATAGAAAGGAAAAAATAGATAGAGGTATGGCTAGTTCGCTTCCAATTGAGAAGCCCGACAGAAGTAACTACGCATCTTGGTCGTACAAGATGCACCAGTATCTACTTGAACATGGATACTAGACCTATGTCGATGGAGTGAACGATGGAGCACCCGAATCGACACACAGAGACTTCCTAGTCTGGGAACAGTCTGCGAGCAGAGTTCTGTACTGCTTCACGTCCTATGTGAGCGAACAGATCTTGAGCTACATTCAGGATGCAAGAACACCGAAGGATGCTTGGGGAAATCTGAAAAAGATTTTTGCCGCAAGCACCACAGCCAAGAAGCTCCAACTCTAACAAGAGTTGAGCAATGTGCATCACGTGACATGACGGTGGCTGACTACACCTCCAAGATAAAGGATATCTTGGTCTCCCTCGCCTCCATACATGTGACGGAGGATTAGCATCGAAGTTCGGAGCATTCCGAACTGCTAATTGTACAAGGGAGAATATGCCGTCGTTTTTCAACTTGCAGTCGATGCTCCTTGTAGAGGAGAATCACGCAGGTGCGTCGACAAATACACACGCCAACAACAAGATGTTGTACACGGAGGGAGATAGGCCCCGTGGTCGTGGTGGATGAGGCGAGTCGGTGCGCAATGGAGGCCGCCAGCGGGAGCAAGGAAGAAGGCATCGTGGTGATGCCGACAACGATTCCGGACCCTCCAGAAGCATGGGTAGTCGAGGAGGCGACGAGAACCGGCAAGGAAAACACGCCGCAGAATGCTGGTATTGTGGCAAGAAAGGCCACAAGGAGACCGAGTGCTGGAAGAAGCACGCTGATTCGGAGAAAACCAAATCCGAATCCGGACCAACCGAACAAGGAAATCGGTAGCGGACGCACTACGCCGAAGGATCCGAAAAAGTTGGAAAGGGGGCAGCCTTCGTGACAAGACACAAAGCAAACTCGATGAGGAAGATCACCCCGAAATCAGACGAAGTGTGGGACATTGACTACGGAGCGTCAAACCATATGACGAACCATAAAGAGTGGTTCTCATATCTGGAAAAACCGGAACAACCGGGAGTAGTCGCAACAAGAGACAACACTTCGCATTCGATTGTACATGTCGGTGAAGTTCCCCTCAGCCACGTCGGGAAATAGGGTAAGCTAATGAAAGTGTTACACGTCCCGACAATTACGAAGAATTTGGTGTCGGTCGGACAGATCGTCGACCAGGGGATGCAAGTCCAGTTCACGCATCTCGAGGAAGAAGGCCAAGTTATTGCACAAGGGCGCAGAGATGGGAGGATGTTCATCCTCGACACCAATGACGTAGGCACCACCATGTTTGCGAAAGGGCAAAAAATCGAGTCGGATATCAACTTTTGGCATAAGTGGATACGTCAACTACCAAAGGTTTTAGGACTTGCAATCGAAACAAGTTGTATTTGGATTGTTGAAATTCAGTGGATGAAAGGCCCAAATTTGTGAAGCCTGCCAGCTAGGGAAGCAACACCGACTTCCTTTGTCCAACGAGCGTAATCGGAGCCTACATAAGCTCGACTGGATACATTCAGATGTATGGGGACTGGCACAGAACGTGAGTCTTGGCGGGAGTCGATATTTCGTCTCCTTCATCTACGACTACACTTGGCACACATGGATCTACCTCATCGAAAAGAAGAGTGAAGTCTTCGACTGTTTCCGGAGCCTCAAAAATCTTTTCGAAAGAGAAACAGGGAGGAAGATCAAGTGCCTATCGTCGGATGGCAGAAAAGAGTACTTTTCCGGCCAATTCAACAGTTATCTACAACAAATGGGAATTCGGCGTGAAGATCAGTTGTAGGTATACGCCGGAGCAAAATGGCATAGCCGAAAGAAAGAATCGATTGGTTGTGGAAGCAGTGCGGGCAATGCTGGAAGAAAAGAGCATGCCCAAGTTCTATTGGGCCGAAGCGGTCCGAACCGCGGTCTACATCCAGAATCGGATCGGCCAAAAAGTGTCGGCACATGAGCTGTATTTCGGAAGGAAGCCAAATCTACGACACTTGAGGGTTTTCGGTAGCATCGCATATGTGCATGTGCCGAAGGAGATGCGGAGGAAGCTAGACACAAAAGCCAAGAAGTGTATCTTGGTCGGCTACTCAGATGAATAGAAGGGTTATAAGTGTTATAACCCAGGAACCAAACAAGCTCGCGTAAGTCGGGATGTTGTGTTTGATGAGTCCGCGTCTTGGTATTTGCCTCCGACTCCGGACCTCAACCCTAATCCAAGTTCTGAAGATGAGGTAAGTGAAGCTGCGATGCCTCCTGATGAACACGAAGTCGGAACTCTTGAAGAGATTCCGATCTCATTTCGGCTAAGTGGACCGAATGAGTGACTGAGCTGGTTTGACCAGTTAGATGAAGAGCCGGCGAGTAGTGGAGACTCGGTCGTGCATTCCCCGCACAGGAAGCCGAAGAGATGGCTTATGCGCAAAGAAAAGGGAAAGAAGAAGATGCCGGAGTACGGCACGGATAGGGACAAGTCGGATCGATGTGAATCCGACTCCGAGAAGAGCGATGACGGGCCTTCAAGAGCAAAGTCTGCGTCGGCCAGAACAGCCTCAACATCGGCAAATGCGCAATTATGTCGATTTACCCGCCAGAAGAACCCTGGTGTGCGGTTCAGATACAACGAGTACATGGTGCATCACTATGCGTACATGACATGCGTAGCGGAAGTGTGTGAGCTAGAGAGCTACGTAGAAGCGGCAAAGGATGCGAATTGGCGTGCCACCATGGAGGAAGAGATGAACGCACTTGCGGAGAATGAAACCTAGGACCTAGTTGACACCCCCAAGGGTGTAAAGCCGATTGGATGCAGGTGGGTGTACAAGGTCAAGTACAATGCTGACAGCTCGGTCAACCGATACAAGGCCTAGTTAGTAGCAAAAGGCTACACGGAGCAACACGACATCGATTACGATGAGACGTTTGCGCCGGTCGCGAAGATGACGATCGTCCGTGTTTTGCTTGCGGTAGCTGCGGCAAAGGGGTTGCATTTACATTAGATGGATGTAAAGAATGCATTCTTGCAAGGCGAGCTTGACGAACAGGTGTACATGGTACAACCCCCTAGATTTCACTACGGAACGAACACTTCGGCGGTATGCCGGTTGAAGAAGTCCCTTTACGGACTAAAGCAAGCCCCGCGTGCCTGGAACACGAAGATCACACAGCGATTGCGTCGAATGGGATTTGTGACGTCCAAATCGAACTCTTCATTGTTTGCTGGCAAGGTCGACTTGGGCTAGTTAGTATTTTCCTTTATGTTCATGACTTGGTCATCGCCGGCGTCGACCTAGGAGAAATTGACCACGTAAAGCTCCAGCTTGAGGCCTCATTTGATATGAAGGAGACCTGGGGGACCTTCATTATTTTCTCGGGATCGAAGTGATCCGTACCCCCGAAGGCATACTGATCAACCAACGGCATTACGCGCTGAGTATGCTCTTCAAGTTCGGGATAGCAGACTGTAAGTCAGTCTCAACTCCTCTTGATAGAACCATGAAGCTTCACCTCGACTCTGGAAAGGTTTGCGACCCAAAAAGGTTCGGACAGATTGTCGGAAACCTCATATACTTGACTATCACCCAGCCGGACCTCAGTTACCCAATCAGCTTGATTAGTCAGTTCATGGCGCGACCAACCGAGGAGCACCTTTAGTGCGCGCAACGCATACTCAGGTACGTCAGTGGCACGAAGGACGGTGGGCTACTATATCGGACCGGTACTGTCACGCAGGTAGTCGGCTACACAGATGTCGATTGGGCCGGAAACGCCGGCGATCGCCGGTCCACATCCGGATTCACGTTCTCCATCAGGAACGCCGCAATCGCGTGGAGTAGTAAGAAGCAATTGAGAGTTGCACTATCGAGCACAAAAGCCGAGTATCGAGGAGCGACTGTCGCAACATTCAAAGCCATATGGCTGAAGCGACTACTTAAGGATCTGTAGGTGGAGATGTCTGATCCGACGACGATCTACTACAACAACCTTAGTAGCATCCAACTTGCGAAGAACCCCGTCTTCCACGCCCGGACTAAGCACATTGAGGTGCACTACCAGTTTGTATGCGAGCGTGTCCTCTCTGGTGAAGTCGAACTTCAGTATGTTCCGACGGATCGGCAACACGCCGACATTTTTACCAAGCCCCTTGGTCTAGACAAGTTGCGGCAATTCTCGGATGCGCTTGGGTTGCGACACCTCAACGTGCCGAACTTGAGGGGGAGAAAAGTCCCACATGACCACGGAAAGGAGCAGGAAAGGAGTGGAAGTGACCGCGACACCAAATTGGATGACGAATTTGATTTAGTGTCGGCTGAAGAAGCCAAAGGCGGATCCGCAGATGAGTCCGAAAGTGGACGAGAGGGCAACAGCCGAAAGAAAGAGCCGGAGCCAGCCAAGCATGGGGGAGATGAAGCCAACAAGGGCGAGAAGGCCAAGATTGAGGACAAATTGGAGACAGCCAATTCGGACAAAAGCGGAGACGAATCGGAGGCAGTCGATTCAGCTCAGATGTTTGATTCGGAGACACCGAATCAATTGAAGGCCAAGTGGAAGAAAGGGCAGCAGAAGAGGCGCCAACACCGTGACATCAAGGGAGCTGGAAAAGGCCACACGAGTAGACAAGCCGACTGTAGGGGTCGAGGCGCGCGGAATCGAATGGGTCGATGAGCGTGAGTGAGGCGAGAAGTCAAGGGAAACTAGAGTGAAGGACCGGAAGAGCCTCAAGTTGAGCTTGAGGGGGAGTGTTGAGATACAAGTTCAACATTGGCCGGATCGGTGTGTAAACCGGTGCGTAAACCGGTGTGTAAACCGGTACGCAACAAGAGGCCGAATCAATGCGGAAACAGGGAGGTTGTTGAACAGATATTCCGCGAGGGAATATATTTGGGAGTTAGTGTAGGAGCTCAGTTATGAGCATTGAAGTACATGTCAGTACTTCTGTTAGTCCGTATGGACTTGTATAAAAGTGCTCTCTAAGCACATCCTATGTACATAGAGTTTTTACACATTATTTTGAATTCACTTTCTTCTGTGTGTTTTTTTTCCCTCTCTGTCTCTCCCACGTACATCGTGTCTTAAGTTCTCCATTAAACCTGTTGTTTCCTCCTATTGGTATTTCGTGTGTCATATAGCTTCCGCACATTACGTTTTTCAGTAACCGTGAGTGAGAGAGTGACAGTGTAACTCTGTAGCCGTTTGTTAGATGAAGGAGAAGTCGAGGTCGTTGCCTCCTAGTTCTGTATTTGTAGTTCCTCTCTACCATAGTGATATGTTTTTCTCGGGGTTTGTGGACCCTCGTGGTATTTTCCCATTTTAGGTTTTCCAAGTAAAATATCGGTGTCTTTGTGTCTTCACGTTTTTCTGTCTGTGTACTAGTTCTTGGTTTCTGCACATGAATACGAACATGTAACCGGTTGTGGCCGATCGATTTCTAACACAGCGAAATTGGTTAGAGATGTGTGTTATGTGTGTGTATGTGTGTGAAAGAAGAGAGGAGAGAAGAGAAACACAAGATAGATGGATGATAGAAAATGAAGTACTCAAGAAGAAGGTGTATATTCACAAGTAGAATAGCAAATACAAAATGTAGCATTACAAGGAGACACAATCGACTTCGTATGAAGTAGGAGAAGGGTGCTTTATATAAATTCAACCTCTCTCTTCATTAACTCACTACAATAAGTACTCTGTCTTGGGGAATGTGAAGACTCATAGTTATGGGGAATATGAAACTCATTAGTTATGTTTCATAGAATATGATTCTTGACCTTTGAGTGATCATAGTTAATGTGTAGACAGTAGTGGTGTGACTCTTGACCTTTGGGTGATCATAGATTCTCAAAGGGTGTGTTTACACATTGCACTAGGTTGAGCTTGATTTTCAACAGGCACATATTCCTAACAGACTTCCCCTGCTTGTGGAAGGTCCGGTACTACTGTTGGCATGTTCATTATGCATTTGATTCTACTCTTGTTGGCCGCCTCCATTGCATGCTGATCCACGACATTCTCCACGTCAACGATGCTTATTCGCCTCTGTGTACAACATCCGATTGTCATATTGTGTGCACACCTACATGGTTTTCTTCGACCATAATCATTGTGCAAATAGTCGTCTGGATCGACACAACTACATGGTTTCTCCCTTGTGCAAATTGTCGTCTAGATCAGCTTGTACCTCTAAGCTAGACCTCTAAGGAAAATCTATACCATTTCGTCCTCATCCACCGACACATTGATGGACCCCAAGGCATCACAGATTTCCTTGATCTTCGTGGTGTAGTCGGTCACCGTCATATCCCTCTATCAGATATCGTTGAGCTCTTGAGAGAGCTACAACTTACGGGCCATGGTACTTGTGGTGAAAATATTCTTCAGATTTTCCCAAGCTTCCTTCGACATCCTTGCATCTTGAATGTAGCCCAATATCTGGTCGTGCACACATGATGCAAGGTCATACAAGACTTTATGCCCCATGTTGCCACACCAGAAAATCCTTGTGTGTTGACTGTAGTGCTATTTCGTTTTCTCCATGGATGTGACTCTAATAGCAATGCCCGCGTAGGTATTGGTGAATCTTATACTCCCAAGATGCGTAGTTGCTTCTATCCAACTTCTCTATCAGAAGAGCGCCACCCATTCCTCTGTCCATTTTCTACTTCTTGTGTGTACTTGTCTAGGAATTCGGGTTTGTCTATTTTGAAACGCTTGCTGGTAGCAAAGGATTCTCAATCCTCACACTCTGATACCATGAAAAGATTCCTGTGCGGAAGCTTAACAGAACACAATCGGCTCAACCGTACAGCAATAGGGAAACACGGAGAAGAAACAGAAATACAGTAAGCGGGAGAGACAGAGAGAGTAGAAGACTAAAAAACTCGATTCAAAATAATATGTGCTCTGTAGTTACAAGTGTGCGTATAGAGAACTTTTATACAAGCCCTGACACAACTACTATGAGTACTTTAATGCTCATGAATGATCCTGACACTAAGTCGGCCCACAATATTCCTATTTACTAGCATAGGAATATAGGCCCCTAACTCTATAACTACATACTAAACTAGGAGCGTAAGCCTCTAACGGCCTGTCGGCTCCCCACGGATCCAATTCTCTCATTTGATCCGGGCCTAGCCGATCGGTCTTCATCTGATCCGGCTCTCGGCTTATTAAGCCGATCCAGCCCATGTTGAGCTTCCATCTCAACATTCTCGTTGTATGCTATGCAGGTTTGAATCAAATGGTAAAAGTTTCAAGGGAGCCTTCAACAATCATGAGGATAACTATTTTGAAGAATCTACACAATTAGCTACTTCAACTATTCATGTATTAATCCCACGTGAAATACAACAAAATATGATTTTGTAACATGGCAATGCAGAATTCGTGAATGGAAATATAATCTAAGACATCATGCTAACCTTGACTACAGACAACAACTTCATAGAAACGCTTGTATGATGCAGTCTCATTCAAAATCTCATCAAATTGGAAAGTCTTCCACATTCCTTTGAGAGAACTATTTATTCAACACAACAAATCACAAATTGTGAAAGCAACTATGAAAATACATGTTTAGAAAAGACATTCACAATTATCAACTTTAAAAAATCTTGCAATTTAGCTTTAATGACACAAGAAAATAAAAAATAGATATCTAGGATATGTAATGACCAATTAAAAAAGAACAATGTTTTTCATTGAACAACAATTATATTTGGGACCAGAACCCCCATTTGAACCATTGATTCGAGAACATTTTGCAGTTAAATAAATAAAAAATGAAGTTACTTAAATAAACTTATGTAATAAGTTTTGCCTCTTCACTTAGAGCATAATCTAAGTCAAATTTACTCACTTGTCAAGATCTGTCTCATACACCCAATAAAATATTTCAAATAATCGTTCTCTTTTGTTTGGACCAATGTTGCATTCCGAGAAATTTTTTTCGAAGTGTTTCGAATATTAATCGATGAACCATAATAATCAAATACAATATCACAATCAACTTTGCCATCACGTTAAGATCTAAAAAGATGAGGTGTCCCCCATTTGTATCATCTACAACAATGTTTCGTAGATGTTGATAAACATTGTGGACCATAAGTTATGAATAAGAAATACACTCCTTTAGTATGACAAAAATCATGCCTTAAAAATTTTCTCCAAAATTGAAGATATGTAAAAGGACCCTCCACACCAACCTCATAATATCTTCTCCGTCTTCTTCTTCTTCCTACTCTTAGTACCATTAGAACCAACTTCTCTTTCGGAACTGTGATATATTCAAACATCTACATATACTCTCGTCTACATTTTGCTTAAAATTTTACAAATACCTTAGTTTTAAAGAATGCAAAAAAGTGAGAAACAAAATTGAGAAACTTAAAGTGTACCATACATATCTAATAACTCTCATATCCTATCCCTCTCTTTTTTGTTTGTTTTTTAATAGACACATCGCACACCAACTTTTTTTTTTTTTAACAATACGCGTTCCACTCTGGGAATGTTGCATAAATTCTGTAGATGTTGTACAACGTAGTTAGCGGCATCCATTGTTTGCATCACTTTGCGATGCGTCTTTCCAAATAGGGAATCGTTGCTAACACCCCATTCTATTGTATTGCATATTTGATAATTTGTCTGACAAATTTTCAATCATAAATTTCTCTTGTTGATTTGCAACAATGACATGAATTGTGCCATTATGGTGGAGGGTTGTCCACATCAGTGTTAAGAAAACACCAACTTGGCTTACGTTACTTCTCAATTTTCGACACTATGACTTTGTTGTTTTTGCAAGGGCATAAACTATTGAATTATGATAAGGGCATATAGTTTGAAATTTAAGAAAGGCATGGGTAGTAGGTTATTGAATCACTTCTCAATGGATACAACTAGGGCTAGGTTATTGAATTAGTGTGATTATGGTCTCTATGGTGTCTTACTATCTTCCTTTGTTACCATAGTTGAAGAAACCTCTTGAAATGGTGTCACACTTAATGTGAATGTTGTTATGGAAGAGAAATGGGAAACGTGTCATGTCGTAGTTGGCATGGGACCATTTTTGTACTCTGAAACGTCTTGGTGGGTCATCAATATTGAATTTATATGAGCATATAGTGGGTGGTCAATTTACTTTTATTTGATTTACGTTTGGTGGTGTACAATCTTGTACAGAAATGGTGGTCCATTGGGGAATGCATTAAACAAAAGAAACATTACTAGAGGCATGTGTTTCGTTTGTTCAGTTGAATTGGAATATAGTGGGCATCAGGTTTTTTTCATGCTAGAAGGCTAGAATAGTTTGGAGGTGTATCAATTTAGTGTGGATGTCTTTAACTAGAGTAAGACTATCTTCATTCAATTGGGTTTTTGCACATGTGGGGATCTTGAGGTATTGGGGGCTATGGTTCAATTGGAATATGTGGAATGCTTTCACTTTTGATTTGCAAGTTGGGGTAAGGAAATATGTTGAAAAGTTAAAAAGGACTTCTTTTGTGGCAATTGACATTTAGAATTAGTCTCTAGGGTGGGATTGACTTTGTATAGTATTTAGATCCCTAGAAGGGTTCTATACTTTGTTCTAAGTTAGAAGTGACTCTGGTGTTTTTTCCTTTTAGTAATGAAAGCCATTATTAAAGGAGAAGAGGATTGACATTGTATAGTATTTAGATCCCTAGAAGGAAGTGCGCATTTTATAGAGGTCAAAATCTAGATCAAAAAATTTACTTTGTTTCATGATGAAATTACATCAAGGTGATGCCTAGGGCACTTCATGATCATTTCCATCTCTCAATTGTGCATGTGTAGGGTATCTACAAACATAGAACACATCAAATTCTACCACTACATGGCAAAGTCTACGTATACACTCTTAGATACTCCAGCTACACCATTGATCTCAGTTACTAAATGATGTAAAGAAAATCAAAGTTGGCAAATCACTATCTCTATATGTATTTGGATGTATAGTGAGGTTGCTCAATAAAGGCCTAGCCTAAGATGTTAAGAAAATTCTTTTTTCCATCTCTCAGGTCTTTCTATGTTCCTTATCTCTGGTCCTCTCTTCTATGTTCTTTGTAATCTATGCATAACAGAAAAATGGCTTCTTTCGTCTTTTGCTTCTGATTGAAGTTGTCTGACGATCAAACCTCTCTTCTTCTTCTTCTTCTGTTTCTCTTTAATCCGTACCTAACAAAAATTGATGGTTTTCAATTCTTTCAATTCGAAGCTTTACAATTATCAATCCTCTCTTCTTCTCTTCTTCTCTTCTTCTCTTCTTCTTCTTCTCTTTCTACACGTAATAGAAATTAATGGCTTCAAAATCTTCCGTTTGAAGATTCACTAATCTTTATTAAACATTTCTTCTTCTTCTTTCTTCTCTTCCTCTGAGGTAATTCGTGTGAGTTGTTGTTCAATGGAGTTTCATTGAAGTTTTACCATACAAGATCCTAACATAATTGTTTGATGGTTGGTTTCTTGATCTAGATATTCTGCCAATTTCGAGGAAATCCTTGTGCTAATTCGTAGTTTAGTAATGCACATCTCCATTCTTTAGTCACTAGGTTGTTTTAGTATTTTTGGAGCATATGCCATAGATGATGTTTATTTGAAGTTTATTTATTAAACAAGCATTTTATATACATTTAATTGTTTCTAATTTTTCAGAGTTGACTTATCACTTCATCACTGCAAAACCATACATACTTGATTTGCAACAAATCTTTGTTTCTAGTCAAGAGAGTATGATGGTTGTTGGGGGTTGCGTTTGCTCGGAATTAGAAGAGAAAAAAAAATTGGGGAAAAATTTCGAATAAAAAAGCCATAAGTGTGCACTTCTTCTGTTCAAAGTGCGCACTTAACTTAATGGTTCCTGTACTTTGTTCTAAGTTAGAAGTGACTGTGGTGTTTTTTTCTTTAGTAAGGAAAGTCATTATTAAAGCAGGGGAGGATTGACTTTTTTACAGTATTTAGATCCCTATAACGGTTATATTAGTGTTGGGCAAAGTCCTAGGAACAGTGTTAGCATTTTGGTTAGGTTAGGAACTTTGCCGGCCAAGGTGGAGGACAACTGGAATTGATTCCAGCCATGTTTTTGTACCAACCAGAATCTAGCCAGTTCATATTTTTTGAACCGGCTATTTATATAGTTTTATAAAATAGAAGAAGTAAAAGTAAAACAATTTTATGTTTATTTATATTGAATTTCCTCTTTTACCCCTCTTTGTGTGTGATAGTCTTTGCTTCTCACTCCTCGTTGCTCGCTAGTCACTGCTCCTTCCTCCCTTCTCAAAGCTCGCTACTTACTAACAATCACTGCCCTTGTCATCTTATTTCCTTTTGCTTGTTGCTCGAAGCTTGTTGCTCGCTGCTCGTCGACTGCGTGACATCTCCAGCTCGCTGCTCTAAGGTATGTCTCTCTCACACTTTTTGCACCCATATGTGTTGTCTCATACCCCTTTCTTTCTCTCTCTCTCTCTCTCTCTCTCTCTCTCTCTCTCTCTCTCTCTCTTTATATGTTACTACTACTCTCCACCTACCAAAAGTATCTCCCATCTAATCACTTGCAAAATATGTTAATGTAATAACTATGGAGAGAGAGAGAGAGAGAGACCTCAACAAAAGTAGCTTCTCCTTCCTCCACTTAGCAAGTAGTCTTCTCGGTGTCTGTCTCAGGGGATCGACTATACATAATGGCAATGACTATCGCACCAACTGTGAAGCCTAGAAAGTTGGGTTTTGAAGAACCATAGGAGGCATTACATAGGAGTCATATCACTCTTTCTTCAAGGAGTATTAAAAATTTGGAAAACATTTGTGTTGATTTGGTTCGTGGTGCCAAGGAGAAGATGCCTAAAGGGAAAGGACCTATGAGAATGCCTACCAAGGTGCTTCACATCACAACTTGCAAGTCTCCTTATGGTGAAGGAAGAAACATTTTTGAAAGGTTTGAGCTCCGAGTGCAAAAAAGGGTAATTGAAATCCATAGTTCTTCCAAGGTTGTCAAATAGATTACCTCCATCAGAATTGAACCTAGAGTGGAAGTAGAGGTTATTATTGCAAAGCCTTGAAACAATATACTTTATGGCTTACTCTACTTCTGAGCTTGAGGATATGGAATTTTCTACTTCTTTTTAATAGTTTATTGAATTCTGACGTGTTTTTATGTTCTTGATGTAACTCCCTTAATAAGCCTTTGGTATAGAATCAATTTTGATTTTGCTCTCAAAAGCTCTTTCTATATGTTTGTTAATTGTCATGGTAGCATTTGCTAAGATAGATAGATAGATAGATTATATTATCGTCTTCGGAAGTCAAATATGACCTATGAGACCAAAGATATTACATTTCACGCGATATATGTGAAAGTGAGTAGCGACTCTCGATGTTCAAGAACTTTAACAATGAATGTTGCAATCGAGTGTGCACATTGTGGTTATGAGAGATATTCGTGTAAGGATTGGGCTCGATCGAAGAGATGTGGAAAGCATGGTTGAATATGATCAAAGGTAGAGCATTGTATCAAAGTGTGATACTCAGACTTTCGAACTTGTTTAGGGAAAAGTGTGCATAGTCGGCCACTCTCATCACTTGTGCCCCAACACCCCATCTCACATTGCAATGCATGTGAGCTAAGTCGCATGGAAGCAATGGTAACGGGATGGGCTCTAACACGTATGTATGTGTACGATTTTCCCATTCCGCGAAGAATATGCTTTTGTAGTTAGGTGCAACATGTGTAGTATAATGTGTGAAGCGTGAGCCTCCACATTTGTCCCATGTCATGATACATTGGCATTGCAAAAATGCCTCGTTTACTGAGGAATCTAGTTATGCATCATGAAGCAAGTGTCTTGCATCCCATCTACCAAACCATTTTTCTATATCTTGCATTCAACCGGAACACAAAATTTTGCATTTATGCATATTTTGGATCTCTTTGTTTGCTTCCCATGCAATTCTAGGAAGTCAATCTCAGGGACTTTTTTGAACCTTAAGCATGTATTCAACAACCCTTTCCATGGCCATGATGACAATGGGAAGCGATCCTATCTCAAGGAGGAGGAGGGTGTAGGGCGTTTGTTTCTTAACTTGTAGAAAGTTTGTACGAAAATGTTTTTGGACATTTTCAACCTCTTTCCACGTAGATTTAGGGATGTTACCGTTGTCGTGATGTTGCACGTCCAATGGGAGAAAAAGTGAAAAAGTATGGTTCCACACACATTACACAAATACTTGTAAAAAATGAAAATAAATCAATAATAAATGATCCTAGAGCCTAATGGCATTGAGTGCATATAGAGATGTGCAAGTAAGATTTGAATCTTGCACCTCCAAGATAGGAGGCAACTAACTTACCACTAAAGCTACTACCAAGTGCTCTAGATTTTGTATATTTTCTTGTCATATTCAATGTTCCGTAGGAAACAAATGTACAAAAGCATGTGCACAAAACCATGGTTTTTAAGCCTATGGTTTTGTGCATGCCATAAGAAAAACCGTGTGCCCAAAAACCATGGGTCCAAACCCATGGTTTTGTCCAAGGCTTGTGTAAGGGGGGGCTCAATATGTGATATCACCATCACCACCATCATCAATAAAATATTCTCATTTATCTTTTTCTAATTAATCATCTTCTCTCAAGTGTATCAATTTTCTTAATCTTTTCAAGTGAGACATTGTCTTCCTTGACTCAAACATCCACTTTTCGCGACGCCGCCCCATACTTCCACCCCATAGAGAAGAACTGGTGTCACCAAAGTGTCGTAAAGATATTTCTTGAGGACCCAACACTTAATATCTCCAAGATTGCATGTGTTCGCAAATGCATAGTATGCTCGCTTACCCGCCTCTAAGCGGCGTGTAGCACATTCATTGCATCTATGATTTGAAGGAACTTCAAGGCCAAGATATTTGAAGCTTTCCACACATTGAAGTGGCTCATCGTTGTACATAATGCATGGTTTATCTATTTTTTGGCTCTTCGCATGCATAATCCTTGTTTTAGAGCTATTGACACTTAATTTAGTATGCATACAATTTTTTGCAATGCCTTCATAAGCTTTTGTGCATCTCCTAAAGTATTTGAAAAAAACACTAAATTTTTGCAAAAAAGGAAATTTTTTCTAGAGAGGGAGAGATAAAGTGCCCATATAGATGTAGCTAATTGGTAAGGTTGCCCAATGGAGACCAGGAGGTCATGGGTTCGACCCTTACATTCGACATTGGCATCTAATGAACTAAAAGCGATATGTATGAAGTATGTAATAGAGCTATTGACACTTAATTTAGTATGCATACAATTTTTTGCAATGCCTTCATAAGCTTTTGTGCATCTCCTAAAGTATTTGAAAAAAACACTAAATTTTTGCAAAAAAGGAAATTTTTTCTAGAGAGGGAGAGATAAAGTGTCCATATAGATGTAGCTAATTGGTAAGGTTGCCCAATGGAGACCAGGAGGTCATGGGTTCGACCCTTACATTCGACATTGGCATCTAATGAACTAAAAGCGATATGTATGAAGTATGTAATAGAGAGGTGAGATAATTGGGTTTCGAACCCAAGACATAGTGCTTGTAGTGTAACAACTTACCACTAGGGTAAGGTATTTACAAGAGAGAGAGATTTTTCTTGGATAATTGCAGCTTTTTCTTCAAGCAAGAAATGGAGCTTTCCTTAAATGGGTTACAAAATGTTGAAAAGACATTTTTGGTGAATGTGATAGTGGTAACATTACTGGATGATGGAATGATGCTCCTATTATTAAAGGGGGAGGGTTTTGTCAATTGAACTCAAATGATCTCATGTGGAGTGGATACTTTGATATATATTATCTAGGAAAACATAATGATTAGTAGACTCTCTATGTCCATATGTACATGGGGCATCTTAAAGGCCATATGGTTGCATCATACATAAGGGTAGGGCAGGAAGTGTGCTTAAGTTCAAGGATAGCCAAAGTTACATATCCTTAAGTGAGTTGATCGATGGTGGCGTGTTCATAGAGAAATGCCTATTTATGCTTGTAAATTTGGTCCGTAGATATAGACAATAACCCACCACTTCAACACATGCCCTCTTGATAGGTTGAAGACAACGTATTTAAAAGTCAATGTGGATGTATGGAACATGGCCTTCCTATTTCAAAAGGAATAGCATATAGGTTATTGAGATGATATTGTATACTTGCAGAAGATTTACTATGAGCTCCTTTTCAGGTTTACTATGAGCTCCTTTTCAGAAGGAATAGCATATAGGTTATTGAGATGATATTGCATACTTGCATAAGATTTATACACCAAGATTATAGCGTCCACATAAAATCTCACCATCTCCATGTCGCCACCTCATCTATGTAGAGGTCGTCCCAAGTAAAAAGGGGGGAGGGGAGAGCATATTTGCTTCATATAATATAATGTCCTCTATCAATGTTGGAACCTCATCTTGTGCTAAAAAAATTTGCCTCCATTATCAATCTGCCTGCCCATGTTTTATGTTTATTATTGAACGATTTTGCAGTCAAACGTAAAACCACAGATGTACTGAGACACAAGCAAGACAAGACAAGCAACACACGATTTACATAGAAAACCCTAATTCCAGAGAAAAACCACGGTGTACAAAGGTTTCCACTATGAGACAAAAGAAAAATACAAAGCATACAATGATAGAACGTGATTGAGTATGGATGTACTCCGAGGTTGTTGTTGAAACCACAGTTTCAACCGATTGCACCAAACCCTAACTCGTTGGTATCTACCTCTTTCCAAGCTTTCAGAGCTTCTCTGTTATATCTCTCTTTTCTCCTCAGTTTCATCCTTCTTTTCTTGCTTCCTCTCACACTGTGCTATAGACCTATGTCTCTCACAACAACCACCACTGTCTCAACTCTCTATTGTTCTTCTCTGCATCGCCCTCTCTCTCTCTCTCTCTCGCTTCTCTCACACACTCACATTTTGTATTCTCGAATATTACGAATATTACGAATTTCACGCATGGGTCAATCTATGTATATATATATATATATTCGTCCATTCCATGTATATATATATATATATTCGTCCATTCCGCTGACTCTCATTTCGTCTTCTCAGCCAATTTCGGCCAACTGAGTCCCGTTTCGGCTTTTCCTCGATTTCGGAAATCGGCCAACCGAGTCCCGTATCAGCTTTCCAGCCGCCTCCCCCATAAGGAGGGACAACCTTACATAACAATTATTAGGATAATGTGCCTCACGCCTTGGCAAGACGGATTTTCAGGTGTTTCATTAGTTTACATGCCTGTAGCCTACCATGTAATGTGATCCACCATTTTTATCTATCTATTGGAGTTAAGAATCATACACTTTGTTCTCGTTCAACTCTCTTTATTCTCTGTCTCTGCAGATTAATTTTCCTAATTAATAATCCTCTCATCTTACAATATTATGAGATATATGAATAATGCAATTCATTACTCCAGTTTTAGAGAATTGATCATTAGATGTGTCACATACTATTCTGCCAACACTCTGCCTCAGCTCAGGCATGCCATGCCTATTATCATCATAAAGAGCAACATAACTTTATGTCCATGGATGCAAGGCATATACTGAAGGCTTGATATGCCGTAAGTGGGAATCTACATGAAACATATGAGGCAGTTAATTATATCCAGAACTAAGGTGAAAAAAGAGTGGGAATTTTCAATTAAATATATAGATTAGATGTGGGAGGAGGAACTACTTATTACCTGTACTCCAGGAGATAGTTGGACTTCCCAATCTTGGCGAGCATGAGGATCGCTTGCTTCCCATCCTCCTTTTCAGTAGACCAAACATTAATAAACAGCAAACATTTCACACACATCATTTGGGGGCAGTCACTGATATCCATATCTAACTTCACTCACTCAAAAATATCATTGAGCTCATCTTTCGTTAAAACTTGAATGAATGTTGTCGTTTCCGTTTCTGTTTTGAGGACATGATGGGATTATGTATACGAAACGCGCGCGCGCGCACACACACACACACACACACACACGATGATGATGATGATGATGATGGCTTACATTCATAGTCAATTGGAAGTTCTTAGTAGACGTCTTTATGATCACACTTCTCTTCGCCCGATCTCGGAAATCAAGCTCATAACGCCTAGCAGCCTGCTAGGTAGGTTCCACGATTTGCCAGCAGAAGCAGACATGCCAATTAAAGAATCACGTTATGAATATTTAATAAGAAAAACTCAAACACGTGAATTAATGAGAAAGAGAGAGAGAGAGAGAGAGAGAGAGAGAGAGAGAGAGAGAGAGAGAGAAACAAGAAATTGATGGGCCATTAGAAAGACCCATCGAATCAAAAACCTTGTTATAAGATGGTTTACGTGAATAGAGCCGGTGCACATTATTTTTACTGATATTATTACTTCTGCTCTTTGAATCCCATGAATCAGGTGGCAGTCCAGTATTCCTGGTTATCTCTCGCTGCTGCTGCTGTTCCATCATGAGCACAAGGAACCCAAAAACGAGATTAAGCTATAGAATCACCATCAATGTTGGGCTGGGTAGGATAACAGAAAACGTTTCTAATAAATTTGTAGTGTGAGACAACAGTTAACAGCGAAGGTCTGTTACTGTTAATGGATATATATAATAAGAATATCAGGAATTGAGGAGAGTTTGGGATGATTAACCAATATTCATGTACAAACAATTTATATAACAGATGCTGTATTATATTAATAAGACATAGAATGGAGGTTACAGTGATTATGAAGTACATGAATAGTGGATGGCAAGATTTGCATGGATTGGTACTTGGGGATGGAGACTTGCATAACCCTGTATGTCCCCGCCAGCGTCGTCACGGTTGGTTGGAACCTATATATTATACACATATTTAGTAAAACCCAAATGTCTAAGCAACGGACTCAACTTCCGTTTGCGTTATGAAGATTATTAGCAGAAGGCCTCTTAAGTTATGGAAGCTGTCTGCAGGTCAGGAACAAGAAAACTGTGACTCAACTCACATGACCACACCCAGCAAAGGACGAGATCTAGCACTACTACCTCCTCCTTTTTGAGTGCAATTTAGGTCAACCTAGTCATCCAAAACCAGATTTAACAATGGTGGTGCATCAGAATAAGAAGAAGCAGCTATACATACATATAGTTTGATTGACTGATGGAATCATTATGTTATGGACAGAATCAAATTTAGTCATTTCAACTGTGACAACAGTACACCTCCATGAGTACTACATCATACATATGTGTGAGTTTATTATTGTGCGCAATACATGCGGATGTAATGCATTAGCTTAAAGTTGTAATTAGTTCAAACCAGATAAATTAGATAGGCCAATCAATATTCGGTTACTCTGTCTGTGTAATCAATGAATGAGTTGAATGAATCAGTAGGATTAACAGACTGCCCCATGATAAATTACTTATCGGATATCCAAAGCTATAATATGTGTATCAGCTGAAAGTTAGGGAGGATATGCATGCAAAGAATGACGGTAGAGAGTGCATCCATTAGCATATATATATATATATATATACATAACATACCTCATCCCATATGGCGTAGCGTGAGCCAACCACATTGGCTTGGATTCTGCCTAACATGGCCACGCGGTTGTCCTTGTCAGCCGGAAAAATCAGGAATTCAGACCTGCCCGTCCGACGCCGATGGTGGGCCACGGCCAGCTTTCTGTCACGTCGCCCATGCCCCTCCTAATAACACAATTCACATTCATATATATATATATATATATATATATGTATCAAGATTCCACCTCATTAATTAAATAACGCAAGCAAGAGAATTAATTGGTACTGCTACATATGTAATTAGTAGTATTACATCTGTGTAGAGAGCATAGCCCTTGATCCCGTCCTTGCGTTCTCTAGTGATGTAGCAGACACAGCGACCCACGTCGACAGGAAGTGGCCGGCAAAGCAGAGTCCTGATCATAATAAAAGCCATACATACATACATAACTACCATACTTCAGAATCTATTAAATCCAATGCCTCCTGGATGCGCATATCACATACATCGCCCCGCCCTAACTCATGCACTTGCACTTGCAGTGGCATGTAAGCTAGACTCTAGTTGTGGACACGCCCGTTTGAGAGATTTAATTCCTTCCTCATTCATCATGCATGACATATAGGTAGCTCGCTCCCGGGCTCATGGGTGGAATTTTAAAGACAAGGGAGGTTGTTACAGATCATGGTTGAAAAAGAAAGGGAGGGAGGGAGGGAGGGAAGAAGGCATATATGTATAGCCAACCATATAATATTATTTATTATACCTGTTAGCCAAGGTGGACCAGGCGGAGACTGGAGCCACGGCATGATCGCTCGTGTATGACTCTGGATCCGCCCACATCACGTACTCCGGAATTCCAGCCCCTCCGGCACTTGCACCACTCTTGTTCTTGCTGCTCTTGCAATGATTTTTATGATTATGATGATCATCCTTCTTCATATTCCGCTGATGAATATCTTGATTACTCGTGCAGCTAGTTACGATACGCTTATGTTTCCTGATGAGGTGGAGCTGAGAACCCTCTCCATCATCTCGTCCTTCTTCTTCTTCTTTGAAATCTAACCCTACTCCTAATTCTTCTGTAACATCTGATCTACACCCTGTGTGAGCCTTGTCTACGCATTTGGGAGCTGACACCCTGATGAGAGGAAATATTGGCGTAGGAATTGGAGGTTGTCTATTATTCTTCTTCTTCAATGCAGGCGCGGCATGGCTACAATTACAACTGGTTGTAGGTCCACTTATATCCTCCTCGGTCTGGGAAGAAATGTAAGTCCAATTGGTCCGGTCATCCTCTCTGTCTTTGTAAATCTCCTGCACCGTGGAATGAGTACAGAGGGAGGGGATTGCTGCACGCGAGGCTAAAGACGGCAGAGATGGAGCAGAAGAGGTTTTAGAAGTAGAGAAGTCGGAATTATTGGAGGAGGAGATGGAGGTCCGTGTTGTGGAAGAATTAAGGAGAGCCGTAGTTGTGGTTGTGGAGCTCTGGTTTTGGTCTTCCTCTTCTTCCTCTTCCTCTCGGAGCGGTGAAGGTGAATCGGAGCAGCTTAATGGGTTTACATAGAGGGATTTGTATAAGAGAGCATCTTTTGATGCTACCAGACCACATTTCCTGAATAATGGGGACATAGAAGTCGTCTCTTGTGTGTATGTGTGTGTGTGTGTGTGTGTGTGTGTGTCTCTCTCTCTCTCTCTTACATTGCTTTGCTTCTAATTCTGATCGATGCAACCTATGTCTTCTTCACAGATCACCAGCATTTGATGGAGCCTCATGAATGGGGATATGGAAGGACTCAAATACTACCTACACAGATCTGATCTGCTCAGACTACAGAGAATTCAAGAGATCATCGTTAAGCATAGAGAGAGAGAGAGAGAGAGAGAGAGAGAGAGAAGGATGAGGGTAAAAAAGTGCAATTATATAATATTGAATATACACTCACTCAGACTAATTGTGGCTGTCATTGCAGGTTGGGTTTGATTCACGTTCACGTTCCTCATGATTCATAATGCAAGTAATAATCAGACACATACAGTACATCCATACATACATACATTCCTACATACATGCAGTCATACACTATTAGCCCCACACGTGTGTGTGTGTTCTTAAATATATACATATACATATACATATACATATACATATGGAGAAGATAGCCCACCCTGAAACGACATCGACAGCAGAGAGGGAGGGAATGGATATGTAATGATAAAGAGTCATGTAGAGCTGGCAGCAGCTTCAGAGCAAGCTGTAGTTAGTAAGTATGAAAGTCCTTTAGGGAAGGCAGATGAGACAAAACACACACACACGGCAACTAGTGTTGCCACTTTCTACCACTTTCTACTTATTCTAGTGTTGCTACCTCACCAATGTATGTATGTGTCTAGTGCCTACTGGATAGATATGTGTAGGGATGGGTGCAACCACTGAGTATGTGTGTGTGTGGAGTTTGAGCTGAACACGTACGTCCCAAGCAAAATATGATTCTGCTTTATGTTTTCTCTAACCGAGAAGAAGAAGATCATATGTAATGTGACCTATTATATACATATAATGTCCTCCTTTGCTAGTCCAACCTGAACTAGATGTATGTGACTTGCTCTAAGCATTTAGGACATATAAACAATGTTTATCAATAAGCACATTGATCTTGCTACACGTGCACATTGATTCCTCAATTTTTAATGAAGAGGAATGATGTGTGATTAGTGAGATTCATTTAGCTTAATCTTTCACAAGAAGAGAGGCACTCTAAAAGGTTTGTTGAAACAAGAATGCTAACTCTAATTACACCAACACATTGTCTCTTTCATGAAGTCTCATGAATTCCAATGTGGAAACAAGAATGCATACTCGTATGTAAAACAATGTTGCAAAGGAAATTTGATTCTCGTCATAATACAAATGGATAGCGTGCTGACTTGGGGGATGTCGACGTATGGCATTTATGATCTCAAGCGGAATATGAGCCAAAGATTTGACATTAGGGATATCGAAGGATAAAAACACTTCTTAGGTATGGGAATAACTCCATATAGGAAAAAACTAGAAGGCTGACTCTATGTCAAGGTGAATATATAATGAGGGATTGCTCTACCTCTAGGCAATATTGAAGTTGCCAAGAAAATGTAAAAATGGAATGGGGTAGAAGGAAATGTAGAAACAATAAACTATATGCCATATACAAAGGTAAAGAAAGGGTATAAATAGGGCTGAAAAGCTGCTATTTGGGCAAAGTAAAATCTCCAAGTCTGACATTTTACGCTACAATAAGGTCTTATACTAGAATATGATCACATATTGTGCCTATTGTTTACTAGTTGAGATGTTCACAATACTAGTAATTGACATGTTCTCATGTTGTGGCTATTGTTTACTAGTTGAGAATATAAAAAGAAGGTCACAAGGTAAGACAAAGTCAAACACAACAAAAGTCATAGGTCAATTGTCAAGAGTCAACACTAGGAATCTTGTCTAAACTAGGAGAGATCAAGTGGACGTCAATGGGATGAATGATTTCGTAAAGATTGTGGTTGTGTGTTACAACCGTTGTCGTGAAGATCTTCGGCAATGGTGTGAAAATCGTGTGGAACAAACAAAATCGAGAAAGTGTAATGTGCACTCAACACATTTGTAAATAAAATAAGACTAAATCCTAGTAACCTTTGAGTCCATACAAAGGGGTGCAAGCAAGGCTTGAACCTTGCACCTCCAAGATAAGAGACGAATTAACTTACAACTAAAGCCACTACTAAGTGCTTTAAATTTTATATTTATTTTATATTTTATATTTATTTTATATTTTATATTTATTTCATATTCAATATTTCGTAGGAAGCAAACATATAAAAATTATTGGCACAAAACCATCGTTTTAACCCATGGTTTTAGCCTATGGTTTCAGCCCATGGTTTCAGCTTGTGGTTTTAGCCCATGGTTTCAACCCATGGTTTTAGCCCATGGTTTTTGCATGGAGAGACCTATAAAAGTCTATAGTGGGGCTTGTGTAGGGGAAAGTGATGTAAGTAAAAAAAGAAACTTTTAATCAAAGATTTGAGTTATCCTAATGGTGATGTATCTTGTCTCTTAAAACTAAAGTCAAGGGTTCAATTTCTATCTCAATCTATCTCTCTCTCTCTCTCTCTTCATCCCTCTATCTATCTTCAATACTTTCATCCCTCTATCTATCTTCAATACTTTCTCGCTTATGCTGCTAAAAACATCAAATCCTTCTGGTCCAGGACCCCGGTGGTCCCGCTTCATTTCGCGAACACACGAGGATTTCCTCGACATTACTTGGTGAACCCGATGTGAATGAGGCGGTAGGGAGGATCTCAAGTACAACGATGGCTTCGACAAGCGGAACTAAAGGAGAGCAATTAACAAAAGGTATGGTGTCTGTAGTGGAATACATGCTGAAGGTGAGAGATCGAGAAGCTTTAATCGACAAAGTTGTTGATTGTACGGTCGAGATAGCTGGACGATTTGGTGGCAAGAACATCACGGATTTCCTTGCTACCTATCGGAACAAGATGCAGCAGAGGGATGTCAATGATCTCAAACAAATTTCTAGCTTCAAACGTGTGGTGGAACCAGGGATCCGTGAGCGTGTCATGGAGATCCAAAACGAGCACACAACTTGGGTGGAGTTCGAAAAGGCGCTTCTCGCTGAATACATGCTTGAAGATGCGTCACAGATGACTCAACATATGCTAATGATGTGGATCGAGAAGAAAGGGAAGAAAGGACAATAGAGCCGATGGTAATCTTCACGGTGCCGCACGTGCCTTGGAATTTGAAACCGATACTGGTTTTGAGAGCACACCTACCGAAGCTGATCGAGCTCTTAAAGGAGAAGGTGGATATGGGAATTTTGGAACCGTCGAATGCTCCCTGTTCTAATAGGTGGTTCACGGTGCCGAAGAAGAATGGATCATTGCGATTCATCCAAGATCTTCAACCCGTCAACAAGGTGACAATTCGAAATGTTGGAATCAGTCCGAGCGTGGACGAATTTTTCGAGGCGTTTGCGGGCCGGTCCATCTACTCCATTGGTGATCTCTACTCCGGATATGACCAATTCTAGTTGGCAATTGACAGTCGTGACATTACGACCATGAGGACTCCGATCGGGCTCTTGCGGATGCGTACCTTACCTCAAGGTGCAACGAACTCGGTGGCTCATATGGTGAATGCCATGAACAAGGTCTTGAAGGATTGCATCCCAAACATCACGATGCCATTCTTGGATGGTATTCTGATAAAAGGATGTTCGGATGAGGAGAAAGATGAATCGAAAGATAAGGAAGGGTGTAGGAAGTTTGTTGCGGATCATATGAAAGACTGCGAGAAGGTGCTCCAAAGGCTCGAAGATGCGAATTTGACATTTTCAGGAGAAAAATCTGCATTCGGGCAATTAGAGATCTTGGTGGTAGGTCACTTGTGCGGAGCATATGGCCGGAACCCTTCGCCATCCAAGCTGAACGCGATCCAGGATATGAAAGAAGAATGTGTAAACCAAACGGAGGTTCGAAGGTTCCTTGCAACATGCGCATTTTATCATATCTGGATTCCTCACTACGCTCATGTCGCTGAGCCTTTATAGATTGGTAAAGAAAAGAATGAAGTTCGAATGGCGAGACAAGCACGCAAACGCGATGCAAAGATTGAAGAAACTACTTCTTGAAGCTCCAGCACTAAGAAAGGCCGACTATACCGAAGGGAAGCCAATTTATGTGACTGTAGATACGAGCCCAACCGGAATCGGGTGGGTCATCAACCAAGAAGGAGAATATAATGCACGGTATGCCATCCAGTTCGGAGCAAAGGTTCTCAGCGAAAAACAACGAGGATATGCCCAAGTCAAGCGGGAACTTTGGGGTATTGTGTCGGTAGTGAAGACAGACAAAGACTACCTGATCGGGTCGAAAGTGATAATTGAGACAGATTGTCTCCCAATCCTTGGGATGATCTCAGGATGTGCGACCATAGATCTAGCTATGCTAAGGTGGATCGCCTATATCAAGTGTTTAAGCTCAGAGATCCGCCACATTGCAGGGAAGAAGAACACTATGGCTGAGATGCTGTCGAGGCCAAGATTTGAGATTGAAGGTGATATGGTTTCGGAAGATTAAGACGTCACCCTCGACTTCTTCAAGATGGCTCGACTATCGGCGGAAGACAAGGGCATGCTAACCCTCCACGCCTTCAACGAGGAGGAGTACGAAGGGGAGTGGTTACTAATCGGTAGATTCCTAAGAACAATGACGACGGATGCTTCGTTGACGAAGGAGGAGGCCTTAAGAATCCGGAAGAAAGCTTACCAATGCTTCTTGAAGGGAGTATTCCTTTGGTGACACCCAAAAAGAAGGATTGGAATACCACGTCGAGCGGTGGTGAAGAAAGAAGAGCAAGTGACGCTAATGACCGAATTCCACGAGAGTGCCTAGGTAGGTCATAGAGGAACATGGGCGACGTTCGAGAAGTTGAAGGAGAAGTACTGGTGGCCAACCATGTACAGAGATGTTCTCCATTTCGTGTCCACATGCGAAACATGCCAAGTACATTCGAACATCATCGTGATGAGCTACGACCGACATACCCACTCACCATACACTTGAAATGGATGGTGGATATGGTGTCAATGCCAATGGGAGTGGGACAAATGAAGTACTTAGTTCTGGCAAGAGAAGAGTTGACAAATCAAGTGGAAGGACGGGCCTTGACAAATAAGACGACGTCCGCTATTTGCAAATTTCTACTCGAAGAGGTTGTCTGCCGATACGGATGTGTGGGAAAGATAGTCGCCGACCGAGGGGAGCTAGATGCACACAAAGTAACGAAGCTTTTCGAACGACTAGGCGTAAAGCTCTCCCTCACGACTGCCTACAATCCAGAAGCGAATGGGAAGATCGAGCGAGGGCATGGACCTGTCATCAAAGCCATCGTACGAGCATGCAATGGTCGAGTCGGGAATTGGCCACGACTATTGCCCTATGCCTTGTGGGCTGACAAAATGACACACAACTCGGTGACAGGGTATATGCCAACAGAGCTTATGTATGGACAAAAGCCAGTAATGCCCATCGAAAGGATGATCACCTCATGGGTAGCGATACGATGGGAGAACGAGATGAGCTGAGAAGAGTTATTAGCGGCACGGATAAGGCAACTTGAAAGAAGACCCGAAGATCTAGAAAAAGCGCAAAAGATGATGGAGGCAGCCCGAGTGAAGAACAAAATTCGGTTCGACAAGACGCATCGACTGCGTCCCAAGAAGATCGAAGAAGGAGATTGGGTATTGGTCTACGACAACAGCCTTGACAATCAACACCGTACAACAAGAAATTTCGCAAGAAGATGATTCGGACTGTATGTGGTGACAAGTGCCAACGATAATGCCACAAACCACCTTACAGAGCTAGACAAATTAAGGTTGGTCGTACCCATTGCAGGGAAAAGAGTAAAGATTTTCAAGAAAAGACAAGACCAGGATCCTAACCTTGATCACCTCGACGATGAAGATAATAGGACAGATGTGAATGAGGACGTGGAAGAATCTGATTGATCACTATAGCCGAAATCTCGCACTCTCTCTTCTTGGCACCTACCAGAGGACGTGCGGTTTGGTGGGGGTGGATGTTGTGAAGATTTTTGGCAACGGTGTGAAAATCGTGTGGAACAAACAAAATCAAGAAAGTGTAATGTGCACTCAAAACATTTGTAAATAAAGGGGTGCAAGCAAGGCTTGAACCTTGCACCTCCATGATAACAGACGAATTAACTTACCACTAAAGCCACTAATAAGTGCTTTAGATTTTGTATATGTATATATATATATATATATATATATATATATATTTCATATTCAATATTTTGTAGGAAGCAAACATATAAAAACCATGGGCACAAAACATGGTTTTAACCCATGGTTTCAGCCCGTGGTTTCAGCCCATGGTTTTTGCATGGAGAGACCTATAAAAGCCTATAGTGGGGCTTGTGTAGGGGAAAGCGATGTAAGTAAAAAAAGAAACTTTTAATCAAAGATCTGAGTTATCCTAATGGTGATGTATCTTGTCTCGTAAAACTAAAGTCAAGGGTTCAATCTCTATCTCAATCTCTCTCTCTCTCTCTCTTCATCCATCTATCTATCTTCAATACTTTCTCGCTTACGCTGCTAAAAACATTGAATCCTTCCGGTCCAGGACCCCGGTGGTTCCGCTTCATTTCGCGAACACGTGAGGATTTCCTCGACACCGTCGGGGTTTGGTGACTTGGGGACGGTATGAGATAGATGCGAAGTTGTTGAGAAAAGAAAATTAATTGATTAAAAAACACTTACAATATTTGTTTGGTAAAAGTTTCTTTTGGCAACAGTTGTACCTAGCTCCTTCCCATTTAGAGAAAATGCTATTGTGATAAACCACTTCAACCTCTTTTATATTTCTTGTTTCTATCTTAATCAAAATAAACTAGTTTGGGAAAAACCTCAAACCCACAACTCTTGAGAGAGTTTTTGAGATAAAGCACTTTGGCACACCTCTTTTTTTTTTCTTTTTCGTTCCTCTACTTTTTGTGTGGTATTGTGTAGGTTATACACCTCCTACACAAACCATCTTCTTGAGCAGCCTCCTTGATGACACACCCTTGCGAGATCCTTGACTCGCTTTCTATGCCCTCCACTACCATGGGATAGGGGCTTTTATGGGGGGGAAACCGGCCTTGCCACCTTCCTTGAGGTGGTTTGCTACCGCCTGATGTAGAAGTGGTTGAATTTTTTTAATCTGCATTATAAAATTACACCTTTTGACAAATTAGAAAATCATCCTTATTTTATCATGATAACATTCTCAAACCTGGCATAATCCTTCCAGAGTTTGTATCTTGGGTTTCCTGACTCTGATTCATGAACAATTGTCGTGATTTGGGGTGTGCATAGGAGAATTTAGTTGAACTTGGATTATTTAAAAGGTTGATTGATAGATCAAAGGTGTCAAGAGAAACACATTTTGTGACTTTATTATTATTATTATTTAGGAAATAAAAAGCATGGTGCATGCTAAAATAAAAAAGCACATACATTTATTTGAGAGGAAAGTCGAGTCCTTATCCTATAAAAAGGGTGAAGAGAACGCAAACAAGGGGCAGAGAAAGAGAGAGTCGTGAAAGCTCTACTAGATTGGGAGGTGAGGGTAACGAATCAAGAGGGCATGTAAAATCATCATCAACAAAAGGCAACGTGGTCATTGATCGTTGGGAATTTACTTAAGGTTTTATTTGCATCTTTTTTGTGAAATTTAGGGTTTTTAGTTCATGTTTAATTTCTGAAAAATTATGATTGAGTAATAAAAAACTCCAAAATCTTGTAAATCCTACCTTGTACAGGGAATTTCTTTCGTAACCCAACGTTTTAGCTTATAAAAAGGCCCATCTACCATTCATAATCTCAAGTTTTTTAGGTTAATGACGTGTTAAACCGGGCTTAACTCATTGTTCGAATTGCTACTACCTTTGCCTCTAGGCTACCTTTTACTTTGACCTACATTTGACTTTGTAGAGCCTTTGAGTTTGATGATCTTTCGACTCTACAAAGTCTTCGAGTCTAACTGTTAGCCGGTTGACTACCCAGAGTCCAAGGGTCGGAATCAGAGTCGACAATGTGAACAGTGGTCGAAAGGTCGGAGGGACAAAGACAAAAGCAAAATATGAAAAGGACAAGAATGAATATAATGAAAAATATACTTTGCCAAGTATAAAATATAGTAAGATAATTAAAATAGTTTTGCCCATGACCTTATGTTACATGGGTCGAGCCCTTGCCATTAGACTATATATTATAATATGAAAATATTGTTTTCATTTATTATTTCACTATAAAAAATTGATGTATATTTCCAGATTTCTCTGGAACATTCAAGAAACTTTAGGAGTACTCATGAAAACACTATAAAAGGAGGCACAAGGCATTATTTTGAACCAAATCGGTTCAACGCCAGTCTTAAGCCTCATAGTTATTCTTGTACTTACTCTTCATATAATATAATATATCTTTTGTTATTTATCATCATTCTCTCTCTCTCTCCTCTCTTTCTTTCTCTCTCTCCTTCTCCCGTGAGTTCTACACCCTTTACTCTCTCAGTACTCATTCACATCTTTTAGTACTAATTCCCTCTCTCTCTTAGTACTATTCCTGACAGTTTGAACCGTTTTTTTGGTCCTCATCCTCTTACCCTTCCTTCCTTTCATACTAATCTTCTTATCCTCCCTAATAAAATGGCGACTGTTAGCGCTCAGGAATACTAATATGTTTTCTCGGAGCTTCAGTGCTTAAAAGAGAAGTTTGTAGCACTAGAACAAGAAAATCACCGTCTGTTGGGGGATATTCAACAAATAGCTTTAGAATAACAACAACACGGGGAGTTTACTTTACGTGTACAACAACTTGGAGCAACTATTGTATCACTACAACAACAAGGATCAAGCGCTCAAGGGACTCACAAAGAACCCAAGATTGGACTTCCTATGAAATTTCATGGGACCCGATCATAGTTCAGAGGTTTTCTTAATCAGGTACGCTTAGTGATTCAAATGCATCCTTCTCGATATCTCACTGATGCATCACGAGTGGGACTAGTAGGCACGCTACTTAGTGGTACGACTGGTTCGCCCCCCTATTAGAAGAAAACTCTCCCTTGTAAAATAATTTCAAAGAGTTTACTAGCGAGTTTAAAGCCTGTTTTGGAGATACCGATAGTGTTAGGACGACAACAAACAAAATCCAAAGATTGTGCCAAGGTGAGTGGTCGGCCTCGGCTTATGCTGCAGATTTCCGTCTTCTCACCACTGATATTCCCTGGGATGACCAGGCATTAATGGAGCCATTTCATTTTGGCCTACGTAATGGTGTCAAATATTTACTCTTAACTTTCCCCGAAGAAGTCATTGACAGAAGCAATCAGTCACGCGGTGCGATGCGATAATTGCCTCTTCAAACGACGTTCGAAATGTCAGTTCCAGATGCCTAGGACAAGATCAGAGCCCACCTATGCCTCAGTTGTAGCAAAACCTTTTCCAAGGGAGTCATATAATGTGTCTCCAGCAAATACTCCAACTCCGATGGAAATCGACACCACACGTCGTCGCAGACCATTATCAGAAGAGGAAAAGCAACGACGCCAAGCAAATCGACTATGTCTCTATTGTGGTGGACTAGGGCATATGGCGGTGAACTGTCCCCATAGGCCAAGAAGACAGGTAAACCAAATAGTCACTAGTTCTAATTGTACTAAAGCCCAGTCTATTTCAGTACGAATATCTGATAGTCCTAATAGTACTAATAGCCCAAGCCTTTCTGTAAAGAAATGAGGAGGCAAGAGTGGTTGTAATGTAGCGGAAGATGAGTGTGTGTGTGTGTGTGTGTGTCAAGATAGAGAGTGAGTGAGTGAGTGAGAGAGAGAGCTCTTACAAGAGAGATAGATAAACTGTATCAAAAGATAAAACATCCAACTACAACTAAGTTACAATGCATTGGTTTATATACCAACTAAGCTAGGGCAAGTGCCCTTTCTATTATTTACAACACTAGCCTTGTATGTCCATGAGCTAGTGTGAAACCTATTTCTATGGGAAGTTGAGTTCGATTCTCAACATGCCCCTTTGAACACAACTTCTGGATATCGAAAAATTGT